>NW_022103896.1:69931519-69943996 GCF_000313985.2 Echinops telfairi | reverse complement strand
CTTCCTCTGTTTGCCTGTCTGTCTCTCTTCACTCCTTTGATAAGGACACTGCACCAAGGATTGAGACCCATTCTACATCCGTATTACCTGTGTTAACCCCACAAGTCACATCTTCAAAGACCCCGTTTGCAAACAAGATCACATGCACAGAACTGGGGTTGCTGCTCGGTGCCATCGGGTTGGTTCTGACCCGCAGCAACCCTGTGCACCACAGAAGGAACACCACCCTGCCCGGCGCCTTCCTCACAGTGGTTCCTCTGTCTGAGGCCCGGGGGCAATCACTGGGGCAGCCCGTCTCTTGGAGGGCCTGGCTCTTTTACTGCCCGCCACTTTACCAAACACAATGCCCTTCTCCAGGGCCTGCCCTCTCCTGACAACATGGCCAGAGAATGGACGAAGAAGTCCCACCATCTTTGCCTCTAAGGAGCACGCTGGTCGTACTTCTTCCAAGATAGATTTATTTGTCCTTTTAGAACTCCCGTGGTCCTTTCCCTTCTTTACCAGCAATCCTGATTCAAATGCACCAATTCTTCTGCACTCTTCTTTATTTAATGTCCAACTTGTATATGGACCCAAGGCAATCAAAAGGAACCGGGGCTTTCGTCAGGCACACTTTAGTCCTCAAAGTAACAACCTTACTTTCCAAACCTGTAAAGAGGTAATGTGCAGCAGATTGACCTAAGGCAGCATGTCTTTTGCCATGAATACTGGCATGCAAAGAAAGGTGACCCAGCAGAATGCTCAAAACTAGGGAACGATGTCATTGCTTTCACACACAAGTGAAATTTTACTTAAGACCGCTCAACAACGATTCAGTAGCACGTTGATGGGAAACTGTCGAAGTTCAGGCCAGATTCAGAAGAGGAAGTGGAATAAGGGATATCATTGCTGATGTCAGATAGATCTTGGCTCAAAACAGAGAATACCAGAAAGAGGCTTACTTGTGTTTCATTGACTACGCAAAGGCATTCGACTGTGTAGCTATAATAAACTGTGGATAACGCTGAGAAGAATGGGAATTCCTAAACACTTTATCATGCTCATTCAGAACTTGTACGTAGAGTAAGATGTAGTTGTGCAAGCAAAACAAGGGAATACTGCATGTTTAAATTCCAGAAAGGTGTGCATCGGGGATGTATCTTCTCACCCTGCTTGTTCAATCTATTACGTTAAGCAAATAATTAGAGAAGCTGGGTCATATGAAAAGATTGTGGCATCAAGTTTGGAGGAAGGCTTATGAACAACCTGGAGGATGGAGATGACACATCCTTGCTTGTTGAAAGTGAGGAAGACTTGAAGCACTTCCTGATGAAGATCAAGGATTGCAGTCTTCAGTATGGATCACAAGACAATGTAAGGAAGACCAAAACTCCTCGCAACTGGACCAATAGGTAAGATCAATGATAAACAGAGAAAAGGTTGAAGGAGTCCAGGATTTTGCCTTCCTTGGACTGACCATCAATGCTCATGGAAGCAGCAGTCAAGAGATCAAAGACTAGGAGAAAACAATGGACTGATGGTTCTGGAGGGACTTCCGGGGATAGAAAGGGGGTGGGAAGAGTGGTGAGCAAACAATGCCACAGACAGGAGAACAACTAGGGAACTGAAACCAGGAGGATGTAGTGATCCCAGTGGTGTTGGAGCAACAGCAATCTAGCTGAGAGGAATTACTAAGAGGCAGAAGGGCGAGCATGATGGTGGGGCAGGAGCAAGGTAAAAGGAAACAGGAAATATCTAGGAAGCAAAGCTATGGATAGAGGTATAAACATAGGTGTGCACTTATATAAATATATCAATTCATAAAAATAGAGGTATTGGCCTATGCACATATATTTATATTGCAATACATTGAGGAAGTGAATGTATTTTGGCCACTGCTCAAACCCTCCCTCAACACAAGAACACTGTTCTAACAACCTGGCATTTTGTGATGTTCACCCTACCAACAGGATCGCTGAGACAAAATGGGTACATATGCAAATCTGGTGAAGAAAGCAGATGGTGGCCGGCCATCAAAAGATATTGCGTCTGGGGTCTTAAAGGCTTGAAGTTAAATAGGTGGCCATCTAGCAGAGAAGCAACAAGCCCACATGGAAGAAGTACACCAACCTGTGCGATCATGATGTGTCGATGGAATCAGGTAACAGGCACCAGAGGACCCAAAACAAACCTAAAAACCCCCATATAGTTGAAAAGTAGGGGAGGGGGGTGTCAGAGCAGAGATCCCAAACCCATCTGTAGACAATAGGACATCCCCTCACAGAAGGGTCAGAAGTAAAAGCTGAGTCAACCAGGGTGCAGTACAGACCGATGTCACCAGAGAGGACTAGTCCTTAGAGAAGGATGCCTTGCTTGGTAGAGGGTCAGTGAAAAAGGAGTGGACCTTCCTGAGGTGGACTGACACAGTGGTTGTGACAAAAGGCTCAAAGACAGGAATGATTGTGAAGATGACGCAGGACCCCGAAGGGTCTCTAGGAGTTGGGATCCATTCAAAGATGCCTACTAGCAACCAACGACAGCTGTAGCCCTGTTCCTGAATGACAGTCACAGCTGATAGAGCCCAAAGTTATACATTTATATATATATTTATCACACAAAGGTCCTTGTGTCTGGGGGCATGAAAGGCCACTTAGGTGCCAACATTTCACTGCCCAGTGTTCTGAGGTGGTTCCAGGGCCGGGCTTCAGATCCATTGTAAATGGGAATGACACAGCACTACTTAGTGTCTCGCACTAATTGGTACATTGATGGGGAAAAACACAATCAGAAGCCTTTTTTTCAAATCATGTTAAAAGTATAAAGCAGGCAAATGGCATTTGATTTCATTGTGCTCTCTCTTGTCTCAGGAAAGTAAATGAAGCATATAAACTCACGCTAAAGCAGGGTCTATTATTTACATGAGAGCAAGCTGTCTGAATCTCTTGGCTGTTATTTTTTTGTTGTTGTTGTTGTTCTTTTGAACTGCTCAAAAGTGTTCCTGCTTGAATCCAGGGAGAAATCCCATTGTTAGGATAAGTAACAAAAAGAGGATGAGGCAGGAACAGGAAGAGAATTGCTAAGAGATTTTGCAAATGTCCTCAGGATCTCAGAGAATGAAAAAACTACCCGACTTGCAGTCTGAAGTAAAAAGATTATTAATGAAAAGTAATCCTTTGCTTCAAATGCTTGGTTGGCTCTCAGAGACTTTTGGTTTTTCTTTGAGTTATAGAGAATTTAAGTATTAGACTTGTTTAGAAGGAAAAACAATCAAATAGAGACCATATATATATAAATAGTTTGCAGCTTGTGGAGAAAGATCCTTTTTCTCTCTTAAAAAGTTGTTCAAATGCTTTTTTTCCAAAAAAGAAGGGAAAGGAGCTTGGGTTGTTTCTGTGAGTACAGAGAAGCGATACCTTGAGGAAACAATGCGCAGCACTTCACCCCAAAATCACAGTGGTAATTGCCTCCCTGACGTTCATTTGGGTAAAAATCATCCTTCATTAGATTTATGCTTTCAGATGTTAGAATACTAAATTAGGTAGTTGTCTCACTAATAAGCCGCCTTGGGCATTACCCGTGTTGATGCTCTGTTTAGATCAGTGGTCCAGAAGAAGAAAGGAAAAAAAAAAAAGAGTGGAAGTAGATGTCTTGGTGTTAGATAATGTGGGGGGAAATCAAGAAGCCACAGTATAGTTCCAAACGATGTGGCTGAAATGCCAGTTTCATAAGCAACAAGGTTAACACATTTCCAGAACAAGGCTGAGAAACATTGAGCTGCCACATCGCTGTGCTCTGGGACACCCGGGCACTCGCTTCCCAGGGCAGCCAAAGCTAATCACCACAGCGCATGGTGCTGTTTGAACACAGGACATCCAATTACCAAAAACCCAAACAACACAGAATGGACAGTCATATAACAATGCAATTCCCATGCAAGGGCAACCATGGGACAGAAACATGCAAGGATGCACCTAGCGGAAAGTGGGGTGATTCTGTTGTCCTCTATCCAGGAGCCCTGCTGCCACTAGGGGTGAGGAATTGGCCAGCAGCTGAAACACCCTGGCCTATCCTCAGGAGAAAGAAGAGGTCGTCTGCTCCCATAGAAATGGAGTCTCGGAAACCCTAGATAGGATTGCTAGGAGTAGGGATTTATACGTTGGCAGTGGATTTCTTTCTTTGTTGTTGTTGTTGTGTGTGTGTGTGTGTGTGATTATAAACTACAACCAGTGAAGGATTATATTTTCTTTTTTTTATTAAAAGGTTATTTTATTGGGGACTCTTACAACCCTTATTACAATCCATGCATCAATTGTATCAGGCATATTTGTACATATGTTGCCAACATTCTTCTCTAGACTTTTACTTTCTATTGAGCCCTTGATATCAGCTCCTCTTTTTCCCCTCCCACCCCAACCCACCCTCGTGACCCCTTGATAGATTATAAATTATTATTGTTTTCACGTCTTACACTGACCGCTCTCTCCCTTCCCCCATGGCTTCTGTTGTTCTTTCCCCTTGAAGGGGGTGAATAGTTATGTGTTGATCACTGCAATCAGTTCCCCATTCCTCCCCAACTTTCCCGCCCTTCCCCTTCCCCTTCTGGTATCATGATTGCATTTCTATTCCTGGAATCCATGTGTCAAGAGCTCTTATGTCTTTTTATTTATTTTTTGGTGCCCATTTCTTTCTTTTAAAAAAAATCATTTTATTGGATTATATTTTCGAATACCTCTATTAGGAGAGAATTCACACACCACAAAGGTTGCCCGGTTAAAGTACACGATTCAGTGGTTTCCCTATCTCCACAGAATTGCCACGGCCCTACAACCACCTAGCCTTCATTGTACAGGAGAGCAAATGCAAAGGAACCAATCATTTCCACTTAATTACAGTCAAAGTCTAGGATGTTCTTTCTAGTGCTGTTTTTCTCTGCCAGCCTGCTTAAAGGAAAGACGGTGAGTATTAGTGATAAATTCATCTTCAGTGAAGAAAAATGTCATGACTAAAGAGAAATGTCCGTTGCTCTCAGTGTTCAGTCATGGTCTCTGAATAGACAGCAAACACTTCCCAACGGTGATGATTAGATCCAAAAATGTATACGCTCTGCTTTATCTACTCTTTGATTAATCCATAGCAACCAATTACCATTGCTTACCTTTATTATTAGATGTTCCCAGCGCCATTACACTCCTGACTGATGAAAATGCCAAGAGCCCATCAGCAGCTCGCGCAGGGTCATTCCAGCTCATGCTCCATCACAGGTGTCCTCCGCTGTTGAAGGCCTGATCTTGCGATCGCTGAGCTTGGACTGTGCAGAAATGAGTACATAGAAAGCTTTGGGATGAGAACCTAGTGCAAAATGCCCGGGTGCAGGGGCAGCTTATCTTGTAGCATGGAAACCAGGGCACTTTGGAGTACACAAAGGGGCCTGCAATGCATCAGTTACTGTTCCTATCACCTGGGACTGACCCATTCTGCAAAACTAGAATGGTAATACAAATGACTGGTTTTGACACTAAATTAATATTAGATATTTTAGTTATTTATAAGAAAACTCCCATAGACACTTCAAGATTGTCCCTTTGTTAAGGTGCTTCATTTAAATAAATAAAGCAAAGTTGTCATCTGTGGAAGTCACTTTTGAATCATATGATGCCCCCCCTGGGCTCACCCGATGAGCCAAGATACCTATTAGTCACTAAGCCTGACCAGCTTCTCTAGAGCCAAATGCTCAGGCACCAGTTGGTCAGCAGATGCCAGACTCTTACACAATTCGGTTGCTAGCACAATTAATCTGTCCCTTTTTGACATGCAATCAATTTTCTAATAATGAACCTTAAGAAGAATGGGTAGACATTGTCTTCAAACTCAAGCTGTAAAGAAGTAAAGCCCGAATGATTTTTCCAGGGCACAGGAGTTTCCATCACCAAAACTTTTAATCACGTGAGATAGACACATTTCTAAATATATAAGCCAAGTTGTATAGGTTTTCCCAGAGAGTCCAAGTGTCTTCTCTGGAGCATCTCATTTCACATCCCCCCAAATGCTATCCACTCCCCGACAAAAGAAAACAAGGTACTCTGTCTCCTGGTTGCTTGGCAACATCGAGGGTCTTTCAGCATCACCACCCTTCTCATACATCCTGGACATGGCTGTCTCCATTTCATTCACGAGTAGGGTGGGAGGTTTGGGAATCAACATCTGTCAGGCTGCTTCATCATTTCCCCCCCTAACTCCACAATTTCATCCTTTCATCTTAGGATGAATGTGGATATAAAAACTGAGTCCCTATAAACCTCTTCTAAGTACTCTACATGTCCTATATATCAAAAGTTATCCAAGTTCATAGCACATGCCTGGGTATCCCCAGGATTAGGTACCAGCCTTGGTTGGCCACTTATAACTTTATCCCTTTTTCTACCACCCCAAATAACATCTTGGCAAGTGAGGAATAATCAATTAATATGGCAAGGAAAGCCTTCACAGCTTCAATCTTTCCTCTGTTTATCATGATATTGTCTATTGGTCAAGTGGTGAGGATTTCAGTTTTCTTTACATTGAGTTGTAATCCATATCAATGGCTGAAGTCTTTGATCTTTGTCGACAGTGTTTCAAATCCTCCTCACTTTCAGCAAGTTACGCTGTGTCATCTTCTCATTGCAGGTTGTTAATAAACCTTCCTCCAACCCTGATGCTGCCTTCTTCATACAGTCCAGCTTCTCAAAGGATTTGCTCAGCACAGATTGAAAAAGCATGGCGAAAGGACACGACCCCGAAGTCCACCTTTCCTGATCTTAAACACCCTTGTTCTATTGGTCCACGTAAAGGTTCCACATGACCACAATGAAATGTTCTGGAATTTTCATTCTTCTCAATGTAATCCATAGTTTGTTCTGATCCACACAGTCAAATGTCTCTAATAAACAATAAAACACAAACATCTCTCTTGTATTCTCTGCTTTCAGCCAAGATCTGTCTGATGCCAGCAATGATATCACTGCTTCCCTGTCCTCTTCGAATCCAGCTTCAATTTTGGCAGCTCCCAGTTGATGTACCACTACAACTGTTGTTGAATTATCTTCAGCAAAATTTCACTTGCATATGGTATTAATAATACTATTCAATAATTTTCATATTCTGTTGGGTCACCTTTCTTTGAAAGGAGCACAAATCTGAATCTCTTCCAATTAATTGCTTAGGTAGCTGTCTTCCAAATTTCTTAGCATGGGTGAGTGAGCGCTTCCAGTGCTCTGCCAGCTTGTTGGAAAACACCAACCAGTATCCCATCAATTCCTGGAGCCTGTTTTCCATTAACACCTCAATGCAGCTTGGATATCTTCCTTCAGTACCATCAGTTCTTGGTCTTGTGCTATCTCTTGAAAAGTTTGTATGCTGACCCATTCTTTGTGGTACAGTGAGTCTGAGAATTCCTTCCATCATCTTTTGATACTTCCTACATCATTCAATATTCTGTCCATGCTGTTGTTGTCAGGTGCCATCGAGTCAGTTCCAACCCAGAGCATCCCTATGCCAACAAAACAGAACACTGCCCGGTCCCGTGCCATCCTCACTACGGGTCCCGTGCTTGGGCCCATTGCAGCCACTGTGTCAATCCACATCTTTGAGGGTGCTCTTTTTCACTGACCTTCGGCTTTACCAATCCTGAGGTCATTCCCCAGCTCCCATGGCCAAAGTACTTGAGACAAAGACGCACTATCCTCCCTTCCAAGGAGCATGCAGGTTGTACTTCTTAGGATGTTCTTTTGGCAGCCGTGGTACTTTGGTTATTCTCTGCCAGCACCAGAATTCAAATGCACAGATTCTTCTGCGATCTTCTTTATTTCATGTCCAACTTTCACGTGCATGTGTGGTGATTAAAAATACCATTGCTTGGGTCAGGCACACCTAAGTCCTCAAAGTGACATCCTTACTCTCATCCTTTAAAGAGGTCTTGTACGTACAGCAGACTCACCCAGTGCAGTGCATTGTTTGATCTCGATGGCTGCCTCCAGGAGCATTGCCTGTAGACCCAAGCAAGATGAAATCCTTGACCGCTTTGACCTTTTCTTTTTATCGTGGGGTTACCTGTTGGTCCAGTTGTGAGGAGTTTGTTTTCTTTACATTAAGGTATAATCTATATTGAAGGCTGTAATCCTCGATCTTCATCGATCAGTGCTTCAAGTCCTCCTCATTTTCAGCAAGCAAGGCTGCGTCATCTGAAAATCCCAGGTTGTTCATAAGCCTTCCTCCGATCTTGGCCAAATCCTCATCTAGTCTCCTTCTGGGCACCAATAGCTTTAGGGTCAAGGATGGATAGAAAATAAAGCACAGTGAGCCGTGAGGTGGAGGTTGAGATAAATTTTAAAGGAAACAGATAAATTGTAGGATGAGGAAAATGATAAAGGAACACCTGAAAATTCAGGTTGATAAAATCAAAGACAACTTTTTAAGGAATGCCGATTTATGTGCCCTCTGATCCTCCTGCGCTTCTCAATCCATAACAATATCATCTGTCTCTTCAGCTACTTTTGAGCCAATTTCAAATTGTAGAGTCCCCATGTGTATCAGAGCAGAATTATGTTCTCTAAGCCTTGGTGGTGTCCTGGTTATGCTTTGGGCTGCTAACTGCAAGGTCAGCAGTTTGCAACCACCAGCAGCTCCGTGGAAGGAAGACAAGGCTTTCTACTCACATAAAGCAGTTAACGGTGGGAACTGACTCAATAGCTGTGACTTTGGTTTTTGTTTGTTCTATACGGTGTTTTTTTTAATAACATTCTTTGTGGTAGACAATGCACATATCATACAATTTAATAGTTCAATCCTATCAAGAGCTGTGCAATCATCACCACAATCCATTTCAGAGTTCCACAAGGTTTTAAGGAGTCCTGGCGATATAGTGGTTAGTGTTGGGCTGCGATCCGCAAGGTCAGCAGTTCGAAACCATCAGGTGCTCCGCGGGAGAAAGATACGGCGTTCTGCTCCAGTAAAGAGTGAGAGTCTAGAAACTCAAACGGCAGCTCTATTCTGTCCTATAAGGTCTGTGAGGCAGCATCAATGCACCTCTGAGTCCCCATCGGCTCTGTGGCGATGAGCGAGACAAGGTTTAATGGCTGATTTTGTGGGAGCAGATGTCACACCTTTTTTTTGAGAAAGCTTTTACACCTCCACTTCCTTGGTTAGCAGCCGGCTGTGTTAGGCACTTGCATCCCGCAGGAACTCCACAACGGACAAATCACTTCAGATTAAGTGCGTACTAAGCACTGGGCTTCCATGGCTTGCAGCCACCCTGTGTGAGCCGGCTGCTTCCTTCCTCCAGGAAGTGACAAAGGCATAATTCAATGCCAGGTCACTGACTTCAAAACGCATTCAGTCTCCATTCTAGCTGCAGCTAAGAATAGTAAGAGAGAGAAAAAAGGATAGTAGAATAGTAAGAGAGTGACTAATTAACTCCTGCAACAGGGAGTTTTTTTTAATCAATAATTTTAATAGAAAGGGCAGATCTAGAGCAATGTATTGCTTTAGGGAAAAATTCCAATGAGATAAAGGTCCAGGGGAAAAAAATGCAGTTTAGTTTAATTGTTCTTGTGAAAGTTCCCACCAAAAAAAAGAAAGAAAGAAAACCCTCACTGTCATGGCGCCAATTCTGTCGCCTGTGCGACTTCACTGGCGTCCAGTCTCCAAATCCACAGAGTGACTGCTGGTTTCCAGCCGCTGCCCTTGTGGCTAGCGGCCCAAGGCAGGACCTCGCACACCCTCAGGATTCCTCAAGAACTTAGTACACTTTATTTCAGATCACGGAGGTGAGATGCAATAGCTTTTATAAATGAGACTTGGATAGCTATGTTGCAATCTTACCCTAAATTAAATTCCAAATTAAAATAAGTATATACACAAGAATAATCATTATCACGAATTATTCTTGACTGGAGTAGAAAGCCTCATTTTCTCCTGTGGAGAGGCCAGGAGTTTTGAACTGCAAACCTTGTGGTTAGAACTCAGAGGGAAACCCCCTAGGCCACCTGGGCTCTCCTAAGTTCCCACAGGAGACACTATTCTTTGAAGTTTTCCTTGATGAACACCTGGCAATCGTTTATTTCTGATGAACAGAAGACGCCCTGGTGGGGAGTGGGTTACTCGCTGGGCTGCTCACAGCAAGGTCAGGGAGCCGAGTCTACCAGAGGCCCCTAGGGAGACAGCTGGCGCTTTCTCCTCCAGTAAAGAGTTGCAGGCACAAAACCCCCATAGGGGCAGTTCTACTCTGTCCTGCAGTGTCCCTATGAGTCGGAATCCCTTCAAAGGCAATGAGTGAATGACTGAACCAAGGAGCCCGGTGGCATAGGCCTGGTTCTGCATTGAGCTGCCAACCACTAACTCGGCAGTTTGGACACACCAGTGGGTGAGCAGGCAGGCAGGGGATGAGGCTGCCATCTCTGGTGAGTGAAACTCAAAGGGGACAGCTGTGCAGGGTCCTAGAGGGTCACGGTGAGTCAGGGTCAGTCAATGGCGCTGGACGTTTAGGTTATCGGGAACAGAGGAGCCCTAGGGGTAAGCACTGCACTGCTAACCGCAAGATCAGTGGCACCTCTCCAGGAGAAAGTCAAAGCTATCTGCTCCCGTAGAGGTTTGCAGCCTCAGATGCCCTCTGTAGGATTGCAATGAGTCGGGATGTACTTGATGATGGGGACATGATGAACAGCCACGGGAAACTGATACTGCAAATGTAATGCACAAGTATATACTTTGTGTTACACTAGATAGCATTTTCTATCACAGTAAGCACCATTGCTAATAAAAATCTGCAGAAGAAAAAATAATTAAATCATTAGTCAATGTTCTTACGTGTTGATGAATTTTGGTCAAATGTACTCTTTGTATTTCTGTGCTATCTTGAACTTTTGCTGTATGTTTGAAATTATAGCAAAAATAAAGGAAAAGTTTAAAATAGCTAGTATGGATTTTTCATCATTTTATTGTGGGCTCTTATAGCTCTTATAACATTCCATACATCAACTGTATCAAGCATATTTGTTCATATGTTGCCATCATCATTTTCTAAACATTTACTTTCTATTTAAGCCCCTAGTGTCAGCTTCTCCTTTTTTCCCTCTCTCCCCTCTCCCTGCCTCGTAACCCTTTGGTAAATTATAAATTATTATTGTTTTCATGTCGTACACCAACCACTGCCTCCCTTCACCCACATTTCTGTTGTTCATCCCCCCTGAGTGGGTGGATGGGTGTGGGGGGAATTATGTATCAATCATTGTGATCGGTTTATAATATTTTAAAATATAGATGAGAAACAAATCGGAAACTTTCTGATTCCATAAATTTAAACTTTGCAATTACAAGTACATTTTATGAAGAAAGAGACTGGAATATAAAAGAAAGATTTGGATTTAATTTTCATGAGGCACCCTCCAAAGGAATTGCTTTCTCCCTTATCTAAAAATCCTTCTTTCTCCCTCGTTGACTCCTCATTTTGCTATACGAATCCAATCAATGCCAAATATCTCGTGACGGTTTCCACAGGACAGAGATTTGTGAGAGGTAAAAGGGGAGGCATGGCATTAAGGCTACAGTGAAGATTATTTCTATTCTTATCCTGAAAAACTAGCCCAAGTTGGGATCAGTCAGTATAAGAAACATGCTAAGAAAATCCCACCGACAGTCAACTGGCCACTTAGTCAATGCATGTTGGTTCATGGTGCCTTCTACGTAGTGTCGAGCAGCGGTTAAGAGCATGGGCTTTGGAATCCGACTGGACAGGCTAACATGCTGCTCTCCTGTAGTCGCCGGGCGACCATGATGAGACTTTGACATCAATTTCTGTGTCATAATTTCTTCATTGCTCAAATGAGATCGTCTTAGGATCTACTCCATGATGATTACATGCATTAGTATGAATTTAATACTTAGAAATCTACTCCGTGAATGCTCTTAAACACTAAGTGTTGTAGATTTTACAGTGAAAACATCAGAAGCCCATGGCCTCATAGTTTGAATGGCAGACAAACGAAACCTCAATAGCAGCAGTTTTTAGTGCCATGGTCAGAAAACAGCACATAGGAATAGAATCATAACTAATATGCACATGGAATTTACTCTGTGACTGGTACTTTTATAAGTGCTTGTGTTAGTCTGAGTACTTTAAGAGAAACAAGTCTAGAGAAACTCATGTATAAGAGAGAGTTTTATATAAAAGTTAAGTGTGCATCAAGAAAACATCCCAACCCAGTGCTGCCCAAGCCTGCAAGTCCAACAGTAACCCATTAACCCATATGTCCAACACCAATCCGCAAAGTCCTCCTCCATCTCACAAAGCAGACACAACAATTCTTACTGCAGGAGGAAAACCGAGTCAGTGAATGTGTAAGCATCTCAGCGCTGGCAGGGGTCTCCACACGGGTGCTCCAGCACCCAGGACTGCATCGGGGTAGGTCCATGTGACTTTTCCTTGGGGATGTCTTCCAGGAAGTCAGCCTTGCAAGCTGAAGCAGA
>NW_022103896.1:69919027-69929712 GCF_000313985.2 Echinops telfairi | reverse complement strand
GAGAACTAGAAAGGTGAGCCTCACTGAGCCATTTATCCCTCTCCCCTTCAATTAACCCCACTTGTGTTTATCAGCCAGGTTGGCACAATAAACTTACTAACTCAGTGCTTTTTTCCAAATAAGTGCTTTACAGATTAGTAACGTATAAGTCCTGATAACTCTAGAGGTAGGTACTGTTCATAGCTCCATTTTACCAATGATGAACTGAGGCACAAAGAGATTAAATAACTTGATAAGGGTCACATATAATGTCACAATGTCACATATAAACATATGTATAATTGTTTCTGTAGCATTGCTAAAAACAAAGTTTGAAGCATTTATGGCTGAAGATTGTCGTAGGCTGCTTCTTCAGAGAAACATCCAGTGACGTGTGTCTGTGTATATATACAGAGACTGTTATCAAGGAAGTGGCTCGTTTCCAGGGTTAGATGTTAGGCTGGAGAATTCTCCTGGTTTACATAATGGCAGAGGCAGATGAAGTCAAGACTGGTAGATCAGATGGCAGGCTTCTGGCTGCAGAGGTTAATGAGCCCAACCAAGGTCAGCAAGTAAAAGAGCAGGCTGTTGAGGACTCCCGGGATCTGCAGGTAATATGGGAGCCCACTGGTTTCAGTCCAAAGAACCAGAGGTAAGATGATGAACCAGACGAATGCTCCAGAAGACCCAGCCAAAAGGAACCAAGCTTTTCCACAAGCCCATTTGTATTGGACATAGGCCACTCCCGGGGAAACACTCAGTTGATTGGCTGCTCATAGCAGATCTCATGTGGAGGTCATTTCATTATAATCAAATATAACAATAATTGTGAGGCTTGTGTAGGATCAGCAATGTTTTGTTCTTTTACACATAGGGTCACTATGAGTCGGAACAAATTCTATGGTACCTGATACCAACTATAAGAGGCTTGAAATAACCATTGAGATGAATAGAAAATGAGAGAGGTAGGGGAAAGAAAAGAGTTGTCAAGCAGTGCTGTTGCTTCAGCTGAGGTGGAGAAAGCAAACACAGGACAAGTTATGAGGCGAAATGAACAACACAACTCTCCATTGTGTATTAGTTTTGTTTTATCTATCTTGTTGTTAGTAGGAGCCCAGCAGTGAAGCATGTGGCTGCAACTCAAAGGTTGGCAGTTCCAACTCACCGGCCAATCCGGAGCAGAAAGGCTGCCTTCTCTGCTTCCATGTGGATTTGTAGCCGTGGCAACTCGATGGCCCGATTCTTCTTTGTCCTACTGGGTCTCATTCACCAGACAAAACCCCAATACTGCGTAATTCCAATCCTGTCTTCTACGAGCCTCTTTTGGTAAACTGGAGAGAACAAATCTAACATGCGACAAAGTTCTGTAATTTGGTCCTGATGTCTTAAACTATATATATACACACACATATCCATATATACGTATTTCATTATTATTGCCTTTTATTATCAGCACCTTTACTAACCCAACCTTTATTTGTCTTTGTGGGATGGCAGAATGATAACATCAGCAAATTATGAGCGGCATCATTGTATGCAGTACATAATATTATTAATTAAAATCCACCAACCCCACCCCCCAAAAAAGATAATATAAAAAACCCAAGCTCATTGCTGTTTAGTCAATAAAATATATTTGCTGGATTATAATTTAGTAATTGATCATTTGATCTCCCTCATGACCCATTTTGGATTAGTTCTGTTTTTCAATAATTCCTGTTATTTTCTCAACAGAGAGAAGTTTTCTCTCTGGTTTATTTTAATATTGTCATTGGTCTTTTCTTTAAAAAAAATATTTGCAAACAAAAAAGAAAAAAATATTTGCTGTTTTACTTTATTATTGTTGTGTTTTTACATTTTCCAGTATAGGAAACATAGGATGGGTAGATATACAGGGATAACAATTGGTGTAATGGCTCATCAGGGATGGTGGGGAGAGGTTGAAAGAAAATGGGGTGCAAACAATGAATGTAGGAGCAGGGAGGATGTTCTAGAACTTACTGTGGTAATGTATATACAACTCATTTTAAATACGACTTAACTATGGAAGTGTATGGTATGTGATATATCTCAATAAAACTATTGGGAGAAAAATGTTTGTATGTGTATGAAGTCTTGCAGTTATTGTTCTGCACCCTCCTTTACTCGCAAAAATGTGTCTTGGAAATATGAGACAGCACTCCTTTTCAGGCAGGCTAATATTCCTAAGGAGCCCTGGTGGCATTGTGGTTACACAATGGCTGCTAACCAAAAGGTCATCAGCTCGAAACCACCAGCTGCTCCATGGGAGAAATAGGAGGCTTTCTACTCCCATAAAGAGTTATAGTCTACCCTGCCCCATAGGGTCTCTGTGAGTCAGCATGAACTCAATGGCAGTGATTTTGTTTGGTTGGTGGAATTTTCCTATTAAAAACAAAAACAAATTCACTACCATCAAGTCAATTCTGACTCATGGCAACCCTAGAGGACAGGTTAGAATCGGCCTGTGGGTTTCCAGAACTCTTTACAGGAGTAGAAAGCCCCATCTTTCTCCAGCAGAATGCTTGGTGATTTTGAACTACAGACCTTGTGGATCACAGCCCCATGCATAATCACTACACCACCAGGGTACCATAAGTTATTTAATCATACTCTGGTGGCACAGCGGGTTAAGTATTGGGCTGCTAACCCTAGGTCGGTGGTTCAAATCCACCAGCTGCTCCAAAGGAGAAAGATGAGTCTGTCTGTTCCCATAAAGGTTTTAAAGTCCTAGAACTCCTAAGAGCAATTCTACTCTGTCCTACTCTATCAGGGTTGAAATGACAATGGGTTTGGTTTTGGGTGGTTTGATCAGATAGTAGGTTGTTTCTGTACTTTTTCTATTACAAATAAAGAATGCTAAATACCTATCCAAATATCATTCAACAACTAAACTGTATTTTACCACAGTGATTTGAAATGTCACTTTTATCACATACTATACTAAATTATTGATAAGCTGTAGGTCTCTGTAGTAGGTTACATTTTGGGCTGCTAATCACAAGTCACTCAGCAGGAGAAAGATGAAGCTTTCTACTCCAGTCAAGATTTACAGTCTTAGAAACCCCCAGGGGCAGTTCGACTTTGTCCTACAGGGTCACTATGGTTCAGAATGGCAGTGAGCTGAGTACTAAATTCTTAAATAAATTTAGTGGCATTGATTACCTTCACCAGGTTATTCTACCATAACCACCATTTCCAAGTTTCACATCACCCCAAACGGAAACTCAGTACCTCCTAGCTCTTCCCCCCTCCAGCCCCTTTAGTCCCATTGCTTATACATAGACAGTGGTTCTACACAAATAGCACATGTGTTCTATGTTTTCCTTACAACTGATCCCTCCCTCCTCAAGTCATTTTACATACACACACATCACATTTTCTTCTGTGGCTAGAATGTGCTGTTTATAGTAACTGTGAATAATGCTGCAAGGAACATTGGAGTACACAACCTGTTGGAGTCCCTACCTTTCAGTCTCCTGAATTTACAGATTGTTGACCCATACATTCACATGTTAATTCCAAACTAGATCATTTACTTACATTTTATAAGACATTTCAATATTTGTTAAGACTGAAACCCCCTCACTCTTTTACTTATGTTCAGTATTTCCCCAGCTTCTCTGAAAAAAATTCCATTACACCCAATAGATGAATTAATGTAGAGATCATTCTTATTCACAATTTAATGAGACTTAGGCAGTACTGGAGGTACTCCAGGAATCTGAGAGCTGATTGGACAGGATGAAGAGGAAACATTCCGATGTTAATCAGCACAGCAGGCCCGCGCAGAGCCGGGGGTCCTGAGGCCCAGAGGCTGGAAAGGCAGAGTTGAGGAAAAAGAAAAGACCAGAAAGGTGAGGACCACACTCCCTCCCCCCGCCCCCCCACCCGCTTCTACTCCACTCCACTCCATTTTCCTTGCAGTTAAACACTTGTTGGGGAGCAAGACCCTCAACCTCCATCTATTCAGCAAATTCAGCCAAGAATGTATTTGTTTTGTGTTTATTTGTGCTCGCCATGGCTGGCTGTGGACACATAGGGCTGTGGACACGTGGGCCTACTCAGCCCTCGCTCCCACAACATTTTCCTGTAAATCTTCATGGAAGCAGTTAGCCTTCTCACATCTCACTGTCTCAAGCACGCTCTCACCATCAAGTTGGTTCTGATTTATCCAAATTAACAGTAACTTTTCAACCTCTTGGATGGTCTGGGTTCGTTGTTTCATGGTTAATGATTTCACACATTTTGGTACATTCGCTGCTTTAATAAAAAATCTTGATAACGTCCACCTCTTACTCAAATTCACTGCCATCAAGTGGAGGCTCACTTATAGTGAATATATATATATATCAGGGTAGAACTGTCCCTGTCTGCTTTCCTGGTCTTTCTCCCGCAGGGTAGCTGGTGGTCTCGAACTACAAACATTGCAGATCGCAGACCAAAGCATAACCTCCGTACCACCAAAGCTCACTGGGCCAGTAGGCCTCCCAACACTGGAGCTCATCTGGAGTCAGAACCAGCTCCACCTCAGCTAATGGGGCCTGGTTGGCTCTTGCACACCCTCCCTTTTCACATCTCCTTCATCCTCTCTACAACCTCCCCACACGGTCGGAATTCTTCTCCCGCTTGTGTTCCAGAATTGTCCAGTGAAGTGTTCTGAGGCAGGGAGGTGTGTGGACACAGATGGAGGGAGATCCCGGGATTAGAAAACGTTACTCAAGAATCTACAACCTTCCTCGTACAGCATAATGTACCTGAACAAATAACTCCCTGGACCAGTGGTTCTCAACCTTCCTCACGCAGTTCCTCACGTGGTGGTGACCCCCAACCGTAAAATTATAGTCATTGCTGCTTCATCACTGTAATTTCTCTACTGTTATGATTTGGGCGACCCCTGTGAAAGGGTCGTTCGACCCCCAAAGGGGTCATGACCCACAGGTTGAGAACCGCTGCCCCAGACTTTATAAGGTCCATTGTTCTTTGCCCAATATAATGTTTGGTAGCAGATAACTACTGAATTATGTGTTGCATGTAAATCAAAATTGCTACAACAGTACTGTATTTTTCCCCAAATAAGAGAGGCATGTTGTGTTTATCAAATCACACAACCTTTCATGAGCTAGCCTTCTATGACTGCTACACATTTTATATCCCCATATTTTTTCCAAAGGTGTGCTATATAGAGATGCAAGATATGGAAATGACAACCGGAGATTGTTCTAAAGAACTCATTTCTCTGCAGAAGCTGGCAAAAATTATGTTTGTTGTTAATGAGTATAGTTTCATTGGCATTTAGTCGAGGGCAAGTAAATTACCCAATGAGGTGATTTATAAATTCATTCTGCTTAATTCCCTGATAGGAAGCTGAGCAGCTGCTCTGGTCATTGGGTCTGATTTATGTCAGCAAAGTGTGCAAAAGAAAACGGAGCCTCTCTATCTTGCTCTCGTCTGCTCCCCATCTCCTGTTACTATATAACAGGCCTCCTTTTCCTTTAATTACCTCTTCAGGGCTTGAGAGCTTTGATGACTTGATTAAGCCTTGCAGTGCAGTTCCAGTCCCTACCCATCTGATTAATTAGCCCAAACCTTATTAACTTCCTAATTCTGATCAATAAGGCACTGGTGCTAAACTGTGCAAGGGCAAACTAAGGAGGCACTTTTATTTCAAGACACTGAGTGCCGACTCTTGTTTTCTAACCACCTTTTCCACACCTTACTTTTTAACACCAGAGAAATTGGAGTATAGTAATGCAGCAATGATCCCACGAAGACCACACACGCTCCCAGTGTGGTGGTCGCTTTAATGGATATAAGTGCAATACCACTGGGGGCACGATGGGGACCTTGCATTCAGAACACAGGGCCTGTGTGAGAAAAAAAAAACCAGTCACACAAGGACAGCTATCATATGATCCCCCTTAAAGGAAATAATCCAAAATAAGCAAACCTAGAGGGACCCAAAGTGTCTCAGTGGTTATCAGTGAGGGACCTGAGGGAGTGGAGTAGTAAGGGAGAACTCAATGCTTTGGCGACACTGCACTTCTTTTAAGGGTGACCAAAAATTGGGGGAATGGATAAGAGTTGAAAAACAAGACGTCACCAGAATTAATGTCACCAAATTGCACATGGGAAGATTGTTGAAAAGGCATTTGCTGTATTACATCTATATTTGCCACCTCCAAAAAGGAAAGGAACACTGAGCCTCTGATCGAGGTTTTCTCTATAGTAGGGAACCTTTATAGTAAACGAGTGTGGGGGGTTACGGCTAAAAAAGAAAAGGAAAAAAGCATCTTCCAGTTGCTGCTGCCCATCTCTGGCTTTGACCGCCCTGAGCTCTGTACCTGGAAGGACCTTCCCTCCCCTTTGCTGAGCCAACTCTTACTTTCTCCGTGTGGCCCCCCTGGTCAGGAATCACTTCCTCCAGGAAAGCTCTGCCTGTCTCTTCCCTGCACTGTTACAGGTTCCTAAATGAAGCGCACACCCACTTCCCTGACAAAATCCTGGCCAGGAGGATGGAAAGATAATGATCATAAAAGAGCTTTGTCAACAACAAAGACTTTACATAGGACACCTGAA
Organism: Echinops telfairi; assembly: GCF_000313985.2. Taxonomy (NCBI): domain Eukaryota; kingdom Metazoa; phylum Chordata; class Mammalia; order Afrosoricida; family Tenrecidae; genus Echinops; species Echinops telfairi. The sequence continues at coordinate 69,923,136 of NW_022103896.1, read as the reverse complement.
TAGCAGGAGGCTGAGCAACAGCAGTAGAGGAGAGGTGGGGGAAAGGGGTTTGGAACTAACAAGTCCCTGGGTGGTCCAAACAGTGAAGGCGCTTAGCTGCTAACCATGGTTAGAGTCCACCCAGGAATGGCATAGGGCTCTATTTCTGGAAAACCAGTCTCTGACAACCTTCTGGAGGAGGACCTTCTACTCTGACACTCATGGAGTCATTATGGGTTGGAATTGACTGGAAGGATAGAGAGAGGAGAGAGAGATGCAATTAGGCAGACAGAATGCTGACTGTTATATATATTTAGCAATTGTACGACAGCAAGCAAGTTCTCCACGCATCTTCGTAATGACCTCTTTTAAATAAGAGTCAACCTCTTTCTCTGTGATTATCAAAGAAGATGGAGGTTCTCAGAGGTGTTCAACACTCTGCTTCCCGTAAACCAGCCTCATGGACCAGTCTTCAAATTGGTGTGCACGCACCCCTGGGGTGTACAAAGCCTTTCTGAGGATGATGTGATTTCCAGAACCTTTACATTCATAGTTAGCAAGTTTCACAACAGCTTTCCCCTCATTTGATAAAGAAAAATGCAAGGCTCACCTATCCATAGGAACTATGGTTCAATATTAGAGGACTTACAAACCTACAGAGCCCCCAAAGAAGAAAGTTCTTTTAATGACTTTCAAATTGCCTTACATCTTTGGGGCTTGCATTTCCTTGTCTTCACTACACAGCTATTAACTGCAGAAGAGTGTTGCCCTCAGTCACATTCTGAACTCTTAAGCAGAAGTCTTAGAGAGTCACACACCCAGGGGCACCTGGAGGCACTGGAGACCCTGGAGAGCAGCTCCACCGTGTAGCACAGGAGGCCCATCACGGGAATTTACAGCCCACAGCGGGTTGTTTGGTGTGAAAGGTGAAGCATGATCTCAGGAACGGGCTTTTTGGGTCCACCTGGAGCATTTTATTTTAAATCCATGGTAGAGTAAATACCGGTATAATGACATTTGTTTGTTTGTATAATGTCTTTGCTTCTTTAGGATTCTTTGTTCAAAGAAGGAGCCATTGTACACATTGATTAAAATAACGAATGCTAAAAAAAGATGGTTAGTCATTTACATACATGCTGTCGTCCATATTAAATCCCAAGATTCTACATTGGGATGGAGAAAGGGAGCAACCTGTAAGCAGTCAAAATATGGATTATTGAAACTGATTTATTTTAAGTGCAGCTGGATTTTTTTGGTGGGGGGGAACTACCAATGTATTAATGACATACTAGAATGTATCCTCAAATAAAGTTTTCATGTGATTCATTTCAGATTATGATCTTTTTCAAGTACATTAATTCATATTATAAAATGTTCAATAATCTCTACCTTCTATCACAGCGGTTCTCAACCTGTGGGTCGCAACCCCTTTGGGGGTCGAACGACCCTTTCACAGGGGTCGCCCGATTCATAACAGTGGCAAAATTACAGTTATGAAATGGCAACGGAAATAATGTTATGGTTGGGGGGTCACCACAACATGAACTGTATTAAAGGGTAGCGGCGTTAGGAAGGTTGAGAACCACTGGTCTATCAGTTCCAGCCCTGGTGGCTAGTGGGTTACAGGTGAGGCTGCCACAAGGTCTGCAGTTTAAAACTCCCAGCCATTCATAGAGAAAGATGAGGCTTTCTACTTCCATAAAGATTTACGGTTTCAGAAACCCACAGGGCACTTCTACCCTATCCCACACGGTCACTGGGAGCTGGAATCCACTTGGTAGCAATGAGATGTGTTTGTTGGGTGTTCGGTTTTATCAATTCAAGAGGCCCTCTGGTGCACAGTGGGTTGAAAGTTGGGCTGCCATCTTCCATTGTGTGGGGTTGCCATGAAGCAGGGGCAACTAAACGGCAATTAATAAAGAACACTTACAGAGAGGGAGAGCCAGTGTATCGAGTGCCTAAGCGAGGGAATGACAGGACCAGGTTTGTGGTTTTCCAGTGGAGAATGGGTAGAGAGATATAAAGAATGGTATAAAGCCACCAGTGCAGAAGCATTCCAATCGTGTGAATGAAGAGAGGCTTGGACTAAGTACAATTTGGCAGTTCGGAAAGAGAAAAACGGGAAGTTTAACGAATACTTAGAAGACAGAGTTGACAGGACCAAACACCACAAGCTTTATGAGCACGTACCCGAGAGAGCAAAAGGAAGGAATGAGTGAATCCAGGTCGGCCCTCTGCTCTGGCTTAAGCAGCTGGGAGACAGCGGCTCTATTTCAGGGGTATCAAGATTTGTAGATACCTGTAGCTTGAAGGGATGTCCTGGGTGTTGTAAAGCGTTCACAAGCTTGGCTGCTAACCAAAAGGGGGGCAGTTCAAGTCTACCCAGGAGTCCCTTGGAAGAAAGTTCTGCGGAATACTGTTCTCAAAAAACAGCCATTGAAAATACTCTAGAGGATGGCTTTACGACAGCACACACGGGTCCCCATGAGTTGCTGACTCAATGGCAGTTTGTTTTTTATGGGTTAGCTTGATGTACCGGGACACATGCCCATGGAAGTGGCTCATAGGGAGGCAGGATGAACATGTAGCTTTGGGAGCCGTATGAGTAAGTGTAGCTGTGAGACCAGGGGCGTAGATCTCTACAGGGCAGGTGCTCATGGGCAGATGAGATGGCCCAAACACAGAACCTTGGGGGATCATTCGACTTTTAAAACTGGGACAGACAAAGAAGAAGCCCTAGAAGCTGTCCTGTCAAGAAGGCAGAGAACATTTCCAGAGGGTGGCATGGAAGTGTAACCAACTCCCAAGATAAGGAGTTAATTCCAAAAATAGCCTTTGCATTATCACCAAGGGCAATTTACAGCACTTTCGGATAACACAGTATGTGCATAAACCAGATTCCAGTGAGGTGTCCATTACCAAGCAACTGTCAAGCCCAAAGATGATGAATCCTACAGAAACAGCAATGGGAGCAACGATTCCCTGAGGATACGGGATGACTGTAGGGGGGTGGGGGTGAGGGGGATGGCTGATAGCAAGGATGATGCTATAAAATCCACTCGAGGGGAGCGAGTAACAGAATTGTAGGTGAAAAAAAATATATATATATATGTAATAATAGAATATTAATAGTATTATATAACAATAACCCCAAGGGTCCCTGGAGGGAAGAGTGGGGGAGGGAGGGGAAAAAGGAGAGCTGAGATCCACCCAAGAATTCAAGAACGAAAATGTTTTGAAACTGATTGTAGTAGCAATTATACAATTATGCTTGACCTATTTGAATTATGGACTATTATAACATCTGTAAGAACTCCCAATAAAATGATAAATTAATAATTTTAAACGCTATAAAAGGAAAATTTAAATAAGTAAATGAAATGGTGAGTCAATCACATGACTGAAAAGCTACAGCTTTGAAGGGATGATTTTTCCCTAAGGGTTCTGAGAGTCTGAGGGCCAGGGCTGAGTTTATCTCCGGCATCCCCTGCCCCGAAGCAAGGAGAGACAGAGAGAGGATGGAGAGAAGCAGCAACGAATTGTGCCACTGACATCAAGCATTAGATCATTTTAAGACTGAGGCTCATGGGGTTCAAGTTCAAGGTGTCCAGTGCACCCCCTAATTGTCTGCAAAGTGGAATTTCCTGGAAGGCAGATGATCCCGGAAGGGCAATAGTACTCCCATGGCAGCGAAAGATGACTTTGTCCTACCACTAAGGTGCTAAGGACCACTTTTTGCCTGTGGAGTGACAAACAAAGCTTTCTACCACTTTTTTCCCCCTTCTCATTCTATCATAGATATTTGTTGGCTTTGTTTCCTCAGGCAACTCTATGATGCTGATGATGCTATTGATAGTCAGCCGGTCCAGACAAACATCAAACACGGGGCTTCCATTTGCCTCTTTTCTCCAGGGCTTGGGGAAATGTTCCCACCCTTTCTTGTGTTTTGGAACTATTTCAATAACAGGATTTATCAGTTCCATGAAGGGGCACAAATTCATTTCACCTGCAGAACCACTAAGCTATCTCTAAGGAACGAGGTAGAGAGACTGCCTAACATCCATGCAACATATGTCACCCCTTCTTATTTGTACACCTTAACAGCCACTGGGCCCTCACACCCTGTGTCT
>NW_022103896.1:69915178-69916868 GCF_000313985.2 Echinops telfairi | reverse complement strand
GTCACCTCTGGTCACCACTAACTAGCACTGTGTCCCCGCATTTGCCTATTCTAGATATTTCATGTAAGTGTAAGCATTAAAAATATGTCCTTTGTGAATAACAGAAACCTGGGTGAAGGAAGACAACGAACAGTGTAAGACATGAAACAACACTAATATATATAAATGATCAAGGATCCGTGAGGCTGGGAAGATGGGGAAGGGTAGGGGGCAAAAGAGGAGCTGATACCAAGGGCTCAAGTAGAAAGAGAAGTTTTAGAAATGTTAATGGCAACATATGTACAAGTGTGTTTAATACAATTGAATGATGGATTGTCATAAGATTTGTAAGAGCCCCTCAATAAAATGATTAATAAAATTTAAAAAATTCAAGCCCTACTACTCTAAGGCATAATGAAGAAGCTCTGGGGCACGGATGCTCCCAGCCTGTTCCTTCCACTGTTGGAAAACCCATCCTGTCTGAATGATAGTCGTGGGCGAGAGTAGTGGCATCATCTATGGCTGTAAAATGCAACAAGATTGTCTGGTCTACAAACAGGGACCCCCAGACTTAACTAGTCAGGGGATAGGCCAGGCATCGACTCTCTGTGTAGTACTATTATTACCACTTCAAGCAAGGGACTGAAAACAGTCTCAGGAGGTTGTGGAAAGACCAAGCTTTTCTTCCTTAAAAGCCCAAACCTGGTAGTAATAAAGCCCCCTTTATGTCCATTGTCTAAATAAATAAGGTATTCGTCTCTTTTTAAAGTGTCCTTTGGTGTCTGGTTTGTTTCACTCCTCACCCTGTTTTCAGGATGCTTCCACGCATCATGGATTTCACTTTGCTTTAGAGTCAATGTTGTTCCATTGTCTGTATACCACATTTCCCTTATCCACTCATGTTTGTTTTCCATCCATTGGTTGTTGGAGGATCCTGAACCCCTTTTGGGCAATAGGTCCTTGGCAACATGTTTAATTCCCTCTAAGAGCTATTTCAATTGTAACCTCTTGAATAATTTTGGAAATGTTTATGTAAGTTTATAAGTATTACTTTTAAAATAAGATTATTTATACTTTCTGGATTTTTGTTTTCGTTCCCTTTCTCATTCCTCCTAGATAGGTGTTTTTTGGTATTTTCTGTTAATTTTTATCTTGATTTGAATGTGTCCATTCTTATTTTCAATCAAGTTTTTTTCTGGGTTCCATTTTTTTTATTAATCATTTTATTGGGAGTTCTTACAGATATCCTAACATTCCATGATTCGATTAGATCAAGCATAATCATCCAATTACCAACACAATGCAGTTCAAATCATTTTCCTTCTTCCTGAACTCTTTGATCAGCTCCCCTTTATCCCTTCCCTCGCATACCCTACTCCCCAGGAACCCTTAGTATTCTTATTATTGTTGTTTGTTTGATTTTTGCTGTATCTTACCCCATCCAACATATCCATTCTCCTTCAATTCTGTTATTTGCTCTGCTTGAGTGGGGTTATATAGTCATTGCTGCTATCAGCTCTGCCCTCTCCCTTACTCTCAGGGAATCATGTACCCTCAGGGAATCATTACTCCCATTACTGCTTCTCAAGTGTTATCTAGCTTGGCTTTCATACACCCAACTATCTTAATTCTACAAATGAACATACACAGGTCTAACAAGATTAATGAGGTAAAACAAAGATCATAATAGTAAGGGGAGGAAATATTAAAG
>NW_022103896.1:69912662-69914504 GCF_000313985.2 Echinops telfairi | reverse complement strand
CCCAGACACTATATCTTTTCATAGACTGCCACCATAGCTTTCTTCACCACATTTGCATATGCACACATTCGTCTTCAAAGATCATGGCGGGAAGGTGAGCATCATGGAATGCCAATTTAATAGAACAAAGTGTTCTTGCATTGAGGGAGTACTTAAGTGGAGGCCCAACGTCCATCTGCTGCCTTAATACTAAACACTGCGCACCCCACCCCCAACCATCGGTCCCATTGCTGTCTCCTTGGGATTGCTTATCCTGCCTATCTTATATAGACACCAAAAAGAAAAAGAAAAACCCAAAACTATAAAGACCATGCAAATAGTTCCAAGTCGAACTGTTATCCTGACCCAGAGTAGATGAATATCGCTTTGTTAAATAGCGAGCAGGACCTGTTATAATCCCTCAGCCCAGTCCTCTTTTCTTTCAGAGTTCCACATCCTGGGATCTGCTTACCTCACAGCACTTACACCCTGTTAGTCCTCAGCATTCGTGTCTGAAAGGCACATATCCCACATGTCCCCCTTGTTCTTCCTGAAGTCAGGGATGGAACTGTCTAGTGCCCCCAACCACCCACAATCAATTTTTAGTTCAACCTATATGCCAAATTTTCTTCGCCATTAACTTCTGCTTTCCTCCAATTTACTACACATCCATAATTTATAATCCCATTCAGCAAGTTTATATCAGTTTAAAGTCTACTAGTCTTAGATTACACTTAAGATACTGGTCAAAATTAGAAAATTTATAGATATGTTATATACTACTTTTTTTAAAAGCTAAGCTGGGTTTTATTACACTTACTTTTAAATTTCATAAGCCATAATACAATTATTATAGTGATGATTTTATAGGATTGTAGACTTTAGACTTCCCTTTTATCTGTAAGGTAGAATGCATCTAAAGTTGCTTTTGAAGGAGAATCCTGGTCCTCAGAACTGCTACTTCCTTAGCCACTTCTGTAGAACTAGGATGGCTTCTATCAATGAATCAGTGTCAATGGCAAAACATACCCAAACTCACAGCCATCGAGTTGATACCGACTCATAGTGACTCTATAGGGCAGAATAGAGCTACCCCTGGAGTTTCCAAGGTTGTTACTCTTTCGAGAACAGAAAACTCCATCTTTCTCCATCAAAGCCTCTGGTGGTTTTGAACCTGCTGACATTACAGTTAGCAGCCCAACGCAGAACCCCCACACCCCCGGGGCTGCGAATCTCTGCTCAAGCCCTCGTTTTCACAGGTACTGGTTGGCTTTTGTCTTTGTTCCGAAAGGGGGTCTAGAAATCTGCTTCGTTGACTTCTTTGGATTTGTTTGTCCATCTGCAAAATGGCTACAATTAGCCACATGCAAGAATCTTTATGAAGTTATTATTATCAATTTGAAGGTGGGAAAACTGAGGCACCTGCACACACTAGAACACACAAATATATAGAAATTAAATAATATTCTATTAAACTACCAGTGGGTCAAGAGAAAAATTACAATTTTCTTAAGAATTCAGTGAAAATAAAAACACATTTCAAGTTTCTGGAATACAGTAAGACAGTACTCAGAAGGCAGCCAAATTCAACAACATGAGGAACTCACAAGAGAAGAGAAAGCTTAGTCTCAACCTACAAAAAGAAAGGGAATAACAGAAGAAAGGTGATGGTGCCCAGTTATCACAAGATTGTATCATCTGGGGTCTTAAAGACTTGAAGTTAAACGAGCGGCCATCTAGCAGGGAAGCAACAAAGCCCACATGGAAGAAGCACACCAGTCTGTGCAATCACGCATGAGGTGTCCATGGGGTCAGGTATCAGGCATCAGAAGACCCAGAACAAATGATCAATGTACAACCTCG
>NW_022103896.1:69907373-69909961 GCF_000313985.2 Echinops telfairi | reverse complement strand
GAGGTGAGGTGGGTGTGCGTGGACCCCTCGGCGTGCGGTCCAGAAGGGCCTGGAGGAGGTTCCGCTCCAGGGCCAGGCCGCTTCCACGGTCCAGGCTGCGACCCTGCTCATCTAAGGACGCCCCGCGCTGGTTTTGCAGCTTCAAGAGACGCTGGGCCCCTGGCACTTGTCCTTCGCCAGGTCTTGGAAGAAGTGTCCCCGCCCTACAAGGCCACGGTCGAAAAAGAAGCCCGGAGAGAGGCAGGTGTGAGCGGCCACAGGTGCAGGAGGACCAGACGGTGGGCGCTGGCTCAGCGTCGGCAGCATAATTCTGCGGGGTCACCGCCTTAAAATAAAACGGTATGGGCTGGTCCCAGTCAGAGGGGACGGCCAAGAAGGTGGTCCCAGAGGTGACGCCTGGAAAGGAAACATTGTTGAAGCAGCAAGACACAGGTCCCGGGGACCGGGACCGCAAGGCGAGCTTGGAGCTTGGAGAACTCTCTCAAATACCACAAGTCACGGAGTGGGAGGGTGGGGGGGGGCACTAGAGCACATGATGCTTGGCAAACTTACAATTGTGCCAAGATAAATATTTAATAACGCCATTATTATAAAGGAAAGCAAAGAAAAAGAAACGTGGCCTATATGCGCAAAGACAAAACTTGGATAACGGTGAGAAGCCAGCGGAGGGGGTGGGAAGAGGGAGCCGGGAGGGACAGGATAGAGGAGGCCAGGAGGAAGATGGGAGGGCAAGAACCGCTGTGGAGGGTTTCATAGGATACTGTTGATTTCATTTCTGAAGATGGGCTGTGCAAATATACGGTGTGTTTCTTTAAAAACAAAAAAAATCCCTCCGGACTCCTCATCCCTCAAACCTAAATAGTGGTCCATGTGGCTGAAAATAAATAAATAAAAGGGGTATACACCATGACCACATGGGATTTATTCCAGGTATTCTCAGATTGTTCAACAGAGAAAAAAATCAATCACTATAATACATTGTAGCAATAGAACAAGGAGAAAAAGCACAAGGTTATCTCTAAATATGCAGGGAACCATTTGACCAAATCCAACAACCTTTCTGAATGAAAACTCTCAGGAATATTGGAATAGAAAGGAAGTCCTTCAATATGATTCAAGGTATGTGTTAAATGCCAATAGCCAACATTAGACATAATGGAGAAAGACTGTGGGAATTCACCTTGACATCAGGACACCCAAGACAAAGGTGCCCACTTTCACTACCTCTCTTCAATGTGGTGTTAGCAATCTTAGCAAAGTAATAAGACAAGAAATGAAGTAAAATGTATCCAGATCGGAAAAGAAGTAAAATGTATCTATTCTGATGACACAATCCTAGTATAGGGAAAAACCACAACAGAGTATGCAAAAAGTATCCAGAGCTAATGGAGGACCTTAACTTTCAGAGTGCAAGGTCAACTAACTACAACTCGGTTTGGTTTCCATTTGCTATCAGTGAGAAACCTGAAAGGGGCATTGTTTCCCTTAGAAACAATTACAAGAGTTTCTAAGGGAATAAAACGCCTAGGAATAAATTTAACCCTCAACGAGATGGATAGATTCAATGGCTGTGAGTTAGGCCAGGTTGACTAGAGAAACAAATCCAGTGACACTCATATATGTGTAAGAAAGAGCTTGTGTTAAGGAATAATTGAATATCAAGAAAACATCCCAGCCCTGTCCAAATCAAGTCCATAAGTCTGATATTAGCCCATATGTCCGATACTAGTCCATAAATTCCTCTTCAGACTCACACAGCACATGCAAAGATGCCAAATGCAGGAAGATCACAGGCAGTCGGTGGAAAGTCATGTGAATCCAATGCTAGTGGAAACAGCTCAGCGCTGGCATGGGTCTCCAAGTGGCCCTACCAGCTCTCTCAGTGTGTCTCAACAGGAAGGTGAAGCAGAGAGCGAGTGTGGCCCACTAGGTGGGAGAAAAAGAGGAAGTTCCCAGAATCCTCACAAGAAGGTCAGGCCCACAAGGAAGCATCATCAGGCTGTGACCTGATTGACAGGCTAGACTCCATCCCTATACTTGTTTATCAAGTTGACATGAAATGATGTAGCCGGGCTCAAACATCACAATTCCCAGGGTTTCACTGGGCTGGGTGATGTTTCATTCTGCTGTGCACATCAAACCAAAACCAGATCCACTGCTGGCAAGTCTATTCCCACTCTCATGCTGTTGTTGTTGTTGTTGTTGTTAGGGGCCACCGAGTCCGTTCTGACCCGCGCGACCCTGTGCACGACAGAAGAAAACACTGCCTGGTCCTGCGCCCTCCTCACCATGTCCCTGGGCTGCAGCCCCTTGTTGCAGTCACCATGTAAACTAAGGTGACCAGACGCCCTGCTTTTGGCGGGACTGGACTGATTTTTGGTGTTTTTAAAAAGTCCCGATTTTTTGAAAGAATGCATAACAAGCTAGGGAACGGTCTATCTGGTCCATATAGACCAAATGTTTCATTTTTTTTTTTAACATAATTTTTCACTCCTTGATTTTTTTGTTTTTCTTTATTTTATTTACAAACCCTTGTGTCGAGGGCTGACTTTCAATAGATCGCAGCGAGGGAGCTGCTCTGCTACGTA
>NW_022103896.1:69895783-69907136 GCF_000313985.2 Echinops telfairi | reverse complement strand
CGGCGGGGACGGCGGGGCGCCGGCTATCCGAGGCCAACCGAGGCTCCGCGGCGCTGCCGTATCGTTCCTCCTGGGCGGGATTCTGACTTAGAGGCGTTCAGTCATAATCCCACAGATGGTAGCTTCGCCCCATTGGCTCCTCAGCCAAGCACATACACCAAATGTCTGAACCTGCGTAGACCAAATTTTTAATCAAGAACACCCCCCCTGCCCCGGTCAATGGTGTGTCCCCCCAGTCAATGGTATCCCTCTTTAAATCTGGTCACTTTACACTGTAAACCCATCTCGTTGAGGGCCTTCCTCACTTTGGCTGACCCTCGACTTAACCAACTCTCATAGCAATAACACTGTATAGGATTTCCGAGGTCCTATAAATCTTTTTTAAGATCATTTTATTGGGGGCTCTTACACTCCATACATCAATTGTATTTGACATATTAGTATCTATATTCCATCGTTCTTTTTTAGACATTTACTTTCTATTGAGCCCTAGGGATCAGCTCCTCTCCTCCCCCCACCGCCCCCTCCACCCCGTGGCCCCTTGATAGTTATAGATTGTTATTATTTTCATATTTCACAGCGACCGCTGTCTCCCTTCCCCTCTGGTTTCTGTTGTTGTTCTTCCCCCTGGAGGGGTGTGTGTGTGTGGTTATGTGCCATTCATTACGAGCACCGATGGATCACGCAATATACCTCGGGTTCCTTGAGGTTTTCTCACCCCCACTATCATGACCCCAGTGCTGCTTCCCACCCTGGACTGGACCAGAACATGTACATAGGTATAGGCAAGAGATAAAGCTCACAACACACAGAACCCAGGAACAGGAATGGGACTGATACCAAAAGGGCAGGGGGAAGTGGGGAGAGAAGGGGCAGAAGGGGGTACTGATCGCAATGAATGGCAGGTCTTATAAATCTTTATGTGAACAGACAGCCTCTTTTTCTCCTGGGGAGAAGCTCAGGGGGTTGCGCCATCAGCCTTGCAGTTGGCAGTCCAACCATCACCCACAGCCTCACCAGACCACCTTTCTGTGTGCATAGGGTTGCTTTAAGTGAGCACCGACTCCACGGCACTAACAGCAACAACAAATGGAACCCGAGGTGAAGGTGCAGCGACTGGCCCTTCCTCATCCAGGGGCAGGAGAGTGATGAGAAGGAAAGACATGTGGAAGCCGTCCGTCCACCGACTAATGAACCGCGGCAACCTCAGTCTCCACAATCCTCCAACCAGGAGTAGGCGGCGCCCAGCTGCCGCTGCCAACTGCTCTGAAGAGAGCAACACTAAAAGGTCCTAGGTGGAGTGGGACAAAGCCAAAGCTCACAAGCGAGACCAGGCTTAATGGTCAACGAGAGACAAGGGCCAAGGCCATCGTTCTACTACACTGAGGAACCAGACTGCAGGGGGGTTAAGCAACCTTTACTTACTGGGGCATCCTGAGCACTACTGCACCCCTTCGATCAAGAACTGAACACACGCCTGTGATAGCATAATCAACCTTGTAAGAGCGAAACGGCAGCATTTCCCCAAGGACCAAGTTCCGAAGATCAGGAAAGAGGAAGGAACCGGGGAGGAAGTGAGACCAGTGAGGCGATTGTACCCAAAGGCGAGTGCACTGGATCTGTTGAAGCAAAATGTTGATGGGTATGGACTGTCATAACGATGACCTGCTCGGTGAACCACCTCATTCACAATGAAAAGTTGGTTCTTTAAATGTAACCAGGGATGTGAAAACCTTATATGATCAAAATTATATGATGCTATTGGAATGAGTAAGATATGTTGATAAAAATATTATTCAGGGGCGGGGAGCAGGGAGGGAGGGGAAAAATGAGGACCTGATGCCAGGGGCTTAAGTGGAGAGTAAATGTTTTGAGAATGATGAGGGCAATGAATGTACAAATGTGCTTTACACAATTGATGTATGTATGGATTGTGATAAGAGGTGTATGAGCCCCTAATAAAATGATTAAAAAAAAAGATTTACAGTCTCAAAAACAAGAAAAATGAGGAGCTTATACCAAGGGCTCAAGTCGAAAGAAAATGTTTTGAAAATGATGATGGCAACAAATGTACAAATGTGCTAGCCACAATGGATGTGATAAGAGCTGTATGAGCCCCCAATAAAATGATTTTTTTAAAAGACCAAAAAAATATTATTCAGGGGGAAAATCATACAACACTGCTGAAAGAGATTAAAGAAGACTTAAATAAATGGCAAACTGTTACATAATCATGGATTAGAAAACTAAAGCTTAATTGTTGAAATGTCATCACTACCTGACTTGCAGTCAATTAATAAGGCCCACGTAGCTGTAATTCTGGACTCTATGTCTGTGGCTATAATCCTTTTTGGTGAGTGTTCTCTACTATACTACTGAACAAGGTTAGGGTGGGATTAAGACCTGGCATTAATAGAGCTCACACCCTTTATTTACTTGGGGGCATCTTTTTTTTTTTTAATCATTTTATTGAGTGATGGTACAACTCTCTTCACTCTCCATATTGTATCAAGCACATTTGTACATTTGTTGCCATCATCATTCTCAAAACATTTGCTTTCTTCTTGAGCCCTTGGTATCAGCTCCTCATTTTTCCCCTCCCTCCCTGCTCTCCCTCCCTCATGAACCCCTGATAATTTATAAATTATTATTATTTTGTCATACCTTACACTGTCCGACATCTCCCTTCATCCACTTTTCTGTTGTCCATCCCCCAGGGAGGAGGCTATATGTAGATCCTTATAATTGGTTCCCCCTTACTCCCCCACCTTCCCTCTACGCTCCCAGTATCTCCACTCTCACCAGTGGTCCTGAGGGGTTCATCTGTCCTGGATTCCCTGTGTTTCCAGTTCCTATCAGTACCAATGTACATCCTCTGGTCTAGCCGGAGTTGTCAGGTAGAATTGGGATCATGATAGTGGGGTGGGGGGTGGAGGGAAGCATTCAAGAAATAGAGGAAAGTTGTATGTTTCATCATTTCTACACTGCACCCTGATTGGCTCATCTCCTCCCCATGACCCTCCTCTAAGGGGATGTCCAGTTGCCTACAGATGGGCTTTGGGTCCCCACTCTGTACTCCCCCTCATTCACAATGACATTATTTTTTTTGTTGTTCTTGGATGCCTGATACCTGATCCCATTGATACCTCATGATCATACAGGCTGGTGTGCTTCTTCCATGTGGGCTTTGTTGCTTCCCTGCTAGATGGCCGCTTGTTTACCTTCAAGCCTTTAAGACCACAGATGCTATATCTTTTGATAGATGGGCACCATCAGCTTTCCTCACCACACTTGCTTATACACCCACTTTGGCTTCAATGATCATGTTGGGAAGGTGAGCATCATGGAATGCCAGTTTAATAGAACAAATTGTTCCTGCATTGAGGAGGTGGGGGCATCTTGAGTGGAGGTGGGGGCATTTTTAAGACCACTTTACCAGAGAGTTACTGAAGGCAGCATCCTTTGTTTTCATGGGATGGGGTACATATGCAGGTAACACTGTATGGTTCTTACCCACATCATCTGAAAAGCCATACCTCTATTTCTTGCTGAGCTATGGGAAGATGAGCTGTGGCTTTTGGACATTGTTGGTGTCTAGCTGTGGCCCCTGCATTTGGCTCACCTCTGCCTGACCTTTGGATTTGGGACTAAACAGCACCTACCACTACATGAGACATTTCCTTAAAGTTCTATGAGTTTTTGTGGGAACTTGCAGCGAACTGAAGAACCAGGAATGTGAGGAAACATACACAAAGGAGGAGTGGGGAGCTGTGGGGGTGGGGGGTGGGTTAGACAGGGAGGATGGAGCAGCACAGTGTCTTGGAGGAGTTGAACATTTGGGACATCTTTAATCTCCAACTCCTTGGAACTAGTCTGATATTAATTTTTCTAGGATGTTATTACCACATTATGCAAAGTGATCTATAAATCCAATGCAAACCCAATAAAAATTACAACAGTCTTCTTTGCATAAATGGAAAAACCAATCCTCAGCTTTATTTGGCATTTACAAGAGGTCCATATCCCTAAGCAATGTTGAAAGATAAGAATAAAGTAGGAGTACGTGCACTTCTTAATTTTTAAACATGCTCATAACAGCCTGGCATGAATGTATCAAAAGACACAGAAATCAATGAGATATAATTGAGAGTCCTCCTGATCCCTAACATACATGGTGAAGTGATTTTGTTCAAGGGCCACAACATGGGGCAGAAGAGTCTCTTCAATGCACAGAGCTAGGAAAATTAGGTTTCCATAAGCAGATAAATGAAATGAGATCCATGACTCACAGCATACACAAAGACAAATTAAAAATGGATTAGAGACCCAAATGTGCACATTAAAGCCATACAATTCTTATAGAGGATGGAGGACAATGTTCTTGGGTCTAGTTTTAACAATGGATTATTTAACATAATAATTAAAGCTCAAATCTCAAAAGACCAAATAAAAACATGAGCCTTCATAAAAATGAATATCTTTTGTTCCTCATAGGACATTTATTACCAAAAAAGACAAGCTCCCAATGGGGAGAATATCATCAGAATATCATAATATTCAATAAGAATCTAATAACCAAAAAATATATAAAACTCTGACAATTTAACAACAAAAAGATGAATAACCCAATCTCATAAAATGAGCAAGATCTTTGCTAGACATTTCATCAAAGAGGACATTAAAATGTCCACCATACACATGAAAAGATGTTCAAATGCATAGCCAACTATGAAAAGACATAGCATCTGGGGTCTTAAAGACCTGAAGTTAAACAAGCGGCCATCTAGCAGGGAAGCAACAAAGCCCACATGGAGGAAGCACACCAGCCTAAGTGATCATGAGGTAATAACTGAATCAGATATCAGGCATCAGAATACCCCAAACAATCATATCAATGTGAACGAGTGGGGTAGGAGTAGAGACCCAAAGCTTATCTGTAGACAACTGGACATCCCCTGACAGAGGGGTCACAAGGAAAGGATGAGCCAGCCAGGATGCAGTATAGCACTGATGAAACACCCAACATTCCTCTAGTTCTTTAATGCTTCCTCCCCACCCCAACTATCATGACCCCCATTCTACCTTACAAATCTGGCTAGACCAGAGTATGTACACTGGTACAGATAAGAACTCAAAACACAGGGATATCAGGACAGATAAACCCCCCAGGAACAGTAATGGGAGAATCAACACCATGAGGGTAAGGGGAAGATAGGGGGGACAAAGGGGGAACTGATCAAAGGAAGGACATCTTACCCTCACTCCCCATACCAAGGGGACACACAACAGAAATGTGGGTGAAGGAAGACAGCAGTCGGTGCAAGATATGAAAATAACAATCATTTATATTTTATCAAGGGTTCACGAAGGTGGAAGGGTATGAGAGGGAGGGGGAAAGAGGAGCTGATACGAAGGGCTCAAGTAGAAAATGTTTTGAAAATGATGATAGCAACATATGTACAACTGTGCTTGATACAATTGATATATAGCTTGTTATAAGAGCTGTAAGAGTCCCCAATAAAATGATTTATTTTTTTGAAAAATGCATAGTCAAAAGAGAAATGCAAATCAGAACTACCAGAGATACAATTTCATCCTCACTTAAAAAAAATACCCAAACCTGACTGCCTCCAATTGATACCAACCCTACAGGACAGAGAAGACCTACTCTGAGGCTGTCAAGCTATAGAAGCAGACTGTTCCTCTTTCTCTCATGGAGTGTGTGGTAGCTACATAATCTGGTGTCAATTTGAGAGGATTAAGAGTGAAGGGGTAGAGTTTAGTCAATCAGATCACAGCTTGATGACCTTATTTGGAGGCACTAAGGAGATAGCTTGCTTAAGGTGGGACACATACTCCGTGTGAGACATTTCTGACAAGAAGCCACAGGAAGCTACCCTGATGCAGCCAGAGCCTTGGGAGCTGGAGGAGTCACATGGAGATGCATGCCAAGACCCACGCCAGTGTTGAAATGCTTAAAATGCCACTGGATCCACAAGAATTTTCGCCCACCAGCCTGTGATCTTCCTGCATTCAGTGTCATTGCATGTGTTGCGTGAGTCTGAAGAGGACTTTATAGATTGGTATCGGACATATGGGCTACTACCGGACTTATGGACTTGATCTGGACTGGGGTGGGCTATTTCCTCAATATTCAACTGCTCTTGTATAGAAAGTTCTTTCTTATACACATGAGTGTCTATGAATGTGTTTCTCTAGTCAACCCAGACTAACACAGAGTGGCTGGTGGTTTCAACAGCCAACCTGAGTCAGCAGCCCAAAGCTTAATCCACTGTGCCACCAGGGCTCCTTTCACTCACTACAAACATGGCTAAATTCAAAAACAGAAAATGGCAAATGTTGAAAACGAAGGGGGAAATTTGGAATTCCCATCCATTGTCAGTAAGACCGCAAAATGGCCCAGCTGTTGTGAAAAGCTGTGGTGGCTGGTTAAAACCCTCAAAGTAGAACTGTTGTACAACTCGGTGATTCTACTCTTAGGGACAGATAGACCCCTGAAAAAACGTGAAAGTGGAGAGTCAAACAGTGTTCAAGGCATTAATGTTCACGGCAGCACTAATCATACTAAGCAAAATGTGGGAACAAACGAAAATGCTCGCCCATGGATGCATGGGGAAATAAAATGGGGCGGTGTTCGGTGGCAGTGATGGTGATATCAGGAGTTGTAGTCAATTCAAAGTCCTATCAACCCTATGTAAAGCAGAACCGAACAGTTCTCTGTCCAAGGCATAAACATGTTTGACCCCATTGGTGCCGTTACTGGGGCAATCTATCTCACTGAAGGTTTTTCTTTTTCATGGACTCTATTTTAACAAGTAGGATGATCTAGAGTAGTTTGATGATTTTATGTCAATTCTAATTTTTATGAAAGTGTAGGGGTGGAGTCCAACGTGTCAATCAGGTTACAACCTGATGATGTTTCTTTGGGGATGTGAGCTTCTTATAAGAAGAAAGTGGGAACCTCCCTCTCTCTCTGGCCCATGGTCTTCCTGCTTTCTGCTTCACTTCTCTGTGCCACTGGCCTGTGGATAAGTGTGTCTGAAGGGGGCCCTGTGGGCTAGCATTGGACTTATGGACTTGAGTTGGACTGAGCTAGGATGCCTTGATATATAATTATTTCTTGCTATAAAGCTCTTTCTTATACATATTTGAGTGTCCCTGTGTGGTAGTTACATGATCTCCTGTCCACTTGAGGATATTAAGAGCAAAGGGGTGGAGGTTAGCCTGTCAATCAAGTCACAGTTGGATGGCCTCTTTTGGAGGCATGACAGAGATAAATGGCTTACTGGAGGCCGGACACATTCTCTCTCTGCTTCACCTTCCTATTGACAAGCCACATGGAGCCACCCTGATGGTGGCCAGAGCCCCAGAGATGCATCCACTGCCATTGGATCTGCAGGATTTTCCACCCCCTGGTCTGTATGAGTCTGAAGAGGAATGCATGGGCTATCATAGGACTTATGAGCTAATATCAAACTTATGGACTTGATCTAGACTGGGCTGGGATGTTTTATTAATGCATAAGTATTTCTTGATATAAAGTTCTCTCTTACACTTATATGAGTGTCAATTAATTTGTTTCTCTAGACAATCTGAATAACACAATATCCTTCTCCAGGGATTGGGCCCTACTGATAGTATGCTCCAAGTATGTGAGATGCTATCTCATCATTCTTGCTTCTAAGGAGCATCAAGCTATTCTCCCGAGAAAGATTGACTCATTCTTCTGGCAGTTTATGGTGTATTCATTATTCTTCGGCAACACCATAATTCAAATGCATCAATTCTTCTTCCAACCTGATTAATTATTGTCGATGTTTTCATGCATATGAGACATGCAAAATACCATAAATTGAGACAAGCACACCTTAGTTCCCAAAGTGACATCCTTGCCTTTTAACACTTTTAAAGAGATCTTTCAGAGCAGATCTTTCTTTCTTTCTTATGTAGAACCTAGCATTTTATTTAGATCTTCAATAAAAACTGTTGGAATTGGGAACCAGACATACGTAATGAACCTCCAAAGAGGTCCTGAAAGGCACTTTCTGCTTAGGGCAAGCCGTCAGAGATTGGGCTTTTGACCAGCTGACTTCTCTGTACCACACCAGCCAAGTCAGCCTCGCCCAGGCTAGCTGCACAGCTCTGCCCTCCCTTCTGTTCCCACCAGCCAGACCTCTGTAGGTCTAACCCACGGCTATTCTGTAGGACACCTTGGCCTACCTGGGAATGCAGGAAACATGGCTGTTAAAGGAATAATGGTGTTGAGGGGAAAAAAGAAAAACCTTTTTTAAAAGCTACCATCTGAAGTAATGGCTTCTCTGTACTTACGCCATACCTCAAAATACAATACTAAATACGCAAATCGAAGAGAGCGGGTCTTTCCAGGGTAATTCTTTGCTTGATTTCTTGCCTGCTGCATCCAAAATGTGGTGCATACATGCAGTGGGGTACCATGCAGGCAAAAAGAGAAATGTTGTCTTAATAAATGCTACAATATAGATGGAGCTTGACGAATTAAGTCAATTATGCTGAAAGAAGTAAGTCAATCACTGTATTAGTCTGGGTACTTTGGAGAAACAAATCCACAGCAACTCATGTATAAGAGAGAGTTTTATGCAAAGAAAATGTGCATCACGAAAACATCCCAACCCAATGCTGCCCAATCCCACAAGTCCAACATTAACCCATACCCAACACCAGTCCACAAAGTCCTTCACCTCACAAAACAGAGGCAATAATGCCGACTGCAGGAGAAAAGCTGAGTCAGTGAACGTGTAAGCATCTCAGCACTGGCAGGGGTCTCCACAAGGCTGCTCCAGCACCCAGGGCTGCATCGGGATAGATCCATGCGGCTTCTCCTTGGGGATGTCTTGTAGGAAATCCATCTTGCAAGCTGAAGCAGGGAACTGCTAAGGCAGCTGCACCCGATGCAACCATCACAAAACAAGAGACCCGAGAACTAGAAAGGCGAGGCTTCACCACCCCTTTATCCCTCCGCCTTTCAACCAGCACCACATGTGATTATCGGCCAGGCTGGCACAATTAACTAACTCAATCACAAAAGGACAAATTGTGCCTGACATCATTTATATTTAAAAAGATACTCACTTCCGTCAAGTTGATCCTGACTCATAGTGACCCTATAGGACAGAGTTAGAACGGCCTCTGTGGGTTTTAGAGACTGTAATTCTTTTTTTTCTTTTAGCATCAGTTATATAATATCATCCTTGTAATCAACCACAATTTTTTTTTAGCTTAGGAATGGTTATTTTCTTTCTTTAAAAAAAAAATCATTTTATTAGGGGCTCATACAACTCTTATCACAATCTATGCATACATCAATTGCATAAAGCACATTTGTACGTTCATTGCCCTCATCATTCTCAAACCATTTGCTCTCCACTTAAGCCCCTGGCATCAGCTCCTTATTTTTTCCCCTGACTGTAATTCTTTACAAGAGTAGAAAACCCTCTGAGTCTCCCAAAGAACTGCTGGGCGGAGGGGGGTTTGAACTGCTGACCTTGTGGTTCACAGCTCAACGTGTAACCACTCTACTCAAAGTTTCCTAATGGTTATCAGATGTGGGAGGCAGCGTAATAAGAGGGATTGGCTTTATGGTGGTGGAAAAACTGCATTGATCGTTGCAAAGTTGACTAGTGCACTTGTAAATGGCACATCTATAAAATATTGAATTGTCAGAGCTATGCGATAATAGGCACAAGAGGGAACATATATTTATAGCAAAACACACCAAGTGGCTATGAAGTCTGAAAACATACAACCAAATGTCTCATAGCATTTGATTCCTTGGCTTAGAGGATTAGATGATGCTTCCACAGGACATCCATAAAACTGGCCCTCTAGGACATGTTTAGTGCTTCTGTTCTACTTTCTCACTGGCTGTGTAGGACCTTGCAAGTGGCCATTATTGGTCTCTACTAGCCTGAAGCAACAGGAGGAAAGTCAGACACAGGAGGAGGAAATGGAATGTGTGGCTAACTGCCCCCATGAACAACTCTCCTCTTTGCCCTGGGACCAGAACTGGGTGGTGCCTGGCTATTCTTACTGAACATTTTAACTGAAGAGTCTATAGAAGAATCTTGTATAGAATCTTTGACAGGGGGCAAATACACAAAAGGTTTTCAAATTCTCATGAAATTCAGAATTTCTGAAGCTATAGAAGCTGGACGAAACCTAAGATAATCTTTTTCCCCCTATTTTTATTTTTTTGTCCATAAATCTGCCACTTCAGTGAGTCAAAATACTCTTTTTGGTTGAACAGTTCTACTAGCACTTCATCCACAGATCATGCAATTCAATAATTCAACCATATCAAGAAGGCTTGTACAATTATCACCATATTCAATTCTAGAACATTTCTTCTTCCTTGTACTCATCGTTATTCATGTAATGATTATTTTTCTAATTATGGCAAAAAAGTAAACATAGTAAAACATTCTCCAATTCCACAACTTCTACTTGTATAACTCAGTGCCATTGATTGTACTCTTCACGTTGTACAGTAATTATTGATATCCTTTTCCAAATTATTCTACCATCATTGACATAAACTCAATTATCCCTTAGCAACAACTCTTTCCTCTTCACCCATGGTAACTGTTGGTCAAATTTGGTTTCTTTTCTTTTTCTTGTTAGTAGTTTTTTTGATATAACATTCACCTAGCCTACACTTCCATGGCTAAATCGTTTTTAAAATGAGTTGTGTCTACATCATCACAATCAGTTCTAGTGCTCCCTCCCCCTCCATGTTGTTCTTGTTGTTGTTAGATGCCACCGAATTTGTTCTGATGACATATTGTCAACTCTCGCACATCCTCACACTTGACATTTCTGGGCCATCCTTGGAGAAACCCATCTCTTCTTTTGTGCTGACCCTCTACTTTATCAAGCATATGCCAGTCCAGGGAGACTAGAGAAACAAATCCAGGGCCACGCATATGTGTATAAGAAAGAGTTTTATACAAGAGCAATTGAACATTGAGAAAACATCCCAACCCAGTTCAGTCCAAGGCCATAAGTCTGATTAGCCCATATCTTCAATACCAACGTATAAAGTCCTCTTCAGACTCACGAAACACATGCAATGAAGCCAAATACAGGATGATCACAAGCCAGTGTGTAAAAAGTCTTTGGGTCCAGGGGCGTTGTAAGCATCTCAGCTCTGGCAAGGGTCTCTCTGTGGCTTCTCTGGCTTCAGAGGTCTGGTGGCGTCCATGTGGCTTGTCTTCTGCAACGTCTCCCAGGGAGTAGCAGAGAGAGAGGTGTCTTCTGCCTCCAAGGAGGAAGTACCAGATTTCCCAGAATTCTCAGG
>NW_022103896.1:69893170-69894837 GCF_000313985.2 Echinops telfairi | reverse complement strand
AAAAAAAAAAAGATGTTGCTTTTGCTTTATATGTACTGTATAATGCACTTAGTATAAGCCCTTGGGGGTGCAATGGTCCCGGGCTCAGCTGCTAACTGAAAGGTCGGTGGTTCAAACCAACCAGCCCACCTTCATGAGAAAGATAAGATATGGTACTTCCGTCAAATTGACACCCTTGGGAACCTAGTGTGGACGTTAACTCTGACCTACGTGGTCATTAGAAGTCTGCATGGACTTGATGGCAGTGGATTTAACTAACTAATTCACACCGTCAAGTCAATTCCAACTCAGGGAGCCTCTCTAGGACAGGGCAGAAGTGCCCGGCAGGTTCCCACGATGCTCGCTTTTTATGAGAGTAGACAGCCTCCCCTTTCTCCCCGTGTGCCCGCAGCAGACCTCTCCTCTAGCGGCACAACTCGAACCCATGGTGGCCCCTGGGGCTCACTGGCAATGGGTAAAATGTATTTAAGCACAAAGGCAACTGCGCACTGCGATAAAAATACCCAAGCTTCTCACAAAACTACTGCCCAGTCCTAAACGGGAAACAAAACTGCTATTCCTGCTTTGATGATCAAGAATCTCAAATGGATGTGAATGGATT
The DNA here is from genome assembly GCF_000313985.2 of Echinops telfairi. Lineage (NCBI taxonomy): Eukaryota > Metazoa > Chordata > Mammalia > Afrosoricida > Tenrecidae > Echinops > Echinops telfairi. The sequence continues at coordinate 69,894,236 of NW_022103896.1, read as the reverse complement.
TTGTTGAATTGTGTAAGATATGTCAATACAACTATTATTAAAGGGAAAAAAAAAAGAAAAGAATCTCAAGTGGAATACAGCAAATTCTTCTGTTTTAAAATGCCCAAGCACGAGACATCACGATAGCAGGCTAACACACGTCGGTCTCGCTTCTGTTGCTTTCAGCCATAACGAGCTGTCCTCTTCTACGATCCTCCGACATGAAGTAAGGACGTAGACTCTCAAATGAAAGCTGTCGCTTTCGAAGTCGTGATTTGGATTTGTATACACGATCTTCTCAGATAAACCTTGGAACACTGGATGAAAAAACGCAGTCACCTTTCCCCCTGACAAATACACAGGCACCATGGCATCCGACTGCCGCACCCTCCCCTAGTTGGTCAGAGCCGGAAATTAACTTCATTTTACAGCTCATCACACACGGCATATGCTCTGACAAATGGATTCCTGCGTCCACAGACTAGTAAAATCCCTGTCTCCCTTGAGGACTGTGCTACAACATTTGTTCTAGGACATTAATGGATGTCCTAAGCCAGTCCATGTTTTCTCAAACAATGACAACTCAAGGTCATACTTTTAAATGTCTGAGGCAGGTTCAATATAATGACCAGAAAGGAAAAAAAAGAAAAAAGTATAGTACATGCCACGCAAAGACAATCCTGGGCATGTCAATCATACAGAGCGCTTCTTTTTTCCAATATGAAATGTAATGGGGATACTTATTCTAAGAGGCATTTTAAAAATCAACAAATCAATTTCTAGAAAGAAGCCTTTTGCAGGAGTTAGAGCAAATGTCTCCATCTGTATCCAGTGTGTGCTCCGAGGCAGTCCTACAGGAAATGCCACTAGAAATATGCACGAGATGATGGATGGAAAATGGCTCAGATCCCACATCTTCTCAAAATGCATGTCCCACTTCGTCACAAGGAGCAATAAATCCTGATACGCACTACAGCGTAGATGGATCTTGAAGACATCATTTCAAGTGAAAAATGTCACTCACAAAAAGTCAAATAGTGTACGATTCTGTTATAAGAAATAGGCAAATGTATAGAGAGCAAAGCCT
>NW_022103896.1:69888704-69892302 GCF_000313985.2 Echinops telfairi | reverse complement strand
AAAGATATTATCATTGAAGAAAACTGTATTCGTATGCATGGTACTTGGGAATTCTGCTATTTTGCAACTTCTGGGTCTAAAATTAAACTCACTGTCATTGAGTCCATTCTTACTCATAACGATCTTATTTTAGACACACACACTCACAAAAACAGCAGCTGCTTACTCCAACCTTCTCCATTCTTAAATCTTACTTCTCCAAAGGAAACTATAACAATTCTAATTTCAAAAATAAATAAAAACACACTGCCATTGAGTCAATTCCAACTCACAGTGACCCTGTAGGACAGAGTAGACCTGCCCCCTGTGGGTTTCCAAGACGGCGATTCTTTACAGGAGTAGAAAGCCTCCTCTTTCGCATGCGGAGCACTTTGTGGTTCGAAGTGCTGACCTTGCAGTTAACAGCGTGCTGTTATGCCACCAGAGCTCCTTAATGATTCTGATCACTACTTCACATTTCTTAATAACATGTATTTCTTAATAAACCTTCAGATTTAACTGTGACCCATCTTCCCAAATTCTGTATCATCCCCTCTCCCTATCCACACAATATATGCATATCATCTTTGACCAATATTTAATGTAAGGAGGGTTGTAAATATCATTCCCAGCTGAGCCAGGCAGGGTGCTGGCTTACAACGCACTTTTCCTGTCTTGTGTTATTTCTTTCAAACCCTGGAGCGAATAACTGCCTTCCTTCTTTTTTTTTATTTTGGCTACTCCCTAGCTAGGTTTTCTAGAGATTGCTTCCTCAGTCTCCTTGATGTCCTTCTGGGAGCCCTTCATCCCACTCTGGTTTACATCGGTTGCTCTCTGGCCCTGCGACCAGTTTTCATCCTGAGACTTTACTCGCAGTTATCCTGTGGTGCTTATTCCTGTTTGTGCTGTCCTGTCCAGTTCCGTCCACTCTATACCTCTCGTCTTCAGTGGCCTTTGTTTTAGTAAAACCTCTTCGGGAAGCTTCCTAGGAATGCCTTTGAGGTAACTTTCAGAAAGTCTATCATTTCTATCAATGGGATTGAGGGGTCTCCTGCCTTGAACAATGAATTTCCTTCTCTCCCACTTTTCCCCTGTCTTTTTCTTCCTGTTCCCTGTGATTGCCTCACCTCCATCACCCATCCCTCCAAATGTTCTTTCTCTGACAATGTGTGGTTACTGTATTGATTTCTAGAAGTGTCTTTTCTTCTGTTCTTTTCACAGCCCCCGTTCTTCATTTTTCTCAGGTTGAAAATATCCACAGCAAAACATACACCATCTCAACAATTTCTACAAGTATAATTACGTGACATTAATGACATTCTTCATGCTTCGTACACCCCCTTCCCATTCTTCGTCTACTAACATGAACTCACTACCCTCTAGGTTTCCTCTTAACCTTTTGAGCGGCTATTGTCCAGTTGATCCCATGGGTGTGTAGTTCTGCAGGGTAGCGAGTGCTCTAGGCAGACCTCCTTCACTAATTAAGAACTATTGCTGGATTTCCAGAAGCCTGGCAGGGATATTTTTTAATGTAATATTTAAAGATGGACCCAGAATAAAACCATACCCAATGTGAATGAGAGGGGGCATGGAGTGGAGACCCAATGCCCATCTGTAGACAATTGGAATTTCCCTCATAGAGGGGTCACAGGGAAGAGATGAGCCAGTAAGGGTGCAGTATTGCACTGATGAAACACACAACTTTCCTCTAGCTATTTGGTGCTTCCTTCCCCCCACTATCATGACCTCAATTCTACCTTACAAGTTGAATTAGACCAGAACATGCACACTACTACAGATAAGAGCCTGCAATACGGGTAATCCAGGATAGATAAACCCCTCAGGGCCAACAAGGAGAGTAGAGCTACCAGGAAGATTAGGGGAGGGTGGGGGAAGAAAGGGGGAGTTGATCACAAGGATCAACCTAGAACTCCCTCCCAGGGGGATGAATAACGGAAAAGTGGGTGAGGGGTGACAGAGGACGATGTAAGCTATGGAAAAAATAATCTATAATTTATCAAGGGTTCGTGAGGGAGGGCGGGTGTGGGAGGGAGGGCAAAGAAACGGGGAGCTGATATCAGGGACTCAAGTGGGAAGAGAATGCTTTGAAAATGATGATGGCGGCGTATGTGCAAATATGCTTGACCCACTGGAGGAATGTATGGATTGTTATAAGAGATGTAAGAGCCTCCAATAAAAGTATTTAAAATATATATTTAAAGATGTTCTCAGGTCAATAGTTTGGGGGACGCATCAACTTCTATGTCTCTAGAAAAATCTAAATTCTTGAAAAAAGGAAAGAAAATCTAGATTTCAGATAATTTAAAATTCTGTTTTGCCTTCATCCTCCCCACCCCCCTTTGATCAAACTTCTATAGAGTCTTTAATCAAAACATTCCATCATTGTACCTGAACACTATTCAGTTGTTCTGGTCTTGTGGCCAGGAGGCAGTGATGCAGGCCATGCATTCCATTTCCTCTCCAATTTCTTTCTCTCCTCTGGTCTCTTCTCCTGGAGGAACCGAAGCAGATGAGAACGCCACAGGGTTTTCTTGACCGTAATCTTTACAGAAGTGAATCCCTGCTCCTTTCTTCTGAAGTGGGCTCTAACCATCAACTTCTCGGTGGATGGAGCATGTTGACTATTCGAGTTAGGGTTAGGGACTCCCCCTGTGTGTTCGTAATAGATAGGATTTTGGTTTGTGTACGTATCATACCTACTTCCAGAAGGTTGAAGATAAAGGCCTTTGCAGTGTGCACAGTTTGGCTTCTTGTTCTTCCCTCCCCCTCATGGTTCCCCTATATCTTGAATCATTCTTTCTAAAATGATGTTCTAAGGAGACTTTTTCCCTTGACTTGAATGTTATTGTCTACCTCCTCAAAATTCTGTTGAAAACTGCGGTCTTCCTTGAACCTTTCCTCCTACTGAGTGCATCTTACCCCATCCTTCTAGCTCGCTAGCTGCATGCGATCCCCGTTCCTGTTTACCTCCCAGTTGCACATAGACTTTCATGACTGCTCTTCTTGGTTCATTTCCAGTTGGCAAGAGTCCGTCAGAGAGAGGGGTGTTTCTTGTTGGTTGTTTTTGTTTATCTTCCATTTTTATCAATCCATTCATTTGTGGGTATCTTGAAAATTTTGTTTTCTAATGTTGTGGGGGGAAAGGTACAACCAATTTCCCAGAAGAAGTGAGGGTTAAGGAGATATTTCAAAGATATGGAGTTTATCTAATTGACTCAAGCCAAAGAGGTAACCTATCCGTATGTCGTGCCACCCCCATTCATAATCTGGGGTTGGTCCGGTTGAAGATTCTGAGGGCATCGAGCGAGTGTAGGACCATAGTTGCTGTTTCATTCCCAGCTCTCTCTCTTACCCAAGCAACAGCTTACAGGGAGCTTCAAAAAGTTTGTACAAAAACAATGGAATGTTTTGAAGCCTCTGTATAAGTGGCAGATTATATACTAAAATATATATTCCTTATAGCTATGGAGAAACAAAAATAAGAGCCCGTCGCTTGTGCTCAATAAGTTTATGGGTATGAGGAGTGGGGGAAGCAGGGGGAAAATGAGGAGCTGATACCAGGGGCTCAAGTAGAAAGCAAATGTTTTGAGAATGATGA
>NW_022103896.1:69885513-69887037 GCF_000313985.2 Echinops telfairi | reverse complement strand
CTCCTCCCCAGCATGCGGACTAGCTGGAAGCAGCTCGGCGTCCCGCAAAGCGTCCCAAAGTCCTGCCAAAGCTCTCTGCGCCTAAGTTCTCTCTCTCTCCTCCGGGCTTCTGCCTTTTCAAGGATTCCACAGGGAGGCGTGGTGGAAGACCCCCTGATTGACCCCATTGGCTGAATTGAATTTACCTGGCTAGGTGAGCAATTCAAGTTCACGCCCACCCCTGCCTACCGGCCTGGAACCCTGAACACGTGCGGTGCGCCACTCCTTTGTTTCCCTAGCTTGGCCCTCTGGGCACACATTAACGGACATCACCCAGTCCTATGCTGGCCTACCTAACAGAACCTCTCAACAACCAATTACTTTTGGGAGCAAGAATGCGAGCAAACGGAGAAAGTAGCAAGCACTGTGGGACCCTGTCGCGTAGAACTCTGCCACACACACCCCTGGGCTCACCTACACCTTGCCCTCTGTACCGGTGGGAATCCATTCGTTCTCATCCAGAAATTGACTCGGAAGAGGGGGGGAAAATCCGAAATGTAGGTAAGTATGAAAGGACTTCAAAATTTTCGTGGAAAAATGAAATGAAAAGATTCACATGAAATGCCCCGCACCCCCAGAATATGAGCAGTTCTTTTTAATCATTTTTTTGGCTCTGACCACAAAAGGTTCTTTTTGACAATGCTTTTCCCCCAGAGGAACTAAGCATATTAGCACTGTAACCTGTTTTTGTTTTTTCGATTAAAATTTTATCTGCTTGCATAATAATCTAGTTGATGTGATGATTTTTCACAGGCACTTTCAAAAACCATCTCATGTCCATCCACACAAGTTTAGCACAGCTGTTTATAATATGGAATTATTTACAATAATGGATGTTATTTTAATGATCAGCAATAGACGACGGATTCTAAGCCATGGTACTCTACTTCAGTGGGGTCTAAAGCGCACGTTTGAAGTCGGGTTGTGACAGAATATTTATAGTCGACAGAATAGATGAACTGTGTATGATTGGGGGGAGCTGCTTACAAGAGTTTCTCTTTTAAACAGCATGAAGATCAAGAAAAAACGTTTTGAAAATATTGGTGGCAGCAATTGTACAATTATGCTTGAACCAATTGAATTATGGATTGTTTTAATATCTGTAAGAGTTCCCAATACAATGATTTACAAAAAAAAAAGCATCCAGATGCAATGGATGGATTAAAGACCAAACTCACTGCCTTCTAGTCAATCCGACTCCTAGCGACCCTGCAGGGCAGGGAAGAATGCCCAGGTGGGTTTCTGGGGCTAAACTCTTCACGGAAGTAGAAAGCCCCTTCTTTCTCGTAGCGCGGCTGGTAGGATTCAAACTGGCGACCTTGGAGTTAACCACTACTCCACCACCAGGGTCCCTAAAAGATGGACAGGGGACGGCAAAGGGTTTGATTTAGGTAGTTGGATGCACCGGTAGTTTTGGTAAAGAGGTCAAAGTTACCTCCGAAAACAAAACACCTCACTCTGCTCGGGTCTGAGTTTTCTCTCACC
>NW_022103896.1:69882723-69884193 GCF_000313985.2 Echinops telfairi | reverse complement strand
ATGAGCCACCTCCTCGGAGCTCTGCTGTTGAGCATTTAGGGTGTCATCAGTTTTCAATCCCCAGATCAGTGCCTCTAAGGCTATTCTCATTCATAAATCTTTTGCATTTGACTGTCTTTAGAATTGATCCCAGGAACTGGAATGGCCAGGGCATTAAAAAGTCTATTGACCTTTCTGAGGCTTTTGGTGCACTGTGCCTAATTGCTTTCTAAAAAGGCCTGTGCCAGTCTATACACCAGCAGAATGACTCTACCCTCTTGGTTTGATTATCAATGAGGCTGAGAATGTTTTTGAGCACATGAAAGCAACAAGGTCTAGCTGCTGCCAGATGGTGGCTGGATGAAGGGGCTCCCTTGGGCACCCTCCGTAAGTGTAGCATAAACCTATTGTGCTCTGCCGCTCCCCACACAGCTCTAAGCATGTTGTGCATGCAGTTGCAGGCCACATCCTGGTGGGGATGGAGGGCTGTGATCTTTTTGCCACTGCCTTAAATCCTGGTCAGTAGAAAGTAGGAAGACACCAGATTACTATGGTTGTTGGTTGCCATTAACTCACTGCCACCGGGTCAATGCTAACTTACAGTGACCCTACAGGTCAGAGTTTCTGAGGTTTCTGAGCCTGGAACTCTTTTTACAGAAGTAGAGAGCCTCATCTTTCTCCTAAGGAGCCAGTGGTGGTTTTGAACTGCTCACTGCAACGTCCACAGTTAGACTCTACCAGAGACAAAAGATGAGGCTTTCCAGAAATGCACAGGGGCAGCTCTACCCTGTATAGGATCACTCTGAGCCAGCATCCACTGGATGGCAGTGAGTTTGAGTCCCTCCCCGCCCCTTAGGAATCAGCAGTGAACTTGCTTATGTTGGGGTGGGGTGGGGTGGGGAGTCAGGCCACACAAGAACTCACAGACTGCTAGCACAAAACAAACAAACGCTGTAGGCTTCCCACACCTTGTCTTTGCTTGTGTCTTTGTCTTCTCCTTTCCAGGCTGCCCAGGGTGCTTGGTTCCACAGTAATGGGAAGGTCAGAGCTTATCTATTCTTATCTGTACATCTAGTTATTCATTCAACAAAGGTTTAGGGAACCACAGGGCTTAGTGGAGACCAGAGGGACCGAATATTGACAGCGCTGATATTTACTGAGTCAGTACTAAATACCAGGCACCATATTCAGGTCAAGACTGTATACATGGTTCTCCTGAATCCTTATCGTAGCCCAAATATGTTCCTCGTTTTATGATTGGGAAATGGATGCCTACCGAAGGGAAAGATCACCCCTTAAAAAAAGTGAAAGGTCACACAGCTGGTTAAATTTTGGCGCTTCATCCAAACCCAGGCTGTCAGAACTTAAAGCGAGATTCCAAAAGAATGTTCCTGCCAGAAGGGATGTAGTGTGGGAAGAAACTTGGTCAGGTTTGTTAAAGAAATGAACAGTTAGTGTGGCTCAGCAGGAGAAAGTTACAGTCTGGGAAAC
>NW_022103896.1:69853646-69882255 GCF_000313985.2 Echinops telfairi | reverse complement strand
GGTGGCACAGTGGTGACACATTGGGCTGCTAACGACAAGGTCAGCCGTTCAAAACCCCCACCCGCTCCACAGGAGGAAGCCGGGCTTCCGACTCCAGTCAACAGCTATGGTCACGGAAATGCACAAGGGCTTGTTCTCCTCTGTCCTGTAAGGTCACTAGGAGCCTGCATGGACTCAGTGGCAGTGAGATGGTTTGTTTGTTTTTTTTAGTTTGGTGAAATGATGACACGCAGTTATTATCTATGAATGTGGTTGAAAGTAAATCCTTGGGAATTCTGGATCAAATAGGCATTTAAATGCTTTACCTGATGAAATTTTAAAAATAGGATAAAGAACACAAATTTCTGTTTGAAATGAAAACATACAGTTAAATTGTCAAGCATGTTTGACAATATATGGATGACAGCCGATTTTAGTACATCTGCTCTTTAAGCAATTTATCAACCAATCATTAAGTGAGTTAACTCTACACCCAAGGAATGCTGATGGCAGCATTAGCCATAAATAAATGTTAATATGTACAATCGCTAAATGAATAGCATTTTCCTTGGTGTTTTATGGCCAGAAAAGAACAAAGCTTTTCATTAAAGGAATCACTTGGAAATGTGGAAACTGATACTGCTGTAGTTCAGTGCACTGTGCTCATTGATAATGGGCTCTGTATTCGTTGTGGGGGTGGGAGACTGATGTCCATTTACTTTAGCAAAGATTGCTATTGAATGAAACCTTTAATGGGGGCGTTTATGATCCCACACAGCTAAGAGCTCAGAGCTGCCTTAGCATAGTCTTTCCCTCCACATTGACAGCTATTAGAGAATCAATACAGGTAATATGTCAGCTGGTGGTCAGCTGTCCTGTAGACAGAAAGGTAGAGCTGAAATAGAAACTGACAGGTAGCCACTTAGAGAGAGTGTATGGGGTAAACACTTTGAAAGTGAAGCTTCTCTCGGGAATGTCCAGCCTTCACCATTACAGTTAGCACTGGGGATCAGATTAAAAACAAAGGCTGGATTGGGGACATGGCGAGAGGAGGAGCCCATTCTAAGCTTAGGAAAGGCCTTCCATCTCAAAACCAAAGGCAAACTCACTGCCATCAAGTCAACTGTGATTCATAATGAGTCTATTAAGTTCTAAAGGTAGAACTTCCTCCTTTGGGTTTCAGAGACCATAGTCTTTAGGGGAGTAGAGCCTCATTTTTCTCCTGGGAAGGAGCTATTGAGTTTGAACCACTGACTTTACAGTCAGCAGCCCAGTGTGTATCTACTAAGCCACCCAGGCCTCCTTGGCCTTCCATCTTGTAGGAGGTACTCTTGTTGCTCATTAACTTGTACTTGCAGAGTAGAATGTTCCACAGGGTTTTCGAAAGTGGCCTTACTGAGGCTGATCACCTGCTCTGTACTGAAGAATCACTGGGTGAATTTGAGTAGTTGAGCACTTAACTATCTGGGGTACTTTCAGAGCCTCCAAACCATTATGATCTCTCCGATGTAGTATTTGTCTTTTTTTTAAACCACAAATTCACTAATCCACCTTCTTTCCTATATAAAAGTGACCCCAAGATCTAGAAAACCTTCCTGGGATTGGTAGAAAAATAATAACTCCTGTTTGGCTCATCTCCGAGGCTTCTCTCTGTCCCCTTCCCTCTACCTAGTGCTGCTCATGAAGGCTCTGTACGATGACAATGGAGGACAATCTTTTAAAGATGACTGATGTTTCCCAGACTTGTGATTGTAGAAGTCATCTGGGCACTCACTGAAATTTCAGACTCACGATGAATGTGAAGTAATGCCACTAAATTGTAAAAATGGCCCATTTTGTATTCTATTATTTTACCACAATCATCGTTGTAAGATTCAGATCCCTACAGTCTTGCCCAACCCAAAGCTGGGATTGCTGGTGAGAGGAAGGATGCCGGGGACCCAGTGACTCAGCACTCCAAGTGCTTTTTATCTTTAAGCAACTTTGAAAACTCGGGCTCTAACAGTGAGCAGGAAGAAGACTGTTCTAAAGCTGATGGTGGTGGTGACTGTACCGCTCCTCTTGACAGGACTGAACTATTGATTTATATGATATGTGGATGAAGTGCTAATACACCTGCTAAATTGGGCTTTAGCTTGATAAATTGAAAAACCAAACCGATGCCATCCAATAGATTGCAACACGTCATGACAGAGTAGAAGTAACTGCCCCGTAGGGCAGTAATATTTTTTATTTTTATCATTATTAAATACAACCCCATTATATATTTTTATTGGGACCTCTTACAGCTCTCATCACAATCCATACATTCATCCATTGTATCAAGCACATTTGTACATATGTTGCCATCATCGTTTTCAAAGCATTTTCTTTCTACTTGAGCCCTACATCAGCTCCTCTTTTTTCCCCTCCCTCCCTCATGAACCCTTGATAAATTGTAAATTATTATTTTTTTATCTTATGCCCTCCACTGTCTCCCTTCACCCACTTTTCTGTAGTCCATCGCCCTGAGAGGGGGGTTATATGTCCATCCTTGTGATCAATTCCCTCTTTCTCCCCCCACCTTCCCCTTATCCTCCTTGTAGCTCTATTCTCATGATTGGCCCTGAGGGGGTTATCTGTCCTGGATTCCCTGTGTTGTGGGCTCTGGTCTAGCCAGATTTGTAAGGTAGAATTGAGGCCATGATAGTGGGGGGAGGAAGCATTCAAGAACTAGAGGAAAGTTGTATGTGTCATCGGTGCTACATCGCACCCTGACTGGCTCGTCAGGCTGTAATCTTTACGGTAGCAGACGGCCAACCCTTTCTCTCACAGAGCAGCTGCTGGGGGCTCTGACCACTGGCCTTTCGGTGGGCAGCCCAGCACTTCAACCCTGTACCAACCCAAACAAACGAATAGACCAGCAGCGTTCCAATGGGTTCAAAGTCACGGCAACTCCACGTGTGTCAGAGCAGAATTGAGCTCCTTGGGGTTGTTGAAAGCTGATTAAAAAAAAAAATGTTTTTTAAGTAGAAGGCCAGGCCTTTCTTCCAACCTTTTGGCTAGCTGCTGAGCACATTAACTGTTGGCACCCACCCAGGGACTCTGACTGCCACAGCAACCTACTATCTAGGAGTTAACACATTAAAGACTTGCTAAACGTGTGACCAGTTGTATTCCTTTCTAAATAGGGCTAGGTCTGCTTGCAGCATTTCATTATTGAGAAAGCTAGAGACTGGACTCTCTGTAGAGGTCACAGCTGTAACCACCACCCTGCTCTTCCTAGTTGACAACTGAACTGGCAGACCAATTGACGGATGGGATATGGGAGTTGTGGGATTAGGTTCCTCAGAGAGCATTTCCCCTATTGCCCTTTATTTCGATGATTAACATACGTCACACCCTCAAAGTCACTGCCGTCCAGTGGATGCTGACTCAGAGTGACCCTACAGGACAGGGTAAGGGGCCCTGTGAGTTTCTGAGAGACCACCTATTTATGGGAGTATGCAGCTCTGTGGTTCTGCAGTGGAGTGGCTGGTGGTTTCGAACTTTCCAGCCTAGAGGATCACAGCCCAACTTGTAACCACTATGCCACAAGGGCTCCTATTTCACACATGGATTCCTTTTTTTTTAAAGTGTCTGTTGATATTTTGTATTTTGTTACTCAAGTAATACACATACCCCCCACCCCACCACGCCTCCCAGGTCATTACTGGGACAGAGCAGTGGGTCACTGAGAAGGTTATGGTTTTTCCATTTCCTGGTTTTCTTCAGTAAGATCCTTGTCAGGCTCTTCCCTTGGCAAATGGAAAGGACGAGAACCCCTTATCAAGAATGCCCCTGGCTGCTCAGCCATGATCTAAACTCCTATTTCGAGTAGACAAGATTTTGGCCCTCTTGCTTTGGGGAAAAAAGACTTGCTCCAGACTTGCCCAGGAGAGCTTTCGTGGCTGCAGAGATTTGATGCTTAAGAACGGAGGAGAAGGAAGAACCTGGAACCACCTTGGAGGACACCTGCCCAGAGTATGGTTTCAAAACCAGACTTAAGGGAACTCAACTCTGGCCATCTTTAAATCACCTCTCAATCATGACGACTTCACAGCCTCGCACCCGATACATGAAGGTCAGCGGTCAGCACCCACCAGGTGCTCTGAGGGGAAAAAGATTCAGTGATCTGCTCCCCAAGGTCACCCAGGCCTTGGAAAGCCCCGGGGGCTGCTCTCCTATGGCATACAGAACCACGACTGTGGACTCTGTACCTGCCCCAAGCCAAACTGTCTGGGGACAGTTTTCTTCAAAAGAAAAAAAGATAGCTAGTCTCATTCCCCTGGAAAACAAATCCAGGGAGTGTTTGCTTGTTTTCCTGGATTGTGGGCTGCTAACCTGAAGGTTGGCAGTTCAAACCCACCAGCCATTCTGTGGGAGAAAGAGATTTACAATTTCAGAAACTCTTTCGAGGGTCACTGTAAGTCAGAATCAAGTCAATGGCAGTGGGAAATGCTTACCTACTCAGGTTTCTGAGGTGTGTTACTGCATCTAGCTATATAGGAATTGAGGAAGAATGGGAACTCACATATTAGAACCTAAGACCTTATCTACCATTTGTGTTAGCATTGTTCTCATCTCAAAGAGAACAGATTGTATCCATGAGGGCGCATTTAAATAGAACTAAAAGATAATGGGATTACCCCCACACACGTACTTTTTGATACTTCTTCGTATGCAAAACAGAACACAAACTCACAGAAATAAATGGAAGACATTTCTCAAAAGCTTACAAAATCCCTGAATGGATTCTAATCCTCTCGGCATGCTTCCTTGAGAGCAAACTGCTTCCGACACAAAGTACTGTGTTAGAAATAAATTTCAGGGGTGAAGAAGCTTCATTCTATTTCATACTATTATGAACACAATTTTCCTTCTAAAGTAATTTTGGTTATTCTATTTTCCATGTCAAACCATCTATTGAAAACAAACTGCAAAAACAAACAAACAAAAAAACCCAAACACACACACACACACACACAGAATTCACTGTATAAATTCATTCTTTAGGAACTTGGGTAAAACCCACTGCCATCAAACTGATTCATAATGACCCTATAAAGGGTGTCCAAAGTGATAACTCTTTATGGAAACGGCCTCATTTTTCTCCCACTGAGCAGCTCGTGGATTTGAATCATCAACCTTGCAGTTACCCTCCAACTCTTATCTAAGAGCACCGCACAGCTTAGTGAAATAACTGCCCCTAAGAATCATAAAGGATACTGAAAATCACTGTCAATAAAATAGGGTGTGCCCTGCCACATCAAAATAGGGCCCATGTATGTAACATAGTGCCGCCACTGTGGGGAAAGTTAGGTATTTCCTCCAAAAAGTAAGCATACAGCTACCATAGATCCTATTGCTCTGAAGTTTTCAAGGTTATAATCTTTACAAAAGTAGACTGCTGCACAGTAGTTGGGTGTGAACTAACCACCTTTCGGGGTGCCAAGTGTGTGACCACCACACCACCAAGGCTATGAGAACTACCATGTGATCCAGCGACTCCACTCCTAGACATCCCAACTCTCTGAAAGTAGACACACACACACACACACACACACACACACACACACACACACGCTCATTGCAGTACTAACAGTCAAAAGATGTAATCCCCTTGCACTTGCGTCTCGGGAAAACAGCCCTGCTCCAGAGTGAGGTCGGCAGGCAGGAGACTAATGGGGAAAGTCCCCAAAAGAAGAACCAGCAGAGGGCCCAGGAGGCGCCACAGGAAAATGGATTTGAAGACCCAGCTCTCTCTGCTCTCCCCAAACCCAAGAAAAAGAAATCTAAGGAGGAACTGGTCAGCAGCGATCCGGAAGGGACGCCTCTCCCCTGTGATACTCAAGAGGCAGCAAATGGGGGGCGCATCCCAAAGAGAAAGCAGTAGCTCTCCCGAAGGGGAGCCTGTCAGCAGTGGAGCCGAGGAAGTGGCTGTTAGCAGCAAGAGCAACAGCACTAAGAAAAAGAAAACAGTAAGAAACCAGCCCAGAACGACTAAAATGGACATTCCCTGGTGCTCCCCAACCCTCTCAAAAAAAAAAAAAAAAATGGAAACCCAAATGCCAACCAACACATGGACAAACACAGAGAAATTGAGTCCTGGTCCACACAACGACATGGCAAACCTTTGAGACCTCTCTCTCAGTTAAGTCAGTGGATCACATAAGGGGGAGTGCCGTATACTCTCACTTGAACAAGGCAAATGTATGCAGTCAAGTCTATGAGTGATGACTGGGGCAGGATGTGGAAGGGTGGTTTTTGTCGAGGTTTTTCTGTGTGATGACTGTATAACAGGATCAGTATCACTACATGACAGATCTGAAAAAACCTCATATTAGCAAACATTGTTACAGTATTTACAATTGGAAAATAATTAAAAAGGACCCACCAATTAGTTCTAAGACAGTTTTTGTGATGTTATCTGTAGCTGTGATATAGTGAATGTCAGTTTCTCTCAACCCCCAAACTGCCTTATGGTTTGCCTGGATACAAACCCAGCTATATGACTTGATGGTCAAAATAGTGAGGGTAACGCAGGCCCTACAGAGGTCCCAAGCATCTGTTTGCGTTGAGAGCTTTGTCCCTGCAACTTCCCTGAGTCCCTGAAGGGCACCCTGAGGGCCCATTAAGAGCTTGACCAATATCAGTTCATTCTGAGCGTAGTTATATTTCCTGGGCTCAGATGGCTTTTATGCCTTAAAAAAAACAACCTACAAAACTCTAATATTACTGTGAACAGAGCTCTCACCAGTCATAAGACTCACGTAGGGAAAAGAAGAGCAGAGAAAATACCTTAGTCTCTAAATTCCATCGAAGAGGCCAACAGTTACAGAAATCTAGATTGCTAACAGCACCACGACAGGCTTGCGGTCCATTGGTTGCCACCGTTCCTGAGTGAGAGCACCACTCCGCCTTCCAATAATGTTGCCTAACTCTTCCAGTTTCGCCTGCTGTGAGCTTGCAGGGACTGGGAGCACAAGTCAAAGTCGTGATTCTCAAGCTTTAGTGTTTATTAGGCTCACGTGGAGAACTTACCAGTAGATTACTAAGCCTCCCCTGTGAAAGGTGGAAAATGCTGCATTGCTGGTTAGTTCACAGGTGATGCTGATGGGGCTGGCCCAGACACCACTATTGAGAACCACTGAATTAGAGCATGCACTGTGTGTTAGTATCAATAATCAATGTGCACATTTATCTATCTTCCTTCTGCCTTCCCCGAGGGGTTATGGGAACTGAGATGGCTCTATCAAGTATCATCACTGATGGAAGTTGTCTCATTCAATCCTCACAATATCTTATGGCATAAGGATGACATTATTTTTATCACTGAGGGAACTCAACCTCACACATTTAAATGATTTGCCCCAAACCACACAATAAAGAAATGGTACACAAAGACATTTGTGGGACTCCAAAATCTAGATTCTCTTTATTACACCTGGATGCTCCAAACAGTGGTCAGAGTGAGGGTACTCGTGGGGGGGGGTGTTAGTCCATCCTGCTTTCTAAGTGCTGGTTTGTTTTCTACTTGAACTGTCTTAGCCTGTTGTTTTTAATTAACGTAAATGATTCAAATGAGCTTACTAGGAATAATAATAGGCACACATTTTTATTTACATAATGAACAATGGAGAGAGAAATCAAGGTAATTCCTGAAGAACGATGTAACCAACTTAAATTGAGACAGGTGATCTGATCAGTACCAGTCAAACTTTGGGAATCAGGCCAGAATGAATTAAACGGCTTTGACAATTGAAGTTGCCCAGTCATTGAATTAATACCAGGCATGATTTGGGAGGACGCTTCTTGGTGTGACTGTCAGAAAAGGGCAAAAAAAGAAGAGAGAAGGAAGAAAATGACCTTCCTCTGCCACTATTCTGGTTCAAAGAGAAAAGTAGATGATTTGAATTATTCAGCTATTGAAAAAATTGGCATCAAACCAGTTCTTGAAAGTAGTGTCCAAACCAAACTCACAAGCAGTAGTAAGAAAATGCTTCCAGCCAGCACAAGGCTGCCTAATTATAAAACGAGCCCCCACCTTTTCAGAAGACCATTGTTCCATCTTAATTAGCACGAGCAGCCCTAAACCAACAGGGTACATTCCCCTTAGGATAAATTACCCAGACCAAGGCAACAGAGCCCAGGACTCCCTAGAGGGAAATCTGTCACTACCTTTCCACCTGCACTACATCTATTTCTCAAAGGACTGTCTCCATCCAGCTGGGGGCTTCCCTGTCACAGGGCATCTGGTCCTCGGGGAGGGTACTCCACCCTGAACCAGGGCTGTGGAGCAAGGGTGAGGACAAACCCAGGCAGTTAACTGACCCATGGCCAGGGATGTAGCATGTCCTTTGCGGCCAGGCTGCATGTGCAGGGCTTTTATTCTATGCTGCTGAATGTTGCCGGTGGGGAGAAAACACGGGATCGTTAATAGAAAAGTACCTTCTCTTGTGCAGGATCAGCATACTGGCTAGTTAAGAGGCTGGGGTTGAGTTGCATAGACAGGGCGTGTCTTCAAACCCTCCAGCTGTGAAGTGGCAAACTCAATGCTACTATATTACTACTGGGTTTGAGAATGTACATAAAGACCTTGGTCGGCTTGGTTCAAACCCACCAGCTGCCCTGTGGAAGACAGATGTGCCAGTCTTGCTTCCCTAGCGATTACAGCCCTGAGAGGCAGCTCTATTCTGTGTATGGGGGCTATGAGTCAATCAGGTTGCTGGTGATGGGTTTGGTTTAATAGCTAATTTTTTGAAATACCCTTGTTTCTTCTCAAGAATGAAATCTGATTCAAGATTAGAGAATATAAATATCTTTATTTTTCAGCCTATTGCAATTCTTTTTGTTTGTTTGTCTTTTGCTCTTTTTTTTTTTTCAATTCTTTTAGCTTTTGTTAGACAATAGCCTTTTCTTTTCCAACTGGTAAATGTCACAGATGGTGGGTGGGAATAATTTCCACGCCCTCAAATGAATTTTCTCTGGTACGCCTGAACTAAAATCATTAACCAACAGTTGTCACATGGTACAGAAGAGGTGAGAACCACAGACTTAACATTAATTTCCTTTAAGTGAAAGATTAATTTACATTAATCACAATGCTTATAAAGCTCTAGCTTGAACGGCTCTTTAAAGAATTTGTCCTATGAAGAAAAATTAGTAGGTGATGGCCAAAGACAAATAATATTACAATTTGGGGCCCAAGGAAAATAGAGGAAAGGGCTTCTCTGTTTTTCCCACCAAAAATCAAGACGGTTCTCCCTCTGCCGGAAATGATGGAGCTGGGCCTTCTACAGCTATTTACAGGGTGTCTGTTGGATTTCCCAGCACTCACACACTGCTAACCCTCACTTCACACTGTTCCTAGGTGAATTTATCTCATCAAACTTGTTTACAGTTGGGATAGAACATTTCTGCTATGGCTGTTAAAACCACTGTCCATAAATAAAGCAATTCTCCTATTGATCAGCTCTGTTTTTCCCATCTCAGTATTACGAACACTTGCTCACAATACAAGAAGAGGAAGAAACAGACTCAGTCCTCAGTCTCAGATTGCTCCCCAGACTCGGAGGGCCAGTAGAACTCATGAATCTTCATGTGGGGGCTTCTTGGGCTGAGAGGGTTTCCCCCCAGGCCCCAAGCAGCCGTTGGCATTCTTGTGTGAGCGTTTGACATGACTGTCATGGGCAGCATGGGATGCAAAAGATTTACCACAGTACTTGCACTTGAAGGGCTTCTCCCCAGAATGCTGCCTGAGATGTGTACGGAGGATACTGGAGGCCGTGAATTTCTGTGAAAAACAAGGAAAAGCAAAATTCCATGAGCGGGACAACTAATGAGCCGAGGCGAGCATCCCTGTGGCTGACGACCTAGGGCACCCTGCGTTCTCTAAAAGACGAACTGTCTGCAGGCTTCCCAGCTACGGCGCGCTCTTGACCAACGGCTGTTCTTGACAGCACACTTAGTTGACACGTCCTTCAGGCTGGCTTCTGAGTGGCATTGGATATTAAAGAGGGCTCGCTGGGTGGCACAAACGGTTAAGTACAAGGCGTGAAAACACTATAACTGACTCACAGCACCCCTGTGAGAAAGAGATGGACTGTCTCCTTTCAGTTTCCATGTCCGAAACCTTCCACGCCTCCTCCTCCTCCTCCTCCAGAGCACCTCGGGAGTCTGCACTGCTGGCCCTGTGGTTACCAGTCTAGCAGCCCAAAGAGGCACCCGCCACACCACCAACGCTTCTCGGGGAACCCCGGGGGGCAGTTCTAAGCTACGGACCCGGGGTCCCCGAAAAGAGAGGCAATGGCAACTACAACAAGAAACTATTCGAGCAGTGCCTGTGCGGTCCAAGGGTATGGTTTAAAATGCCAAGTTCTCAACCCTACTTCAGAGTCTGAAGAACTTGGATGTGAGGTGCAGGGGCCAAATATCCAGAGATTGTGATGTAAGTGGTCCTATGAAGACACTCGAGGCAACCCGCTGCCCTCCGAGTTGATGCTGCCCCATGAAGGCCCTACAGTACAGAGTAGAACGGCCCCACCAGTCTCTGAGCTGGACATCTTCATGGAAGATGAGTGCCTGGTCTTCCTCCCTCGGGGAGTCTGGTCGGTTTGAACTACAGGCTTAGGGGTCAGCAGCCCCCCATTCTGCCACAAGGGCTCCTGATTGCATTTCAAGAGGAACTCATACCGGCCAAGGTAGCAGTCTGTGTAAATCCGTACCCCATTGCTTGTTCTTTCGTTGTAAACTTTCTGAGGTAATTAAGCGATTTGCATGCAGTTATAGTAAATAGTAGGTTCTCTTTGCTCAGTTTTCTCCAGTGGTACAGAAAGCCACGGTGCACACAGGAAACGACAGCTGTTGGCAAGGCTGTGGAGAACCTGGGCCTCTCCCTCACTGGCAGGGGGAGGTGAAATGGCACAGCTCCTGTGGCACTTTGGGGGTTCCTTGGAAATTAACCGAGCACCACCAGATGACCGGCGGCCCCCATCCTCAGCACACACTCAGGAGCTGGCGACAGTGCAGCCTGACACCAGCGCACAGTGATCCCGGGAGCGTTCTTCACAACCGTGGAGCCGTGGGAACAACACGTGCTTACCAACAAGACGATGGAGAACGTGCTGGCTCTGAAGGGAATTCCAGAAGTTCATAGGAAAACATGGAATCAAAGGGAAAAACGTTTCCTCACAGACATTTTGAAGCCCCCTCAGATACGGAATGAACTACGCTGCTGTAAAGGGAGGCGAGGGAAAATAAATAAAGAGGTGCGGTCCTGGTGCATGCCACACCCTGAAGACAGGCTGCCAAAGTGAGTCCCGGACCAAACGGTGATATTGTGCGAGCTCACTCATGAAACACGTCAACGATGATCTGCGGTGATCAGGGGCGAGGGAGAGGCCAAGGAGGAGTCTTTCTCGGGGAGTATACTGTGTTTACACGAGTGGTGGAGTGATTGGAAAAGACAGCAAAACAACGCACCACATGAAGACTAGAACCAAGCTCGCTGAATTATTCTAGAAGAAATTGTTGAGACGGCACGTTATCATGCACAGCGTCGCCACAATTTAAGAAATCATTGTAGTGCATCATAACCATGATATGGATAGTCATGACTCAAACATTTCCATCCCAAGAATCCCTCGTGTGTGTTGCCCTTTTGTCAGCCATACAGTTCACTGAGGCTTTTAGTTCCCACCCTCACCCCCTTAATTCCTGACAAGCCCAACCCCATTCTCCATTTGTGTAATAATGCCACTGAAAGAATCTCAGCCGAAAACGACTCTTAGTCCAAGGAACGACGAACATACCATAAAACCTCAGTCTCCACGGCAGTGAGACCAGAAGAACCAGCAGGGCCCAGCTCCTTCTGCCAGCAGCTCTGAACGAAAGCACTGATAGATAGTGTTTCAGGGGCCCTGGTGGGGTCGTGGCTATTAGCTGGGCTGCTGATTGCAATGTCAGCGGTTCAAAACTATCTGCTACTCTTCAGAAGAAACGTGAGGCTTTCTACTCTTAAAGAATTACAGTCTCAGAAAACCATGGGGAGCAGTTCTACCCTGTCCTATAGGGTCTCTGTGAGTAGGCAGTGATGGGGGGGGGGGGTTGTTGGTGCATTATTGGGAAGCATAGTTTCAAAAAGATCTCCTGTCAATCTAGATAAACTCTCACAAAAGAAAAATAATGTTATTATTAGATCAAACCAGAATGTAATATGTATCCCTGGTAATCTGTTAGATTATAAAAACAAGTACTTCTATCTTTTTTATAGACAAGCTTATCACAACTCCTTTTATGCATGCTCTCAAGATGAACAACTAGTCCTCAAGTCAGTGGTCTTGCAGCGCCATGAGTCATACATAAGGCATCCAGCATTCACTTGGGTAGTTGGGATGGCCCCGCTTTAGCTAACCACCTCTGCCGAAGTGGCGTGAAATGATCTGTCTTTAGGACTGCAGGTAGGTTTACACCTCGGAGCCAAATGCCAGGTAAAGGCAGGCTCCTAGCCTCCCGGCGGAGTAGGAGACAGGACCACTATCTTCCCTGATTGATCACTTACCAGAGAGATGTATGGCATCAAGGTCCTTGTGGGAACATGCCTGGGTTGTAAAATAGGCAAGGGGCTTCTTTAGCCTTTAAAATGATTTACATTGAGCACATTGCAAGAGGCAGAGAGAACTATGTTTTCTAAAGTAAACGTTCTTAAACAGAGTGAGAGGTCCCCTCTACCCGTTTTCAATAGGGAGAATTAATTTCTTCCTCATTTTTACTTCTAATCTGTATTTGTGTTTTCAGCATATGCATAAGTGGCTGTAAAAATAAGAGAACACAAAAACAAACAAAACCCTAGATGTGAAAGTATTGATTTTGAGGTTACAATTAAATTTTAGGGAGAAAGTGAACTGGCAAATAGAAATCCACTACTAACTAATGAGGATTTACTGCGTAAGAAAATGACTTAGATTTCCTGGGTCAATGACAGTGATATAAAACATCAGCTTAAACCAGTGATTTCCAGTCTGGGGGACTGGGTGATTCAGAAGTGCCCTCAATCTGACAGACTGCCTGTACTCCTTTTAGGGCTTACTTTTAAATGACTCGTAGGGTCAGAAACATCATCTATCTGTACTACTCAACAGGGCTCTCTGGGGGATGGTAATGTTCTATATCTGAGTTATTCAATTTGGTGGTTCTTGGATATTTAGCTCCTGAAATGTGACTAGTGCAACCGAGGATCTAGACATTAAATTTACTTCACTTCCGCGGCTTTCAATAGCCACACATGGCCAAACTGTTATCACCCTGGGATCGCATCACTGTAGATCACCCTAATGGGTTCTGAAGTGTTTTAGGATCTACTTCAGTGATCACGCTCATAGAATTATTACCTCTATTCCAGTAACCAGGTATTTCTTTCTCCTGCTTTACAACACAGAATTCTACGCCACAGTTAGATCAGATGCTATTTCTGCAATGGCCTTTTAGAAAGCTCAGTAGCGTCCTCCTAGTTTTAAACCTCCATAGATTAAGATAGTAACGATAAAACAGTACCTAATGTTTCAATAGTCCTTACAACGAGCTAGATCCTGCATTCTATAGCGCATGTGCTTACAGTAACTTTGTAAAGATTACTTGCTTCTCCCCCTTTCCCTGTGAGGATACTAGAGAGGAGCTACTTGCTCCAGGTGTGCACAGCAGAGCTTTAAGTGCCCTCGGTAAGGCTTGAACCTCAGCAGATCCCGTCTTCATAAATGCTACACAGCAGTGTCTGTGATTATTATTAGGTCCCTGTAAACTTTGGATGTTTCATTCCATAATTTCCAACTGTCAACTTGACAGCGAAACATAGCTTTTTTTTTTAGCAAGCTTGAGCATATTTGGGATGGGAAGGAGTGTTAAAGAGATGATAATGGATTGACTTTCACCAAGAATTCCTTATAAAGCAGGCCTGATACCTCAAGCTCTTATCCACGACTACCCGAGGAGGGAGCAAGAAAGAAAGACCTCATAGGAGGGTTCCACTTACCTTTGTACAATACACGCAATGGTAGGGTCTGTCTCCAGAATGGACGCGCATGTGTTTGTTTAGGCTGGAAGACTGAGAGAAACACTTCCCACACGTAGAGCACTAAGGCGGAAAAAGAGAAAAACATAACTGGAATCATGTCTCCTCCAAACACGTGAATCCATTTCCACATTTTGTTGGTCTGGGAGTGGGAGACATGGGGGCGCGATGTGTCCGTGCATCGGAGGCTCAGTGCCCCCTTCCCCAAGTCTAAATTGAAGAACCCAGTGGAGAGGATTCTGGTCTAGATTCTGTCCCTAGAACTGTGACCTTGAAAATTCACCCACCGCATCAAACGATAAAAGAGACAGCCAGATGCCTTGAAAATGTCTAAGAAAAAAATGACTTCAATCAAAGTTCTGTGAATAAAATAGCCTCAAAAAAGAACTCAAAAGAAATTCCTTTATGTATACTTCGAAGCAATCACCTGAAAATGTCAAATAAAACAAACTAATAAAAAGCTCCAAGGAAGAATAAGAAAAACTCCATTATCTTTTCATTCCGTTTTTCTGTGAACACCGGGAGGCCCCCTCATATGAAGTTCAAGTCTGTCATGGTTGTAAGCAATTAATAGAGTAAACAAACAGTATTTTGTGAGAAAACAAAGCTTTGCTGTAAACACCAATCAGGTATTCCGGGAGTTCGTAGAGGAATGCCTTACTAAACTCATGTAAAAACGTTTATATTCGCTATCATTACTGACTACAATTTTTTTCCTGGCATACTGATTTTGCATCCATCCTGCAGCTGATGGGCTTGCCTGGTAAACTAATTTTCACCAGTTTTGCTTCATGCTTAACCTGAAACGAACGGGCATGTAGGCTTTAAAAGCAGAAAGGAGGGCCGTATCAGAAGGCTTTTTAATCGATGGCTGTATAACCAGCATCATTTGCGTAAATCAGATGGTGTTGGTTACATTTAATTTTCCTCGGTCGTCGGATTTTTCAGATTCCACTGACCGCTGTGGGCCCAGCGGGTTTCTAAGACTGTGGGAATCTGTGCACAAGCAGACTGCTGCTCTCTCCTCTACAGAGGGGCTTGCCTGTGGGGTTCCAAGCTTCCGGTGAGCAGACAAGCATTTCGCCGCTGCACTGCCAGGGCTTCTTCTTGCTACAGGCACAACTTGTTAAACATAATCGATCTGCTGTTGGCTCAGTTTCACTTGAGCTTCTTTTCTTTCACTCAAGTAAAATATTTTATTAGAAAAATAACACAATGTTTCTGTACAAAGTGAATATACTTCGTCATGTTATCAAACTAAGAACTCAAGCGAAAGCATTAGAAACAAAACACTAAACTTCCTGCCGCTGCCCGGTAGGGTGGGGGTGGGGGGAGCTGTCCTTGGAGGTCTAAGAAACTATAACTCTTTTATTTAGTTTTTAAACTTTTATCTTAAGCCCAATTGACTCCTGAGCCACATGTTTTGGCTTCATCAGTTTCTTCTGGGAGATCTTTCCCTTCTGTGCAACCTCCTCTTCTGGTTCCGGAACACTCTCTGCCTTTCCATCAGGATCATCTCCGTGGGGCAGGGCGCTCACGGAGGGGCTGATGGCCCAGGAGCTGTGAGTCCGGCAGCGCACCTTGGGGGCTTTGTTCACCTGGACGTGCTCAACGACCAGAGAATCCCATCTGAACCCTTCAGGTCAGCATGACTCGGCATGTTGAAGCATGTGCAGCAACAAGCCAGCACTGTTTCGGGGCCGCCCACCCTGGGTCCAAGCCCACTGTTTGGCCTGAACATGCCCACCAAATTCAGCGCAGGCATGCCCCAAGGGCACACACCACTGCTGCAAAGCGACCGCTTTCAAATATTTAGTGGCTTTCCGGATATGCAAGCCCTTGATGGCCTGGGCAGTGTCACGGGTGTTCTTAAAATGGACCTGAAATTCTGCCTTCTTGATTTGCATGATTTCGTGGGGTTTTCTGGGTCAAGTGAGCAGCGAACCATTCTGACCAATCACCTCCAAGTGCTATGGGAAGAGCAAGGCTGTAACTCTTTTTAAAAAATTAATTGGGAGTTAATACTTATATCATTTCATAGTTCAATCACGTCAAGCAGTATTGTACAGTTGCTACCACAATCAGTTTCCACACATTATTTTTCTTTCTGAATTCCTTGACATCCTCTCCCTTTGACTCACACCCCACCTCCCAAATCTTTATTCTACTTGAGGTCCCTCTAGGTTTATCAATCCTGAGTCCCATGAGACTGTAACTCTTTACGGGAGTCGAGTCGAAAGCCTCATTGTAGATTTGAAATTCACTGGTAAGCAGTTAGAAGCCCTTGTTGGTGCTAAGGGTTAGGACTTGGGCTCCACACCTGCAGCCACTCCTCAGGAGATAGGAGAGGCTCTCAGCTCAGCTAGTGACTTAAGGTCAGGGTCCGATCGCCTCCGTGGAAGTGGGTTTGTGTTTTTTCCTTTGGGTTTCGTGGTCCTTTCATTATGATGAAGGATCAGGTTTTGAAATAGAAGGCAACTAAAGGAAACCCCTTGATTACATTGAGTCTGGCAGGCCTGTCCGTGTTCTATTCCCAAGTTAAAATCCCCCTTTCTCCACTTTCCCACGCAGACAACTCTTCTTTGGAAGCATTAAGTCATCCATCTACTCACTATTACCAGCATTCACTTCATCCTCATCATTCCTGTCATCCATCTATGGATCCATTAGTCTACAGTCCCCCATTCCAAAGATGCCAGGACCCAGCTACAGATGTTCCTCAATCCCCAACCCACATCCCACCATTATCCTCAGTGTTTAGGTGGACGGCCCATCTAGTAAATGGAACTCTGATCACCTTTTCCTGGGCTCTACTTTAGTCATAAGCAAAAAACCCCAAACACTGGAAGTCCTGCTTTTTTTGCACACAAATAAGACAAAGCTAAGATGCTCAGTTTTTTAAATTCCCCTCATTACTTTGTGTTAGTTAAAAAGAACATGTCACCAGTTCTTAGTTTGGCATGCCGATTGTAGAACACACCCCGATTTTAGAAGTATGGAAATGCAAAACATAACAAGGTACGTTCTAAAACTGAGTTAATATTGCTTGTAAGGTCTTACAAAAGCGTGCAACAGAATACACACTGGCCAAGGAGGACATAAACTGACATCACAGGATGAATACAAACTACTAATCTATCTACCCATCTATCTACCTTCCACACACACACAGCTTACCTCTTTAAATAATGAAAATGGCAACATAAATGGGCAATATTCATTACGGCCCTGAGAACTGGGGCTACTTCCAAACCAAACTCACGGTCATGGAGCTGATGCCTACTCAAAGTGATGGGGTAGAAATGCTCTAGGATGGGGTAGAAATGCCCCTGTGGGTTTCTGAGACGAAATCTTTCTGGGAGTAGAGAGTCCTGTCTTTCCCCTGGGGAGGGGCTGGTGATTTTGAACTGCTGACCTTGAGGTCGAATAATCACTACACCACCAGGGCTCCTTACCAGCCAGGTACTACAATATAAATCCAGCTGGTTGGACTATAAATTGGCTCCACTCTCTCCTCCCCTTTCCCCCTTTGTCAAGTGTGTTACTTTTATTGCATTAAAAAATACGTGTTGGGGGGAAATATCTATTGTTGCTAGGAGCACTGAGTCGGCTCTGACCTGCAGCGATCTGACACACAACAGACTGAAGCGCCCCAGGGCTGCGCCCCCCCGCAGTTGTTCCTCTGCCTGAGCCCACTGAGGCAGCCCCGGTGTCCATCCACTTCCTTGGGGGCCTTCCTCTTTTCCACGGTCCTCTACTTTACCAAACATCATGTCCTTCCCCAGGAACCGGTTGGTCTCTCTTGACAATCTGTCCAAAGTATGCAAGACGAAGTCTCTGGCTGTACCATCGGATTGTCAGCAGTCCACGGTACTTTCAATCCTCTTCCTCAGCACCATGGTTCAAATGCATCTTCTTCTGTCTTCCGTAGTCGATGCCCAACTTTCACGCGCATACGATGCAATTAAAATGATACCACGGCTTGGGTCAAGGTGCACCTTGCACCAGAGCCCTCAACGGAACGTCCTTGCTCTTCAATCCTCTGAAGAGGTCTTTGTGTTTTGTTTTGTTGGGTTTAAAAAGAAATCATTTTAATGGGGGCTCGTACAACTCTTATCACAATCCCTATCTGAAGAGGCCTTGTGCAAAAGATTTACCTAATAAAACTCTTCTTTTGGACAAAATAATAATTTATAAGTTATCAAGGGTTTGTGAGGGAGGGAGGGGGAAAAATGAGGGGAAAAAACCCCTCTTCTTTGGATCTCTCTCGACTGCTGCTTCCTGAGCACTGACTGGAAGCGCAATGCCTCTTTAAAAATGCTACAGTGTCACTGTGAAGGCTAAAGTATGTAAATGCCTCTTTAAAAATGCTACAGTGTCACTGTGAAGACTAAAGTATGTAAATGCCTCTTTAAAAATGCTACAGTGTCA
Source organism: Echinops telfairi (assembly GCF_000313985.2). Classification (NCBI taxonomy): domain Eukaryota; kingdom Metazoa; phylum Chordata; class Mammalia; order Afrosoricida; family Tenrecidae; genus Echinops; species Echinops telfairi. The sequence goes on along the minus strand of NW_022103896.1, from coordinate 69,863,759 downwards.
CTGTGAAGACTAAGGTGTGTCTGACCGAACCATAGTATTGATAGCCTCGTATGCACGTGAAAGCTAGACAATGAATACGGAGTCCAGAGAAAGAATCCATCCACTTGCATGTAAGCGTTGGCGAGGAAAGAAGACTACACTAAAGCGGCCTGGGGGAATAAGCAACGGTGGTGGTGGTGGTGGTGGTGTAACGACCTGCAGTTACCTACAACCACGTGTCGGGCTTTTCCCTGCGTGGGATGCCTTCCCTAACCAGCTACCTGATAGGAGAGCTCCCAATTTGCCCTCAGGACTCAGCTTTTCTCTGAAGACTTTCATAACCCAGGGGTCTTAGATAGACGTGGTCACTCTTTCCTCCGTACTGTCCGTCTACCCCGTATGTCCACCCTCACGCCTGGCACTCCCTGTATGGCTTTGCTGATTTCTTCCATAACTGCCACCCCCTTCAGCAACCCTGGCTCCTGCCGGAAACCAGCACCCAGGTGGCACCCAGCATGTGTCCGGGGTTTGGAAAAGGGATGTGAACACAGAAGGCAAGAGTGGCAGTGCAGGGATGCTCACTCCTCTTCTGGAATGTTCCGTACCTTGTGAGGCCGGTGCTTCTCGTGTACGTGAAGAATGTGGATCCTGAGCCGGTCCCGCTTCTCAAAGGACCGTGCGCAGAGAGAACAGGGAAACTTTCGGTCCCCGTGGTCCACACAGGCCGTGTACTTGAGGTGCTTATCTCGGTAGTATTTGTATGTGAACACTTTTCCACATCGCTCACATTTGTAACCTTCTGAAGATGCTGTCAAAAACAGGGTGAACAAAGGACAGTGGCTTTTTGAGCTACCATCTCTCCATCTTACTGAAAACATTCACTACACACATCCTCAATGATATCCCAAGAGAAATAACACGCCCCTGGACCCACCCACCTGAGCTGCCACAACCCTCCACTCCCACCCAACTGTTTCCTTTCTGGCCACGCTCCGTCCACAATGGAGAACAGGGTACAAATTTATTATTTGCCTAATAACTCTCCCACGACTATTATCTCTAAAGGATAACAATTTAAAAATTAATACTAGTGATGGTTGTAGAACATGTCATAAATATCACTGACATGTACGATTAAATTTGTATGTCTAGAAAAATTCTTAAAATGCAAAGGCTTTGTTCCATGTTACTATACTTTTTTTTTTGAAAGACAGAAATGCATGGCAGAACCGAAAAGTACAAAGGGGAAAAAAGCAGTAACATCTTTAAAAAGCACTGACCACACTAAAAAGTTAAATTCCTCGATGGAAATCTATATCCAAATACAGTGGGGCTTCCAGAAGTTCATAGGAAAATTCCCCAAGTGTTTTGAAGCCACCATGTATTTCTTCATTGCAGGCATTTGTTCAGTCTTCCTGGTGGCTAGATCTCCTACAGCTGTCCTCCCCCCACCCCCTGCAATGCATTTGTGGAAGCAACCCGTCCCCCAACACAATGCAGGAGTAGTCCCATCCCATCGTCGTTCTTAAACATTCTTGACTGGCACTTGTAAAAGTGACAAAGCAATCTCAGCCCCGGCTCAGCACCATCCACCAGTTTTGCAGGCGCCGGTGCTTCTCCTGGCTAGTCTTCACTTGCAAAGCTCAGCGTGCCCTCTCAGGATGAGAAAGGGGAGATGTTCGTTTGTACTGCGTGGTCTCTAAACGTTCGAGGGAAATCCCAGCGCTCAAATCATCTTGCATAAAGTTAGGCTAAAAATGGCCTTGCCTTCCTCGATAAACTAAGCAAGCGTGCTGATTAACTTAATGCTAACCCTTTACTGTGCAGTTCCTGTCACCATGTGATAGAGATGACCGTGAAAATTACACCTGCTGTGGAGGGAGGAGGGGTGGGGCGGAAGGAGGTTAGAGAAGGTGCAGGACTCTAGCCAAGGTGGTCCCAGGGTTCAGGGGTGTATATAAGTTGGGGGGAGGGGGGAAAGCCATGCCACCTACAAAAGCATCCCTGCCGAGCGCACTCTGGATTCCAGAGGATAAAGTGGCTTTGACTATGAATGCAGGCCTGGGACCTTTTTGTCCATGCCCAGAGAGTATGCATGGGACCCCAGGGAAGCTGTCCATCAGGAGCTTTGTTAGTAGACAGCCAGCATCCCAGGGCCCTTTAACAGGTGGCTAAGGAAATAAACCATTCATTAAGTAAATAATCATAAGGCAACCGACACCCCCAGACCTTGGATTGCCTATAGCTCTGTCTATCACTTACATTGAGGTGCTAATACCCCCTGCATCTTCCTGTGGGGCAGGTTTTCCTCTGGCCAGAAAGTTTCATTAGTCACAAATCCCTGGCCTTTCTGCTTCCAGGAGTGGAAAGAGTGTAGATGCAACCGTTAGGGCTGGAGAGTGTAGATGTGACCTTTAGGGCTGGGTCACTTTTATTAATGATCCAAAACAGGAAAGCCTACTAAAATTCCAAATCAAGATGCAGTTCCTGGGAGTTAGATGGACTCAAGGGCAGCGAGCTTGGTTTCTCCTGAGTTAGTGGTGGAAACCACTCTTGGTCCTCAGCCACGTGGTTCTTAGATCAACCCCACCCAGAGTGGCCTTGGAAGATGGTCCTGTTGGTTTGCTTCCAAAAGTCACAGCTTTGGAAGCCCTAGGGTGCAGCCCTTTGAAAACCCTACCTCCTAAAGAGTTAGTATCAACAGTAATGTAGGCAGTGGGAGGGTGGGTTACTATGTAGGGCCTTAGCTGCACATTTGGCCCAAGCAGTTGGAAATTCCTCATTTTTATTTCATTCTTCCTTCACTCAATTCCTTTTTCTAGTCAAGGGGTTTCTCAATATTCTTAAGATGCTTTTTGCTGTGTCATGAAAAACAGTTTGTGGACTTATGAAGAGTTGGCCTGACATTCTACAACTCAATCCCCCCAAATTTAAGAGGTATGTTTGCATTCTTTAAAAAATCCGTGCCCAGTGGGCCCAGAGTTTTCCTCCTCCTTCACTTGAGACCTTAAAAGGGAAATGTCCCCTCAGTGCCCCAAACAAAAAACAAACTCACGGACCTGAAGAGCCCTGGACTCTAACTCTTTAAGGGAGTAGAAAGCCTGGTCTGTACCCCAGGGGTGGCTGGGAGTTTCTATGTACAACCACTCCAACACGTGTGCTCATCCACAGTGTCCCGGTCCCAGCCCCACTACAAATAAAAAGCCTTTGTGGAAAACATTCAGAGCTGAGCAATTTTGATTTTCCTTCCCTTTTCATCACATCTCAAACAAGGTAGGAACAAAATAAATAAATAAAACGTAAGCAAAAACAAATGACCTCAGCCATAATTCCTCCCCACGAAGACGGAGTTGCTCGCATCTTTCTTCCCAGATATTGTCCAAAATGCCATTGTAGCAACGGTAAGCACTGGCTGGAATTTGATTCAGATCTGGGGTAAAACAAACCACTACCTCATAAGCTAGGTGTTCCCCGCCCCCCACTCCACCCCACTTAGAAACCCCTCCTCCGGCACCTAACAGCACAGACCTAACAATTCAGACCTGTGCTTCTGTGTGGTGATTACCAAAGATCTGTTCCATGTGACTGAACTACTCTACCACCGTGCACAAAGCTTTCCTTTTGGACTATTTATTTCCCGAAGATCAATTTCCAGAAGTGTTGCTATGACACGGAGCCCTGCCTAGGAGCACAATGGTTAGACACTGGGGGGTTAATCAAAAGTGAGTGTTTTTCCCACGGAGAAAAGAACCTGGTGCTGTGCTCCCATAAAGATGCATCAAAGTCAAACCCACTTGCTGCCCCTATGGCATCACTGCAACCCTTCCAGGCAGACGAGAGGTGCCTCACAAGGGTTTCCAAGACTGTACGTCTGTCCTAAGGACACTTGAAGTAGGCTGTCAATCTTTCTTCCGTGGATTTAAATCTCCTGCTTTTCTTTTAACAGGTGAGTGCTTAACCACTATGCCACCCTAGGCAACTGTAGGAATCGATCTGACAATGGCTCACATTATTAAAATACCAGACAGTAACTAGCTTGATACAATGCTGTCAAATACATTTCCCAAAGGATGATGATTACTTTTGAGTTTTTAAGCATTTTTTCCCCTCAAGCCCCCTTTCATTACCTCCCCACGACCAAACCTCCCCACAGTGATTTAAAAAACAAAAAACCCTAACCGACTTGTTGCTAAGTCTCAGACGAATTGGAGCACCATAGACTATACCCACCCTTCCCAACTTGGCTGACATCCCTGCTCCCATGGTGGGCTGGTTGGACGATTCACCAACATAGTCTTGTATAAAAGGCAGGTGAAAAAGTCTTTCCTTGCCTCCCACTCTAGGCAATCATGATTAATGCTAACACTTTCTTCAGCTCTGTCAGCTCCGTGAGGGGTGTAGTAGCTCAGTCTACTTGAGAAAAAGATGGTTATTATCAATTGCTTCCTAATCCCTGTTGGAGCTTGGCAGGGCTTTGGCTTCACAGTTCCCAGAGGCTGGATTGCCTTCCCAGTCGCTCAGCCTTGCACCTTTATTTAACTAAGCAGTCCTTTCCATGTAGTTCAAAGCCTTCCTCTCCCATGTAATACATACGGGGATCCAGGAGTAGGGCGCATTATTTTTGAGGATTTATTTCCTGCCCTGCAGGGTCTTGATTTAACTTGTTAGGCCGGTTGATGAATACTAACTTGCATGGCCTTTTACATGCATTGTTCATCATTATTGCATAATTTGCTACTCAATATTGTTACACTTTCGCATTTGTCTTGCTCCCCTTCTGGATCAATAGTTTTCAAACTTGTGTGTGTGTGTGAATTTACTTACAGAGCTTAATAAAAAATGCAGACTGGAGTGGGTTGGGAGCCCTCTCCAGCTCCTCACTATCCACCCAGATGGCCCAGGGACCAGGACCAGCAGCATCTCGGGTCAACAACCCAGCCCTCTACTGTGCATCTTAACAAGATCCCCAGTTCATACCCACAGTAAATTAGAGACGACTTCAGTGTCCAGTCAGAAATCAATGCTGTATTTGAGAATTAACATGTACATATACAAATGCCCATTGAACACCAAAGCTTCTCAAAACAATGTGAACTCTTCCAAGAAACTGTGATTTACATCATTATATTCTACTCCATTGTATTCAAGATCCTTTTCTTTACTGCGGGTCTTAAGCTCAGCATTGAGTTCTCACCCTACTCAGAAAGATTCTGGCAAGCCCTCTGGGTGCTCCAGTTCTCTGACTTACTTCATCAGCTATGTGGGACTGGGCAAACAGACTCACCCAAGGCAGTCAGCAGTTCATTTTCATTTCTGGGAAAGGACGAAGAAGATGAAGGTGAAGACTCTCCTCCAGCTGGGTTATGTCCCTGAGTTGGAGACACTCTCTATTGCAGTGGATCTCAACCTTCCTAATGCCGCAGCCCTTTCATACAGTTCCTCATATTGTGGGGACCCCCAACCAGAAAATCATTTTCGTTGCTACTTCATCACTGTCATTTTGCTACTGTTATGAATCAGGTGATCCCTGTGAAATGGTCGTTCGACCCCCAAAGGGGTCGAGAAGAATGGGTTGAGAACTGCTGCTCTACTGAGTCTCTTTCACTGGCCTTTGGGGAGAGTTCCCAGGTGGGCAGTGGGAGAGCTGGCTGAGCTTCCTTAAGCAGAGCCTCAAGAGGTGCAGCTGAGCATGCACTCACCTTCAGAGGGCCCAGGTAATGGCTCGCCCTGGTCTGTGGAATGAAGGTTCACAGGGATGCCCAGAAACTTCTCGTAGCAGTCTCCATACCACACCAGGAGCTCTTGGTTCCGGTGAATCTCCTTGCAGCTCTCGTAAAATATCTGCCCTTCACACTGCACGGCAACTAGGTTCTGTTCCTTGCGGAAGCGGGCACAGTTGACAAAGGACATCCAGTTCCCTGTCCCTCCTTTTCCATCTATAAAGTGGCTCAAATGACCGTCTTCAAAGATCTAAATGAAATAAGACTTATGGTTTGGAATGTACACATTTTTTTTCTTCTTCACATTTCAATCCTGATGTATTCGATTCTTGCATCATCGCAAGTAGCATATAAATTAACTGAGATGCAATTTTTCCTCTAGATCAGCGGTTCATAGCCTGTGGGTCGTGACCCCTTTGGGGGTCAAACGACCCTTTCACAGGGGTTGCCTGATTCATAACAGTAGCAAAACGACAGTGATGAAGTAGCAACAAAAATAATGTTATGGTTGGGGTCACCACAACATGAGGAACTGTATGACAGGGTCGCGCCATTAGGAAGGCTGAGAACCACGGCTCCAGATGATGTGACAGATTAAAAAATTTTTTTACTCAAGTCTCTCTTGATTTCTCAAGCAAACATGTTAACTTTATAATTGTATGAGTTATTTTTTAAGGGAAACAAGACAACCTTTAGTTGCAACATAGACAGATGATTGTACATTTTATTTCAACCAGTTTTCATAAATATAAGTTTTCTCCACTGTCTTTAATTTGTCATTATTGTGAACAACTTCATGATTAAAATGCATCACCTACATTGTCTTGAATTCCAGGTTATTTTCCTAAACTATATTCCTAGAAGAAAACCAGGGTCAAAGGTTTTCAGCATTTTCAAGGTTCTTGATACAGGAACCCACCAACATACCACTGAATCCCTTCACTAGCTTAAAGAGTAATCAGTTGTTTGTTTTTTGCTTTTAATATTTACCTATGGACCGATCTACTTATTCGGGAGTATCAGTTTTAAAGCATCTTTGCTAACTGTAACAGCAAATGTCAAATGTTAAAATTCGCCCCCAACTTTGGCCTATTTCCAACCATTTGAATGTATCTGTAAGGACAACTCAAAAAACGTCTTGTCTTTCACCCTTGGGAGAGGCTGGTGGTTTTGAACATCTGATGTTGTGGTTAGCAGCCCAATGCATAATCACGACCCCACCCTGGGACCCTCAACAGAGCATATTAATTCTTTAAATGGAAACTCGATGGCTAGTTTCCACAGACTAAAATGACCACAGGGCTTACAGAATTCATGCAAAGATGTTAACCTCCAGAGGGGATACCAGTCTTTTCCTCCCCCTTTGTATTGCAAAAGGGACAGCACTAGAGTTTAGAGCAGATTGCCACCCAGTAGGGTAGGCCAGGAACTAACCCTCCCAGTGGTGCAAAGGCCAAGATTTCGGGGCACCAGCTTCCCTCCCAATTCCAGCAGCTCCCGTGGAAGCATATTTACCTCCCACATCAGAGAATTGTCTCCACTGGTCTTAATTTCACTGGGGTGGACCACTTTTCCTTCGAAGGGACCAAACCGGACTCCTTTAGCAATGTGTGTATTACAGAACACGCCGTGGTGCGGGATGCCGCAGAACACGGTCCGGGAAAGGCAGAGACCTGTGAAAGACCAAGGCAGGACGACCAGTGAGGAGACACACTCGGCACTCATGGGCTAGGAAAAGAAACTCAAGTGAAGCCGTCCCTACCTTCTGGGAGCTGAACGGCATCTTTATCCAGCCTCTGATGAAGAGAATCCGATCCTAAAAGGGTAGGTGAGGTAAAGACTTTTTCCCCCATGCTTTTTCATATGTTATTATGAAACCTTTATATAAGGCACCCCCCAGATGTAACTAACCATTATTGGTGATGTTTATCCGTTCTATATGCTTTTACACATTCCTGTTCTTCCTCTACGAGCTTATCATAGAGTCGCTTAGGTGAGACTCCCAACTATCCTTGCAAGGGGGATCACGGTCCCAGCAGAGAGCTGAGCTGGAGCGCCACTGTGATACCTTGCATCCAGCTTGAATCTGAGCACAGATTACACACCTATCAAAGCATGAAGCCTTTCTTCCCTGACCTGACTCTCCTCAACTCTGACTCAAGGTGACCTTAGGAGTCATGAAGCTAATCTAGCAAAGCCTCAGAATTGAACTGAAGAGTCTTCAGGCTCCTCTGAAGGAAACACACTCCCCACCCCCACCCTCCTCCTGCACAGACAGACTCAGGTCCCTGAAGTGCCTCTTCTGCATTCCTACCTCTACTCCCATCCAACCCAACTCCAGGATGAAGTATAATCCGTTTACCAGCGCTGCCGGTGGGGATCACTAAACCAGAAATAGCATGATGCCTGCGGACTTGATTCTCCCAGCTGACAATGTACCCGTACAGGGTTAAGTTCAGGTCCTCCTGAGTGAAGTTGTAAGGAGGAGATGTCTCTTCTGAGTCCAGGGCTTGAGGGGCGTCCTCAGCCTGCTGGCCGGGGGAGGTGTTAGACAACTGGGAGGTCTTGGGACCTTCACGTAGCAGAGAGGCATCGACGGGGGTCTGCGGGATTAAGGTCTCCGGGCCATAGCACTGGCCGCTGGTCGTCTGGCCATCGCTGGGGCCGAAGATGTTGCTGCTAGCTTCTGTATACGGATTGCTCAGGAACTGCGGCACCTCCCTTGGGAAGTGGGGAACTGGGTACCACGGTGGCACCTTGGTGTACCTGGACAGATCATACAGCGATTCAGTCTGCAAAGCCAGGCCAGGGCTCAGCATGGGAGCTGCAGCCCCGAAGGCAAAGGGGAACATCGCCTGGGTCCCCGACACCGCGGACTCCAGCTGGCGTAAAGATTCTTGATAGTGCTCCTCGCCGGTGGTAAGGGCGTTGCCATAGTGGTTATACATCAGGAAAGGGGTGCAGTAGGCAGCGAAGTGGTGGGGGCTGTCCTGGAACCTCTCCGGCGGATAGAACACCTTGTCCTGGGGCCCGGCCTCCTCGGGCGGCCGCAGAGCCATCGCGGGTCCCCGGGCGCGGCGGGTCTGCGGAGAAGCAAGCGTGGCTCAGCGCACGTGGCAGGGCGCCGTCCTCCGACCCCCGCCCTCCTACTCGGCCCGCGAGCGCGAGCCCGCCCTCTCCCTATCTCCAGGGAGGGGAAGGTGGTGGTTCCTACCTCGAGCTAGCCCGGGGGCCGAAGAGGGTTAGGGACAGCTCCCAAGTTGAGCTCGCCGCCTTCCACCCCAACCACAAAAACAAACAAAACAACATCAACAACAACAGCAGCAGCAAAAATCCCAACGAACATCCGGCCGGATCTCGCCCGACTCCAAATCCCGGCTTAGTGTCCGCTGGACCTTCCTCTCCAAACACTCGGGGAGCAGACGCGACTGGGTCCCGAGAGATGCGCTCTCCCTCTCCTCCTGCAAAGCTGCTTTCTCTCCCCGGCGGCCCTTGAGGCGCACTTCCCAGAACAAGGTCGGAGGGCGCCGGCCGACCCTCCCGCCCCCGAACCTGACGCGAGGAGTTGGGGACCGTGCCATCCGCAGCCTTAGGGGCGGGCCGGGGCTCCGGGCGCCCAGCGGGGAGCGGGCAAGGGTAGGGCTCCCGGCTGGGAACGTGCGGCAGCCGGGCGCGCGCTCTGCGAGAACTCGGGGGTTCGGGCAGCCGGCAGCCCAGGCGAGCCAGCTGTCTGCCCGTGCGGCCGGGCTGCGAGGGGCGCACCAGGTCCGGGTCACCTCCCGCGCGCCGCGCGGGCCAAGGAGCGCTACCAACCTGGAGTCTCTGGGAAAGACTCCCCCTGGGGGAGCGCAGGGTTGGGGTCGCACCTCCAGCCCAGGTGGCACCGAGGGGAGCCTCGCCGGCCGCCTGCGCTCCGGGCCCCGCGCCGGCAAGGGTGGCTTTCTGATGGCCCCACAGCACAGGTTCACCAAGGGGGGGATGAAGCCCCTCGCGGAGGGCCGGATCGATGGGCCCGATAAGGAAACCCACAGGGTCGTGACTCCGACATGAAAGAACATGGGGTCAGCAGAGAGGTCAGCTTCGGCGGAGGCATCTGCGTCTCTCCTCGCCAGCATCCGCAGGCGTCCCGCGCTCGGTCGCCCCTGACCGTAGGTACCTCCGACTTGGGGTTGAAAAGCAGTGGAAAGAGGAAAAGCCCCGGAGAGGGAGGAACGACCACCCCAAACGAACTGCGTCAGAGGGAGCCACACGCGCTTCCAAGCCGCCGACGGTTCCAGGACCGCGCCCGGCGCCTAGCCCTGCACCCACCTCCGGGAGCGTCGCGGGACCCCGCGTGCGGCCGCGGGCAGGGCGCCCCGAAAGAGCCCGCGAGGAGACCCGGGGTCGGTGCAGGTAGTCTCAGGTCGGGCCCGAG
>NW_022103896.1:69849308-69852904 GCF_000313985.2 Echinops telfairi | reverse complement strand
CGTTTTATTGGGGGCTCTTACAGCGCTTATAACATTTCATACATCGATTATATCAAGCGTATTGATACATGTTGCTGTCATCATTTTCTAAACATTTACTTTCTAGTTGAACCCTTGGTATCAGCTCCTCTTTTTCCCTCCCTCTCCCACGTTCCCACTCTCGTGACCCTGATAAATTATAAATTATTATTGTTTTCATATCTTACACCGACCGCCTTCTCCCAGCACCCACGTTTCTGTAGTTCATCGCCCCCTCTCCCGGGGGTGTGGGTTATGTGTCCATTATTGCAATCTGTCCCCTTTCCTCCCCTCCGCCCCTCACCTTCCCCCTTTTCCTGAGGGTTTATCTGACCTGCATTCTGTGTGTTCCAATCTCTAATCTGTACCAACGTACTGTCAGGTCTCCTGGGTATGGCGACTAGTGGAATCGTTGGGTCAAATGGTGAGTCCCGACAATGTTTCGAAGCTACGTCTAAGATTTTTATCAGCTCCTTGCTCCGAAGTGGTCTGGTTTTGGTCTGGAAGCTCCAAGGAATCCCGTTCATTGTGGGTGACCCTGCTGGTATTCAAAATATCAACGACATAGCTTCCAGGACCACAACAACACGTAAGCCACCACAGTGCAACAAACAAAGGTTGTGGCGAGTTAGGATCCACAATCAGTGCTCATGGAAGCAGCTGTCTAGGTATCAAAAGAGTTGCATTAGGTAAATCTGCTGCACAAGACCTTTTTTAGAGTATTGAAAAGCAAGGATGTTACTTTGAGGACAAAGGTGCACCTGATCCAAACCATATTTTGAATCGTCTTATATGAATGTGAAAGTTGAACATTGAATAAGGAAGATCAAAGAAGAACTGATGTATTTGTTGCTGTTGTTTTTTAAAGCTGCTTTTATGAGGAGCTGTGCATCCATCATGACCATCAATTCTTTTTTTTTAATTTATCACCTTATTTTATTCCCCTTTGATTCATTTTTAATTTGCTCTAGATTTTTAAAAATCATTTTATTAGGGGCTATGCAACTCTTATCACAATCCATACACACATCAATTGTGTAAAGCGCATTTGTACATTCATTGCCCTCATCGTTCTCAAAACATTTCCTCTCCACTTAAGCGCCCCCCCCTGCATTAGGAGTGACCATCAATTCTAATGCACCTTCTCACATTCATTATTTGCTCCCCAATTCCCATCCACCTCCCCTTATCCCCCATACATTGCATACAATACATACAGTGCATCAGTTATTTTATATATAGTTTTATAAACTGGGAAACATGACAAACATTTTCAAACCCAGGAAAAAAATTAATAATAAGAAGAAAGAAAACCACCAGTAATATTAAAATAAGCTAGAGAGAACATTTCTGTCATAATTTCTGTCGTGGCACAAGAGAAAAATATTTAAACCTAGAGTAAATTCAGGATGGGCCAAAAGAGAAATCAATTGACCAGGTATCATATTACACTGCAGTTCAAACCACCATAAACAAGTTTACAATGATCTCTGTCTGAAAGCAAAGCTGTCATCCCTCACTGTGGCCAGAGGGGAGAGGCCAGAGGCTGAATCTGACTAGGTACAATGCAGATGGATTCTGGGCTCCCCCGTCCTCCACAGTTCTACAACCTAGGTGTTCACCATTTAAGGCCTGCTATCTTTCCCTTCGTCATATTTGGATTTAGGATCAATGCATTTGAATTGTGCTGGAGAAGAATATTGACAGTCCCACAGACTGCTAAAAGGACCAATACATCTGTCTTAGAAGAATTACAGCCAGAATGCTCCTTATAGCCATGGATGGCAAGACTTCATCTTACCTACTTTGGATACATTGTCAAGAGAGACCAGTCCCTGGAGAAGGATATCATGTTTGGTAAAGTGGAGAGGCAGCACAAAAAAAATAGAGAAGAGTCTGGAGGCAATGGATTGGCACTGGCTACAACAGTGAGCTCAGGCATAGGGTGAGCGTGGCACGGGACCATGCAGTGTTCCTTCCGTTGTGCACAGGGAGGGTTGCTATAGATTGGAACTGGCACCTACTACTCCTATGGTAGTTCTACTATGTTTAACTTTTTGAAGGACCACTACACTTTTCCACAGTGACTGGACCATTTTGCATGGGTATATATTCCAATTTCTCCACACCCTTGTCAAGATTTGTTCTTTTTTTCCTGATTTAAAAGATTTTTTTATTTTAGCCATCCTACTGGGAATGAAAGGTGCCCTGTTAGCAGAGTAGGTTATGCATGGGGCTGTTAGTTACAAGGTGGACAGTTCTGACTGACTGTCAGCCACTGTGTGGGACAAAGATTAGGCTCTGTTCCTGTAAAGAGTTGCACCCCACCGAGGGTAGTTCTGCTCTGTCTGCAGTAGGACTAGACTGATAGCTCAGTGTAGTTTTGCTTTGCATCTTTAGTGGCTGACACCGTTCAGCATTTTTTTTCATGGACTTATTGGCCATCTGAGTATCTTCTTTGGTGACAAATCTGTTCAGGTTTTTTACTTACCATTTTGAGTGTGCTGTCACCCTGTTGTTAAGCACTGAGTAGAAGTTTCCTATGTAACTTTTTAGATATTAGACCCTTGTTGCCTATGTGGCAAAGATATTTTCCCAATCCATGGAGTGTCTCCCCACTTTCTGGATAAAATCTTTTCTTCAACAAAAGGGTTTCATTCTTATGAGATCCCATTTCTCTGTTTTGTCTTTGGCCCCTGTGCTTTTGGGATAACAGCTGCTAATCCACCATTAAAAGCTAGTACACAGGCACATCCTTGTGAGAACATTAACTCAGATCTTGATTTCCACACTCAGGCTTGTGATGCATTTGGACCAGCTTGGTGTGTGCTCTGCAGCATGGACCCTGACCCATGTTTCTGCATGCAGAAATACAGTTTCCCCAGCATTGTTTTTTTTTAAAGAGTCTCTTGCTTCTCCCCTGGGATGGATTTAGCACACTTGTCATAAAATCAGCTGACCACAAGATGTACGGTTAAAGACCGCATTTTTATGCCCCTTGCTGGCAATTGAGAGAGAGAAAGGAACGCTTAGGCCCCATTCACATTCAGAGAAGGACGCACCTAAGGTGGGGGCCCTTGTTATGTCAGGTCACCTTGGCCGGGCTTCTCACTGCTTCAGGCTGCAGCTTCCTCTTTGCAAACTGAGAAGAGCAATGCTTGCCTCCAGGCGTGGCTAAGGGGCTGACGGGCTCTGGTAGCTGAGGTTGCAAGTGTCTTTCCTGAGGAGAAGGAAAAGGAGAAGCCAGTCACCACCACCAGACCACCACCCATCAAGCACCCACCCTGCTGCTGCTACTGCTGCCCTGACGGTTTGGTGGGTATTGGCAAGGAGCCCACGCTGGATCACCTCGCCTCCTTGCACCATCTTTAGGGATTTGGGCAGCATCTCTCTTTACTCCCAAGTGGAGCCCTGGTGGTGTCATGGTTGTGAGCTGGGCTGCGAACCCCAAGGTCAGTGGTTTGAAACCATTAGCAGCCCCACTGGAGAAAGACTGTGTTTTCCATACCTGTTAACAGGTACAGACACAATATTTACTCACTGGCGGTAGTAGCTTAGTCCTCCCGCCAGGCCCCTGT
>NW_022103896.1:69842846-69845893 GCF_000313985.2 Echinops telfairi | reverse complement strand
GCCCCCACTACCCATTTCTTGCTCTTTGGTTTTAATATGCTCTTAAGAGACAGTTTTAGTCCTGCTGAACATTCTTTGAAGTCAGCACTTGGTAAATTGGGTCGTTCTGTGAAATACGTGCAAAGACAATGGATTCTAATGAAAACGTGTTAGAAACAAGTGTCTGGAAGGCTCAGACTAAGGTGGTCTCACAAGAACTGAAGTGATTAGTCAACTAAATGTGTTGCTTATACATCGTTGACCCTTAGTCAACGGTTAGATATCTCCAACCACAGATTTAATAGTGGCAATCCCTAGGGATCGGTTGTTGTTTTTTGAAATTTGTTTCTCTCCCAAATCAATTCTTGTGGACACAAAGACAGGTCAGAGGAAAAATAAACTTTGTAAGGCATTTAGATGGTTACCCACGTTGAGCATCGTCTACTGAGGGTCACCAGCCTGATCAGACTTTAAACTGGACAGTCCTTGTGTTAAGGACTTACTGGGATTCCCGTTCATTGACTATTTTTTCCTCCTCTTACCCTTTTAGCCAATAGTGTTCATTCTAAGGCAGGACAAGATAAATGTAAGAGGTGATGGAGAACATAATTTCACCAAGCATTTTTAAGTATGTTCAATAAGAAAAGCAGAGCTTCAGTGGGTAAAATCTAGTTTCTCGAGAAAGCATAGGATTCTATTTGTGGGGCTTTTTATGCAATTTGAGCTCAGACGTAGTATGTTACTCAATTCTCTGCTGAAGGTCAGGATGCAAAAGGCTTCACGAGGAGTCCCAGGTTAAGGTCTTACACATGGCAGGGGTCACAGCTAAATTTCCATGGGAACTATGGATTGTGGAAAGACTTTTCCTCAAATAAAGTAAATAAGCAAATAAACGGTGAGAACACCCACCCTATACGCGATTCTGATATCATCTCTTGTTAAGGGAAATGAACATAGAATTTTTATTTCTTATAGTGTGGGTTTGGAAGTTGCTAGTTCTGTCTTAAATGACGGATGGAGATGGTGGTTCTGGTTCATAACAATAGCACTAGAAGCCATAGGAGGACAAAAATGGATTTATAGCTATTTTCTTAGTCTGAGTTCTCTCTAAAGGACCCTGGTAGCATAGTGGGTGACACATTGTGCTGCTAACCACAAGGGCAACAGTTCAAAACCATCAGCTGCTCTGGGGGAGAAAAATGAAGCTTTATATTCCTGTCAAGAGGTACAGACTTGGAAACAGGTAGGGTTGCTCTGAGCCAGAATTAACTCGATAGTAGTGAGTTTGAGTGAGCTCTCTGGAGAAGTGACATCAGGAAGCAAATCTGTAAATAGATTTCTTCCAAGGTAACGACTCATACAATGTTAAGGAAATACATAGTACAAAGAATGCAGATTAAGTAAGAAACTTGAGTCTAGAAGCTTGAGTCTAGCAATGTATGAGAGTTTTAAAACAATGTTACATGGGATTATTGTCCCACCCATGAAGTGTTGACTGCCACAAGAATTGCCCCTCCTCCTGTAACCAGAAGATGAATCAACTGTCTTCAGTGTTGAGCCACAGGCAACACAGGGCTGTGGTCCCTAAGTGTCATGGATTAAATTGTGCCCCTCCCGATATGTGTCAATTTGACTAGACCTTGATTCCCACTGTAGTATGGTTGTCCTTCAGTTGTGATGTAATTTTCCTCCATTTGCCATGTTTTGTAAAATTCTAACCTCTATGTTAATAAGGAAAGACCACTGTGAAATGTATCTTGAGTCACCACGTTGCAAAATGGTGTGGCGCAAGTCACACTCTAACTTGAGCAAGCAGAAAGGACAGGGACCTAACTAACACCAGGGAAGAAGAGCTGGGAGTGGGGCATGTCGTTTGGACCCAGGGCCCGCTGCCGAAACCCTCTTAGAGCCAGGGAAAGATTGATACCAACACTCAGGGATCTCCGAGGAGCCCCAGGCCCATGGATGCTAAAAGGAGACCACACCCTTCCCTCAGAGCTGGGCTTCTGAACTGATATTTCCAGCTTCCTGAAATACATTTCTAGGAGCCCTGTTGGCCAGGTGGGTTTCACATTGGGCTATGAACTGCAAGGTCATCAGTTAGAAACCACCATTCAATTTTGGCAGAAAGATGAGCCTTTCTATTCCTGTAAAGAGTCCCAGTTTCTGAAACCCAACAGGGCAGTTCCACCCTGTCTTATTGAGTCAGAACCGATGCGATGTCAGGGAAGTGTGGCAGAGTTTTGAAAAGGAAAACTATCCACTTACAGTACTGCTGCTAGAGCAGCTTTAGTTGGCCAAGACACTAAGAGGAAGGAACTACACAAGATGAATATTATGATTGCTGAACTGTCTATAGGCAGTTTCCATGCCGCAGAACAGAACCGTGAACCCAAATCAAGCCCATTGGTCTCACTGTGTTGAAGAGACAGGGACCGGTGCTTTAGTGGGCTAAAATGGTTAGAATTTGTGGGGCAGAATGCCAGCCTTCTATGCAGAAGGTTGCTGAATAGAAAGGAATTTGAAAAACTGAAAAGTGATCTAATATTTTAGTCTTTGGATGAGTGAGCACTGTTCTTCACACGCGTACGAGGCAACTACCCAGAGAAAGTACCTCTAGGAAACAATAGGTCAAACAATTCCTGAATTGTACATAGACCTGGGCATACTGCACTTTCCG
The DNA here is from genome assembly GCF_000313985.2 of Echinops telfairi. Taxonomy (NCBI): domain Eukaryota; kingdom Metazoa; phylum Chordata; class Mammalia; order Afrosoricida; family Tenrecidae; genus Echinops; species Echinops telfairi. The sequence continues at coordinate 69,843,234 of NW_022103896.1, read as the reverse complement.
CTGAACACAATCAGAAAAGCAACAACACGCACAAAAGAAGAAAGACTAAGAATGATGGGGGACACCATCATGAAGCCCAATGAACCCAAAACAGGATTACCCCCCCCCACACAAAATCAGCAAGACATGTGCAAAGAAAACTTCCCCAAACACAGACAAGGAAAGGCTCCTGAAAAGGGATGGGGAAAATGACAAATTATTCACAAGGAAGCACAGTGAAACTGAGCTCTACTTTCTCAGCAAAAAAGGGAATGGCATGACATGTACAAAACTCTGAAAGAAAAAAAGTGCCAACCAAGAATCATGGATCCAAACTGTCTCTCAAAAACGACGGTGACGTCGCGTGGCGCTCGCGCTGGGAGCTATCCCGGCGGGCCGCGCGCGCGGC
>NW_022103896.1:69839400-69840906 GCF_000313985.2 Echinops telfairi | reverse complement strand
ACAAACAAAAAAAAACGACGGTGACATTAGAACATTTCCAGATAAACTAAAATTAATGGGATTTGTAAAAACCCTTATAAGAAACAGCAAAAGAACTTCTTCAAACACAGAATCAACACAAGCGGACAATAATCTAAGATGAACACATCACCCAGATGCTTAACGAATACACAAGGAGATGGGTTAACGCAGCGGCTGCCACCACGGCCTCGGGCGGGGGAACAGTTGTGAGGGTGGCGCAGCACTGCCGTGCTCTGCTCTGTTGTGCACAGGTCACTGTGCGTCGGAACCAACTCACTGGCACCCAGCAACAACGAAGTAAACTACAGCACAGAATGTAGGGAACAAGAGAGATCAATTTGTAGATGACAACAACAATGCAGTAAAAAGAGGAACTAGAGAATATAGTTATATGACTTCTAAATGATGGGGAAGTCAAGATGAATTCAAGATGGAAGTGATAGTTTCAAACTTGGGAAGAAAATAATAAATCACAGCGTAACTTAAAATGAAGAGATCTTATCAAAAGAAGAGGAAAATCACAACAGTTTAGTAAACATAAACAATAATGAGATATAGTCAATTCATATGACTTCTCTAGCCATAATCCTGTGTGATGTATTACAGATTCTGGCTTCTTATACCTGCAGCTATCATCCTATTTGTGAGGGAATTCTCTGCTATCCTAATGGGCAGGATGAAGGTGAACGTAGGTCTCAAATTTAGTAGAAGGGGTGATTCAAGTCACAGCCTTTGATACAGTATTCCACTAAAAGACAAAAGCCACATCTCAAAGTCATTACTGTGTACACCAGTCACTTCCGAAGCAGATAGAAAACCCCAGGACCGTTGGAAGAAGAGTACATTTGAGATCTCTGACTGACGTGGCAGAGGCAGAGACTAGCGGTACCAGAGCCTGGTTTGAAGACCATGAAATGTAGCAAAAAGCCAGACTGAGACCAGAGGCAGAGGCGAGGAAACCATGAGACAGAACAGGAGCAGCCGAGAACAAGATACTGAGGCAGAGCGGTAGGCAGGTTTCCCAACCCAAGTGGTCAGAGGCCACAGGACCAGGTGGCTGCGGGACTGAGGGTGAGAGAGATTTGGCTGCTGGAGGAGGAACAGAGTTGACATGGGCCAGTAACTTCGTTCTTACTGTTGACTGATCCTGGTTTGCATTAGCCTATTAAAAAAGAAGGAACCAAAATCAATACCAAAACCCAGCATTTCCAACAATTAAATAAAGACCAGCAAAATAAGAATACCTTCAGTCACCAGAACTAAGAAATAACAAATATTAGAGCAGAAATAAATAAAACCCAACAGAAACAATAAAAAACAAAAACAGTGGTAAGGATAAAACAATATAAAGATAAAAATACAAATGAATAAGAAAGAAAAGACCCCATCTATCTATCTATATTTTTGTCTCCCATCTATATTTTAACAGCCAGTTACATTTTTATCATGTAACAAGCAAGAAATACTTGCACTCAGAACAAACTC
>NW_022103896.1:69834826-69838177 GCF_000313985.2 Echinops telfairi | reverse complement strand
ATATTCTAATTAGTAACTTGCCCACCCTCTTAGTATGGAGACCTTTTCTTGACTTTCATAATAGTGGGCTCATACAATATTTATCCTGTTGTGGTTGACTTATTTCACTCAGCATGAGGCCCTCCACTGCATCCATGTTATGCCGTGCTTGAAGACATCATTATTCTTTCATGTTTACACAGTATTCCATTGTGTGTATGCACCATAGTGTGTACATCCGTTCCTCATTGATGGGCATGTCGTGGGCTGGCTACATGTTTGGCTGATGACCACAGTTCAATGTGTGCTGAGTTGCTTGACTGGAAGGTCAGCAGTTTGAACCCAACAGCTGATCCTTAAGAGGAAGATGAGGTTTCTACTCCCATGAAGATTTATGGTCTTGTAAATTCACAGGGGGCAGTTGACGCTGGCCTCTAGGGTCACTGTGAGTTGGAATCGACTTGATGGCAGTGAATTCTGGGGGTTTGACCTTATGTTTTCATTGGTAGTTTTAGGTTTTACACTTAGGTCGTTGGTCCTTCCTGAGATCATTTCTGTATATAGTGTGAGATGTGGGTCCTGTTTCATTTTTCTGTAAATGGATATTTAATTTTTCCGGTACCATTTGTCAGAGTCTCTCTCTTCCTTATTTAATGAGTTTTAGTTACTGTCCCACCTCTTTTACGTCTATGTAAATTTTTAAAAGGCTGAATAACTCTTGCAACTTTGCAACCCAGGAATAAGTTCTCCAAGACCTGGAAACCAGGTTTTAGAGATGTTATCTGTCAAGAAAGATAGTGACCCTAACTTCAGCCTGCGATGAGCTCCAAGATGCCAGCCGACATCCAGTCATGAAGCTAAGAGAGCTTACACTTTCCCTTGGATAAAGGCAGTTAACACACAGGCCACTATCCCAATTATGTAGGGTGGGTCAAGTATGACCCCTGGTGCTGTGAACTCTTCTAACTTGAGAGCTACTTGTGATCTATCTTGAGAACAGTGTGTGGAAGTGGTTGCATCTGCTTATCTACATGAAAGGAGAAACTCTCTCCCTTTCTCTAGTGAGTTTTATGTGACATGGCACATTCTGGTTAAATGCTTACTCAGTGCTCCTTTTTTTTTCTTTCTCCTCTATTTTTTTGTGGAATGTTTGTTTGGGGTTGAGAGAGATTGTGTTTTTAATCATTCCTCCCCAGGAATAAGCAAAATGGTGACAATTTTGAGTTGCCCCAGGCACACATTGCCAGCGATGCTCAAACAGGGCGATGCTTTGCCTTTCAGCTGTCCGGCCACGAGCTGGTCCCTGCTCCCCAGTCTACTTAGGGCCGTGATTTTGCATGTCTGTGTGTGAGTGATTTCACTTTGCCCCTCAAGTGTGATCCTCAGTCCAAGAGGGCTGTGATTTACCTCTCCAGAGAAACTGCAAATGTTACACAGGATTCAAAAAATCTGTGGGACGATGGAATTGAAAGATAAGGGAATTTTTCTGGGAACGTTTGAAACCTCCTCCTGTGTATTTTTACTCAGGCATGGGGCACAGTGTTGTTGGCTGTGAATTCAATGATAATGGATCAAACATGGATTAAATTAGGTGTTTTTAGGCGGAAGCACATTCTCCTATTGAGCAATGTCTGAAAATGTTGTGACCAGAGGCTTCCAGGAACCGAACCCAGTATCTTCCCTAGCAACGTTGTTTCAGTCGTCACTGATTCAGTGTTCATGGAAGCTTTATGACCACAAATACCAACAACCAACTGGATTTGAAGTTATCTCACTCTACTTAATTTCACTCTCGTTTTATTAGCGAGTTACCAAGGGCTGAGAGCCCCCTAGAGGACATTGATGGTGTTGCAGTTCTAGGGACGAATTGGCTAACAGCAATCTTGTTCATTTCGGGAAGATTATGTGCTTGCTGTGCAGGGTAGACACTCTTGGCAATTAACAGACATATTGAAAGTTCTAATTCTCCTCAGAAGAAAGGCCTCTCCTCTTAGCTAAAGAAAGGGAATCCATCGACCCCCAAAACCCGCCATTTAAACACTGGAGTTACCTCAACGGCATCTATTTTTGTTTTGTTCTGAATGGAGGAGATGTTTTGTTCTGCGGGGAGTCTCACTACTTGAGGGTCTGAGGTCAAACGTCCTAAAAGAATTCTTCGTCCCGTCTGTAGGTGGGGGCCATGATGCTGGGTGATGATTCTGGAAGTGGGGAAGGACTCCTCGTACCAAGCTAGAACAACTAGCTCTCTTTGCCAACCTCCACTTTTAGGTCAGTCCATCGAGAAGCCTGTCATCTCTTTGACCTAAAGGGTCCAGTCTGGCCAAACTGTTTTCTGGTGCCCTCTTCTAGAGGCGGCGCACCTGCTGGAGGGGAGGGGGCGTGGGCCTGTGGTCTTCTGAAGGTAGTCCCCACCCGGCTTGTCTCCAAACTGGGCCTCGGAGGGTTTTCCTTACAGCTTGTCACTTGTCTCAGGTCTGCTCCGCTGGAAACAGACAATCGACTCCTTATTTTCCCATGAAATGTTCCAGTGGAAAGTAGTCCCTGATTCCCTGTACTTCAGTTTCTTTCACTTTAGAGTATTATAACTTTACACCTACCTGCCTGCCGCCATCAGGTCGATCCCTCCGCACAGCACCCTGCATCGGCGGTCTGAGGCGGTGGAGCGTTACAGGAACCTTTCATTTCCGCTCCACGAGAGGGTCCCTGTGAGTCTGAATCTACTGGGGGGGGAGGGGTGGGTTCATCATAGTTGACTGAGGTAGTTCATTTATTGTGCCAACCTGGCTGATAAACACACGTGGGATTAACTGAAGGGCAGAGAGATACATGGCTCAGTGAGCCTCGCCTTTCTAATTCTCGAGTCTCTTGTTTTCTGATGGTCACACCAGGGTGCAGCTGCCTTAGCCAGTTCCCTGCTTTAGCTGGCAAGGCTGACTTCCTGTAAGACATCCCCGAGGAGAAGCCACATGCACCTACCCCGATGCAGCCCTGGGTGCTGGAGCATCCGTGTGGAGCCCCCTGCCAGCGCTGAGATGCTTACACGCTCACTGACTCTGCTTTCCTCCTGCAGCAGGCGTCTTGCGTCTGTTTTGTGAGATGGAGGAGGACTTTGTGGATCGGTGTTGGACACATGGGTTAATGTTGGACTTGTGGGCTTGGGCAGCACTGGCTTGGGATGTTTTCTTGATGTGCACTTAACCTTTAGATAAAACTCTCTGTTATACATGAGTTTCTGTGGGTTTGTTTCTCTAAGGTACCCAGACTAACACAGTTGACAAACTACCTTTACATATTCTACTACTTTGGCACAGCTTGTAGGTTTGAACCGCCAGCTCTGCCGTCAGCAGCCCAATGCTTAGCCCCACAGCACCA
>NW_022103896.1:69822493-69824231 GCF_000313985.2 Echinops telfairi | reverse complement strand
CATCCCCCCACTGAGGTGTGGCAGGGAGGTGATGAGTCAATCAGGGTGCATCCCTTGAGGCCTTCTCACCCCCCACTATCATGACCCCAGTGCCGCTTCCCACTCTGGACTAGACGGGAGCATGTGCATAGATACAAGCAAGAGATAAAACTCAAGGCACATGGAACCAGGAGCAGGAATGGAAATAGAGATACCAAAAGGGTAGGGGGGGTGGGCGGAGAGGTGGAGAGGAAGAGGGCACCAATCGCAATGAATGGCACATGACCACACCCCCATCCAGGGGGAAGAACAACAGAAACCAGAGGGGAAGGAAGGCAGCAGTCAGTATGAGATATGAAAATAATAACAATCTATAATCTATCAAGGGGCCACAAGGATGGGGGGAAGGGAGGGGGAAAAAAGAGGAGCTGATCCCAAAGGCTCAATAGAAAGTAGATGTATAGAAAAGAATGATGGCAATATATGTACTAATATGTCAGATACAGTTGATGTATGAATTGTAATGAGTTGTAAGAGCCCCCAATAAAATGATCTAAAAAAAAAAAGAGTTAAACAGTCTTGGAAACCCACAGGGGCAGTTCTACCCCATCCTATAAGGTTGCTGGGATAGATGGCAGTACATTTTATGTTTTGGTTCCTATAGCTCTCAGGAGCCCTGGTGGGGCTGGCTGTTGGGTAAGCATTGAATGGCTAACCACAAGGGTGGCGGTTCAAACCCACCAGCTGCTCGCTGGGAGAAAGCTGAGACAGCCTGCTCCGGTACAGCTTCACAGCCTCACAAGCCATACAGGTCCCTGGGCGTGGGCACCCGCTCAGTGACAGAGGGTTTGGTGGTTGTTACTATGAGTTAGAACAGACTCAATAGCAGGAGGGCTTCGACATCCCCCCACCCCCAGAGTGCAACTCTTTTTTTCCAGTTATAGAACTCTTAGTTCATGGGAAGAGTGCTCTGGAGGAAATTCCATTTCCATAGAGAACGCAGAAAGAGCATCACTCCTACATTAACAACAAGAAAAAAAATGATGGGTTAACCCAACAATCCGTGTTAGTCTGGGTAGACTAGAGAAACAAATCCAGAGACACTCATGTGTACAAGAAAGAGCTTAATATCAAAGAGTAATTGTATATTAAGAAAGATCCTAGCCCAGTACAGATTAAGTCCATAAGTCTGATATTAGCCGATATATCCAATGCCATTCAATAAATTCTTCAGATTACTGTAACACATGCAATGATGCTGAATGCAGGAAGATCATAGGCTAGTGGGTGGAAAGTCTTGTGGATCCAGTGGTGGTAGAAGCAGCTGGAGGAGCCACGTGGAGACCCATGCCAACACTGACTTTGGTTTTGAAGGGCTCCTTAGGGAACAGGTGTGGCTATCATAGGACTGCTAACCACAGGTCTGCAGTTCAAACCCACGAGCTGCTCTCAGGGAGAGAAATGAGGCTACCTGCTCCTGTAAAGATTTGCAGATTCGGAAAGCATATACAGGTTTGCTGTGAGTTGGTGTCTACTAGCTAGCAGTGGTAGGGACGACATGGTTGTGGGAAGGGTAAAAGGAAAAACAAACGTTGCCTTGTGAAGAGTCAGGAAACAGTCCTAGGCTCAAACCTAGTCATAGTTTTCTATTGTTGGGAGAGAGGCAAGGCCTGTCTAAGTCAAAAGGCAATGTTGGCTGTGAAGGAGAGGAGGGACAGGATTACTGACTCAATAAACAAGGTGAGACAGTGACCTGGGG
>NW_022103896.1:69819701-69821180 GCF_000313985.2 Echinops telfairi | reverse complement strand
ACCCTGGTTGAATTGTCCCTTCCTGTAACCCTTCTGTGGGGGGATGTCCAATCGTCTACCAATGGGCTTTGGGTCTCCTCTCCAACCTACCTCATTTGCATTGATATAATTGTTTGTTTTGGATCTTTTGATACCTGATACCTGATCCCATTGACACCTTATGATAAGATAGGCTGGTATGCTTCTTCCATGTGAGCTTATTTGCTTCCCTGTTAGATGGTTGCTTGTTAAACTTCAAGCCTTTAAGATACCAGATGCTATTTCTTTTGATAGCCGGTCACTATCCACTCTCTTTACCACATTTGCTTATGCACCCATTTTGTCTTCAGCAATCATGTTGGGCAGGTGAGTATCAAAGACTGCCAGCTTATCAGAACAAAGTGTTTTTGTGTTTAGGGAGGCCTTGAGTTAGAGGCCCAAAGTCCGTGTGCTATCGCAATACTTAACATATAAATATACGTACATTGGCTTCTATCCATTTCATTATAAATTAATATATTTACATATATACATGCCTATAGCTATGCCTCTATAAGTAGCTTTTGCTTCCTACTTTTTCCCTCTATTTCCTTTCACTTTCCTCCTGTCCCACTATCATGCTCACCCTCCACTTGGCTCTCAGTATTTCCTCTTGGATACATTGCTCTTGATCAAACCCCACCAAGTCTCCTCACCATCGTATTTAGATCTCGTTCTCTCATCCCTGAGTTTGTGTTGGCTCCTTGCTCCTCTTCCCCTCCCCTGTCCTCTCCCTTAACCCTGCACCCTGGACCGCCAATCCCACTGTTTTCCCCTCAGGATTGTTTGTCCTGCCTATCTTACATAGATAGATGTGGGGCGAAAGAAAAACAAAACACACACACACACAAACCCCAATCGATAGTTCCAGGTCAGTCTGCTGACCCTTATGAGGTTTTTTTTTTGTTTTTTGTTTTTTTTTCTGTTTCCATGTTTAATAAGCCACCTCCTCAGTGGCATTGTCAGGCCCTGATTCTGTGTGTGAGGGTGGTGAGCAGGCCCAAGAGGTCCATCCATCTGCCAACCGGACATCTCCAGAGGGAGAATGTGCTCAATGCAGTCCCCCTTCCAATGCCCCTCTGCCGGAAGGATGGCCTAGGCAAAGGCAATGAGACCTTTATCAGAGGGTGCAGGCAGCTGGACCCTGAGGTCACGGGTGGCCCAGCAGAGGCAGGCAGAGGTGTCATCAGGGAGGGAGTGTTTCCAGTCTGATGAAGTGTCAAGTCAGAAGTCTATTTTCAGGATCCCTCAGACACTTGGTTACTTTGCTGACCTGTTGCACTCCCTTTGCGTTTCACCCCACTGTGTGGGGGGCAGACCCAGGCAGGGATCTTACATGTGCTGGTCTTTCTTGATTGACACTGGCGTTTCCTCTCTGTTTCTCTTGTATGTATATACTCGCTGGAATTGTGAAACGGACCAATCCTCTCTATTAGTGTTAACATAGCCTACTTGCATACC
>NW_022103896.1:69817121-69818345 GCF_000313985.2 Echinops telfairi | reverse complement strand
GCTTTCCTCCTGCAGTCAGCATCATTGCCTCTGTTTTGTGAGATGGAGGAGGACTTTGTGGACTGGTGTTGGACATATGGGTTAATGGGTTACTCTTGGACTTGTGGGCTTGGGCAGCACTGGGTTGGGATGTTTCTTGATGCGCACTTAACCTTTACATCAAACTTCTCTTAGACATGCGTTTCGGTGGATTTGATTCTCTAAAGTACCCAGACTAACACACTATGTTGAAATAAACCTTGGAAACAGAAACACATAGCACTTGGAGTAATAAATAAATAAGGTAACAGCACCATGCTTTCCAGGTGCTTTTTGAAGACCCAGAGGTAAATGATTAAGGATAACAGTTGCGTTCTCCTTGGAAACAGTCTTGGGTAGAAGAGAAGGGAATGGCATGTTAAGGACAGAAGGGAAGGGAAAAAGCCACCACAACAAAAGACGGTCAACCTAGAGCTCGTACACCCATGAAAATAGCTAAGAAGGAAGGTGAAATAAAGATGTTTTCACAGAAACAAGAATGAATAGTGAAGAACAAATGTCACTAGTAGTCTTGTGCTACAAGAAAAGCTAGCATGAAGTCGTTTGGTCTTAGAAGAAGCGAGACGCACACTCCCTGCGTTGAGTTGCTACTGACTCACAGTGACCCTCTAGGACAGGGTGGCACTGCCCCTGTGGTCCCGAACCGTAACTCTTCAAAGGAATAGGAAGCCTCGTCTTTCTCCTGCAGAGCAGCTGGTGGGTTCAAACTGGCGACCTTACCCACCATTCCACCAGAGCTCAGGAGTGATAGAAACTCAGTTCTTCAGGGAGAAATGAAGAACACTAGAAATGGCCATTCGATGTTTAATTTGAATGAAAGATCTATGAGCGGAAGAAGGATTTTAACAATACGTGCTAGGGGTTCGGTGGTATATAGTGTAACGCACAGGCAGCAGTAACAGGACAGCAGGGGAGCTACAGGGCTGCCAAACGCCCACATTTAGGTAAATGATAACAGCCCACTGTGAACAGTCCAGGATGTATCCTGTCATCCCTGAAGCATAGGCTTCCAAAGTTATTTGGCCTGCCATCCCTTTTTCAGAAGAAATTAACCAGTGCGTCTTCAGCTATTAAAATAACGCTGGTACTATACAGCCCATCATCCGGGCTAGAATGTAGACCTGCTTTTGCAGCTGCGGGGGAGGGGGCGCCACCTAGAGGCGGTATAGCCCAATTTGGGAAACA
>NW_022103896.1:69814408-69815668 GCF_000313985.2 Echinops telfairi | reverse complement strand
CCCCCACCCTCATGAACCCCTGATAAATTATAAACTATTGTTCTTTTCATATCTTACACCGCTGTCTCCTTTCACCCACGTTTCTGTTGTTCGTCCCCCTGGGGCGGGGGTTATACGTTGATCATTGCAATCAGTTCTCTGTTTCTCTCCCTTCTTCCCTTCCCTTCCTCCTACCCTACACTGCCCTTACTGTTCCTGACAGGTTTATCTGTCCTGGATTCCGTGTGCCTAGAGAGCTCTTATCTCAGGACTTTTTTCTTGATAAAATGTGCAAAGGACATGAAACCCTGTCTCCACATCCTCACTTGTGAGGAGCATTCTGGCTGTCCTTCCAAGACAGATTTGCTTGTTCTGGCCGCCCATCATATACTTAATATTTTCCCACAAACACATTAATATTTTCTTACTCACTGTCCCCTTTCACATGCATGTAAGACGATTGACAGTTCGGCGCTCTGGTCAAGCGCACGACAGCCCTCCAAGGGACATTTTTGTTCTTTCGCGGGAGCAAGACGTCTTTCCTAGTGGATTTACCCAATGCAACTAGTTGTTTGATTTTGTGACAGCTGTTCTGGAATTCCCCTTTCCCCTCAATGTTATCCATACTCTTTCATGATCCACACAGGTGCATGCCTTTTCGGAGTCAATACAACACAAGGAAGCCTCTGTCGGGCATTCTCTGCTTTCAGCCATGATCCATTTGTCGTTAGCGATGATACCCTCATTCCAGGCTCTTCTGATTTCAGCTTGAGTTTCTGGCAGTGTTTTTTCTGATGCAACCACTTTACTTGTGTGATGCAAAATTTTACTCATGTGATATTACATTGTTTGACAATTTCCACATGCAATTGGATCAACATTCTTGAAATGGGCTTGTATTTGGCTATGTTGTAGTTGATTGGCAAGGTAGATGCTTTACAAATTTCATGGCATAGATAATGAGAACTTTTAGCATTGTATCTATTTATGGAACCATCTAAGCTTGTAGTCTAATCCTTGCTTTTTGCTTCCTTCAATACCATGGCTTCTTGCTCATAGGCTACTTCCTGCAAATGGTGGAATGTCAACCACTTCTTCTTGGTACAGTGACTCTTAATGCTTCCTATGTTGTTCAATATTTTGTTCATAGAATATTTCAATATTAGTAAAAGGAAATAGAGGAAAGAACTAGAAGGCAAAGGGCATTTATAGAGGTCTAAATACAGGCATGTACATATGTAAATAGATCTATGTGCACATATTTATAGGTTTAGTATTAAG
>NW_022103896.1:69810942-69812800 GCF_000313985.2 Echinops telfairi | reverse complement strand
TCTTGCCCTGTCCGACGTCTCCCCTCACCCACTTCCCGGCTGTCCGTCCCCCAGGGAGGAGGTCACATACAGTTCCTTGTAACTGCTTCCCTCTTTCCTACCCACTCTCCCTCCACCCTCCCAGTATCGCCACTCCATGGACCTGTTTTAATTACTCTCCTTCAGTTTCAAGTTAAAGTTGCATCTAAGCAATTGATGGTCTGTTCCACAGCTGGCTCCTGGTCTTGTTCTGGCTGATGATAGTTTCTCTATCATCTCTTTCTACAGATACAGTGGATTTGATTCCTGTGATTACTCCAGTTCACCCATGATGATGCCCTTCTCCCGGGACTGGTCTCTCCTGACAATATATCTGAAGTAGATGAAAGGAAGTCTGGCCTTCCTTGCCTCTCAGGAACACTCTGGCCTTATGTTTTCCTAGACAGATTGGTTAATCCTTTGAGCAGTCCATGATAATTTGAATATTTTTCTCCGGTACCACAATTCAAATGCACATGGACTTGTCTGTCAGTTTGTCATATTGTGGTGACTTGTGTGCTGCTGTGCTGCTGGATGCGATGCTACTGCTATTTCAAATGCTACCAGGGTCAAAGTGAACAGGTTTCAGTGCAGCTTCCAGACTGAGAACAGACCAGACTCAGCTCCCCACTTGAAAGGGATGAGCCGCTGAAAACCTTAGACATTATTTTTCCTTAGACATTTCAGATGTCCTTGCCGTTTCACTTTCACTAATTTTCTGCTTATATGCGGTTCAATTTTCTGTTTATTACTAATATGTATGAATTTTAACATACATATTAGTTATGTTAGCCGAATCTTCAGTTTTAAAAACTTTTCGGCAAAATATCTCATTTTTATATAGTTAAGAGCACCTTCACTTTTCACAGAATGTAGCCTTACATGTTGTCATGCTTAGCTCCGTGATCCCTTAGGGCAGTGGTTCTCAACCTTCCTAATGTCACAACCCTTTAATACAGTTCATCATGTTGTGGTGACTCCCAACTATACAATTATTTTTGTCGCTACTTCATAACTGTCATTTTGCTACTGTTATTAATCATAATGTAAATATCTGATATGCAGGATTATTTTCAATATTAAAAATTCAGCATAATTAAACATAATTAAGGCATAGTGATTAAGCACAAAACAGTAATTATAGATTGCAAAATATTTATGGATTTTCTGATGGTCTTAGGTGACCCTTGGTTGTTTCTGTTGTGAAGCAGAGTTAATATTTTCCTTAGGGTTGCCCAATTGTTTCAGCACTGCCCTGCCTGCCCCCCCACCTCTTAAGGGGCGATTAGAGATTCCCACTGTTTAGAAATGCCGTCTCTACAATGCATTACATTTAGATATAACTTACAGATTGGTTTCTGAACCTTTTCTGATTTATGTAGCAATTTCTACTCTAGTACTTTACAACACGAATCAATTCAATGCTCTAAAATGTTGTTAGAGGAAGGCCCCTCACCCCAACATTGTCTTTTATCTTTATGCATTCTATCTTCTAAATTTATTTTAGTTAGATTGTAAGGAATTTAGGGGAGGAATCGATGGTTTTATAATACCGGGCCCTTCTTTCTGGGTCCGTGATGTGTCGCTCTTTAGTCGGGTCTCTATGGTTCAGTGGCACTGTTGTGTGGCTTCAAAAAGGTTATAGAAAAATGCCATTCTCTCTTATTTTCTTGCTCAACTTTCTGAGGCGCCCCTCCCCACACCCCTGTACTTTTAAAATAAAAAGGCATTTACACTTCTTGTTGGGTATAAACTTACTCTTAAGCCACTGCATTAGCTTGAAATTGTGAATACTTAAAATGTTCTTGAAATGATATATTTAAAAACTGGGCTATAGAAT
>NW_022103896.1:69762602-69810112 GCF_000313985.2 Echinops telfairi | reverse complement strand
GCCTTTATTTAGACCTCTATAAATGCCCTTTGCCTCCTAGCTCTTTCCTCTATTTCCTTTGACTTTCCTCGTCTATCATGCTCAGTCTTCATTTGGTTTCAGTAATTCCTCTTGATTACATTACCCTTGATCTCGGCCCTACCAGGCCTCCTACACCCTCCTCACCACTGATTTTGGATCACTTGTTGTTCCCTTGTCCCTGGGTTTGTTAACACCACCTTTCCCTCCCCCTCTCCCATGTCCCCCAAACTGTCGGTCCTGTTGTTTTCTCCTCCAGATTGTTCATCCAGCCTGTCTTATTTAGACAGACCTGCGGAGATAATAACACACACAAAAACCAGAGCAAAACCACGCAACAATATACAACAAAACATCAACAATAACAAACCAGTGACATAAAACAAAACGCAATAAGAAAAGCTTGTAGTTAGTTCAAGGACTGTTTGTTGGCCTTTATAAGTGTTTTCCAGTCCAGTCCGTTGGGGCACCATGCCCTGTGAGGATGTTTTTTTATGAATGCCAAGGGCTGGTCAGTCGATTCACTTGTTCCTTCTTGCTGGCGTGTGGCTGAACACGTTCTCTTCTGCTCCAGCATGAAGCCCTCCCTCACTGGCAGGAGGGTGGGCCTCCTACTTTTGCTGTAAGGATGTGTTCGTGTTTTACTAGCAAGATGTCACATCATGTAACCTTAAATACATATATCATGTATTCATTTGCAATTTGTTTTTCCTACTCATTTCTCATTTATACCAAAAGGACACCCCCCCCTCCGCAGAACCCAAACTCACTACTGTCCAGTCGATTCTGACCCAGTGGCACTATGGGCAGGGGCAACCCACTGCCAAATGACATGCTTCTTGGTGCTTCTTTCTTTCTCACGTCTGTTCCTGTGGTCAATGGAATTGATTTTTCTGATCTTTCGTGCTTTTGAAATGGTTTTACCTACAACACATGCTGATACAGTTCATAACTCGGTCCCTGATTGTCATACACGCAGTTTATTAACAGGGCAATTTATTAAAATGTTAAGTTTAATGTGTCATGTGTAACTTTAATGGGCAGTCCATGTAAAAAAGCCAGAAACACTTCTGTTGTCACGGACAATTTGGATGTTCAGCATCGCGGTGATGCCAGCAGGGACGCTCATGCAGGACTCTGTGGACGGCGATTCTGTTGCTGTTCTCCAGCGAGTTTCAGCTCGTCTTAAACAGACACCTCCTCCCGGCCTCAGATAGAAAATCTCTACGATGGGCTCACACGGAGGGTCAAAGGAAACGGGCAGAGCCAAAAGCGCACGATGTGTACATGCACATGTTGTTTTAAGGACGACGAGCAGTGTCAGCTATCATGCAACTATAACCAATTAAGGTATTTTTAATTATGAATCGATACAATACAAAGGGGGCTTCAGAAAGTTTGTGGGAAAATGGAATGAAAAGAAAGTGGAACTTCCCACTCACATCTTGAAGTCCCCTTTCCATATACACATCGAGACCTCTCAGGACATGAGCTGTGCCATCGATGGATTCCTCAACAAGGAAAAGAAGAGGAGCCATTGAGGCCGACACTTGGTGGGATTTGGTTTCTTGGTTCCCAGGCGTCGCTGTCGGGTTTCGTGAGCTCTCCCGACCAGTGCCCGGCCTCCGCTTCACCCTCCTCATCCATGGGTAGTGTCTGCGGTCTGAGTCGCTTTCTGTTTGCCTCACCCAACAGAGGAAAGAGAGTCGGAAATAGGAAGAGGAAATGGGGTGTGGGGTTAACCGCCTCCACTACCACGAGACCAGAAGAACACGCTGAACAGAATTTCCTATTCTCACAGACTCCAGGCTATCTGAGGTCACAGAGCGTGGATGAATTCTGAAGCCGCTGCCCTGAGGTCATCTTTACCTCAGACTGAGAGCATCCCCTCAAGTCTTCCGAAAGTCAAGCTCCAGCTCTAGTTCAGCTTACCAGTAAACAACGTTTGCCTTGCGCAGCAGGCTTGTAGAAGAAACACCTATCTGGGATCCAATGAACAGGAGCCACTTGAAAGGTGAGACAGGAACTGTGGTGGTGGAGGGGGGGCGGGGGGCGGAGCACAGGGAGTTTACGTGAACAGAAGGGAGCCTGAGAATGGTCGCTCCACTCAAAAAATGTAACGGGTAGGAGCAAGCGGTCCATGCATGTCAGGCTTAACAACTACAACATAAAGACAATTTTATATCTATATATAAATATTAAAAAAAATCTCTGAAGCCATGTAAAACCCGAAGGCATTAAAATTTATTAAATGATGCAATAACAACAGAGTTCTTTATTTACAATAGCATTATTTAACATCAAATAAGCAAATAGCATCAGCAAAGCAATATTAACTTGCATAAATGTATTTAAAATTTCTCTGAATATATCTACCTTTGCATAAACTGCTCACAATAGAAATACAAACATCAATGCAGGTGGACAAAGTGATGTTCAGAGTCAACTCCATTTGGAAAATAAATCACAACCTGAAACACTGTAAGCTTTCTCCTGAAGAACCATAGTTAATATATTGCTTAATTTCACCCTTGTGTAATCTTTTCATATACACACATCTCAGATGCAACTTCATGAGAACTGTACAAATAAAACCCACAACTGACAAAAGGAAAAAAAAGACAGTTAAATGTTTGAAGAAATGTATGTTTCATCATCACCATTCAACAACGTCAAGGTTAAGTGATGATGCACTGATTCAAAAATTGTACACAATTCACTATACAAATATAATACATCAGACAGCTATGTAGGAATATACAAGACTTAAAAACAGATCTAAGGCATTATGCTAGATTTTAGCATTTTGAGGTTCTTGCACATAGCTTTTACCTGTAGGAAGAAACTTAAAATTTTTTGTTTCAGTCTATAAAGAAACACCAGGGAGAAAATTCTAATTAAAGCCGAAGCCACTGCAGTAGTTTTCTTTTGTGCAGAGAATGCTTGCTCTTAGGCAGCACACTACCATACAAACCCTAGAAAATTTAAATTCACACCAACAATTAATGGCTTCAGTTGCATTGCAAAATTGATTGTGTATCTTTGGGTTCTGCAGGTGGATCGGTGCCACCCATTTTCATGTGTTAAGCCCATATGAACTCCATTTTTAAACACAGATTAAAAATTGCATTATAGAAACTGCAAAAACATTGCTTTCAATTATTACAGGCCGTTACAGAGATACACATGGGGCAGGGGAGGCATGTTCATCTTTGAGTCCAACGAGTCCATCTGCAGTAAAACAGCTCACTTCACTTGTTAAACTTACCACGTTACATGAACACTTAAATGAGTCTTACAACCAAGTGAATGTATGTATTCTTTCACATTATGCATTTTCACATTTAGTAATAGAAGTAAAACACTGATTATTTGTTCTATTAAACAAAAACCAAGTCCTCGGTCTCACAAATTTATCGTGTACAGCATGAGAAATACTGATAATGAAGGGGATTGATTTGGCTTTTGCTTCTACAGTGATCAATATGATCAGAGGATCTCTTCACTTACGCTTCTTCTCCTAATTAGATGTAAAGCAGAACCCATTCCCTGATCGGAGCCCAGAGGAAACTCCTCATTGCTTGTCCTTCAAGACAGTGAGGGTCCCCACTTGCTCTCCGTTACCAGGACCGCACCGCAGCTCTGTCCATGGGTCTGCACGGGACCCACGGTCAAAGGGCGGGGGCAGATGGACCAACATAATGATGCAGGCATTGTGGGACGCGTTAGAGCGAAAAGAGACTCAAAACGCAAGAGAACACAAATCCAGCTTCAACTGCATCTCGCGTTTGTGCTGTCAGGTCCTTCTAATTCACATCTTTCTACAAATCAATGGACAACTGGTCAGGTTAAGTGGTGTACAACGCAAGTCTCAGTACAGCAGTGAGGTCATGGAGTTCTGGGGCCAACATTGGCTCGGCCTTTTCTTCAGTCAGGTAGCCCGAGTCTGGTGGAGCAGTCGAGCCTTTTGAGTGGGACACTGAACTGGTGGCCACCACGTGGTGCCGTTCCTCGGCCACCTCCCTGTATCGAGCTAAATGCAAATTTCCAGAACATTTCTTTAGTATGGAGCAACACTTTCAGACTATTCATCCCTTATCTTTGGGCTATATCTCTTTCTATACTGCCATACCCTACATATATATAGAGAGAGATAAATATAAATAGGGGTATAGTTTGTACATTTTCCACCCTGCCACACAATAATAAACAATCAGATTTCTAGGAAAAACCTTTCTGTTCCTAAAAAGCCTGGCTAATGAGATTTTATAAAATGCGCTGCCTTTTCGACATCAAAAAGAACATCATTTGGAAATTTAGTTATGAAACTATGTGTATCGGGTCGGAGAGAAATAGTTCAAAAAAGGGTCATCCGTTTCTTAGTATTGCAGTTGTCTGAAACCGATGCCAATTAATAAAAGATTATTCCCCTGCCAGAATGGGCAAGAAAAACAACCAGAAAAGTGGCCTGCTTAGTAACATGTAGTCTTTCTAAGGTTTATTAAGAAAGAATATAAACATATAAAAAAATCAAGAATTGGTTCCTACAGCGGCTGCATATTATATAGATAAATGACTTATGAGCAGAATCACAAGGTTTAGAAAATAAAAAGTCTAAAAGTCTACAAATTAGGTCTAATCAAGGCATTGATATCCTTTACAAAACACCTTTAGGAGACATTGCTATGAAGATATCTAATTTAATACTGAAGTACCTCATTTTTGAGTCAATTCCACAATATGTATACCTCACAAAAATTATACAATTAAAACACTTAAGTTCAACTTAAATTATTGCTTGTTTACATATAAATCGGATTTTATGTACCTTATAAAACTTCAGCTTAGCACTGCTAAAAAATAAAATTAAAAAAAAAAAAAAACCCAAACAAACAAGAAACACATGGTGGTGGATAAATCTGTAGTGATATCTGCTGTAAAATTTTCACACACTATTATTTTCTCCCATTTTGTAGGCCAGAGTTGCTGGGGAACAGAAGAAACATGCTTCCAAAACAGGTACCCTTAGCTTGATTGGGATCAAGCCCTAATTTTGCTCCTCTCCTTGCCAGTAAATGCATTTTTCAGAAATTCAATCTTAAGCAAACTGATTGGTGGCTGGCAAAACATTTCAGGAAGAGAGTTACCTGGTTTCTGTTGTGTACACTACTAGAGAGCAGTGAGCCAAAGTGGGCAGTGGTGGGGAGGAGGAGATGCCAATTCAAACTGCCTGAATCAACAAAGGGGTAACTTAATTTGGGTGCGCAAATAATTCTTCTTGATTCATGATTTAGATGAATTAGCTTGTTGTTTTTTAATCCAGGGAAGAAGAAGAAGAAGAAGAAGAAAAAAGGAAAACAGTATTTGTTAATATTAACAGCCCTCACAGGCTGTTAAGTGGAAATTCTTTCCAACCTGGTCTTTAGAACTTTCTACAAAGATACAACTAGGACTTTATTGGTCCTCACTGGCTGGGTGTTTCTGTAAACACCTCACTGTCCACGGGCTTGCCTTGCTTCTAAGCCCATGGGTAGGCTTTCGCTTAAAACACCTTATCAGGTTCTAATTTTTAAAGGAATTCTGTTCTTTCTCCCAGATGAAATCTTTGTTTGCACTAGACAGGTTAGCCGGGGAAACCAAGCAAGAAACCATTGTCTGGAACCAAACAGGAACAGAACAAGAGCACGGTTCTTTTCCTTAAATACATACATTTAAATACATTCAATCTGACATGGGGATGGAATTTGCCTGTCAACATTTACTTTGCAGGAGAGATCTAAGTTGCACTAAGGTGAATGCAGTGAACAGACTGAGCAACTGTCTGGACGTAAGCTTCAGACCGTCAAGAGAAGAGGCAGCTTCTCCAGTGACAGCTGCCTGGGTCTCCCCACTGGGGCAGAGCCGAGGTCTGTCTGTGGTTCCTGCTCGGGCAGAACTGGCTGGCAGGTCAGTGGGTCAGAATAAGTGGACGCAGCTCTCCAGACGAGTAAGTGTTTTGAGCAACTGGAGCCCGGTCAGCTGAATAAAGAAGCAATCAGCTACCTTCAGTGTCAGCAGTATTTCTGCAGGAAAAGAGAGGGAGAGAAGTTGTGCGGCGGCTCTGGGTTTTAGGGAAAACCATTAGAAAGCCCATCACAGAAACATCAAAATGCGTGGCTGTTTGAATTGATGCCATTCACAAATCTTCATCCAGAGGAGTTTCCCTTGATTTTGACACAGCTAAGCAGACGGCCACACTCCTAAACCTGAACGATGTCTCCAATGAGAGGGCACAGGATCACACAGGACTCTGTCTTGTCCGGAGCACACAGACAAGACTGTGCCTCCGCTAACAAGAGACGGCCACTGCCTCCTTTTGAATGGCTGCTGCTTTCCAGCCAGCGACATCCCAGCCCTCGTTCGCTCGGGCATCTTCCAGAGATAACTGAGGCACCATGTGCTGAACTGAAGGTGCTCCTTGGCAGCACCCGACCCACAAGAGGCCCCCACATTCCCAGTAGCTCTTTACAATCATCCAGTTGGGGCCCACACCCTGTGAATTGCCCTCCCCAAGGTCAATGTTGTGTGCACTTCACGGCTTCGGTGACTGAATAAACAGATTTCGACGCCAGGGGAGTTTTGGCTAGTCTTTGGCTGTTAAGCACTGACAGTGTGAGCTAATGCCAACCGAGGGTTGTAACGAGCAAGAATCACGTGGAGGTGTTTGTTTCCTTGGATAGGGCGAGAATATCTGTCATTGGTCTTCTTTGGTTATTGACCATCTATGCCAAAAATAGTGTTTACTCATTTAGCAAATACTAGTTGAGCATCTGCTATATGCCAGGTGCTGGGATAACGAGATATTCCTGGCCACTGCTAACATAGGCAGTTTTTTTGTTAGCATAAAATTTTTGGCATAGGCAAATTGCTGAATAGGCAAAGACGACAATTAAATAACAGGCTACAATACAATGTGATTAGCGTTATGTAAGGAGAAATACCAGGTACTATGGGTGGCACTCGTTGGTAAGTGTTGGGCTGCTAACTACAAGGTTGGTGGTACAAACCCACCAGCTGTCCCCTGCGAGAAATATGAGTCTATTTGCTCCTGTAAAGTTTACAGCCTCAGAATTGCCTTGAGAGTGGTGTTTGTTGGTTTGTTTCTGTGGGAACATAGAACAACAGCATCTAGAATTGAGATATTATGGCACAGAGCTCTAAAACAAGAGTTTTGAGAATGATGAGGGCAATGAATGTACAAATGTGCTTTACACAACTGATGTGTGTATGGATTGTGATAAGAGTTGCATGAGCCCCTAATAAAATGATTGGAAAAAAAAAAAAAAAGAGGGCCAGTAGAGAGATCGAGCTTTCCTTTAGGGAGATTTGAGAAGAAGCCAGTCTCCAAGTAGTCTATTTCTCTTTCAACAAACCTAAGATTAATTACTCTAATAATCTATTGCACTGTGAAAAAAAAGTGTTCTGGGGAAACTACTGCCAGATAGGAGTCCCAGTGTTCAAAGGCATCATCATTGCCTGTCCAGGGGCACAATTCTGCGAAGCTAACAAATTTAGTTTCAGAGAGTATCTGTAGTTATATTTCTTCTTAGTGGATAAAAATGAATGCAGCTTTCTCCATTACATGTAACTCAAGAACATATATTCCTAAGTTGTGCCACTGCTAAGATTTCATGGTTCAGACTGAAATATGGAAAAATCTTGATCTCCCAGACATTCTGAAAGTAAACCAACAAACCAATAACAAACAAACCAAGGAGCATTCATTTCCAATGAGATTTAGGAGGTCTGCAGTGTCTTCTTAAAGTTTGTAAATAAAGTTACTACCTCTTGATTCCATTTCCCCATGAGCTTCTTAAAGCTCTTCCTATTACCACCATTTTTATCATCATCTAAAAGATGGTCCTAGTTAGTGACTAGTTTCCAAAATATTAATAAATGGGATGAATTATAACCACATTTTCCTTATACAAGAGTCATGCTACTGAGCAGTAAATGAAAATCTGATATATATTTAAATGTATTCAAAATAGAAAGGAATACTCTGAGAAGCCCTTGTAAAAAGTAGAGTCTTTGGAGAAGTAAAGTAACTAGCCATCCATGAAAAACAAACAAACAAAAAAACCCAAACAAACCCCAACCAAAATCAAAACCAAAAAAACCCAAACCCAACCAGCCTTCAAGTCAACTCCGACTCACAGCATTTGGATAAATCTATAGCTACATGTATTAGCTTTGCTTGTAGCAAGGCACAGCTATAATCTTGGCACAAACAGAACAGATTCAATTAATAATGGATCACAGTGGTTTCTAGTTCAACAAACGGTACCAGATTCCCAACAAAGAAACAGTGGAGCAGTGGACCGCTCTCAGCGAACGGTCACAAATGCCATCTAACTTGCAGGTACTACTCATGGATTAGGGAGGGTCGATGGGACAGTATTCTCTGGAAGAAATAGGCATGTCTACGACAGACTGACTATTCTGGGCCCTTAACATTTAGCATGGAGTCAACTGCAGATGAATAGCAGGAGGCAAGAGAGGACTGAGGGAGACAGAGGAAGTGGGAGGGGTGTCACTGGTGTGGGCTGGATGGTAACAGAGGGAGTTCTCACCCTGGGTCCCTGAAGAGAACCCCCACCGCTGGCCCAGTCACTGAATGCTGTTGATGGTGATGCTAATGCCAACAGTGCGTTCCCACCAGGCACCTGGATGTGCATTGAGGTGACCTACCCTGCCCACCCCTTTACCGCCCCGCCTCGTGGGCCAGTGGAGTCAGCACGAGAGGGCCCTGCCACTGCGGAGCTCCTGGCGGCCCTCCTTACCCAGGCCCTTGTCCCACACTCTGTGCTGACGGTGCACCCCCACCCTGCAGCTTTCAAGCTTCCACTTCCTGCCGTCACTTTGTCAAGTGGCTGCTATCTGCACAGCCTCGCGGGAGGGGTATGAGACTGGCGGGCTGAGAAGACGCCAGCCACTTGCGGCGCCTCGGCATTGCAGACGTCTGCAAATGGCCCATGTAGCATCTAAATACCTGAGAACTATATCCCATTTTCTTCCCATCACAGGAAGAAACTACAACTACATCTGGCTCACTACGCTTGTACAAGAAAGGGCGGCTGCAGACGACACCTGATCCTAGAGAATTTTGGCCAAGGAACAAAACACTCACTGGGAAGATGTCACCAGTGCATACAGACAGCATGGAGAAGCCAAGGGGAAGGACAGCGAGCCATTGCCTGGGCGAGGATTATCATTCTGCCCCAAGGCTGATTCCAGACCACGCGTCCAAAATCTGTTACATATGCATCATCCCCTCAACTCACTTTCTTGTGCAGGCATCTCAAGAGGCAACCTCCCCACCCCTCCTTTTGGGGAGCTTGCCCTAGTGACTGGTCCAGGCTTGGTTCTTGCTTGATCAGCCGAAGTCAAGCATTTTTCTCTCTCTCAGCGACCCTACAGGACGGAGTGGGAGTAGAACTGAGCCACAGGGTTGCGAAGACTGTAAGTCTTTACAGAAGCAGCTGCCTAAGCTCTCGCCTGGGGACCGGCTGGTCAGTTCAAGTCCTCGGCCTTTTAGTTGCAGACCATGACTCAACAACCGTGTGACCGTGTCAGCCATTTAAATGGGTTCTCACACATCGATGCCTCTGAGCCTCACGGCACCTGGTGGCACAGATAACATTCACAGGGAGTCTGGCCCCTCGGCTCCCATGACAAGTTCTTTACAGGAAGCAGGACCACGGATCAAAAGTTAGCACAATATGCTCTTTATGGCTGGCTCAAATTTACACTATTTTGTTACCTGGAATGCTTATATGAACAAAACTTAGACCCAGTTTATATAGGAAATTCGACATCAAACTTACATCCTCTCCACGGAGAGAGTACATTTGAAAATAAAGCTCCCACCCTCATCTACTGCTGACAGTATTAGAGAATGGTGTGGTCAATGAGGAAACGAGTTGGGTGGGTCCTCAGAAAATTATACCCAGAAGTACTTCACAACTCAGCAATGACAGCCCTCGTTATTGATCCAAAGGAAGTGAAAGCAGGAACCAGTGAACTGTAGCCACTGTTTGCTGCAGCACTATCCACAATAGCCCCCAAGTGAAAACACCCGTGTCCATCCATCAAGAGCAAAGGACAAATTCCGAATGTGGTGGAGACAAAACAGATGAATCTTAAAACTTTATGCCGAGTGAAATAAAATAGCCAGTTGCAAAAGGGCAAGTATGGTGTGACCTGAGTTATAGGAAATACCCAAAATAAGCACATGCAGCGAGACCAAAGGCCATTAGCATGTATCTGGGGCAGGTGGGAGGGGTGCATGGGAAGGTCTTGCTTAAGCAATAGGTTTTATAAGGACGATGAAACATTCAGAACCAAACAGTAGTAATTATTGAACATGGCGAATGTAGTTACTGTCAATGAACTGTCCATGGAAAAATGGTTCAAATGTTTTATAACATATTCCACCACGATAAAAATTTAAACATGAAGAGCCAAAAGATGGAGCAAGAGTACACTATCTACCGGGAAGAGCACACAGCTCAGGGGGGCCAAGTGCTGATTATTTTACTGTTTCAAGATTTGGGTGCTTCCTTAGAGCGAGTGTTTAAGGTACTAAATAAGTAATACAAGACACAATGTGTAAACTTAATAAAATATCTAGGAGGTAAACACTTAAGGAAGAATTAGACAGAGGTAACAGATTGTTCTTGCCACAAAAATATTTTAAGCCAGACAGAATGAGAAGCTCTTTCAGGTATTGCAGCTATCTTTAACTGACTGCTTGACAACAGAGCCAGGCCCACGGGGTCACTTCGCTGCGGTTATGCACGTGCTTCTTACCCGTGATGCGTCTCCCTCCTGCTTAATCAGATCCATCCCAGGCAGCTGGTTTGGGAATAGGTTGCCTCCCCTCAGAGCAGGATCATTAACCTGAGGGAACAAGAGACTACATTCAGCAGATGCCCCACAGTGCTCTGCAGAACAACCTACCACCGACTTCCCTGTGTTTAACTCTGCCTCCTGGGAAAAGGGACTAACTACTGAGCGACAGCTTCATCCTGGTATAGCACCTCTCCCAGGTAATATGCTTTGGGGACTATGTGCAGAAACATGAAAATGAATACTTATGTGATCGCAGCCTGCACATTAACTTACATTTGGCACTGAAATCAAATTCAATGGAGAAGATCAAACCAGCAAGATTTTCATGCACACACGCATTCGTTTCTTGGCTGCTTCAAATTAGACCAGTGACTCACACTTGGGAGTTCAAAGTCATCCGAAGGCTCCTAACATCATTGCTACTTAGGCAGATTATTAATTAGTGAGAGCAAGTGTGAGGATGCAAAACAGTGATGGCTTTTGTGAATCTAGTCTTACCAATTAAACTATTCATTAGCATTTGTTCTCTTACAAATTACAAAATGCATGTACCCATGCTAACAGGGGAATTAATTTTGTCAGAAGACACACATTGCAGCTATGTTTCTGTTTGTTTAGCAAGCATTTGGATGCCCTAATGCAGTGCCAGTACACTGGACTGATAACTGCAAGGTCAGCAGTTTGAAACCCCAAGTAGCTGCACAGGAGACAGACTGGGCTTTCTACTCCCATAAAGAGTTGCAGTCTCAGAAACTCACAAGGAGAGTCTACCCTGTCCTAATGGGTCACTATGAATCATCATCCACTCCTGAAATAAAATAGCCAGTTGCAAAAGGGCAAGTATGGTGTGACCTGAGTTATAGGAAATACCAATGGCAGTGAGTGTTTTAAAATTTTCATTTTAATATCTTTTGAGTTTTTTTTAACAATGTTAACTATCAGTACAAATAATTATTACTATCGTACATACACACAAATACATATACAAAGAGATATCAAATTAGCAAAGGCATTCAATTTTAACATGTATCACTAAGTCCTTTAAACTCTGTGCCTCAGTTTCTCCACATGCAAACTAAGAGTTAGGGTTCTTTGAGACATTTTTACTCTGTGTGAATTATTGAGGACTTTGGTCAAATGCCAAGTACCGTGCCATTAAAATATATATATATATTATATATATATATATATATCGTCTGTAAATGCAATTTAAAAAGGATTAATTTTTCATTTTCACTCCTGGGCCAGCCCAGCAGAGATGCCGCGTGCATGGCGGGCTATCTGCACTCTCAAGTGCTTTGAGTCTCCCTGGCGTCTACTCAGGGCTGGCAGAGTCATTTCAGGGTCATTCAACACAATACAAAATTATTAAATGAATACAACTGATCTTTGTGGTATCCATATTCTCAAGGTGTACAATGAAGAAAGAACGGTTCGTGCATGACCTGCGCTGCTCTCTGTTCTCGTGAAGTACTTCCGGAGAACTGAGTGGCAGGTAGTTTGACCTCTGCTGTCCACCTGGTTTCATGTTTGGCAGGGAGGGGGTGGGGGTGATAAGCTCTTAAATGTATACGTCGGCAGCGGGTGATATTACAGACATGTTACAGTTCATGCTGAAACAGACACAGACAAGTCCCCATCGGGAAAAGAAAAGGGTTGCTTCCTGTTCCTTCGCTGGGACCTTACCTGCTCAGGACCCATGGAGGACAGCCCTGATGTAGGCACAGAGGTCACTGAGGTCATGCTGATCTGTCCTGTCATCTGGTTAATGTTGTTCATGCCACTTGTGTTGGTCGCCAAGGATACATTGATGTTCATATTGTTATTGTACATGCTGGTGTTTGCTTGCTGTCCAAAGTGAGGTGGGGACTGCTGTGAAAACATGCTGTAACGTAACAGAGAGATTACAACCTTAGAGCCCCGGGCTGACAGTGCCAGGCATTCTGAGGACATGCTGTTTCCCTGGCATTTACTTTAGAGCAGCGGTTCTCGACCTGTGGTCGCAACCCCTTCACAGGGGTCGCCTAAGACCATCGGAAAACACATAAGTTTTCACAGCATATAATTACAAAGTGTTTTGTGATTGATCACTATACATTGTGCATATCTGATATTTACATTATGATTCATAACAGTAGCAAAATGACAGTGATGAAGTAGCAACGAAAATAATTTTATGATTGGGGGGGTCCCCACAACGTGAGGAGCTGTATGAAAGGGTTGTGGCATGAGGAAGGCTGAGAGCCACGGCCCTAAGGTGAAGGCATCCATCTAAGTCGAGTGGGCTGAGGGTGGGTTGTTGGCAGACAGTGAGGCGGCTGAGGTCTGAAGCCGCTGGGAAATGCTCACTGAGCTGCAGAGGCACGCGCTCTTTTCTTTGTCCCGAAATCACCAAGGAGGTCTGGCTAAGTGCCCCACTACTGCCATGTCTACACAGGAGCCCTGGCGCTTAGTGGGTGCTGCTAACTGGAAGCAGTTCAAAACCACCAGCAGCTCCTTGGGAGAAAGATGGACTTTCTACTCCTATAAAGGGTGGAAACCAGTCCCGGAAACTCACAGGGGCAGTTCTGCCCTGTCACTATGGGTTGGCACTGACTCGATGGCAGTGGGTTTGTTTGTCGTTTCTCTGCTTCTTATCACACGCACAGTGAAGAACAGTTCTTGACTTCTTTTACAGTCCTGGCTGAGTGGTACCTTGTACAGAGACAAGAGGCGGCGTTCTGCGCCTGTAAAGATGTAGCCTGGGACACCCTCTACAGGGTGGCTGGGAGCTGGAATCGACTCAAGGGCAGTGGGCCTGGCTTGATTTTGGCTGGCACTTCTTCCGGTAGTTCCTCCTAGTTTTATTCCCAGGGAAAAGGTATTCTACAAATGATATAAAGCCAGCACCAAAATGGTCTCTGTTTTTGGCAACCTTTTGTAAACTTGGGTGATTTCTGCTCTCAGAATAGTGAAATGGTTTCCGTAGCATTTCACTGGACATTGCCTCCGTGAGTAAAGAAGTTAAGAAACTACAGTGAAGAGACAGGTGGTTCCTATGGAGATTGCCTTCTATCAAAAACACCACCAAAAGTTGGGTGTTACCTGTTTCCACCCATATTCCCTTGCGCCCATCCATTCATGTCTGAAGAGGCCTGATAGGCTGGGTTCGCAGGAGACTGCTGTAGCATGGGGCTCTGAGTGTGAGCCAGTCTGGGTGACATCAGGGGACTCTGGGGGGTTGTGGCCCCAGTGAAGCCTGGATCAGGTTGCTGACTCATTCCTTAAAACAAAAATCCAGAGGAGGTGTTAGTTTTATTGCAGAGAGTAAGCAGGGGAAAAAAGCACGTTTCAAATTGAACACAGACACAATTACTTTCAATTACTTGATCGAAGCTTTTTACATACATTTTTTTCAAAAGATCGCACAAGCTGGCTAGTCTACATGAAGACAGAACAACTCTGCCCACCTCTGTTCTCCAGAGTAGTGAAGAGGGCTAGCTGGCAACCAGGCCAGAGAGAGAAAATGACATTCTTTTCCTCAGGGAAAAAGCCAGCGCCGCCGAGTGGGCTCTGCCTCGCAGAAACCCGACAGGACAGAGTGGAACTGCCACCTGGGGTTCCCCAGTCTTTCTCTGCAGAGCAGCTGGTGGGGTTGAACCAAAGTTCCACCAAAGCTCTTTTCTCTTCCCTATATTCTGCTCCAAATTAATAATGGCTCAAATATATATATACATACATATATATAGGTATACTCTTTTTATGACATAAAAAGCACCATCTTTAGATCAAACTTTGATAAACAACTACAATTACATGGTTCTAAATAATTAAATATCAGTTATGTGTAAAAGCCAACACCTCTGAATAATATTTACTAAACAAAACAGAATAACTGCATTCTTGATTAGCTTATTTTGTTCCATAAAGAGCTCTGTGGTATGACAGAATTATCCAGATTAGCAAGAAGACAATAGACGTTAAAAACATATGAAATTGTGGGGGTGGGGGGTAAAAACATGGAATGTCATTTATGCGAAAAAGAAAAAAATGAGTGTTATCAGATTTCTCTAACTAGAAGGGAAAATAAATGACAGGAGTTGGAAAGTCAAGGGGGAAAATTTCCTTAGAAAAGTTCAGGGATTCGAGGAAAAAAAAAAAGAAAATTTCAGGGATGACATTAAGCTCATCATTTTTGGGGCATAATTAGTAAAGCATGCACATTTAATTAATAGTTAAACTATAAAAGCTAACTTCGGATCACATAGAAAGCAAACTACAAATGATACTTCTGTTTTTTTTAAAGCAATTGCAATCTTGCATTTAGTCAACATGAAGATTTTAGAGTTAATTATCGATAATTCTGGCATAAGACAGGGAGAGTAATTTTGAATATTAATGTTAACACCGGCATTTTTATCAGCAAGTATTAACTGACAAGCACTACACATTTTAGAATTTATGACATTAACATACTTGGTACTTAGCTTTGAAGACTGACAATAAACAACAAATCATTATGAAGAAATCAATGAGGTATATAGATAGCACTTTTCAAGAATTATCTAGTCATTAAAGATTTGGTATAATCCTTAAGGTTTTATGTTTTTAAAGCTGCAAAATGTTTATAGTTATTACATTTCTATATATCTTTCAGCATTTTGTATGTATTTATTGATTTGTTTCAGTCAGACTCAGAGCTTCAAATACAAATATAAATAAATATGTCCGTGTGAACCAAAATGGACATTAGCACATCTATTCATACACACTCAGACCCACGGCAGACAGATACACTGCACACACGCACACTTACTTCGGTCATTCTTAACGTAAGATCTACACCCAGAGAAAAGGTGGTACCTGAGCTGAGAGACTGGAAGGTACTGTGCTGGATTTGGGGACTCCTGACAGGCCCCAACTGTCCTCCCGGGTTGCCTATCATCCCCTGGTTAGCCAGAGTCATCTGGGAGCCATGCACAGAGCTGTGAGAGAGGAGCTGTGACCCGGGACTGGGGGACACCGGGGAGAAAGGACTGGTGAAGGGTGGTGGGGATGGAAGTCCAGTACCGTAGTTTGGAGGAAATGGGAACTGCTGTGCATTTGCCTGGGGGATCCGGGGGTTGCTCATAGTTGCTGGTATACCACCAGAAGCCACCATGCTCGGAGTCATGTTCAACCCTTGTCCTCTCATCATCAAAGTTCGTTGCTGAACTTGCTGTTGCTGATGTATTTGTCTCTGGCGGAGATGCTGGTTTAGGATTTCTCTCTGTCTCTGGGCCAACATCTGTGCATTAATAGGTCCCTGAAATCAGAGCAACACATGGAGGAAAATGTTGGGGACAGATCCAGATTGACACAAAAACTGTATCATAGACAGAATAACCAAAGCTCCCGCCTCATGGCAACTTGTGAGGAAAGAACATCTCAGAGTGGAATCCCCAGTGGTCTTAAGTACGACCTGTACTTAAGTGTGAAGAGTTCTATGTGGATAACCAATCAGATGACTATTTGAAACCTGATTACAGTTCACATAGTTTATATCAAGGTATGGTGGACTGATTTTAAGAGGACAGTTACTTAAAGAACTTCTAAATAACATCAGTTGTATCAAGACTCTGTAACAGAGGTCTTGAAAATGGCAGTGTAGGGTCTCATTCAAGGGATAGGCTGATCAGAGATAGGCGAGATGGTTTGGTAAGAACCCAAAAAGAAATCAACAAGAGGGAAAGGCTGGGTTCTCTAAAGTTGGGGGTGGCGGTGGCGGGGAGAAAGGAAAAACAAAAGAGCCCCCTTCTACTTGCCACTTTTCTGAGAGCACTTATTTTAGAAAGCTTGTGACTCTAAGTCTCTTTCTGCCTCTGTGTGATGCACGTTTAAGTCTGTGCAAAGCTAACCAAGACCTTGGTCTCTTGCCAATCTTACACCCAGGCATGAAACCCAAGAAAGGAGACAGGCCCCCACTGCCCAGGGGTGGTAGAAGCTTAACCTTAACCAGTGTGTGGTTCCAGTGCTAAACCTACCTCCAGACATAAAGACATGAGAAATTCATTTTTTCCTCTAGTCAAGGAAGTTTGAATCACAGGTGCTTATCCCAATGGCCTGGTGACTTCAGGATGAGCTTCGTCTGACAAAAGGCAATTCAATCTCTAGCTCAGCAACGTGTTTAGCAGATTTCCCAAGATGCCTATCATTCCCTGGTTTCAGGCTTATTTTCCTTTCCCTCCTACTTGTGCCGAGAGTCAGTTTGGGTTGGCTGGAGCCTTTGTTCTGAACCCTGGTTCCCCAACCATGCGCAGAGCAGTACAACGTGAGCTGCCCAACATGTGTGTTTCCAACGGCGAGGCCCTGCCTTACACATTTCTGTGCTGTATGTTGGGAATTTTGCTTATGTTCCCAAGCGCTAGAAGCCTGAGCTTTGCCTTGAGGAGATGGATTTTGCTTCCTGTGTGAGTTCGATATTAATGAACAAAATAAGCAAAATCAGGGGTCACAGAAGCACATGAAACAAGGTTGTGTGTGGATCAGCTGACAACAATGTTTTGACCAGAGGCCCGAGGGAGCCTGTTCTGTATTTCCTTAGGAGGTATGGTTTCTGTATTAGGCAATTTAGTGTTTGCAACAGTATTACAAAACACAACTGTTTTGACTAACAGGATTCTAACCAGAAGGGACTGTACCTGGCGATGAATGGTAGAGTTTAAAAGGGAATGCCGAAAGAGAAGGGCTAGATGGATCATTGAGTGGTGTTATAGGCCCAGGAGGCTGGTCCAAATCTTTTGGGTGGATCCGTTACTGTACTCAGGAGAGCGAGCAGGATGAGAACAGAGGAGAGGTGAAATGGGTACACCAGACAGAGCTTAGAAGCGGGGACTGCCCAGCATCAACTCCCTTACCTGTGTTGGCACTCCGGGCCTCAGAGTCATGTTCACATTCGAAACATTGTTGATCTGATTCATAATGGGCTGGCGATTCTAAATACATACACATAGGAATCAATATATACATTTTAATAGATTTTATTGCAAATCACTTTACCCAAGTGCCTTCCTTAAGTCTCTACTCTGCATATTGTTGGATATTCATTTTACGTGAATTCTCACTTAATGCTAGTTATCAGCTTATAACTGACAAGTTATTTTTCGACTGTGGAATGGGAACACCTCTCTCTGAGCTAAGCACGATTCCACGTGGCAGCCTCTCCCTGCCACCCTCAGCTAACAGTGACGGCAGATGCCAGCAAACAGCAGTCACGGCAGCAATTTTCCATACGCACATTCTGGACCAGGCAACACTAGGCTCATTATTTTAATTTTTAAAAATTCATTTTATTGGGGGCTCATACAGCTATCACAATCCATACATCCATCCATTGTGTGAAGCACATTTGTACATTTGTTGCCATCATCATTTGCAAAACATTTTCTTTCTACTTGAGTTCTTGGTATCAGCTCATTTTTCTCCCTCCCTCATGAACCCTTGACAATTTAAAAATTGCTATTATTTTATCATGTCTTACACTGTCCGATGTCTCCCTTCACCCACTTTTCTGTTGTCCATTCCCCTGGGAAGGGTTATAGCTAGATCATTGTGATCGGTTCCCCCTTTCTCCTCCCACCTTCCCCTTACTCTCCTGGTATAGCTACTCTCATTGTTCCTGAGGAGTTTATTTGTCCTGAATTCCCTGTGTTTCCAGCTCTGATCTGTACCAGTGTAAATGCTCTGGTCTAGCCAGATTTGTAAGGTAGAATTGGGGTCATGATAGTGGGGGGGGGGTAAAGAAGCATTAAAGAACCAGAGGAAAGCTGTATGTTTCATTGGTGCTATACTGCACCCTGACTGGCTCCTCTCTTCCTTGTGACCCTTCTCTAAGGTAAGGTGACCAGACGTCCCACTTTTGGCGGGTGGGACAGTCCCGATTTTTAACAATTTTTCCTGCGTCCCGCGATGTTTTAAAAAAGTCCTGATTTTTGGAAAGAATACACGACAAGCTAGGGTAGACGGTTTTCGGCTGCCATGTGGCTATTTCGCCAGGATATGAGTTTTATCAACGGTGTCCCGCTTTTGTCCCACTTTACCAATGTTAAATCTGGTCACCTTACTCTAAGGGGTGTCCAATTGTCGACAGATGGGCTGTGGGTCTCCACTCCGCACTCCCCTTTCATAATGCTAGGCTCTTTAAATGTACACATATTGACCTACATCCACACAAAGTCCCATTTTAAACATGCCCAGAGAGATCAGGATTTGAGTAACCAGAAGAAAGACAGAATAAAAGGACAGATGCGCTACAGTGGAGTGAGTCAGTGGGAAAGAAAGAAAAGAAGCGAAGGTGAAAGGAGTATGAAAATGACAGGATCACCTTGGACATGTTTCCACCCTCGGAGAAGGGCGAAGGGCGCGATGAGACAGCCCCTGGAATGTCACATGGCTCATCACTGGCTGTCCCCCAGCTCTCCCAGGGACCTCTGGGGGCACTCACCTGCTGTGCCTGGAGGCGGTGCTGCAGCTGAAGCCTCAGCTGATTTGGCTGGTTCTGCACGAGGCCAGTGGGGCGCAGGCCTGGTCGAGGCTGCATTCGGAGTGCGGCGTAACTCGGTCGCTGTCCCATGGTGTGAAAGTTTGGATCTTGCATGGGGGTATAGCTACTGGGGGCCATTTGTGACTGAGACGCATACTGTGGTGGGAAAACAGAGGCCTTCTGCTCCATCATGAGGTTGGACTCCTGACTTGGGAACTGCTCTGGATCTACAGCTTGGCTCTAAAGAAAAAGCCCCAGAGAACACACGGATGAGGCCATGAGAAACAGCAATGTGAAGACCAGGCTGCTTTCACTCCCATCATGTATACGCAGCTGGCTAATTATTACTTACTACAAAGGGCCCGCAGGCGGCTCCCACTTGTCTCTCGAGAAAATACTTCTCGGTTTCACAGAGCCACCTTACACAACAGAGGTAGCAGAGTGGACACCCACAAACACTGCTTCCAGGGGAGGGGGAGACATGGGCCATGAGTATTCACCCCACTGCCTCTTACTCCCTCTACCAATCAGAGAATGGCTCCAAACTTTAAGCAGCAAATATCCCCCAGCTAAGGTTAAGGATCTGGATTGGTTATTCTTTCCTTGTGTAAATCATTTTAAAGGGACAATTCCCTGGAACAGTTT
Organism: Echinops telfairi; assembly: GCF_000313985.2. Classification (NCBI taxonomy): domain Eukaryota; kingdom Metazoa; phylum Chordata; class Mammalia; order Afrosoricida; family Tenrecidae; genus Echinops; species Echinops telfairi. Next base: position 69,790,056 of record NW_022103896.1, on the reverse strand, counting down.
GCGGCATGAAGCAGGCTGCAACAAAGCCATGCAGCTAGTAAGCACTGCGTTCCAACCCAGGAACCTAACGCTTCCATAGTGGGGGACACCAGTATCTGTTGCCACCAGAACGCCCCACATTTTACCACCATCCTCTTACTGCCTACTGGACATACTGACTGCATCCTTATATAAATCACGCGAGTGTGTCACATGGTTTCTGCACACTGTGCGGCTTCCCCGTGTGTTATCTTGTTATGTGCACGATGAGGACTATATGTGTTTGTGCTATTTACATGGGATGTGTTATCTGTGGGAGGAAACAATCTTTTTGTTACTCTTCCTTTCTCAGGACTAGCTTATCTTTCTGGGTCAGTGTGGGAGAGGTGTAGAAAGCTCAGAACTCCTACAAGAGCAGTGCTTCAGACCAGATGGACTTAAATGTCTAGTAGCAGAGTTCGAGAAAAGACTTATTTAGGGTGACTCTTGTCTTCCCCCTCCTCCTCCTCTCCTGATGTACGGAGGGAGGACCCCAGCAGTAATAAAAACCCTCAATGAATTTTTAGTCTGGCAATTTCCTGGGTCAAACCAGTCTCCGTGTATTAGAGCAGGCACCTGTGATGTTGCTAAAACGTAGCTGCAGCTTAGGCAGGGGAAACGGTCTTTTGTTGAATTGCTGCTGCCAATACATACAAAACTACAAAAGAATTTTAAATATTTACAAATCTCTAGCAGAGAGGAAAAATCAATTCTGCATATATACAAGGGTAAGTCAAAAAAGTTATCGCTATAAAGTCAGAGAAACCGTTATTGAACAACGTCAAAATATGAAGCTATTGTGTGTGGGCATCATCCTCTGTGTAGGTCGATGTACTTCTGAAGGTGGGGGCTGCATCTCTCTAACCCCTCCCCGAAAAGAACTCGGAGCCCTTCCATCTCCACCACCGCACAAAGGCAGTTTTGGCACTCTTGAGGGATTCAAATGATATAATTATGTTCTTTTCCATTTTCTTTTGAGTTTGGGGAACACAAAGAAGTCTGAAGGGGCAAGGTCAGAGCTGTGAAGTTGATGAGGCAACGCTTCCCAGTGAAATTCTTGCTACCCTCGAAAAATAAGTTGGCACACTGTTGTGATGAGAAAAAAATCCTCAATGCTACTTTATTGACTCTTTTCTCAACAATGCAGTTTTTAACTAAAAAAAAACCAAACCCCAACCCTTTCCCTGGTAAGTCCCTAGGCTTCCCTGTGGCTTTGGAGAACTTTTCTTAAGTTGAACCCTTTGGAATTCCAAACACCAGTCACCAGGACCTCTGCGCCAAACTGGCTGTCTTGAACTAAGCGGTTCGGCCCAGCACATCACTTTGGAAGCCGGTGTTTTGAGTGGACTTCCCTCTGGATTGCGGTTGTCAATCCAAGACTTGTCCCCAGTTGTAACTTGTTCCGTAAAATTGTCTTCGCCAGCTCCAATTGTGCACAAAAGACGAATGGAAAGACTGGCCTCTGAGCTAGCTCATTTTTGCGTGCACTTTTGGTATTCATCTAGCCGAAGGCTTGCTGAGGCCAAAGTGTTCACGGAAATGAAAATTCGGAACCATGTGAGATCTCAACTGTGGTAGTGAGCACCACTGGTAACTCCACAGTCTCTCCTCCCACCAGTTTCTGAAGTTCAGTAAGTTTCCTTTGTCAGCTAAGCCTTCCCTCTCTCTTAGCTCATCTACAAAGGGCCCTCTTATGCGGGGCAGCACTCCTGTACATGCGTTGCCAAGCTTCGATGACTTGGGAAGCTGTCGTTTTGTTAAGACCTTAATAGTACCCTCGTTCCCTCAAAGGCACCCTAATGAGACCAAGACAAGTGTATTACTGAACGAACTTGTCTGCAGCAATCCACTGACGGCAAGGACATTCTTAAACTCGTGTTGTTTGGAATAAACTCATGCATGTGTTAGCTGGAACCTTTAATAGCAATATTTTTTGACTTACCCTCATGTAATTACAATAAGAACACACAAAGTTCACTTCCTCTGATTCTACCTAGTAATCATATTTTGATGATTTAAAAGAATGATACGATATTGATGGTTTTGATGAATCCAAGTGAAAATAATACAAATAAGTGAAAAAAGGGGACTGAAAATATGAAATGACAAAATGATGCTAGTTTTGATAAAAACAATCTTATAAACTGATTTAGCAACCAAAGGAAAATAATACTGAATGTTAACTCCAGCACTAAAAGCAAAGTGAATCAGCCACAAGAGAGATTTAAGCTCTATTTTCCTCTCTTGATTTATTTCAGGTGACAATCTGTCACCTCAGCCACTTCTTCCCTCCACTGCCACGTGTGTGTGCGACTGTGGGAAGTGTAACAAGGCTATTTCAATCCTTCGGAGAAATCCCCACCGACTCTGCACACACTCGCTCAGACCCTGAAGACTCGTCCTACGTCCAAGAAGTAGATCTCAGAAGGTACTTTTTGGTAACAGGGCATTTCACACCAGGTAACGCAAGGAGAACAGTTAAAAAAAACAGGGAAGGTCAAGTCATCCCCCTGCCCCCCATTTCTCTTGTACAGTAAACTGGGATGTCCTGCTTCACACAAACTCATTTATATTTTATAGAATATAATAAAGGACTGGCAAGATTCAGAGAGCACTATGCTATTGTACGAGACTATGTGAAGCTATTTATGATATGACTGCTGTAGGAAAACAAGCATGCTAAGGTTACTTCTTTATATTCCACTGTGCTTAAATACTGCAGATAATTATTGTGAACTAAATTCACACAAAGGCAAATCATTAACTTTTACCACTGCTCCCTCTGAGATAACCTGTCAGGCTATGTAGAAAAGATTTTCTGGGCACAACTAGCCCATGATGACAAGGCCAGCACAAAGACCCCAGGCTACAGAAGAGTCCGGTAGCTGCTGGTGAGTTCTCGACCACCAGAATCAAAATGTGCCGGTCTCGTTACACGTTTTCTGGGAGTAAGGACTGGAGTTTCTGACTTCCAGCCCAACGACCCAAATCACATGCTCAGTATTTTCCATTCCTGGGCAAAAAGTTTAAAAAATAGTGGCAAAATGAGGCAGTTTATAATAAGGGAAAAAAGTATTCTAAGAGGCAGACTGTGGATTATCTGTTAACCAAGGAAAATGGACCATTTGTGCCCCACAGAGAGCCTGGGCCCAATTGGTTCCTCTCCACCCACCTGGCTGACCAGCTCGGGTATTCCCAAAGCTCTGTCAATCTCTTCCAGGCCGTCAAAGTTCCGCAGAGCCAAATACAGCTGATCTAGGAGCGTCCCCTCGTCACTCGGAGACTCAGATGCAGGATGTGGACACAGCAAGTCATCAGGAGAGCTCCCAAATGGCTGCCTGCAAAGACATAAACATCGTTTTAGTCCTATGAACAGGGAGAAATGGTTTTAGACCTTTTTTTTCTTCCCCACTTGACTTCCAGGGTCCGGTGTAAACTACTGTACCAGCCCAACTGGGAAACCAAATGACAATCTACAACAATAGATGGCAATTCACCCAGCGCCAAAGGCAGGCAGGACACAAATCTTGGTACCCAACATGATTTTCATTACCTTCAATTTAGAGATAGCAAAGGTGAGGCTTACAAAGGTTACCCTGCTTTTTAAGGAGCACAAGGTAAACACTGAGAGGTTGAGATTTCCATGCAAATCTGCTTCCAGTGCCTCCGGCTCATTCCCTTACACAATACTACACTACCTCCCTCAACACGTGGGACAGTTTTATTTGTCTCATATTCATGCAAAAGCTGGGGCAATGACTAAGGATGAATGAGGATAACTGATGTCTTTGAATTATGATTTTGGTGATGAATATTAAATATACCATGGATGACCAAAACATAAACATTTGCTTTAAAGACGTACCGCCAGATTGGTTACTTAAACGCACGGATGGTGAAAGTTCATAAGTACTTTGGGCATGATATCAGGAGACCTATCCCTACAGAAGGATGTCATATTTGCTAAGGCTGAGAGTCACACACACAAAAGAAAAAGCAGAAGATCCTCAATAAGATGAACTGACACAGGAGCTACAACACGGGCTGAAACACAGCCAGGTCGGTAAGGGTGGGGCAGGATCGAGTAGTGTTTTGTTCTCTTGACACAAGGCCATTAGGATTTAGAATACACTAGACCAGTGGTTCTCAACCTCCCTAATGCCACAGCCCTTTAATACAGCACCTCATGTTGTGGTGCCCCGCCCCCCAACCATAAAATTATTTTTGCTGCTACTTCATCACTGTAATTTTGCTACTGTTATGAATTGGGGGACCCCTGTGAATGGGTGATTCAACCCCCAAAGGGGTCACGACCCACAGGTTGAGAACCGCTACACTAGATGTACATAATAATGAGACCAAAACATACACACATTTGACAAAAATTCAGGTTGGATTCAGAAGAGAATGTGGGATGAGAGTTCTCATTGTTTAGGTAGGATTCCTGCTGAAATTAGGGAAAAAATGTTCACCCGTGTTTGATGGAATGACTGCAAATGCACTGGCTGTGTGGAGTACAGCAAACTATAGATAGCATTGGGCATGATGGACATTCTACCGGGCGATGGTGCCGCAGCAAGGAGAAACTAAATAACTATCAACAACAAAGCTCTGCTACGTGGTTTTTTATTTTCAGCTCAGAAACAACTAGACTGAATTTGGTTGGACACTTGTCAATGTCAGAGTCAAGTACCAGCAGGATTTGTATCATTACTGAAGCCCCTTAAGAAGCGTGGCAGCTCACCTTCCTGAGTTACACACGTCAGAAATGGAGAGTCCTGAGGAGACAAACTCTGTTTGATGTTTTATGGTAATGAGCAATAAAATTCTAACACTAAGTTCCAAACTCTACAGTCTATGAAACCTGAATAATTTAAGTTAGTTGATGAACTGGGGGAGTTTAAAAAATATAATTTGTGAGTTCCCTTAATACTAAAAGAAAACAAAAACAAAAGGCTGTATTTTACCTATTTTGCATTCTTAGAGTTACTATATGATGCTCTGCACAAAGGTTACAGGTACGTTACACCTCCTTCAAACTAGTGTTAAGTTCATCAAGTTACGAAATCATCTCACCCCGTTCAGTGTATGTCCCTCTACCCTCACCCCTGACAGCCTGATATGTTACTTTGGTCTAGAATCCTAAAATAAGGAAATGCTGAATAATTAAAACAAACAACGAATTTCAAATAGTTATAGTACATTAAAAAGCAAGCTGGACTTTCCATTTCTCCCTAGTTACTGTGAAAGCAAATCTCTCCCTTTAGCTTACTCTCTCAATGAAGGTTCCTTCCCGGATGTCACCTGCTCCAAGCCTGCCTTCCCTTAGCTGCCAAGGCCTCTCGACCAGGCTGCACAACTACAATCACTAAGCTAGCATGTTGTGTGCGGCCCACCAGTTCCGTCCCAAGCTCCACTAACACTCCGACCCTCGGAGCTGGGGCTTCTTAGACACAGGACGGCAGCGGCAGCAGCAGCAGCAGCAGGTGAAAACCACACAGCTGCATGTCACGGAAGTCAAGGGAGGAGAAATTCCCCAAGAGGGGTGACCATCTGGATGAGGTGAAGGATTTCATCAGAGTTCTAGTCAGCCAAGGATGGCTGGTACCTCAATTCTCTTCCCAAGCCCTCACTCCCCAAGAATGTGTGGTAGTAAATGCAGCATGGGTGAGTTTTCTTTTTTTTAAGCTTCATTCCGCCACCTTCCATTTTTGTTGGTTTCCTCAGAAGGGCCCGCCTATGTACCTCCATCCAAGGCTGGTAGTCTCCATCTGACAAAACCCACACTCTCTGAACTTGCCACTAGCAAGGTGGTACAGCTCCATCATGGCCAGCCAACCTCCTCCACAGCCACACAGTCTCCCTCAGCTCAAGCACCACTTGCCCCATGCTATGCTGAAGTGATACTGACCCTGGTGTTATCAGTGCCTGCGTAAAACTGTGTCCAGTCAGAACAGGAGTCACGCACGCCCTCTTTCTTGGTGGACCCAGTCCTTGAACATACACCCAGCACACGTCTTCTACAGGAGTTTCCTACTGTAGCCAGTTAGAAGGGACGATGGCAAGGCTTTGGATTCCTAATTTTGGCCACATGATGAGGAGAGCCACCATTAGAAAAGGGCATCATGGTTGGCAGTCAGCAACAATGAAGGGAAGACTCAATGAGGCAGAGGACCACAATAACACTCAGCGAGACGCAGTGGACACACACACACAGCACTCATGAAGAGCAACATTTGTTCTGTTGCATGTAGAGTCATCATGAGTCAGAGCTGACTCAAGGGCAACTAAAAACAACAGTAGAATGTATCCAGGGAGATCTGGGCTGGTGCCAACAGCCATCCCACTCAAGTGAACGGCTGGATGTTAGAGGTGCCTTGAAATAAAGGCCTGGGGATCTACTTCTGGAAAATCAAACATCCTTTAACTCTGACATAAATGGGGTCTTCTCAAATTGGAATACTTGACAGCAACTGTTTGGTATTTTGCCGCCTTTTAAAAAACATCTGCACACAGGCCCCAGGCTGGCGCAAACGAGTAAGTAACCAGAAAAGGCATTAACAATGGATCCATCATGAATAGAAACCTGGTGATGTAGTGGTTACTGGTGTAGTGGTTGGGCTTCGACCCTTGTCGTTGGCGGTTTGAAACCACCAGCAGCTCCACAGGAGAAAGACTGGGCTTTCTACTTCCTTAAACAGTTACAGTCTCAGAAACCCACGGTGGGTCGTAATGATCACCACTGACTCAATGGCAGTAAGTTTGGGTTTATAAACATCTGAGCTGTATTTTAATTATCTATTTCATATACCAGGTGAATGGGAGGGCTGTGGGAGGGAGGGGGACACAACACAAAATGATACTACAGAAGATGGAAATTGAGCTATACATTTATGAGTAGGCACATACCTTATAGACATAAGGCCTAAGTTACTGTGCTTTTATAGTGTATATATAAACTACTGCTGGGTCTGTAAAATTAAAACACTTGCTTCTAAATAAAGATACAGTAAGAATATAAACTCCAGACTGTAAAAAAAAGAAACAGCACTATTTTCCTTTTATTTTAAAAAGAAAAGCATAGTGGGATTTTGTTATTCATCCGTTTTGAATTGCTTTGACAAGAAGGTTACCATAAAGCTGGCTATAAATTCCTTCCCACGGTATTATGTAAGACGAAATAAGTGAGAGAAGTGGCTAAAACACTAAAATGACTTTACAAAGTGGTGACAAGCTGTTGTGGTCACAGTTCTTACACACAGAAAGCTGTCAGATGCGACAGAAGCAGCAACAGGAGGGGCAGTGCTGAGTCAGACCTGCTTTGCAAGCCAAGCGGCTCGCTCTGTAATTGGGCTGCATACCTCTGGAAGCCTTCCAGTTTTGTCTTCACAGAACTTTCATCTGTTTGGCCAACAGTGAAAGTCCTAACTTTAGCCTGAGTTTTCCCTAGAAACTAGCCTTGACGTTTCGTACAAAAACAACCATCAGCTTCTGGATTTAATTATTTTACTGCAATTGTATTCTGTATGTTGCCATGGAAATGGGTGGCTCTTAAAAAAATTAAGCAAATATATTTAGAAATAGCACAGCACTCATTGGCACCATGAAATCAGAGAGTGGAAGGGCCGTGAGAAACTTACTACCCGAAGAATGCTGGTGAGGGATAAAGAAGGCTGGCTTGTCTGTAAGCTACTCCAGGGATGGTGAGCACACGACTATCTCTCAGCAGCTCATCCAATGAGATCCACTTTCTGCTGGAGGTTCTTCCTGTCTCTTCTTCCACTGCTTTGCTTCCACTCCAAGTCCTGCTGGAGGGGCGGCAGTGGGCATCACCTGGGGGGGTGGGGGGGCTTATAAACCCAGACTCTTGTCCCTGTGGTCTCTTTACAGCTGATGATTGGGAAACACCGTTTTAACAAGACCCCAGAGGTAGGTAGCTCATAGGCACAGGGAGGTCTGAGAAACACTAGTCTTTACTTATCCCCCTAACTTGGATGAGATGTAGCTAATGAATACGACCCTGTTAGCCCTGCTGTTGTTGTGGGTAACTCATTGATGGGCTAACTGCAAGGTTGGTGGTTCAAACCCACCAGATGCTCCACAGGATAGTTATAAGGCTTTCTACTCCTATAAAGATTGACAGTCATGGAAACCTACAAGGGTAGATCTACTGGGTCCTGTTGGGTCAAGGACTCAATCAACTTGATGGCAAAGAGTTAGAGCCATAAAGCCACGATTCCTTATGTGATGTATTGTAATTGTGTACTCTATGCCTGAGGCTATCATCCCTCTTTGGAGGGAGTTCTCTGCTACACAAATAGACAGGATTGAGTCTTGACCTTAGTAGTGTGAACTACAGCACATCCTTTGTTGCCTTAGGGGGTGTCCTCTATATCTACTAAAAGACAAAACCACAACTCTTATCAAAGGAATCCCAGGACCCTCAGAAGAGCACACTCCAGATCTGAAGTGGCAGAGGCACCTGCTGGAAACCATCTGAGAGCACATAAGACAGAGCAATAGAGCCTGGCTGAGACCAGAGGCTGAGGCAAGGAAATCACGAGACAGAACAGAGGAGCAGCATGAGGCTGAGCAATGGGCTGGCTTTCTGGCCCATGGAGGCAGACACCAAGGAACCACGTGGCTGAGAGGCTCCCTCTACAGGGAGACTTGGCTGCTGGTGGAGGAGAGGCGTGGCTGTGAACCAATGACCGTATCTTTTCTGCTTCCTGGTCCTAACCTACCTCCCTAAAAAAAGCCTCTGTAATTGTTGAGTATAGCTGTGTGCTCGGTGTGTTTACTGCGGTGGGGAACAGTCCATTCATGTCAGCGGAGGTCAAGAGAGAGGGAGGTGGAGCACGTCTGCCACAGGGCAACAGGGAAGTCAGAGGCGTTCAGGTCATTTTCACAATCAGCCGGCACCCTGCTTCTCTTTAACCCTCACCCAGCAGTTCTTCCCTCCCACCCTCTGGGAAAAGAAGGTAACAAAATCTTTCCCTTCACATACTCGAATGTTGGGCCCACATTCATGTTCTGTGGTATATTTCTTACTCACTGAACCTTCTGATCTCTTCATTACTTCCTGAAGGTACAGAGAAAAATGAGCACCATAACCCCTAATCCTGAACCTGTGCCCTGTTGACAAGGACAAAGCATGACACAGCCCAGACGAGGCCTCACGATGCAGCCTGTGCTTGAAAACCAGAACAGAACCAGGCAGGGGCCCTGGCAATATATCCCCCGGCAGGAGATTCCAGCAATCCTGGTGCCCGTATCATGTAAGGATGTGACCACTTATTACATAATTACGGACTGGAGCACGAATCCCTTTAGGGCAAAATGCTCAATCTGTGGTCAAGTGTCTACTGAACTGCTGGGTCAACTCCTCACACGCAAGCCTCCACGTGAGATTTCTCCAGCAGTCAATGTAAAGGTGAACGGTCTGCGCTTCCTCATTAGTTGACTTCAAGGAAAATGGTGCCTGCATCATTTTCATCTCCACATTGCCTCCAGCCCAGGCTCCAATGAACTTGCATGCCTTGGGCTATCTGGCTGTCCACCCAGCCAAACCGGCAGAAGCCCCCCTCTCATTTCTTCTATGTTCCCCGTGGAACTTCTATAATGATGATGACGCAATCCGGGATTTTTATGGCAATGTTAGGTCTGCAGAAAGTAGGGAATTCTCAAAGAGGAAAACAGGATGCACCAGCCTGAGCCTGCTCTGAGGCCCTATGTGCACTTTTACTCATTCTGCAGACGAGAGGCTTGCACCGCAAAGCAGCAAAGTCAAGAGTGGCCCAGTCTGCTGGATTCAGTTCAAGGAACTTGGAACTAGGCTGGAGTGGCCCCAGGTGAGCAGTGACTGCTGCTTCTGGGAGAAACACATGCAAATCCCCTCTGGAGGGCAGCATGGTAAGGGAGTGGTCCCCCACCCCCACCCCACCCCCCACACAGTTTCACTATAAACTCCCTCCAAAATGTGCAGGGAAACAGGTCACAGGACTTAGAACAATTTCTGAGAAAATAAGGATGAATGCGATGTTTAAACAGATGAAGAGAGGATTACAGAGTGAGAAATCATAAGACTACGAAAAATAACTCAAAGAACGCTGGGGAACAAAAAGCACAACTGAGTTAAACATCAATGAGGCGTCTTTAGTAAAGGGGATTGTGAATTAAAGAGGCCAGAACGAAGGGGGAAACTGGGACACAAAGCCAAACATGAAACCTAAAACCTAATCTAAAGAGAAGCTGAAACACTCATCTAATTAATTAAGAGTCCCAGAAAAAATGGAGAAAATGAACGAAAAGATATACAGAGATACTGGTTGAAATATTTCTAGAATTTGTAATATGAAACCACAGATTTTTTTAAAAAAATACAATACACATATTCCAAATACCAAGCAGGATAAAGAAATAACTCACACGTAGACATAGTATAGTAAAACCACAACTTAGCAAGAACAAAGAATATTTTAAAAACAATTATATGGAAAATGTGACTTACAAAGAAACAAAAACAATTAAGATTGGCAAAAAGCAAAGCAAAGACTCAATCAAGTCCCACTACATACCATTTCCAAGGTCAAAAATTTCTTCAAAGGCTTAAAAGTTTAAATTCTTCCAAGTTTGGTCTTTAAGAACCTCCATAATCTATATTATTACTATTCTACTCGTTCAGTCAGACCTTATAATCCTGCTCTTCACGGACCTTACGTTGGCCCCAAACTAGTGCCCCCACCCCCCACCCCCACCCCCCACAGTGTCTGTGTCGCTCTGGACTTTGCCCATCTGCTTCCCTGGCTGGACTGGCTTGCTGTCATGTTTGCCCCTCGAAATCATACCCTTTCAAGGTACTGACGCCTTCTCTAATATCCTAAGGGCATGACTACCTGAAACAAAGTTTATTTCTCTTAGGTCATTTATAATTAGTTATCAGTGTCCACATTTTATTTTCCAACTAAAATGATAACTTCTTTGAAGGCACGTTCCAAGTCTTACTGAACTTCTGGATTTGCTCTACCTCCACTCCCTGCCCAGCAGACAGTGTCAACTGAACAAATGAACCAGCCAGGAACCTACGTTCAAGAGAAAAAGAGAAGCCTTTAACATATCTCAGGCTGAGTTGAAAGGTGTTAACCAGTGCGGGGAGTGGGGGAGAGAAGGGCAGAGAGAGAAACAGAGTACGAAGTAAAAGAGAACTGAAATTTTTGAAGCCCCAATTATATACAAAAGCAAAAAACCCCAAACCTTCTGCCATTAAGTAGATTCTGACTCCTGGTAGCTCTCTAAGGACAGAGCAGAATTACTCTTTAGGGTTTCTGAGAGTGTAAATCCTATGCAGACAGACAGCTGTATCTTTCTCTGGAAGAAGGGTTGGTTTGCTTGAACATGGCTTCAGGAAAATGGCTAACACAGTTCTGCAGGCTGGCAAGTTCCCCACTCCTGGGGTCAGGCTGGAGGCTTCTCCTTACTCAAGTGGTTGCATGGGCTGCTGACTCAGAGTCAGGTCAGGTGGCAGGCTGCTGGCTCACATCCCACGAACCACGAGTCAGAGAAGGATGAGCAGTGAGAATGAGTGAGCTTTGCCAGAACATCCCAATGTATTGGATACACTTAAAAAACTCCCCTTATTTTAGATAACAAATGAAGGATAATTACACAATACTGATAAGCATGGCCTGCCAAGTTGACAAACAAATGGAACCATCACCAAAACAAACAAACAAACAAACAAACAAATCCAAACTCACTGTGATTCTGAGTCACAGTGACCCTGCAGGACAGGGCAGAAGTGTCCCTGCGGATTTTCAAGGCTGTAACTCTTACAGAAACAGAAAAGCCTTCTCTTACCCCACAGAGTGGCTTCTAATTTCGAACTGCTGACCGTGAAGTTAGTAGCCAATGTGTAACCACCATGTCACCAGAGCTCCTGTTAACCATCACATGTAGGTTTAAAATAACTTACAGAATTTATGAACTGGACTCACCTGTTCTGGTTGGCAAATGATGTCTGGTCAATAGGCAGAATGCTCTCTGGCCAGGGGGCGGTCTGATTTGGTGGAGCTTGTTGCTGGTTATACTGAGGAGCCCCCATAGTCATCTCTAATTCCGAGGGCCCTAATATTGAGAGAAGGAAGAACAAGCCTTACACATTTGCAATCAAGGAAGCCGGTTCTGCTCTGTAACTAATAGTGTCTAGTTTATGAAAAATGAAAGAGAAAAGCATAATACATGAGCATATCAAAATGGAGTGTTTGTTTTGAAATATAAATTGAAAAATAAAAATAAGGACTCACTTTGCTACTGAATGCATAGCCCACTATACCACCAGGGCTTCTTTTTGTTGTTGCCTTTTTTTTTTTAATACTTCTAATGGGGGCTCTTACGGCCTTTTTTTTCCCCCCCCATTCGGCGTTTTATTTGTTTCGATACATTACATCCCTAGAAAAAGAAGCCCAGGATTGTCCCTCCCTGGCGTGTGTTTTCGCCTGGCGTCCTCATGGTGCATGATGCCGGCGGAGGTCGTCGGCACGAAGAAACCGAACTGCCGGGAGGAGCGCAGCTTGTTCTGCCACGTCTCTAGATCTTTGCGCTGCAGGCCAGATCTAGGGCTGATCACGCACGCCACACTGGTTTGATCTGCCCGTGAGGCTCACTACAATTTCCCCAGCTCTGTGATCATCAATGATTTCAAATTCACCAATGTAGCCGTGCTTCATCACAGTGAGAAACCGGACAATGACTTTGGAGCATGACCTGATGAGAACCTGGCGCTTGCCTCTCTTCTCGGCAGTGTTGATGCTCTTGAGAGCGTCGGCCAGGACGTTCATGCGCACCATGATGGCGGCACGGGGAGATGGCGGAAAGGGCGCTCTTACAGCTCTTTTATCACAATCCCTTCACCCACTTTTCTGTTGTTCGTCCCCTTGGGAGGGGGTTATACGTTGATCCTTGTGATCTATTCCCCCTCTCTCCCCTCACCTTCCCCGTATCCTCCTGGTATCTCTACTCTCATTGTTGGCCCTGAGGGGTATATCTCTACTGGATTCCCTGTGTTGCAGGCTCTTATCTGTAGCAGTATGCATGTTCTGATCTAATCCCATTTGTAAGGTGGAATTGAGGTCATGATAGTGGGGAGAAGGAAGCATTAAAGAACTAGAGGAAAGTTGTATGTTTCATCAGTACTATACTGCTCCCTGACTGGCTCATCTCTTCCTTGTGACCCTTCTGTAAGGGGATGTCCAATTGTCGACAGATGGGCTTTGGGTCTCCACTCCATCCCCAACCAACACCACCCTTTCATGTTGTGTATGAATTTTTTCTGGGTCTTAGATGCCTGATACCTGATCCCATAGACACCTCATGTTCACACAGGCTGGTATGCTTCTTCCATGTGGGCTTTGTTACTTCTCAGGTAGATGGCTGCTCGTTGCTCTTCAAGCCTTTAAGGCCCCAGATGTTATATCTTTTGCTAGCCCACACCATCAGCTTTCTTTACCACATTTGCTTATGCATCTGTTTTGTCTTCAGTGACTGTGTCGGGAAGGTGAGCATCACAGAATGCTGGATTAGAACAAAGTGTTCTTGGGTTGAGGGAGTACTTGAGTCGAGGCCCAATGTCCATCTGCAACCTTAATTCTTAACATATAGACATAAGTACATAGATCTATTCCCCTCTCATTATATATAAGTATAGTGACATATGTACATGCCTGTAATTACACCTCTATAAATGTCCTTTATTCAACTGGTTCTTTCCTCTATTTCTTCTTACTTTCCTCTTGTCCCACCAACATGTTCGGCCTTCATTCGGGTTTAGTAATTCCTCACTGCTACATTGCCCTTGATTAAGCCCACTAGGCATCCTATGCCCTTCTCTCCATTGATTTCTGTTAATTTGTTGTTCCCTTGTCCCTGGGTTGGTTTCCCCACCCCCTTTTCTTTCTCCCACCTCCCCTCTCCCGTATCCCCCGCGGAACCATCGGTCTCGTTCTTTTCTCTGTATGTCTATCTAGATAAGATAGGTGGGATAAACAATTCGGAGTTAATGTTCTTAAGACCTTTTAAATATTCTTTTAAAAAGCTTTTGCTTATATAAGTTATATGCTTTGGATAGCTAATGTACTAGAAATGAAAACAAAAATTTTAAAAGATTATTTAGAATATTATCATAATAATAAGTTCACTATATGTGAGTATAAAGAAGATTTTAAAATAATAAATGAAAACTGTTAGAAGAGTGACTCAGTTCCACATTTTTTGGCATATTGTATTAGCACTGAGATTTAATAGGAGAGGTAGAATATCATTATCTGCTTGTGCCTAAAATCTGTTGTGAAATTGCTCTGGAACTGCTGGAAAATTCTACGTACACTTGTACGAGAAGGAGAGCAAAGAAGGCCAATGATAGCATCGCAACACGAAAATGGTTTTGGTCTCAGTCTCTGAAAGAATCTTGGGCCAGACATTTATACGGTACAGATCCTACACTTTAAACTGCACTTCATGTTACTCTTCCACCGGAGCCAGGCCAGAGAGGGCAGGAAGCATGTTCTTTCTGGAGGCTTAAAGCTACTGAATGTTACGAACCCTTATTATTGTCATGACCTGTCCATCCATCAGTTAGCCCATCTTCCACTCTACCTAGGATTGCCAGGAGTCAAGTGACTTGGTGGCAGTGGGTTTCCCATTATAACAGATAATTTTCTATTGAGTTCACAGCTTTTTGGAATTTATTAAAAACCAGAGAGATTTAGCTACACCAAAAAGCCGTATTTCAAGCTTAAAAGTTTGATATCCTTCAGTTAAGTGAAGAAGACTAAGGACAAATAAAATTTCTCAACAATTTTGTACAGAATTTGGTGATTTTTAGCATTGTTGTTGATTTAATACAACATTCAAATTACACAACCCCACACTTGGGAACCCCTCATGAATTCAAAATACATTTGAGGCAGAAGGACACTATACCTGTTGCCTCAGAAACACCACACCAGGTGGTGCTGAGCAACTAAAGAACTGGGTCAGCGTTAACTTGGTGCCAAAGTTAGGATGAGAGTTCTGGATTAGCTCGTCAAACCAATCCCAACATCTTCCGGTGATTTAGTGCTTGTTCACTGTCCAGTATCCATGTTCATGGAATAGTACACAAATAGTAACTTACATGAATTATTCTAATGTACAAGATAACTCAAAGGTTAACGTGGCCATAATTAAAATCTCAAGCATGAGTTGCAAAGACCATAACTTTCTGTAATATAACAACTTTATTGAGAGATATTACACATACCATACATTTCACCCATTTCAAGATTCAGAGGTTTTTAGCACACTCAGAGTTGTATGACTGTTGTTATCATCAATTCTAGAATATTTTCACTACCACCCCCCACCCCATCACAAAAGAAATTCCATACCCACTAGGAGGCAATCTCCATTCCCCCAACCCCAAGCAATCATGAATCTACCTTCCACCCCTCTAGACTTGCCTAATCGGTCAGACCATTAATTTTAATAGCTTGTGCACTGTATCCAATTCACATGAAGTCTAGCGCTCATCATATTTTGCGAGCTATTTCAGGAGACCTTGTAGTTCAGAGAAGACTGGGGAGGGCCTAGTTCAGTTGTGCAGGGTGGTAGCCCTGCAACTTGCATTTGTAAATGCCTTAGATGATTCTGACGATTGCCTGGATTTCAGAAGCACTGCTGTATAATGTAAGTAATGATTCCTTGATTTTTAAAAATATCATATCAT
The DNA here is from genome assembly GCF_000313985.2 of Echinops telfairi. NCBI lineage: Eukaryota > Metazoa > Chordata > Mammalia > Afrosoricida > Tenrecidae > Echinops > Echinops telfairi. The sequence goes on along the minus strand of NW_022103896.1, from coordinate 69,774,278 downwards.
CTTTAGAGCCTGACACTAATTCATCAACAGGTGACAGCTCATAACTGAATGAGACTGAAATCTCATAAAAGTAGTTTCTCTTATGTACCTGGAGAACTATGGAGATTCTATGCCTCTTTTATCGGTTCCAAAAATCCTACCGGTAACAGCTTAGCATGTGTGTGTAGGGGGCAGGGGGGAGAAGGGAGAGTAACTTAAATTGCAAATTAGGAGCAAGTCATGACAGAATGTTGGGTTCTGTTACTCTCCTCTTAAGAAATGATAAAAAATAGATAGATGCACCGAGCGCACCCAACTGTCTTACCTATGTTCATGTGAGACGGAAGCATCTGTCTTTGGCCAGGCTGGCTGTTGGGTCTCATGGCGATGCTGGCTGTTGGATTCCGAATCATGCCTCCTTGGATTGGCCGGTTCATGGCACTGGTGGTAGCAGCACAGGTGACTCTTACAGCAGAATTCTGTGATGCCCATTCTCCAGATGGCATGGTGGGCCGAGAAGGATTACTACCCATCATTCCTGCATTCAAACCAAAGAAAACTGAGCAATGCAGTAAGGGAAAACATATTCAGCATGTATGAGCACCAGATTAATAGTCTTTATAAGACAACTGTTCTATAATACACAGTGTAATATTAGCCAACCCTGTCATTTGGGTAGGCAGTGGTCCTTGGCTAAAAAAATAAAGAGTAAGAAATTACAACAATCTTTAAAAACAAAACAAAAACATGTGACTTGCCACTCCTTATAGTTTGTACAAGCTGTTAAAACGGTTCCTATATGTAATTAGAGACAGGTGCTGTGGCGTGCGGATAACCCCAACTTCCTTCCTCAGGAAGTGAATCACATTAGCTGACATACACGTCAATGCCTTACTTTCCAAAAGGGAGGTGAGGCTAAGAGGTAGATTATCAGTAAAAACTGATAATCAATACTCTTAATTTACAAACCCAAACCACAGAGAACACATTCTCAACCTACGTGAGACTGATGGCCTAGAATCCCCTTCAGAGTATTAGAATTTGTTAAAAGTCAAAGTTGACCTCTGCAGCATGGGAGAAATTACAGGATCTTTTGGGTATTTACAACAGTTCTTCGAAGCCAAGGCAAGGGAAATCCTACTTGCTCAGTAAACTGGAACTACCACATGAGTGCTTAAACTGATATCCAGAATGGGCTAGGGCAGATTTGGAAAAATCCTTTTTAGGATTAAGTTATTAGTCATCATGCGACTACAAAGAACAATGAGAGAAAGCACTGCCAAGCCGCACCGAGGGCTTAGTTAGTCTCTCCCTCTGGGCCGTGGGCTGCTGGGGATAATCTGACATTTGGTAAGAGTTGATATTCAATGGAAGGGCAGTCTCCAAGGAAGTCACATCATTTTGAAGTGTTCACTGCCGATGTGCACAGGTTCTGCATTCCAAACGATGGCTTACATTCCGTTTATGATGGTAAACGACTAAAAATAGGGTCTGTTTAACAAATGGAGGGAAGATATACTGTGGGCGTTTCTTAACGTGCGAAACAAGAATGTGTTATATTAGAATGATTAAGGGTGAAGGGTAATTAATTCAATTGAAAAAGTTAGAACAATGCTACATGTTTTAAAAACAACTTTAAGATTAGATTTGAACAATCTCAAGCTATAATGGGAGGCTAGGAGTTTTATTTTTTCAGAAATAATGTAACAAGATTATGGAGAGTCTAGAAAATGGAAAAGAAGTTCACTCACTCCTAAGTTAACCGTAGTACTGCAATTATAATGGGTATTTCCCTTTTACTCTTTTTTTCTTGTGTGGCGCCTAAGTGCTATATGACCTTCACAGCCTAAACATCTGGGATCTCTAGATGGTCCAGACTAAGCAAAAACAATACCAAGAATTAAAACACCCACAAATACAAGTTCTTTTTATAATGGCAACTCAGTAGGAAACTCAGCATACGGCTATAGCTATTAATAAAGAGATTTTCTAGGGTACAGGGCATGGTGGCAATAACAATCATTTTTGCTGTAATGATTAATAGATGGAATTGAATGGAAGTTTAGGGATATATTTGCTGCAATAATAGGGGTTCTGCTTAGGAAACGCATCTAGGCAATGTGGTAGACAACTTAAATTGTAGCAGGTCAAGGTCCAAATCAGATTACAGGCACCTCTAAATCGTCCAAAACAGAGCCCTGGGCCAGATCTACAAGTTATGATTTGGGTTAGGTTCATTAGTATTTAAAGCTCTTTATTTTTACTGAGTTATTTTTCAGAAGGAAAATGGTATAGCCAAATATTTGAAGACTGGTTAGATTTTAAACTTTCACTCTGAACTCCTCTAGAAAGCAATAATCATCATCAGAAAGTTTTGGCGATATCAGGAGGTTATCACAGGAAACAAATAATTTTAATTTACATATACCACTAGAAAAGTACCTGCTATAAAGGCAAAACAATTGGCCTTTGTTGTAAGATTCACGATTAGAAACCTGATAAAAGTAATGATCACAGCCTTACTGACAAGTTTTCCGAAGCGTCGTTAACCATTCCTCTGTGAAAACCTGTACAATATTCTTATCTTCAGATGTTAGTTGCTAACATTGAAAATTCACTTGGAAAATTCTGCTAATTTGGTGTGGACGAATGCATCATTGTCATCGAGTTAGACAACCCACCCATAGCGAAGCAGTGCATTTGAGCCCTTACCTGTGCTACTGCTCCCTAAATTTCCTTGGTTTCCTATCATCCCTTGATTACCCATCATTCCCGGCTGAGGTATCACTGAGTATGGACTACTGTTTCTTATTGGAGGGAAAGGTCCAGCACCAGTTGGGCTTTGCAAGGTGATGTCAAGTGGTAAATTCTGGTTTGGCAATAACCTGCCCAGTTGCCCTGGTCGTGGGTTATTAAAAGCTAAGGAGAAAACAAATGAAAATTGGAGGTTAATATAAGATAATGGAAAAGAATAGTAATAGTAGTAGTGACTAGGGAAAATGTTTTCTATAAAAGAACAACAATATGCTTGTCTGGGGCAACTGCCTACATGAAAGACAAATTCAAAGATGAAAACATGCACAGTGGCAAAAAGTGGACTCATAATCTAATCAACATATTTTCAATGTCCTTCCTAATAATTTGGGAGGTGGGGGAAGGGAAAGACCATATATATATTAAGTCCCCTGCGCCCCCTCCCCCCCACGTAAATATATAATCATTTTATTAGGGGCTCTTAAAGCTCTTATAATATTCCCATACATCAATTGTATCAGGCATATTTCTACATATACTGCCATCATCATTTCTAAAACATTTTCTACTTGAGCCCTTGGTATAAGCTTCTCTTCCCCCCACCCTCCATTTATATATTTTTATTGCTATTTCATATCTTATACTGTCTATTCTGCCCCATATATTTTTATCCCTAATGTTAATTCCTAACATTCAGCTTATTTGCTAAGTATATAAAATTTATTTGAAGACATAAAGAAGCATTACTTTATCACACCTATAAATATTTCTTGCACTAAACTTATGCACATGTGGTTTGATGTTAGCTCATGTCTTAACTGGATACTTTTTCTAGGATTAGCGTTATGTTAAAAGTTACTCACTGAGAGTAACATCTTGAAGTGTAATGCCTCCCACCGGAAGTCAGTCTTAAGTAAAAGAGCTTCAGAGCCTCATTTGCTCTTCTAGCGCAGTTTTTTAAAAGTGTAGATACATTTCAGCCTGAAAGTATTTTTAAGGTTAGTTCACAAGATTTTCTTGTGTACTGAGCACTATAGGAGTGCTTTATACTATTCCATAAACAACTAATAATGTGATGACATTGCTATTATTTTTAAAATACCAAAATACTAGGAATTATTGAGCCGATCCATTATCTATTAAACACTTTATTTTCTCAGAAAGATTTAAAAAAGGAAAGCGCATCTTTAAGCTCTTCATAAGAATAATAAGCCTAGATCAGAAAGAGTATTTTCTCCCAAACCATTGGACAATTTTTAATACCAAGTTGGTGAAAGGAATGTTCACAGTAAAGGGGGAGTTCTTATTAAACTTAGGATGCCTTGAAACAAAATAAAAGTGGTAAATATATGGTTACCACTGATGGTAGAAGGACTTCAAGCATTATATCAAACGGAATAGCTTCAAAGGCACTTAGGACACCCATGCAGGACAAAGTTCCATGTAAAGCCAATGTCAACATCAAGACCCACAAGGGATCGGGCAAGATCTTTTTAATGTGGAAAACGATGACGTGTTTTCAGAAGAATCTTCTTTTTAATAGTTTATTATCCTAAAAGATCTACATTATCTTATTTTTCTATTTTTAAAGTATTCAGTTATTTATTAAAACACATAAAATATATTTTAAACGCCATTTCTGAAGGTAGCAAGTGGAATAAAAGAAAATATAACAATGATTTGGAGAACACTATCGATGTTGGTAAGTTTCCTTTCAGGAGAGAATGTTGGAAAACGTTAAATAGACTCCATTTTGAAGTATTGTTTCAAAGGATCAGGACAGTAGAGGGTGCTATTCGATCACAGAAACTCTGAAGTGACTAAGCTTTTTGCATCAGATCCGAATTACCTTGGTTTCTGAGAGCAATTATATGCAACTTTCTTGACACAACCCCCAGTGTCTTATACTCACTGCTCTGTGACATTCGCAGTGTGGTTTTCTGGGCGCCAACAGGTGTGACAGGGCTGTTTTCAGCTGTGAGTTGCATGAGGTCATTGATGATGGCTTGCTTGTCAACTGATCCAGTAGGGGCGCCTGGCCTCGTGTCTGGGAAAAGCTGTGGTAATTGACTGTTCTGTAAATCATCCAAAATCTCCTCCAAGTTGTCCAGCTCACTGCCAGGCTGTGGTTAACAAACAGAAGGGTTTATCCAGCTCCACCCAAGAGTGGCCCCGGTAGTACCACTGGCACACATGCACTTAGAGACCAAAGTGAGATAAAGCACCATCGGCATACAAAAGATGTGGACAGAGACAGTACACCTCGTCTGACAGTTAATAGAGCATCTTTTTGTAAATTAACTGAACAAAGGACAAGTCATTTAATCTCTTGGTTCTTGACTCTCCCGTCTGTACAGAGAGAAATGGCTGAGGTAGAAAGAATGTTCTCTTTTTAGTGCTGTGATTCGCTGGCATTATAGTTCTATTTTATGCTAATCATTTAGTCATACACATATATACTTCTAATAAAGATATGACTTACAGTCCAAGTCTAGGTTTTGTGGTTAACACTCCCCGTTATGAAACAACAACAACAACAAACTAATATAAAATATGATTCCAATTTGTACTACATCAGTATTTTAGCAAATGAACATTACCTTTTAGGAAGTTATTTTTATAGAGTGGGGGAAGAGAAAAACAGGTTTGGTGCTGAGCAACCATGAACTAGTAAGCGGTGCTTTCTCACTTAGTGCTTTTCTTCTTAGCCTTCCAGTTTCAGAAGACGCTGGCTTTCTCGGTCACCCACCAGATTAGGCGACAAGATGTGGAAAAGCAGGACAAACACTGGCTGCTTCCAAACATAGCACCTATTAGCCTGATTTCACAGAAGCCAAAAAGGGCTTCTTTCTTAGGGCTTTTTTCACTCTTTTAAAAATAACATCCTTTTCAATTATCATCGTAAAAATAGTTAAGTATTACCACTATTTCAAACTTGGCATTTTTCTTTAAGGAGGAAACCAATCATTTTATACATACTTTCTTTTTTTTTTTTTTTAAAGAAAACATATTCTTTTAAGTAGAATCTGTCTATGCGGCAGGCTATTAAAATCAGAAAATCACAACCACAGAAGAAAAGGACCACGTTAAATTCTACTATTTTCCAGTGAATAACTCACTCATTCACTCATAGCAACTCTATAGAGCAGAGTAGAAAGCCTCGTCTTTCTCTTGCATAGCAGCTGGTGGGTTCGAATTGCTGACCTTGTGGTTAGCAGCCAAACCCATAATCCACCATGCCTTCAGAGCAACTTTCCAAGGAAAAAAGTGGTTAAGAACTATTTCCTTGATGTGGAGGTGAAAAATAAAAATTAGGCAGCTTTTCTAAAGCCTCTGGTCTAAACTTTAAGTCTTCACACGCTAATTTAAATTTAAAAAAGCCCTTTCATTTACCATGACAATTACAAATGAAATCATTTATTTCCGAAATGAAATTATATGTAAAGCAAAATGACAGCCCACACTGTCAACATACATATCTCCCATGTGAATGGGCTGTCCTTTTACTGAATGCATTTCTCATGTTAGGAAGGAGAGATCAAAGGGACATTTTATTTGATTCTTTGTAGAGACATCTAGCTTAGCAAAAACGTGGGAGATTTTCCGAGGCCTTTCTGATAAATTGTCAGGACACTATCTGGTCAGTTCAGCCACTTTGAGTCTTTGTCCACCAAAAGGCAAGTGGACCAAACATGAGGTTACCTTGCTCAGGTAAGAGTTAGGTTACAAAGTTAACCCCTTAAAGTAAAGACAGACACAGAGACAAGATGATCTGCTTGAACTCCTCATGCAGGCAGGTCCTTGCTATCTTCTGGGGGCGGCACAGTTAGTTTTTCTTCCAGAGTGGGAAGAAGCAGTGTTACTGTTTCTTTGGTTAAGCCACAAAGTCGTTTGTGTTCAGAGCGACAGACGCACACAAAAAGCTTGTCACTTCACGTTCACACTGTTAGAACCACCAGGGGACAAAATACCGGCAAGCTCATGTCATCCAGCTCGGGATCACTCAACTAGGGCGGACACTAACAGCTGGACAGTGGACAAAACTCCTCACACCACTTAATTATTTCATAATAACCACTTCTTAATTTTTTTTCTGCATGCATACTGTTGACTCCATGTAAGTGAAATAAACGTACATCATGTTTGGCTGAATACATTTTTGCTTTCAGTATAAACATTTCTTGCCCTCCAGGGACAATGCCTGGAAGGTAATGAATGGGCACTCAGTTAACACGATCAATTTCTTTAAACCACATTAACCTACAATTCAAAAAAATTTCCCTAAGTCATACTAAATTTCTCACAGCATTCCTACAATTTTTGAGAAAAAATGTAAACTGAATATCCTCATTGTTTTATCAGGAAAACAGCTCCAGAGATTAGAAAGAAGCTCTAATACGCCGGGTTTATCTCTGTTCCGTGAAGCACAGCTTCTCCACAACAATGCTGCCTTGTGTAATGTGTTTGTGAAGTGACCCTGTACCTCAGTCTGTGGGGGGGTGAGGGCGATGGACTGCCCGAGTCCTAAGTGGCCTTTGAGGAGGCTTTCCAGATTGTGCTGGAGGAGGAACCTCTAAAATGAACAGGTTCATACCACAAATGATAAAATATAACTTGTTTTCCTCCTATCTTTATGGCATATTTCCCCCAAATCCTATTTATTTACAAAATACAGTGTTTATAACAGATGGACAACAGTCCAGTTGTAAACTCCATCTTTCCTTTTCACTGCCTTTTTCCATGCAAATATGGTTATATCATAAACCGTCCTGGATAGATAATTATCATAGTTTTAAAGACTTCTAACGGTGGTATTAATGATCTTTCCATTCTAATCCACTCCTGTATTTAATGAGATTCATTTTAAAGCCAATATTATATATATATATATACATATAAAATGTTAAAGTATATTTGGATGGCTTAACTACTGTATATACTCGTGTATATGCTGAGTTTTACAGCACATTTTAAATGCAGTTTTTGTGGTAGAATTAGGTGCCTCAGCTGATATTCGGGTCAGCTTATACTTGAGTCTATATGGTAGGTTATTTTTATTTTAAGAGATAAATTTTTAAAAAATATCAACCTACTATTTCCCTTGGTTTCTTTTTATTAAATTTTAAGTTAAAAAATAATAAAAAATATTTTTCAAATGTTTATCTCAGCCTTTTTAAAAAATCATTTTATTGGGGCTTATACAATTCATCCCAATACATAGATCAATTGTGTAAAGCACACTTATGCATTTGTTGCCCTCAGCATTCTCAAAATGCACTTTCCTCTTGGGTTCCTGGAATTAGCTCATTTTCCTTTTTTCCCCTCCCCCTTATCTCAGCCTTTTAACTGTGAATCATTGTAACACTGATCAGAAACAGAACATTTATTTGTCATGAGAAAGCCTTGAAGAATCTTCTTGATGTTATAAATCAAAAGGAACTGGTTCTATGAAGACCAACAGCTATGGACACTCTGAATTCTTTATGCTTACCACATGAAAACTGCAGGAAGAAGTTTCCCCTTCTAGAGATACCCTGTTTCCCTGAAAATAAGACAGTGTCATATTAATTTTGCTCCCAAAGACACGCTAGGTTTTATTTTCAGGGGAGGTCTTAGTTCTGGGAGGTGCCTTCTATTTCAGCGAGAGGCAAAACTGAAAGTAGGTCTTATTTTGGGGGGATGTCTTACTTTCGGGGAAACGGTAGTATTGATTTGTCTGTGTTTACTCCATGTCAGTTTCTGGAGTACAGATTTAACATTAATTGAATTATCATGACTTGACTTTAGATTCTTCATGGAGATAAAGTTCAGAATGTCCATAACCTTCAGGTTGTTCAGGTACAGAGTCTTATGACCATGGCATTTTCTTCCGAATTCATGCAAGTTCTATAAACGACAGATTTAGTTACTTTAAGTTTCTGGTGTTCTAACATTTCCTCCTTGAAAAAATTTTTTAAGCTTTGATTCTCAACAAAAGTTCTTCTAGTCTCTATCTACTTCGTTAGGTACAATTCCTTTGCCAAGACACAAAGATTAATGCCTTCCTTTAAAATGCTTCGCCAAGACACTTCAAATTTTGCTTAGGTATCTATTTGAATGCTCAAATTAGTCACATCAATTTGAATAGTTACTTTAAACTATTTCAGGCAGAAAATGAGTCAGAAAGATTATTTATAAAAGTTCCACAAAATGAAAATTGGACTAGATTTAATTTTTCATTTTCTGGTTTTATGAATTTTTCAGGTGTCAAACCAACTTGTTCTCTGAAGGAAATATAAAGAGCACATGAATATTAATAACATACATATTATAATAAATTACACAAGTTTTCTATTTTTTTAATTTATAAAAAATGAAATTTACCACCATTGCCTAAAATTAAATTGTTAAAAAATGGTAATACAATCCTGCAACATAAAGTTTCAAGGCAACTCCTATTTTAAAATATGGTTTGCCTCTCTGATGGAGCCAGACAAGCCAACTCACACGAGGAAGTGCTACCCAGCACTGAGGTGTATCATTCAGCCAGGCATCAACCAGGCTCCACTGGCTGCTGAGTGCAGTGTATCACTTTAAAGCGAGTGCACTTATCAGAACTATTTTGTCACATTTCCTGTTGATTATGAAATCCTGTAGAAACAAATGCTGTTTAAATACTCTACCCAGTCAAGGATGCTATTTTAGGCATTACAGTGCCAACGAAGCATTTCCCGTCCTTAAAAAGTTAGTGAAAAGCTAAATACATACTTGGTTGATAATGGCTCTTTTCTGAATCAAAATAGTCAGACTGTTAACTGGGCAGTTCAGGTTGCTATTGGCTTGTTTTCTCTTACTCTGTATTATTGTATTCCCTTGAAAAGGGCAGAGAATTCTTCGAAATAAATGGGTGTAGGAGTGACCCTGGAATTTAATTAATCTGTGTTTGAGAACCCTGAAGATGACCAGGAGGCGAAAGAATCACTATCGCTGGCCCCTCCTGCTTTAAAGTAAGCCATTCTAACTTTGATCTAAATTTAGGGAATGCACACTTCCTGTGGTAACTTTTCTTTTCAAGTTGCAATGTTTTGATGTTAAAATTGCTCTGGAGCAGTATTTTTGGTGGGGTTTTAAGTGGAAGTGGAGGAAGAGGAAGACCAAGGGCTGGGATTCATTATGGAAAATATACTGTCTGTGTGTATGTCTATACCCTGCTTTTTGATCCACCCCAAATAACAGATTCATGCAGTTTACATTCTGGGCTTTACATTCCCTTGATGAGACAATTTTGACGGGCAAAAGTTTCCTCTAAACACAATTAGAAACTTCAAGTGACTCAGGACTTAAAAACACAACAACACAGAAAACACCACCAAAAAAACCCTTCTGGTCAGTTTCTTGCCTGCAGTTAGTGAGGGCCAGGGCTAAATAAAGAACTGCCACACAGGGTCCCCCCCTTCCCTGAACCTCCAGGCCCCTAGGGCCTCCGGCCTGGGAAAGAGAAACATCTTGTATATGATGTTAAGGTGCACCTGTTCTCCAGTATGTCAGGAGACCTGAGTGGCAGTACCTGTGCCCGCCACTAGCTCTAGTTTACTAATTCTAATAAACCCCAATAGATTAAAACATTTTCAGCTGTCGTATGGTTTTACACTTCAGTTTAACCTAAGACTGCTATTAATTTTCTGATGAGACCCTGGCTCCCTCCATCTGGTTTTATAGCATTACAGAATGGCTGATATAAAGAGCTCTGTATGAACATTTAAGTTTAACGATTAATCACCAAAAATCTTCATATAATTTGGCTGTTTTCCTTGTGAAGGGCATAAAGATTTGAAAAATTATAGCTGGCTTTTAAGACTGGTAGCAGCTGTCAAGACATCAAAGTGAAAGATAGAAAGGAGATAAGTGCTTAGAACCAAGGATGGAGTCCAGCTACAAGAGCATGTGGGGCCTCAGCTTTCCTGATTAGTGCTTTCAATCCGAGACCTGCCTCTGGTTTAGCCTCTGCTGACTCAGCAGAGTTCAAATTACTGCAAAGGGTGCTAATGTCTTCCCTTCTTACCCACACCTAGTTCCTAAAGACAGCGACAGGTAAAATACCCACTTGCAAAACCAATTTCAAGAACAGATTAATGACACATTTAAATTAGGAAAGCCTACACACCTTCTGCACTTCTAACTACATAATCATGACTTGGGAAAGATTTAGAAGTACAGGGCAATGATTCAAGGCCAAGAGGGGCATGGATGGCGCAGGGGAAGTCTTGGATCATTCGCATCAGCCAGTCACCTATTCCTCCAGGAAATGCCTGATGCCAAGCATTATGGCAGTGATAACTAGTTTTGTTTTTTAATAAGAACAGCAAACCCGGCTCGCGGCTGCTTTGGCGGCGAGTGCGGTGGGGCGGCGAGATCAGGAAGAGCCTCAAGAACAAGACCCTTCCTTACGGCGTCCCCATGGTGCTGCTGCTTATTGGAGGTTCTTTTGGTCTTCGTGAGTTTTCACAAATCCGCTATGATGCTGTGAAGATTAAAATTGATCCTGAATTGGGAAAAAAACTGAAACAATGAATAAAGTGTCATTGGAGTCGGAGTGTGAGAAAATAAAGGACTCCACTGTTGGTGACTGGACGAATACTCGAGGACCCAGGCCTTGGGGAGATCCCAAGCTCCTCCAAGGATGGAATTCAGAAGCCCTTACGTCAAAGACAACCTGATTATGTTGATTCTAGTTTTTTGGGTTTTGTTTTAATTTTAAAATGTTTTCAACCAAGCTTCCCACAATATGCTCCTATATAATGGAAGAAAAATCCCAGAACTGCAGAACTCAGAATAACAATAATTAACCATCGTGACTGAAAAGTGGAAATCTTTACGTTTCTCAATATTTCATTTGCAAATGAAAGTAGCCCTATTGACCACATGTATTTTTGGGCCTTTCAGTAAAAATGTTAAAAAAAAAAA
>NW_022103896.1:69747212-69761597 GCF_000313985.2 Echinops telfairi | reverse complement strand
TTTTCTTTACATAAAACTCTCTTATACATGAGTTGCTGTGGATTTGTTTCTCCAAAGTACCTAGACTAATACACCACCCCACAATAGATTATTACCAAACACCTGACAAATGTAAGTCACAGAAGAAAAGTTAGATAACTGGGACTTCCCAAAATTTAAGCTTATGCTCATTAAAAAAAGTTATCAATGGAATACTACACATTATGCTGAGTGAATAAATCAGAGCCAAAAGAACAAATATTTTATGAGGTCACTGTTATTTAAAAAGAAAAAAAATCAAGAAAAGGTTTTCATATCAAAAGCAGCAGATTTTGATGATTACCAGGGTTAGGACGGGGAGTGTGGAGAGGCGTTAATGCTGGTGAAGGGGTTACCACAAGAGGGAGGTGGGACACATAGAGAGGGGATAGGAGGAAGAGATAGAGTGAGCCTTTTAAAATGATGAATGGGAAAACGATGATGTGATATGCCAACCTCCACCTAACACACACACACACACACACACACACACACATTATCAAAAGAGGAAGAAAGAGAACATATGGATTGGGGAGAAAATCCTGGGAATGACAGCAGACAAGAGTTTGCTCTTAAGATCTATAATCTCAGCAACTGAACAACAAAAAGGCAAGTTAAATGGAAAAAATGAACAAAAGACCTGAACACACACTTCACCCAAGAGGACATTCAAGGAGACAACAAACACATGAAAAGAAGCTCACAATCATCAGTGACCAAAGAGATGTAAAATCAAAACTACAATGAGATACCATCTCTCACGCTTATAGAAACAGCACTGATTACAAAGCCAGAAAACAAGTGCCGGGGAGGTTGTAGAGCTACTGAAATGCTGCTGACCTACTACTGGTAGGACTGTAAACTGGTCAAGTACTATAGGAAATGGTTGGGGGTCAAAAAGCCAGAAAGAGATACATCCTATGACCCATCAATCTCATTCTCAGGTGTGTACTCTAGAGAACGAAAACTACAGACATATGTTCATTGAAGAATGATTCACAACAGCAATAAGATGGAAACGACCTGACTGCTCATCAACAGATGAATGGAGAGATTACATAGTACAGTGTTTCCCAAAAGGGGCACTATGGCTCCCCCTGGGGGTGCTGGAACCACCCAGGGTATCTGTAAAAGTAGATAACTACATTTATACTATACTATAGTATATATACTATAGCCCCCTGGATTGTGGGCTATAGTATAAAAATTTTTAATTGCTAGTGGGTGTTGAGTTTTCTTTTTTATAAGAAGGGGGTGGCAGGCTAAATAAGCTTGGGAACTATGTTGTCACATAAAGAATATTGATGACTTCTCAAAAAAAAAAAAAAAAAGGATGAAACTGGAAGAGATTATGCTGAGTGAAATAAATTCCAGAAGAGCAACTAGAGAATGAGCTGGCTGCTATAAAAAGACAAGAATATCTATACATAAAGAAAGCAACATTCTTTGGTGGTTACCAGGGATGCGGGAGACAGTGCTTTTGCGTGGGGGGGGGGGGAAGAGTGACTTTCTAGAGAGTGGACTTGTTAGTTTTGGTAATGGGTAAGGCAATACTGAGTAAAGGTGAGTCAGCACAACTTGACCAAGATGTACACATGGCTCTGGTAAAAGCCACAATAGATAGTTGTGCAATAGCAGTAATAAAACCCCAGCCCAACCGAACCAACTCCTGTTGAGTTGATTCAGACTCACCTTGAGCCTACAGGAACAAGTAGAAGTGCCCCATGAAGCCATACCCTTTTGGAAGCTGACTGTTCTATTTTTCTCCCATGGAGTGGCTATACAGATAGGTGTAAGCACATATGAATATACAAATCTGAGTATACAGATGCATCTTTTGGCAAATGTATGTAAATGTTGGTGTGTGCCATAAATTCACACATGAAATATTTATATTCTTCTATTTAAAATACTCATATTCATATATGAATACAAAAAAAATCAGACATACAATGAAAATTGTAAGAGACACAATTATGGATACCTCCCATTCAGAACCAAACACCTTTTGGGATTAAGTTACTGAGTTTGAGGGCTTAACGTCAGAGTCTCAAAAAAGGATAACATGGTCAATCATCAGGGCAACGCTTATAAGACCAAAAAGTAAACCAAAGATTCAAAGAACCTAGTCTACAGGACAGATAGTCTATATGAACCATGGCCTCCTTTACCTTGAGACCAGGAGAACTACATGGTGGCCGGCTACTACTACTGCTCAATTCCATCACAGACCCAACACACGATCCAGGATAAAATGAAAGACAAAGTACAACAAAACTAGAAGAAACCCAGAGACTATTGCCCTGGGAAATGACGGTACGTATGGAACCGAAGCCACTCTCAGTGGTCGCCTTCGAGCCAAAAGAAAGACTGACTGATGAGATCAATAATACTGCCATGAGTTGTGCTGTGTTCCTCTACACAGTCATCTAAATCTGAATGAGATCTAATGGTCAACCTATAACCTACAACCCTAGACCAGAGGTCGGTAAACTTTTGAGATGCAAGAGCCAATTCTGTCTCACAATAATTAAAAAATTATTCGAGAGCCATTAATATATTTTTACAAACAAATGAAACTCCATTATCTGAATAATATCCTTTAAATGTTTCCAATTTTACTTCAGAGCCCCGTGTATGTGCCGAAAGAGCCGCCATATGGCTTGAGAGCGCAGTTTGCTGGTTCCCTGTCCCAGACCAAAGATGAGGAGAAGGCAAGGAGAATTAAAGAAGCTACATTAATGTAAGTAGAACAACCAGAATGGAAATAATGAGAACGCTGACATATTGTGAAAAGTGTAACCAATGTCACTGAATAATGTGGGTAGAAATATTAAATGAGAAATTAATTTCCTATCTATGTTATCAAAACAAAAAACATAGTAAGAGGTTATTAAATGGCTTACTTGCCCCCACCCACTAACCCATGACTTCAAACTTGACCCCTCATTTCCTACCATTCACTTCCCCTTACATCTGTCCGATAGGTCTAAGAAACGCATCTGTACGAATCCAAGTGTCAGTGAACAATTCACGGTAGGATGATCTTCATTAAGTTAAGTATTAGTTAAATGCTGATCTCAAGTAGAGAAAAGTAAATTAGAAATCGTTCAAGCAAGTCCATTCTCACAGAGCTCGGTTCCGAGGAGGCGATTGTATCCTGTTTGGGGCACATCTTCTGTAACAGGAAACTACAGCCTATGGGCCAAATCTGGCTCACCCTTTGCTTTCGTGGAGCCCCAGAGCTTAAGGACCATGCTCACAGTTTCCAATGGTTAAAAAAGAAGAAATAAATACATTTTAAAAACCAAAGGACTGAGACTTGTGACAGATGGGAGTAACATGAATTCTTATTTCAGTGTCCATCCACAAAGCTTTAGAGCTGCCCAGCCACACTCGTCTACACATTGTCTAGGGCGGCTTTAGTACTACGATGGCAGAAGAAAATAGGTGTGACAGAGGTATTATGGCCTGTAAACTCATATTCAACATTACCTCAAGGTCAGAGGGTCAAACCCACCAGCCTCTCTGCAGGAGAAAGATGAAGCTATCTGCTCTCGTACAGATTTACAGACTCAGAAAACCCTACATCCGAGTCAAAACTGACTTGCAGGCTTGTTTTTCTTTGCCTCTTTACGGAAAAAGTTTGCCACACCGGTCTCATGCCAGTGCTACTCTGTAAGTAACACATAGTTTCAGTGAGAATTAAGTGTTATTTTTACCTAATCACCTGAGGCCCCCAAATGCCCCTATGGAGATTTGATGTATGTGGATTAGTATTCTTGGGAGAATATATTATAAAACTTACCTGGTCACTAGGCTCAAAGCTCATCTCTTCCTTCTCGGTTTTCATAGCTATTAATTTTGTGTTACTGGCAGGGTCAGTTTTACTGTCCAGTCGCTCAAGTTTGGGGGTTATTTCTGGTAAACCGATATCTTTAGTATCGTCTTTATCTAGCAAGTAGCGAAGTAGTGCATTCTCTTTCTTCTTGGGGCTCACTGGCTCCTGTTTAATAGTCACTTCTGAACCCGGAGCTGTGCCGCCAGGCTCCTGGTTCAGCTCTTTGCCGGTGGCTTCTGCGATTAACTTAGTCAGGTCCACAGGGGAACTGCTGTCCTGCAAAAGTCTGTGCAAAATCTTATGCTTCTCCTTGAGCGACGTGCCGTGCGTTGACCCAGAGCCAGGCAAGCTGTTCGTGGAGTCCTTGCTTGTGTCCGACAAAGAGCTGGATAAGGGCGAGGGCTCCATCTGATCCGATTTGGTGGTCAACAACTGCAGGAGTTTGGTCTGTCCTTTGCTGTCGTGCAGTCTGTTCTGCCCATCAGGTCTCTCACTGCTCCCAGTTTGGGGCATGTTGGAATCATTTGTTTCCTTTTGCTCCCCAGGATGGCAGCTGTTTTCTGTTTGTCCAGTTGTACCTTCAGAGGGCTCCCCATAAAGTCCAAAACAATCTTTGGAGTCTAAGCTTCCCATCTTGCTAAGTGGGGGAGGATTCATATTTACTGGGGAGTTTTGCAAATTGCCCATTTTTAGGTCCGGTGATGCCAACGATGACCCTAAGGAGACCCCGTGCCCTTCACTGAGAGCCTGAAGTGCATTGAGGGAACTGTTGGTGTAACTATGGCTATTTCCTGTGCTGCTGCAAACTCCCACTGGGGAATGCAAGTTTCCTGCAGGGGAAAACTGACTGGGTGGGATTCGGGGGCTTCCAGCCACTCCAGGGCTCATGCGATGCCTTGGTGAAAGCATGGAGCTGGGCTGCCCTGGATTCAGCCCAGGGCTGCTTTGTGAGGGACTGTTCATTTTGAGTGCATAGTTACTACCCTGAGGAGTGGTTGCTTGCATGTTTGACACATGGTTCATTCCCCCAGAACCACCAAATCTGCCCATGGGCATGCCCATTTGTTCCTTTGGGCCATTTATAGGAAAATTTATATTGCTACTGAGGGTCATGTCCTGACCTGGGTTCCCACTGCACATGGCCTGATGGGCAGGGCTGCTAGAGCTAATTGGATTCATTGGCTTCCCCATAGCTTGTCCAGTCAGATCTGGATTCATTACACACACATTCTGCTCTCTGCATAAAAACAAGAGAGGGAAAAAAGTTAAAATTCAAAATACCTGGTAAATTGTTTGTTAGTTGTTTTTTTTTTTTAAGGGAGGTTGCTTCTTTCTTTAAGAGAGTAAACTACATTTAAAGGAAAGATAATACTTTGATGAAGCCATCTGCAATTATGGACAAGACTGGACATGTAGAGTTTGGGACCAAAAAGGGATGCTTTTCAGTCAACTCATTAAGATGTCTGCGGTTTCAGAGAGGAGCTGTGCTTACATCTGACTACCACTACACTGAGATTGCAGCTACTAGATAAGACACTGGTGGTGGTGGTGGTGGTGGTGGTGGGTGGTGGGGCAACGACACAGGACATGTGCTACCATTACATAATATAGCTTTCTCATTAAACAGTTTATTATCATGAGTGAGAGTTTGCACCATCTTAAAGCAGTGGCTCACACAAGTATAGCTGTATTTAATTACATGCCAGATTCCAGTCCCTAACAATAGGCACATCTGTATGCCTGAAAGAAGGGTTCCGATCTGTCTCACTTGGCTCAGGATGAAAAGCACTTAGGGGGAGAAAACCTGCCCCTGTTATAGTCACTCTGCAAGTTCTGGAGCCAACCAAGTTACTGAAAGTGCTCCGAGGTACAGCCTCGTGTCAAACAGTTTCAATTCACCCCCCACCCCACCCCAGCCTCTGCAAGTCTGAGCATGAGCCTCCAAGACAGACAGCTTGGCTGAGAGGCAACTTCTCAGTGACCCGAGTGTGATTTTATTGCCCTACTCCTAGACAACTCCAATATCCACCTCTTCACTAATGACTAAAACCAGGTTTTCTACGTTAGATGACTTTCCAAGTCCAAGGAACTTTAATTTTACAGTCTTGGCAGTCATTCCAAGTTACCAAAATGTGTTCACGAATCCAAACAAAACAGATCTCACAAACTGTCAAACACCAGCGTTAAGTGAGGTGAGTGAAATTTGGCACAGCTGTAATCATTTACAAATTGTTTCAGTTTGAGGTCAGATTTATTAACAGATGGTAAACTGGGCTGCTTATTATTATTATTTTTCAATTCCTGAGTAAAAAAGGGAAAATAATTGACCAAGGTAATAACTGTACTCTTAGACCAAGCAGTTTTATGTATCTTCTGATAGTACCTCATAAAGTTTAGTATTTCTATTAACTCGACATTTAATCACCTTCTGATATTTGTGCTCTAGAACAGGATTGCTCAGGACAGCGGTTCTCAACCTAGGGGTAGAACGACCCTTTCACAGGGGTTGCCCAATTCATAACAGTAGCAAAATTACAGTTATGAAGTAGCAACGAAGATAACTTTACTGTTTGGGGTCACTACAACATGAGGAACTAACTGTATTAAAGGGTCGTGGCATTAGGAAGGTTGAGAACCACTGACTTAGGACATTTACTTTACATATCAACATTCAGTTTACTTTCATTTTCTGAGGAAAATGTTTATTACTCTTCCATTTTAGCCAAATGCCAAGAAGCTAATTTAAACCTAAAACACTCCTTTTAAGCATATGAATTTGAAATTTTTAGAATCAAACACATTGCTATCACACAAGTGGCACCCCATGGTGAACTGCTGGATTTCCCTTCTCTGATGTAACAGGTAGTCATATCAGTGCCAAGTTAATTCTAGCCTTATGTGCTTCTAGCTACATTAAACACACTTACTATTTTGGACATAATTCAAAGGGTAACCTACATTGAGTTGTCTTTTAGCCAGTAGTTAAAATAATATATACAAATTATATATGTATACACACACACACACACACACACACACACATATATAGGCATTTCTGTTGATCAACCCCAATGACGTAATATGTACATACTACTTCACTCCAAGTTACCAAAATGTGTTCACAAATCCAAACAAAACAGATCTCACGTATTCATATTACATCATTAGGGTTGGTCAACCCAATGCCTAAGAAGTCTGAAAAGCTCTACGATGACGTGTTGCTTGGTAACAGATTGTAAACAACTTCTTAGAAAGAGGATTACCTGTGAAGCATATGCAAAGATATTACCAGCTGAGGTTCATTAGTAGTCTGAGAACGGATGAGTTTGCTCTTCGTTTGGGCCGCAACAAGAGTGCCGTCGGACAAGGAGAAACGATAGATCTGACTGAATGCCAGTCCTTGTCTTAGCACTGCAGGCAAGCAAGTGAACGAAAGGCATGTTTAGAGAAAAAACTGAGGGAAGGGAGGACGACTATAACAACTAATACATTTCATCAGGCTTAGTACTTTGTTTACACACATATTAAGGAGTCTAAGGAGAATATCACATGCTATTAAAAGACCGTAAAGTTTCAAGAGTGCATTTACCTGCCATTCAAAATGCCAATAAAGACAACACACCACTTTTGCCATACGTGGCCTGGACCCTCAAGCACTGTCCTTTTCTGAATCTTTAGTACCACAGAAAATCAGAGTATGAACTCTATATTAGCGCACAACAGACTTTCCAGTGACTTGTTTAAAATGCCAGAAAACAATACAGTGTATAAACACAGTACCACAGAATATACAATTTGCCCTTAATTTTCCTTTAAACTAATACAAATGTTACCAAAATATGATTTTAAATGCAATATTCTCGGCATATTCAGCTGGAAGTCACATACTATTCAATATATCATTCCACATTCCTTTCCACCAATTCTGCCTCACATTATATTTTTTCTGTGGTTAAGACAACAGGAAGTAAAAGCTAAACAACAGAAAAATATTTCCAGAAAGAAAGAAAAAAAGCTAGACAGAAACCAAAGACATAGTACAAATTACTCTTAGTGACAGGTAGTTTATTTTAATTTGTCAGTAAAGGAGCAGGTGCTGGCATTTTTAAGACAGATAAAACCTGAAAATACAAAAAAATCATGTAATAAAATACAAAAACTAATAAGTAAAATGTTTCTTAAAATGATTTCAAGATTTTTCCACTTGTCTGTCAGTTTGTCACGCTTTGGTGGCTTGTATGTTGCTGTGATGCTGGAAGCCAGTGCTACTGGTAATGCAAATATCATCAGGGCCACCCATGGTGGACAGGTTTCTGCGGAGCTTCTAGACTAAGACAGACTAGGAAGAAGGACCTGCAGTCTAACTGTTCAGGGAAAACAGCAGCGGCCGTGAATTCTTTAACGTGGCTCTTCCAGCTAAGGTCTCTAATGCCGGCTAAGCGTCCTTTTCCTGCAAGCGTCTGGTAGGAAGGTGGGGGACGGCATTGACAGGATTCACCTGTGGGTAATTGTGACCGTGATTCCCTGCAATGTCATCCTGCTGCATATAAAATGAGTCCTCTGAGAAGTAGGAGGAGGGATTCTCATCTGAGCGCAAGATCCTTATACAATGGTTTCAGAAGACAGCTATACTATCAGAGGAGCAGCAGCAGAACCAGGAGCCAGAGCAGGGAACAACAGAGTGATAGACTTCCCAACCCGTGGAGCAAAGTAAAGAACTGAGTGCTTTTGTGCAGGGGACTGGTTTGCCATGTGGGGTACCTCTGGGCCCTTATTGGGGAAGCTTGGCTTGTTGACCCATGGAAGTGAAGGTGAGTGCCGTTGGGCTGAGGCTTACTGGAGTGGGGAGCCTCTGGGCACTTAATTCGGGGAGCTGGGTTTGCTGACCCACAGAACTTGAGCTGAATGTCTTTGGGTTGAGGCTTACAGCATAGTGGCATGCCCCTTTGGAGATTAGCAGACCTGAGAGCACTTTTTAACATGCATGACAAACAACTCAACCCTGAGCCAGTTCTCATTAGCATTACCACTTGCCAACTTCATTCATAAACCCTTTAATGATGAAATTTGTCTGTGAGGTCTGTGTAGCCATGGCAATGGATATTAAGAACCTAGAGAGATGCTAATAGTGCACACTACATAGGTTTACTGAGAGAAGTTGTCTACAGGCATCCAATGATTGCAGAGAGGTGTTTAAACATCTTCTGTTGGGAACAAACCCATGCAGGAATGAATGAGAACCTTAGTAGCAACGTACAAACACCACAGGCAAAATGCCAAGGTCACAGGGCATGTTATGCAGACAATGACAAATGTAAGCTGTGGTTTTAGCAATTTTGCAGAAACTTGTGGGGAGCGGAGGTACGAGGTACACGGCACCGCCCTGAGTTCTGACTTAAGGACTCCAAATTCCTTGGGGCATCCGCATACCTTAACTGAGCGCACCTGTCATAAAGTGTCTACCAGAGGAGAATCAAAGCTCAGGAGGAGGAAGAAGTGCTCCCCAATGTAGCATTTATTAAAATAAAGGAATGCTCTTGTTATTGATTCACCAGCACAGAACTGAAAGGCACTTGAGAAGAAAGTGATTGTGTGGGAAGAATTTGGAGAGCAGCACAGGCACAGCGACTATCAGGCCAGGCCTCAGATGGGGATCCCGTTGTGTCCACTGACTGATGCAAGGATTTCGAGCCAGTCCTCTCACATGGCTCGGCTTTCACACCTGAAAAACGAGTCAGGTTTGCTGTGAGAGACGAGATAATATAAGGCAAACTCGATGCCAAGTAAGAGCAGCAGCTCAATAATGGCTACTATCATTCCTGAAATATAACTTGGAAGTCTTCAATTTAATTCTAGCTGTGGTATTATGTGAACTGTCTGGGTTTCCTTGGCCCAAATCTGGGTACTCTGTGTTGGGCATCAACAAGGAGGGCTTGACTTTCCAGTGAAATTCATTAGATCTTGCAAGTTTCTTTTCACTATGATTTCCAAATGTTCCTAAGGAATCAGATAATGTGTTTTGTGGTATTAGATGGTATCTTCTTATCTTGGCTTATGTACTGAAAAGTGTTAGAATCAAAGAAAATGACTTTGTTTATTTTTCTGTTTATGTGAAATCACTGTTTCTTATTTCCTTCAGCATACTCTTTGTCCAACAGGTTCACTGGTTAAATTTCCATTGCGATGGCTAGACCTTATGGGCCACATGGCCCAGGTACACAGGAGCCACACAGAGTCATGAGATTGAGATCTGGGTGCCTGAGCTGTATTTCAGGAGTCATTGTTTGAGAGAAAGCTTCTACAGGGAGCAGTTAAGTTTAAAAAACAAAAACCAAAAAAACATGGCTTAGAAGAAAACTATCCTTTAGAGATGCTTACCTTCATGATGATGCCGCTTAGCGTATGACACAGATTCCCCTTCATGCTGTGCATGGAACTTCTGAATGCATCTCCTCACCAGATCCTCCCAGCCTGGTTTCATGGCTGCCCGCATGGTGCTGGTATCCAGAGAAGTGATCTTGCCTATTAAATAATAGCAGCTTTAAACCTAGAGATGGGTATGTTCTTTAAAGGTGGTGATCAAACCCTTACCTTTTGTTCATTCGTTCATTAAGAAAGCCCATATCACCCCATGTATGAAAGTCATAGTAACACAGGGCATGCGGTGAGAATTGGCGTGCTTCCCCTTTCCTGTCCTCCAGCTCCTGTGGGTGTCTACCGCAGCAACAACGGCCATTACCAGCTCCATCACACTCTGCACGTCGCTTGCTATCACAAACCCAAGCGTTCTAAAGGAGCTTGATCTTTCTTTGGGGGAGGGAGGGTGTTACCTTGGAGGTCCTGGCGAGTAGTAAAACTTTCTGACGAGGGAAGAGCGGGCCGCTCCTTCATGGGGACTCTTCTAGCCACACAAATCAGGCAGGACTGCAAATCTGAAATCAGACACAGTCAAGTTGATAAAATCGGGCTTTTAAAATGACAAACAACCTAAAATATATTTAGGATAGCACCAGCTTTTTATTCAATCAAGGGGAGAGCGATAAAAGGCTGAGTGCCTCTGATCCTTGCTGATCTTGCCCTCTCCTCAACTGAAGTGGGGAGTAGAAGGGGGGAGGGTGCATACGCGAGGGAAGTCACCTCATAAAACACGGGGTAAGAACCTTCTACTGCCATTGGGAACCATCTCTCCAGTGACGCTGGGGGAGAACCCTGAAGTCTTGCAGTAAAAGGCTGCTAGAAACCAACCATTTCATTCATAATTTAAAAATGGAAATGAAAATCTGATGTTCTGCATAATCACAGGCTTGTTTCTTGAGTGTTGGGCCCACCAATCTACAGAAAACTAGATCTAAATTTAAGAAACAGGAAAACTATATTATCTTACAAAGTATATAAATAACCATACAATGTCAATGTGCAATTTAAAACGAAGACTTCAGAGACATATTTAAAGACTACATCTCATAGTATCTGGAAAACATAATGTGTGCCATAAACGGCCCCAGTACAGTTCAGAGGCATGGCCACAGCTAGTTTCTCAAATAGCCAAAGACCCAGGAATTTGTTCTTCAGCTCACTTCAACTGTTTTCTACATCTATGTTCACTTCTGAAGAGCAGAGAAATGTTTTATGTATTTTTTAACATTCAGTGTACATTGTATTATCTGAATTTCACTAATATTGGATTACAAAGATGCTTAAGTCTTTTCATATATTTTTATGTTATTGATTTAGGACCGTTCATTACATTTGGAAAAGCATTTCTTGAAACTTTATTCAATAATTCAATGCTATCACAAAGTTAAAATGTAATCCTCTAGGAGAGAAGGTGGTTGTTAGTCGCATCGAGTCAGTTCAGTCATGTTGATCTTATACACTACAGAACAACACTGCCCAGTCCTGATAGCCCCCCAATGGCTATGCTCGAGTCTCTTGGTGCAGCCACCAATGTCAAAGGTCCTGATACTCTTTCCACCACAGAAGAGAAAACCAAAGTGTAGAGGTCAAACAACTTGCCCAATGTAAAAATTCAGTATAGACTGGATTGGAAGCAAACCACGCTCTTTCATTTGGTGTTAATATACAGAATCCAGTTTTAAAGATAATGGAAATGTTTAAATATAGTCTCTCTAATACAACTGAATCAAGGTTTTTACATAGTAAGTATAAAAGATGGGTCAACTATGATTCACACATACTCATCTATTCCTTGCTGCATTCTAATAATGGTAAAACTGACTTCACTTGAAAATAAAATGATGCTCAGAGAACTCAAGGAAGTCGCCCAAAGTTAGAGGCTTGTCTGATTGTAAACCACTTCACTAGTGGTCCTTTGTTCTTTCCACATTCATGCAGAACACACTCTTCATTATTACCTCAGCTGTGTGGACTTGGAGGGACACACAGCCATCCGCATTTCTTTAAGGGAAACAGTCTGGCAGCCTATAGCTGGAGCTCTGATTCAACCACCCCCCTGCCCCACCCCATTCCCATTGCTCTTGCACCACAGTCTAAAGTTCAGTGCCCATGAATAAGCTATGAGGGATCAATTAAGTATATGAAAAATGTTTGTACCTGTGTGTATTTTCTAGGGCTGTGGCCATAACTATCATTAGATTTTCATGGAAGCTTAGGGTCGTCAAAAGGCGAACCACCAATGCTGCAGCACCACACCAATGCAGTGGTCATTAGCAACATGTGGCTAGTTAATTGTAAAACAATAATTCAGTACTTCAGTTGCCTTAGTCAAATGCTCAACATTCCAGTGGACAGTGGACAAGGGAGTTTCAGAGTATGTGGCAAAAATGGATTTAAAATCATGGAATTTTTCTATAACCCTCCACCCTGGCATAACACTGTCACCACCATACAAAGTTTTATTAGATGGTACTGTTCCAGAAAGTTTAAAAAATGGGATTTATCATGAAAGCCAGTCATTGTGAAGTAGGTGAGAAGGACAAAGAAACTACCTCTACATTTTTCTTAACATGATCATGAATTACCGTATATACTTGAGTATAAGCCAACCCGAATATCAACCGAGGCACCTAATTTTACCACAAAAACTGCATTAAAAATGTGCTGAAAAACTCGGCTTATACACAAGTATATACAGTATAAATGATTAAAAAGTGAACGACGTAGCACAGGAGCAGACACAGCCACAAACTATCCCAAAGATAGTGCTCTACCTTCTCCTTCTTCTTTGATGGACTTTGGTTGAGAAACAGCAAAGCACTGCATAGTTTCATATTTCTGATGTGCTTCCTGGTTATCATGGCCTTCCTCTTCGGATTCGGGCAGAGATTTTACTAGCATCCGACAGTTGAAGGTATGGCTGTTCCGCCTTGGAGGTTCACCAGACCAAGATCCCCCATTCACTGAGAAAGACAAAAGTAACCCAATATTACAAAGAAGTCAATATGTGATTCACTGTTGGTAATATAATTGTCAAAATGATATTAAATGTTTTAAAAAAATGGGAAAAATGCTTGGAATTATTAAAAAAATTCTCTCCTACACTTCTTCATTCTGACCCCCCCCTTCCCTTTTTGTCCAGGCCCTCATCATTTACTTCTTATGAGATTACCACTGTTGTCTTATTTTCAGGTCTTCCCAATTTTGAGTTCTTGGAAAGGTACTTCAACTTACTATCATTTCTGTTTTAAATTTCTGAAAAAAATCTAAGTGGTGCCGACTTCAGCATCTATTGAGTTCTTGGGAAGGATTTAGACTTGATGTCGTCAGAATTAAGAGGAGGAAGTCCATTCCAATTGATATTTCAAAACCTCATTAGCCCAGTTTCATCTAATCCATCTAACCAGATCTCTCACATTCCCAACACCACCCTCCCTGTATCCTCCTCCATACCCAGTCCCACACGGATGCCTTTGTGTTCTGGTCCCTATCTAAAATGCCAAGTTACCTCTCTTTCCCCATCTCATGGCACTCAAGCAAGTATGAAATCTACCACTACTCTAGGAGGCCCATGTTGCTTCCTCTTACAGATCTTTCCTATATAGAAATTTTAGTGTGCACTCTGTAATCTGGTTCTTGCCAAATTAATTCTGTAATCTTTTTAAATGGTTTCGTGGATTTTTCTCCAAATTACAAAATTCATTGAGGATGTATTGATAATGTCATCTGTTTTCAAGTGAAAAACTATTTCACCAGTCTTTTATTTCACAAGCACCTCAGCTAAAATATGTAGCATATTAATTCTGGGAAGATACGGAGAGGAAAGGAAAGCATCATTTTAAAAAGAATGAATCAGAGAAAACAATGACCAGTAGGACAATGAGACAGGGGATTAAGAAAACAAAAAGTCCAGTCATCTAAGAAGAGCAAGTATATTCTCAAAAGCCACAGTTGGAAAACACTTAAAAAGGCAACTGGGTGTTATGGTGAGCCAGATGCTAACCCCATGGCCACGTGGCTGAAAAGGAATGAAAAAAAGGAAAAAAAAAAAAAAAAAGAACCTAGAAAGAAAGAAAAGTACATGCAAAGTTAACTATAAGAAATTATTT
>NW_022103896.1:69733427-69745870 GCF_000313985.2 Echinops telfairi | reverse complement strand
CATACACACCTTTTATACATGTAGGACTCAAACTAGGCCCTAATTATCAAGGGTTCACGGGGAAGGAGGGGGAAAATGGGGAGCTGATACCAAGGGCTCAATTAGAAAGCAAACGTTGTGAGAATGATCAGGGCAACAAGTGTACAAATGTGCTTGACACAATGGTTGTATGTATAGACTGTGCTAAGAGTTGTACAAGCCCCCAGTAAAATGATTTTAAAAAAATGGTCAGAGACGATAAGCAAAAGAGCCATCTGGCATTTGATTGGATGGGAGGCAATGTGGCAATTTCTGAAAACACAACAGAATAAAACACATGACAACTGCTGTCACATGGATGCTTCTCATCTGAATCATTCTTATATTCACCTACTTTAAATATAGAACTGAAATGATCAAGATCAATATCTGGAGATCTATCTCCTCCCCACCCTTTTCATCCCCCATCTGCCACCCATTCTATGACTTCTACCACTAAATTCTTAACACTGAAAAACTGCTCAGTGTCTCTTTTTCTCCAAGCAACAGAATGCTACTTTTATCTTATCCCCCCTCACCCAAAATATTGTGTGGGGAGCGCAGGAAGGCAGACCCAGAAGACAAGCATTTACCGATGGACTTTGGCAGCAGGTTTTTGACAAATTCAGTGTGGTCTCCAACATGAAGGATGCTGTATACACTTTTGTTCATCAGCTCTTCTTGGTTATACCGTAGATATTGTGTCACATTCTCTGACACAAACACCACATTGCCTTCCAGGTTCACTACAAAGAAGAACCCATCAAGGGCCTAAGAGAAAGGAAGACATTCTGTTACAAAGAAGACAGCATAAAATCATACCAATTGTTACACAACCCCTCTAAAGGAAACCCCTTATTCACAGTTGGATAGAAAAGCCATCTCTGCCCCCGCTGATATCTCTCAGAAATAATCACATTTTCTTTTGGTGAAATAAAGATGATTCCCATCTCAGTAAGTGGGAGAGAACCTAGATCAGAGCTACTTGTCACAAACTAAGTGATAAACACTAGTTCTGTTACTTTATTAGGAGGTAGTTATTTATCAAGAGTAAGTGTACAGGTACTTCTCTGTATTTTCAAAATGAACCTGATGTACTCTATAGGGCCCACAGCAACTTTTATGTTACTTAACCCCAAACAGTAATTTTGTCCTGCAATGGGAGGATGGAGGCCAATGACAATTTGTTCTCACTTTAAGGATAAATGCCCAGACCAAAAAGAAAAACAAAAAGAAACAAATAAAAACCAGAAACAGTTAAGACTTTTAAATCTACCAGGATTTAAATGGAAAGCATCACAGATGAGCTCAGACCATAAAGGAAACAGGGATTCCTTTCTGTTTGTAGAGTCTAAGGAAAAGGGGTGGGGCATATCTCACTACAGCAAGTTAGTTTTCTCGGCCATCTCAGACTATCCTGAGCCTGAGAAGGGTCAGAGGTTTTGGTTGTAACAGTGAGAACTGTGTCCTTTCATGTTACTTGTTTTTCAGGTGGTTAATATGTAGGTTCCTCAATCATGTAGGTTTGGAGGAGATGAATAATCTTAGGACCATATTACAAAATAAAGATAAAAGAAATAAGTGTGGGGCAGGTTTATTATGCCTTTTATTAGGCGCAGAGTGTTTCACTCCAACTCGCACATCCTGCTCCATTTCCCAATCACATTCATCTTGGTGATGATACGGGTTGGGTGTTCAGTGAGGAGTTTTTCGTAGTTGCCTTTTCTCAGTTCCTTTGATCCTTGCATGTCAGAGCTTTGGTTTAGGAATCAGGACTAGAAAAAGCTTGATACTGATAACTCTTAACCAGAACTAGGAGTATATGGTCTAGCCAGTTTGTACCACAGTTTCTTCATGACAGGTAGCAGTCTAGAGATGAACATTACAACTATATATGTATATACCTATATTGTGATCTGTATGAACAAGGCATAAAGTATTTACATTTCCCTTAATTTGTTTCCCCCTGAAATTCTTAACAGGCTTCAACTTTGTGGGCTCTCTTTGAACATCTTCCATCTTTGATTCTATTCTCATCACAAAACTAAGTACTCTCTCAAATTAGAAGTAACCACAAGGCACCAGTGGATAGTTTGAAAGACAAATGATAGCACCACTTAGTTCAGGCCATTCATAAGCATTCGGTGAGGTTTCTCAAATGTATAAACAATGTCGAGGGCAAAGCAAATGATATGTAAATGGAATTCGATAACACACTGGCATTCACCTCGAGAACCCTTCCTTGTATTAGTGTTCTATGCATGCATGTGTCCATGTGTATGGAGGAGGAATAGGAAGGCAGGCCAGAGATTATGTACCTTTAAAACTCACTGCTTTAGATACATATTCAATAGATTTTCATAATTATATTACCCGTTGTTCATCTTTGAAAGTACATGTTGGTTCCTATTGCTTTGCACCATGGTAAATAAATTGATTTGTGGTACAGTAAAACTCAAAGTTGAAATGGTTTTATCTCACAGCACTGTGTTTTTAAAGCTCTCTGTGATGTGCTCTGATGGCAAAAAGCTGACATTTGGTGTTGTTGCCTAGCGACCACTATGCTATGATGCAAGCATGAGTGTGCATCTATGCCTAAAAATAGCTCCATAAGAACACATTTTCTCTGTTTGAATTATTACGTGTAAACAGGAATAAAGGTTTAAATTGAAACCGTAAGTCACTAGATTCGAGCATTACTGTTCTAACGTTCTGCCATGCAGGTATTTGCTCAGTCCATTGAATTCTCAGAATATATTTTGAAATAGCAAAAGCTGTAGGCTTGATTTTATGAGATAACAAATTGATTTCTACAATGAATTAACTCATTCTTAAAGGGCTTGTGGTTACTCCAGCATTTCATTTTAGATGCCTCAAAAAGTCTTCTCAGGAAGTCTCACCCCTCCCCCATCCCCCAATGGTGAAACAGAAATATGGAAATTTTGCAAATGCAATGATTTAGACTACCATAAATTTCTAATCAATTGTCTGAAATTTTTAAAACGTCCAAAAGAAGTTATCTACTGTCTGTCATGTAATGCTCAGGTCCACCTAGTTACATTTTCATGGTCGGCTTCTAGGAGCCAAGCAGAAACATAGCAAAAATGGCTTCTACTGCCTTTTGTCCACTTTGAAAAATCAATGTAAGTGTGTTTTGCTCTTTCCCTGAAAATTGTAGCTGGATGTTTTCAAGCCAGCGAGTCAAGAGAAGACAAGCCAGGGCAAACATAAGGGCATTAAAAGCCTTTTGGCCATCCAGCTCAGTCCAAGTCCTGCCACTCGCTAGTTCTGGGATATACAATGCATCAACAATCCTCAAATTATAAGGTAGCTCTACATAGAACCACACAGTCCTTCTTTCTTTTCTAACTTCTTATTATTGTGACTTGTGTGAAAGTTTTCAGAGCAAACTAGTTTCCCAATGAAACAATGCATATACACCTTGTTCTATGACACCGACCCACAATGTAACAGCACTCTCCCCACTGAATCCTTGTGTTTACCATTTGTTTTGTCCTTCCTTCCCATCTCTTTCTGCCCTCTTACGGTTCCTTGTTCTGTATCTTCCTGGTGTTAGTGTTCACTTGATAGACCTACATTTATTTGGCCAAAAGTTGAGTCACTGGAATGAGTTCAGTTCCAGGCTTATAGGGTGTCTAAAGGCATTTCAAGGGTTCCACCAGGCTCTATTAACTTAGTAAGCCTAGTCTATTTATTAGAACTGCATTTTCTAAAATTAAAAGTCATCTTCCACACTAACTGGAAAAAAGAAGGGTGACAAGGTAGACAAACTACTGGTTGATCATTGTCTTAAAAATGACAATTTCGTATATCTCTGTGGCCGTTATAATTGGCTAACCAAATTTCCACTGACAATACTGCAAAGTTTCAGGCCATGCAGAATGTGTCAATCTCCTATTACCAGCAGAGTAAATTATCCCAAGAACTCACATATGTTTATGTCTCAGGCCTCCTCTGCTTCTTGCTATAGATCCACTGATTATTTTGTTTTCCCCCTTTCTCATCTTGAGTTTTAATTTTTGATTAGGTACAGCAAAGCACTAACGCTGCACTTGTTAATAAAATAAGCAAATTGAACTCTACAAATTCTACGTAGTAGTTTTGTCAAAAAATTAAGACCAGTCATTAAGATAATTATCTAAAAAGTTCTTGCTTGGGGTGGCAGGGGAAGAGGAGGGAGGGGAAAAATGAGGAGCTGATCCCAAGAGCTCAACAGAAAGTAAATGTCTAGAAAAGAATGATGGCAATATATGTACAAATATGTCTGATACAATTGATGTACGGATTGTAATAAGAGTTGTAAGAGCCCCCAATGAAATGAGCTTTAAAAAAAAAAAGACCTGCTGCCCATTATTTCAACCTTTGTCTCAATCAGATATATAAATTAGTTTGAAGTAGCATAAAAAAAATCCTGTGACATGATTGAACTATTGGAATTATATGTGTGAATTACTTGCCAATAAAGCGGCTAAAAAAAAAAACATCAACCCATTTGGTCCTCCACTGTATTCCTGGGTATACAGGAATCAACCCATGTGGTCCTCCGCTGTATTCCTGTGTATACAGGAACCTATACATTGAATATGTATGATGTAAGAATCTGGGGAACATTTTAGACTCCCTTTGGATCAGCACAGAACTTTTTTTTTCCTTTTTTAAAGTTTTAATAAATCATTTTATTGGGGGCTCTTACAGTTCATGTAACAATCCATACATCCACTGTGTCAAGCACACTTGTACATATGTTGCCATCATCCTTTTCAAAACATTTTGTTTCTATTTGAGCCCATGGCATCAACTCATTTCTTCCCTTCCCTCACCCATAGCACAGAACTTAATAACACTTGTAAAATGTGGTTTCCTAAAATGAATGTGCAACTGGCAGCTAAAGCCTGACAATTTATATTCTAATGCAGCTTAATTTAATCTATGTTGTTATACTGGAATATTATACACACTTACACTGCACAGATATTCCTATAGACATCATATATTTTAAACAGGAGCTGGAAACATATACAAAGATGAGCAGATAATAGATAAATGGACTTTTAAAACTAGCTGTCATTATGTTGATTTTGCTGCCAGTTCAAGCCAACCCCAAGTGTGTCAGAGTAAACCTGCTCACAGTTTTCAATGGCTTTGATTTTTGAGAAGTAGAGTGCCAGGCCTTTCTTCTGAGGTACCCCTGGGCAGAACACTAACTTAACTCTTTGTTTAGTAAGCCCAGTCATTAACTGTTTGGCCACCCAGGGCTCCATACATGGATAGCCGAATGGACAGATAAGAAGACAGACAGCTAGACAGACATAGAAAACATGCCACTAAAATATTAGTGAGCTCAGGAGGTCGAGTACTTCAACCTAAAGATTTAATTTTAAGTGTGGATTATCTTAAACTTTCATCCACCGACCAATTAGTATGAAAGATGTGAATATCAACAACATTAAAAACACCAAACCCTAACAAGGGTGTGCTACCTCCAGCATCATAGGCCCCAGAGCATCCTTGTCGATGACACTCTGCCCTGTCGACGACACATCTGACTTCTGCACTTCATCCATGTTGGCAGCTGCTGCTTTCTCTGCAATAAGCATAAAGTGTGTATTAAAGGACAGTGTCATTTCAAGGACAGAATGGCACAGAAATAGTTTTACTAGGACGATTTAAAAAAAAATCTAGTGTGATCAGATGTGGCTATAAAAAGTTAGGGTACATCCCTGCTACCATAGACTGGGGAAGGTGAGAGCAGAATGCACGAGCGGCTGGAAGCAGGGTATTAACTTTTCACTATGGCTCGAATTTCCTTGCAGGCAGCTGATAGGATGAGGTTAGTGGTTTCATGATCATTTCTCACTCAAGCCCAACCCAACCCAACATGGTTGAATTGGCATGGCCTCATAGAGTTTACTGGACAGAGAACTGTCCCACAGGGCTCCAAGGATGTGAGTCTTTACACAAGCAGACTGCCACATCTTTCTCTCATAGTGGTTGGTAGGTTTAAAGCACCCCTTCCATTAGCAGCAGAGGGCTGAACCAGTGTACCTCCAGGGCTCCTTGCTAGTCCCTCAACAAGAGCATCTTCCCCTAGATTATGAAACCGCTATATAACATGCGCCATTAGTTTCCACTCAATAGATTCTCCCCATACAGGTTAATAGAGGTCTGCTGCTCAGAACCCGGTAGAGTGCACAAAGACACATGCAACCACACACTTTTAAACGACAACTAGAAAGGAACCTCACCGGCCACACCCGCACATGCATGGCACTCCTTCAGCTGTTCCACTTCTGTTCTACTCACATCCTTATTTGAAATGGCCAGAAAGGCTTTGCTGTTGGCTTGTTTCCACTGCGGGCTGGCTTTATGATTTAGGTTAAGAGAAGTGGAGCCCACCAGGTGCCCAGAGAACTGGAGTGGTGCTGCTCTTCTATCAAGTACAGAGGGCATCATATGTGCTCCTGGATCCGAAATGTGCAAGGCAGCTTTCAGGTCCACAAGGCGGGGGTGGGGATGGAGTGGGGAAGTGTCTCATCACAGGATGAGATGATTTTATGAAAAAAGTTTGCAGTAGAAATAGGTGCATATGTATCATTATATGTGTGCGTGTAAGCTAGTTGTTTCAAGACCACCAAAGTGAGGTAGGTGGGAGAGGGATTTTAAAGCATAACAAATACAAATCAACAACTTGCTAGAAAACAACAGGAAAAGTGTGGCAATTATTTGTACCTGAATAAATTATATCCTTGTTTACACTGCATGCTATTAATGTAATTAAAGCAACAACAACAACAGAAGCTATATCCATTTAGTACTTGGGATCAATCTGCTTTCATGCTCTTCACATGTGTATATTTATTTTTCTTTTATTGATTGGAAATACTTTATATAATGTTTTGAAAATCTGCAAAGGCTCATTTGTAGTTAAAAGAGAACCAATAAAATAATTATGGATTAGGCAATTCCCATACATACTGCCCAGTGATTAGAAATAAAATTTATAAGGCATTGTATCTGCTTCGGTAACTTCTATGTTCTTGACTGACCTCGTTAGAGTTAAATCATGGTGACCACTTATAAAGAGTGGTGTGACTTGTTGGTAAATGTCACAGCTTAGTATCATGAGTCAAGCTATTTGTTAATAAGCTTAAACATCACAACAATGGCGAGGATGGAGCAAATCAGGCCCGTGCTTCGTTCAGCTGTACAAATGGGATGCTCAGAGCCTTGAACCGCCACCACTTAGTTTCTAGCAATAGAATATTAGATATGACACTAAATGTACGAGGAACTAAAGAGAAAATAGATAAACTGGACTTCATAAAAAATTTATGAAAGACTATGAATTCCTGAGATAATCTTTAAACCTTAAACCAAAAAATATTCCTTGAAGTCTTCTTAAAGCAATGAGGAGTTGTGCTGAAGGAGTACAAAATGCCTGTCTTGAGCATTGTGCTCTTTTAAGAACTATCTCTATGGGATCAAACAACAGCAACTCAAAAGGTTAGACAGGAAGCCCAGGAAGCAGTGAGTTTCTGTTAACAGAGGAAGAAAGGCTCAGAAAAGGAGGGGGAGAGTGGTGACACTACTCAGAGGATACTATCGATGCCCTGGAGTTGTCCTGTGCAGACAACAGAACTGGTAGATGTTTTGCTGTGTATATTATCAACACTAAATATGCAAATGGAGAAAAAAGTAGAACTTAAAGAAAAAACAAATATCTCTCCCCAGAAGTACGTTGTCTCTTAGTTGACAAAGTTCCTTTATATATATATACTTTATCAATAATGAGACAACCTACATCTTTGGAGGAAATGTTGGAGACACACATTGGATAGTAGTTTAATGTTCAGAATATATAAAGAACTCCTACATCATAAAAGGATGAGGGAGAAGGCCAAAGAGAAGAAAGAGAGGAACAGGAAGAAGAAAAGAGTCCTCTGAGAAATACTATCATGGGAACTGGACATATATTGGGATCCTGACACAGCATTTCAATAATGAGCATGCTATTTTCATGTGCAAGATATAAATAAGCTTAAGTTCTTAGATATATTTATACTGCTGTAAGCACTGCATTACTATACTGAAACAGACTATTAAATATTTTTAAATTATGCAGTTTTCTCAGCAGTCACAGATTATATTTACTCTTCTATATTTTGCATCCATTAACCATCAAAATATATTGTTACAAAAATACCCTTCAGTAAGCTCAACAGTGGAAAGCTTGTCCCAGAATTTCATGTGATAAAAACCTTATGAAATCTCATTATGATAGCTAGAACTGTTCAATCAGAGAGAGAAAGAGAGGATAAAATTTAATTTTCAGAGCCTAGAAAAAGATTTTCTCCTCCATGCCTAACTTAATTGTTTCTTCTTGCTACATTTTAGTCATTAATGTATTCTTTTTAGATAAAGGCTAACATGTAAGAGAACAACAGGAAAATAATAATGATAATGCTGTCCCTTTTCTGCCTCACCTCCAAAAAGATATTAAAAAAAAAATAGCTATGATCTTTTAACAACAGTTTCACAAATGCAAAACCTTGACTCAAGAGATTGTCTGATGGTCCCTTTCCCACTGGGTGACTGCTTGGGGGAGCAATCCCTTCTGGTTCCCTCCCTCCATTTGCCTGCAACCCAGAAATCCAATACCAATTAATTAGATGTCCAGTTTCAAAGTAAAGAGCAAAACCCCATCTCATCAGGGACCATGTTAAGATGAGTCATACCACAAGCTGGGGAAAAAATCATTAATATTATATTCCATATGTTTTTTCCTATAAATAATTACTATTCTTGTTTTCTTTTGGAACAAGGAAAGGCGACTACGGAAGCATGTGAGCTCTGTAAGTGACTAAAAAATACAGTGGAAAGCAGATACATATTTAAAGCAGCTGGATTAAATTGCTCTTTATCGCTGGCATCTCCAGGCATACACATGAAAGTAAAATTCCACTTTTCGGGTGAGAACAACAACAGATCGGAAACTGTGATCCAAGCAAAAAATTAATTTATCTTTAAGAAGTGCAGAACTAGTTCTTTTCTAACTAATGAAATGATGGGTTTCAAGAAGGACCTTTACATGTTCTCCTGAAGTCCCACTTACTGATTTGTAGTAACTTATTAAATCTCATCATATTAGTTAGACTTGTCTATTTGCTTATTAGGTAACTGAACTGAGAACATAAACTCACAGGGCTTTCCCATAAAACATTACCAGAACAGAGGCTTGTCTCTTTGAAGAGATGGTAGTCATGGCTCAGGGGACAGCCACATAATTGTTCTAACTCTGCCAGCAGCAGTGGCAACCACCACTGATTACTTAGAAACCCAAATTGTTTAATGTCTGTCTATTATAGGGGCAGAGCAGTACTGCCATTACTGTGGAAGTTAATACATTTTCACACACACCACCCCTTTATTTTTTTGGACCTGAACTGGTTGTGGCAAACTTGTAGCAATTAGTGACTCTTTTAAAAGTTAAAATTCAAACAAGTATCACTTACTCTTTGCAAAATTCTGCCAACTTAAAATTTGTAGCATATTTAACATATAGGAGATTGAATTAAAAAAGTGTTGGTACAAGTCAGAGAAAATATTATTAAACAAAAATATCAATTATTTGAAATTATTGTGTCTTGACGGATCCTTCATGGAGGTGGTACCTGCATCCCTCAAACCCACCCCCAAAGAAGTCTGCTCCTGCTCACAAGCAGGTTTTGGTACCCTCCAAGAAAGTGTTCTCTGAATTCCAGGAACAAAAAGAAGCCTGAATGGGCAAGACCCAGGCTGTAAGGTGGGTGGGGCTAAGGTTTCCTAATGAAATTCTCATCTAACAGTCCTAGCTACCTTCAAAGAATGAGCAGGTATGTTATCTTGTTGAGGGAAGGGAAGTTTTGGGGGGCAGGTGCACTTTTCCCGGACCCGTTCTCAGCAACTGGTTTTTGACTTTCTGAAACCGTCCTACTGTGTCCCTATGATTGAGAACATTTATCAAGATTATCCCTTTGAGATTCTCTACCACACAGTAGTTATAACCTGCTAAGCTGACCTCTCTCTGCCTTGAATTCATCTTTGAGGGCTTCCTAATCTTCCTTAAAATGCTTGTTCCATCTAAAAACTACTGTTTTTGTGAACTTGTTTTGTAAAGCTTCAATTATTTGGGAAGATATCCAGTTGAGTTTTGTTAAAAATGTGATTATTAACTCTGACCTTAAAATTGCTTTTCCTATGGCCCCCAAAGTATCCTTTGTTTCTTTTTTTTTTTTTTGATGGAACCCTAATGAGGCGAAGACAAGTGTAATTGCTTGTAGCCACCCACACTGATCACAAAGTCATGTTTAAACATGTTTTGCGTGGAATAAGTTGGGGCATGCATGAACTGGACCACTGGTAGCAAGACTTTTAAAATTATCCTTGTACACAAATTTTTATCATGGTCCATGTAGCAATATCCCTGAGAAGTTAAAAAAATTAAGATGTTAAGTGTGAGGATAGCGGTTTTTACTGAAACTCTATTATTCAAAGCAGTAGGCTCTTTAAATAAAATCCGATACTTTGTTCTGGTTTTATAATTAATTCCACTGTTTAAAATGGAATACAATTTCTCACCCAGAAATCTATCAATTTTTCAGCAGACTGATGTCAAACACAAATCTAATCACCCCCCACAACAAAGTTTAAGGCTCAAACGGGAATACTGCCACAATCTCCATCTTTTCCGGCATTTAGGAGCTGGATGATTTCAGGTGAAGTGCTTGTCACACCTAGCAGCAGTGAGACCCATGCTGAGCAAAGAAGTCATTGAAACAATGACAAGCAGTTTCTGTCCAACCACTATAGATGAAATATTACAGGGCAAGTTATGCAGCATCTCAAAGGTTCTAGAAGGTAAAATGAGAAAATTGTGCATCTGTACCCAACTAAAATTAGAAAAGCTGCCATATGGCTCTGTGAAGCCAGCAGCACATTCTTATTCATTAGGAAGCATTCTGCTAACATAAAAACACAAGGCCCTTCCTGTGCTCTCCAAATGTGTTTATCTTCTCAACATTAATGCACTATATATCATCAAGCTGCTGAGATCGCCTGCCGTACATTTTCAAAACGTGCAGCTGCACTTTCTTTCTTAGTGGGAGGACCCTAAACCCCAAGTTACCTCCTCTCTCTTTCTGACATTGAACCTTCTTGTTAACAAATTATGGTTCCCCTTCAGCATGAGGACGCAGCGAAAAATTACCCAATCTCACTGCTATCTCTACCCACAGAGCTGAGCTCCCTCACCCTCTGCTTGAGGAAGCCAGACTCTGTTTCACTTTCATCAGTGTTGAAGCATGAGGACTTAAGTAGCACCGACATAATATGCCACAAGCTTGAAATACACAGGTTCTACTTTTTAAATTAATGAACTACACTTATCAAGACTGAAGATGACAATCAGAATAGACTGGCTAGAAGTGCTTGTGTGCCTGAGCTTTCTATCACTGTGTTAATTGTCAACCTTATCTGATTTTATTTAGTTCCCCATTTCCTGTATTACCTATCAAGACTAAATTTGTAAGTGCACAGTAGGGAGTATTTCACAATAAACCATGAGTGTGTGCAAAAATTTGTCTAAAAATCTCTTCTTTTATGTAACCTAAATTTCCGATGCTTCAAGCCCTAAACGAGCTTCGATTTAAAGACAGATCACTGAGGGGGGCGGAGGAGGGGGTAATCAGGCATATGGTAAACCACGTTGATGCTACAAGAACCTGTTATTAAGTCCATGGAACCATAGCTTCGGAAGTACTTGGTGATGGCCAGCTTCAAGGGCAATGAGTGTATACTATTAAATTTACATCAGCACTCAGTCAGTCAGTCACCAATGTGGCAATGGTGAGTCTACTTTTACCTCCTACAAGCAATGGGGTGAGGGATGGTTGGGGAAATTAAGGGAGAACAAAATCTGCACACAGCCTTTTTAGAGGAGAGCGAATTCTAATTCTTCAGGCTCAACCAACTAGCTACTGAATAAGAAGATATAGAATCATAGTTTCTTGAGAAGGCTCAAAGGTGAGATTGAGACTAGCTGAAGGCAAGGGAGAAGAACAACATGAGGTGAGAACAGAGGTGTGTGAAGATGGGCTCCAGCACAACTTTGGAATATTTAAGGGCAGTCTCTGGGGGAAAAAGAGTTTTCTTTCAAATATATATGTTAAGTCAAATAAGTCCAAAAAAATTACACGATGGGAATACTTAAATAGCTTTTCTGTTTAATGGCTATTATAATAAATGGCTTAAAACATGGAAATTAATTCTCAAAAAGATTTTGTTTGAGTAGGCTATTTATTTCCCAAAGGCTGTTTATTGGCACAGCAAACTTCATCTCTACATACCACAACCTCACCCCCACCCCA
>NW_022103896.1:69714077-69733327 GCF_000313985.2 Echinops telfairi | reverse complement strand
CCCCCCGCAAGAGTTAACATAACCCAAAACCCACTAACACCGATTAGATTCCAGCTAATGACAACGCTATATTATATAATAGGGTTTCAGAGCTTTGTGAATCTTTATAGGAGCAGGCAGCCTCATCTTTTTCCTACAAGTGACTGGTTAGCCACCCAGCGCTTCCTTGACAGCGCTGCCAGGCTCCACCCCCAAATGCAGCAAGCTGTTTCTTCAAGATTTCAAGCATTTTCTTTGATTGTTCCATTTGAACAGGTACTCCGCTGGCCCTTCTCTTAGAAAACACCAGAACTCTTCCCAAAAGCTCATGACAATCCAGTGTGGTGCCTTCCTCTGTGTGCCTGGCAGCGCCTTGTTCGTTAACTCGACCACAACACTCCACTCATTATGTGTGGTTTGAAGTTATGTTTTTATATCTGCCTCTCACTGCATTTTGGCTCCCTGGCTACAAGGCATGCCTTTTGATTTACTGGCTGGCACCCAGTGGATGCTCAATAATGTCTGTGCTAAGACTGAGCAATTTCACAGCTGGAGCTGAAATTAAATACAGTCTAGCCAGAGTCTAGAAATTACAACTGCCCTTTAGAGGCGGTCTCCTCAAGGAACCCTAAGCGGAGGCTGAGTGGGTTACAAATTGGGCTGCTAAGCACGAGGTCAGTAGTTTGAAACCACCAGCTACTCTGTGGGGAACGATGAGATGTTTCTACTCGTGTAAACAGTTTCGGAAATCCACAGGGGCGGTTCCACAGCGTCACTATGACTGTGGCAGGGGTCTGGTTATTTTGTGTTGTTTTCAGGAAGTCAACGGTTAAGATTCAAGGTTCTGAAGGAGTAAAAAAGGTCAGATGATGTGCTGAAAATATCAAGGTAATTCCTATGAGGTCAAGCCAACAGGAAGTGCATATTGGGGAAAAGTTATTGATAATCTTTCTACACCTGAGAGATGAAGGAGTGGGGTGGGCCCAATTTTTATTAATCCAGATTATCATGGAAGAAGTCAAAACCTGCTTCATTAATTTTTTAAAAGGCAGTTTGGGCATAATGGGAGGTTGTTTTTTCTTTCTCTTAAAAACCATACCTTGAGGTTACCATAGCAATTAGAAAAGCAAACCCACCCAAGAGAGGTTTTTCAGAGCATCTCATTTGCTGGGGTCCAATAGATAAAAGAGTGCTTTGCCAGGTTTCTTATTTCTTGCACACGGTGAGCTGGGAAAAGCCTTGGGCTGTAAGGGCAAAGTTATTGAACGAGCCAGGGCAGCCATCTAGTAAGTAGGAGGATTGAAATTCATGGAAAAGCTGGCAAGGTTCCTATCTTATTCAAGGTTTTACACCTGGTGACTAGAATCACCATATCAGAAGTCCAACAAAAGTGCAAAGAAGAAGGGGGCATGGGGAGGGATGAAAAAAAGGCAAGAGAATTGGCTATTCCATATTTCCCATTACTCCTCCTTTCTATTCTTGTCATTAGCTCTCTCGCTCTCTCTCTCCAGAGTGCTCATGAAGCCTCACTCCCAAGCCTCCACTTCACCCCAAGGTAGATATGCATAGGGGTGCTTCAAAGGGGCAAAAGTTTTCTAAATCCACAAAGATATTGGAAGGACTAAGAATCGTTCTTCCCCCTGACCTTCCTGTATCCTTTTTCCTACAGCTCTTTTACGCACAGAACTTCTGTACTTCTTACTTCCAGTTGCTGTGACGGGTATCTTGCTCTCCGATACACCTATCTACCTGCTTGCTTTTCTATTCTTTTCTTCCCACCTTTCTTTTCTGTCCAGTCTCGCTCTACAGCCATCCTACAGCGTCTACTACACCTAGCCGTGTGGACACATCCACCTTTCCCCAACTGTCATGCTAACAGTTGCACCGTGAAGGTAAAGCTTCCTTCCCGGTGTCAGTTTGCCTACCATCTATTCCCAGTGCTCTCACTTCTAGCCTTTGCTTGCAACAGCCATGAAGACCTCACTAGCATGGTTTTTAAGGAGCAGGTGTTCCCAATTTAAAGCATCTATCACAGGAGTGTGGAATCATCCAATTTAGAGACCTAAAACATAAAATTATGCTCATCTAAATAGAGATAGCAAAGCACTGATGACAATGTTAGAACTGTGCCTAAATATATGTAGCATTACGACTCTGCCTACAGAAGTGACACGGAGAAATGGACCCGAGGGCTGGGAAACTTAACCAAGGATTAACCTAGGATCAAAGCAACTGGAATTCATGGGGACAAAGGCTGTGACTGTAAGGCTGGGGTGGAGTACCTGACAACAAAGGGAATGCCAACTGTGACAGAGACTGGAATGCGCTAAGGGCTGCAGTAACTATGCCTTAGCTTATGGGAGTGGCTAACAGAAGTCACAGAATATGGGGTTCCATATAA
This sequence comes from Echinops telfairi, assembly GCF_000313985.2. Classification (NCBI taxonomy): domain Eukaryota; kingdom Metazoa; phylum Chordata; class Mammalia; order Afrosoricida; family Tenrecidae; genus Echinops; species Echinops telfairi. The sequence continues at coordinate 69,730,947 of NW_022103896.1, read as the reverse complement.
AGAGGGCAGCCTCTAGGACATATTACAAATCCACCCAAGTCTGTACTGTAAGTGGAAATCTTTAGTAGCTAAGAATGGGGTTCAGTCTAGATCAAGGTTTCCCAAAGTGGGCAGTACTTCCACCTGGGGGTGGTAGAACTGACCTTGGGGCTGCCCAAGCAGATACCTATGCTTTATCCTGGATTATAGGCTGCACAGAAAAGTGTAATGGCCAGAGGGGCACCATCTAATTTTACTTCTGAAAAGGGGCAGGCCAAATAAGTTTGGGAACCTAAGGTCTAGATCAGTGATCCTCAACCTTCCTAATGCTGCAACCCTGTAATACAATTCCTCATGTTGTGGTGACCCCCAACCATACAATTATTTTTGTTGCAACTTCATAACTGTCATTTTGCTACTGTTATGAATTGGGCAACCCCTGTGAAAGGGTTGTTCGACCCCCAAAGGGGACGCAACCCACAGGTCTAGAGCAACACGACAGGTTAATTAACAGACAAAACTTAGGTACTTCCTGGGTGAACATTTAGGAAGAAAGTGGCTATAAGAGAGTAGGGTCTAGTCTCAAACACATTACTAAAATAATGATCACTTTAAGTATTGTTTACTATTGCTTGTGACTCAGTGGTTTCTATTATTGGCTGTTTTGTTAATCCTTCTCTGTGCTTGTTTTTACTCTGCCAGTTCATACAGGGTTTAGGTAGCCTCATTCTCATATAAACAACTTAAAAGTTATAACAAACAACAACAAATATAGGCACACATCCAAATAATAAACCTATTTTAAAAATAATGCTCATGCCAGATTTAAATGCATGTATATTTTAAACACAGGCTCATTATTTGTGAAAGAAATTCTGAGAAAGGAACTCAAGTTTATTATCCAGGTCTCAGGAGTGAATTCTTTGTGATCCTGAACCCAAGAAATGTCAAACTGTGAGAAGGTCTATGTTCTTCAAAACAGAACCTTTGTGGGTGAACCTACACAATGTATTGTTATGTCATAAAGAAACAGAATTTTAATCAATTCTATTCAAGTGTCTAAAAAGGTTTTTAATTCCCATTTTTCACATGTACAAATGCGATTCCTTTTCCTTCTCGTGAAGTCAAGCACATCCACCCAAGAAAATGTGTGAACACTGCTGTTCATATGGAGTAAGACGCTGAAAGGGACAACGGCTTTGTTAATTATTTACCTTCTGCCTGAGGTCACCAGGTCTCTCTTACAGAAAAGCATAACGGGCTGCTTGCTGAAAGGGAGGAGGATCTGAACACTCACTGATAAAGTCAACTAGGCCAATAAAGAACATCATGATAAACAAACAAAAGATTGAAGTCGCAATAGATTTCATTTTATTTTGGATCCATCATCAACACTCAGGGAAGCAGTTGTCAAAAAATCAAATGACCTATTGCACCGGGTAAATCTGCCACACAAAAAACTCTTTAAAGTGTTAAAGAGTACCCGTTCCAAGTCATGTTTTCAATCGCGTCATGTATACATGGAAAAGCTAGACAACAAATAAGGAAGAACACAGAAGAATTTGAATTAAGGTGCTGGTCAAGAATATTAAAAGTATTGTGCACTACAACAAACACAAATTGGTCTTGGAAGAAGTACAGCCAGAATATGAGGCGAGGCTGGTGAGACTTTGTCTCAGAGGCAAGGCTGGTGAGACTTTGCCTCATGTACTTTGGCCATGCTGTTAGGAAAGTTGCTGGAAAAGGGCACCATGTTTGGAGAAGTGGAGGCTCAGTGACAAGGACGGATTCTGCAGTGGAAGAACAGACAGTGGCTACAACAAAGGGCTGAAATATAAGGAAGATTGGGAGGATGGTGCAGGATCAGGCAGTGTTTTGTTCTGTTGTACACAGACTTGGTGGCAACTAACAATAACGACACGCAGATGAAGTTCTCACTGCCTCTGTGTCTTTATGCTGGGTGTTGATGTTCTTCACAACTTTTACAGGAGAGGAGTAAAGCCTGGTAAAATTAAGGATCTGATTTGTTTTGAAGGCCTACATGCACATACAAAAGACTGTACTAAAGCAAAGTTTGTCTATGTAAAAAACAGAAAACTGATTTCTCTTGGAAGATTTTCAGTACTTCTACCCAAACAGTGTGATTGTGGAGAAGGAGATCACTGCATTTACCACCAGAGAAGTGAAAAGAGGAGGTTGGGAAGCATTTGAGAAATAAGTCAAAGCAGATCTGATCTTTATTTGTTAATAAAATGTGAAGTCTCTTCAGTGGCACCCCAGTATTCTATGTTCAAAAAACAAAGTTTAATAGTTAACTGCACTTGACAATGACAACAGGAAAAGATGTAAATAAATCTTTGAAGAGACCCTTGAAATATGTAAGGCATAAATTCTCTCCAATGAAAAAAGGAGTGGCAATGAATCATGAAGCAACCTACCACAACTATTTAAAGCAGCAGGCAATTAAACAGCAAACTTCAAGTTCATTCAGAAATGGACCTGTCTCAGCCACACAGCAGGAGAGGCAGTGCCTTAGAAACTGGCACCGGTGTGTCTCCAAGCCCAGGACACAAGGTGGCCTCAATGTGCATGCTGATACTGAAAGCAAAATTAAGAAAGGGCAACACTAACAAAATTCCCAAATTAGGTTTCGGATTACCTTTTCTACAATTCACTCCTCTCTTTTCTGTTTGTCTGGCTCTATAATTCCCCAGGAAGTGTTTTAAATCGAGAGAAGTAACTTAGTAATTCCCTGGGGTTTTTCATGCTATAGATTATCAAACATAAGGACTGGTTAAGCAATAAAACCAATTTGCCAGAAACAAAACCAACCCCTAAAACCTGGGAAATCACCTTAGTTTAAAAAGCTTGAAAAAAAAGAAATAAAAAAAAAAGCTTGAAAAAAGTCCCCGATTCTCTTTTCCAATAAAGGTTGGGTAAAACATCAACATTCAACCTAAAGACATACAGACAGTGCAAGCATTATGACAATCCGATGCTTACATCAAAAAGTTCTCATGAGCTCAATTAAAATCGTTGTACATGGTCAGGGGACAGATCACAATTTACTGCCCGATTACAAATATCACAAAGACTTAATAGTCATCAAGTTAGTTCTGCTCTACATACATTAGCCATATTTGTTTCACAAATTTATCCAACACCGTGCAACCATTAAAATTATGAAAAACTTAACCCTTCTTTGAATTTTAATTCTACTACTAAAGCTTCCAAATGCTAGATGATTTTGTGTTATGCTGACATCCTTCAGAAAAGTTCTACCCAATGACATTTTGATACGACAAGTTTATCTACAACACAGATGGACAGTTTCAGTTCCAGAAACCTGTTTTGGAAATCCTGCTGCCAGGTGATGGCTTCTAGGCAAGTGAGACAGAGTTGCTGAAGGTGACTGATTTGACAACTGTGCAAGAGCCACCACACTAGTACAAGGTGGCTTTCCCTCTGCTGACTTAAAACGCTTGGACTAGAGCAGCGGTTCTCAACCTGTGGGTTGTGACTCCTTCACAGGGGTCGCCCGATTCGTAACAGTAGCAAAATTACAGTTTTGAAGTAGCAAAGAAAATATTTGTATGCCTGTGTGTGTGTGTGTCACAACAACATGAGGAACTGTATTAAAGGGTCGCGGCATTAGGAAGGTTGAGAAGGATCTGTGCTCATGCCATATGAATATGGCTGCTTTATAAAAACACCAAATACGGTCGCAGACTTGCTTTTGCAGAATATATTGTTTGTTGTTTTTTATTCCATCAATGGACAGTGGGCTTCCCTAAGACTAGAATAGGAGGTAGTTGTCAGCTTTGTATTTCCAAGGAAAATAGTTGGCTGCATATAGGGTTTCATGAGAGCAAGTTAGTACGTGACCTCAATCTTCCCAAGCTTATCATAATGCCGTAAGGCTTTGCTGACTCAGCAATCTATAATCACTTGCAAAATGCCCTGTCTCACAGGGATGTCACGAAGCTTAACAAGATCATCCATGCAAAGTGCTTTGAGTTCCACGGAAGAAGAGCGCTTATAATAGTCTTCTGCATTTATAATTATAAGCAGCCTTATGAAGAAGACTCTAATAAACCTAATCATAAATTACAAGTTAAAAACGTCAAATAATTTAACATCAACAATTAATTGTACAACAAAGAAAAAGGTGAATCACCCATGTTTTTAAAAACATGACTCCTATGACCAAGTAAAATGAAAACAAATAGAATTAGGTAAGTTCCCATTGAAAGGATAAGACAGAAACTGAAAAAGAGACTTAGAAGAAGAATGTATTTTATAAATCTCGAGGCATTGCTATAAATGAACTAAATTTAGCAATACTTCTATGGTTTTCAAAAAAAAAAAGGAAGTTCTCAGTCAGTATTAATAGTAATAACATTTCTTTTCTTATTAGTGGTGACGCTGAAAACACACGTTTCAACTTTCATTGGAATGAAACTTGCTTCCTTATCAAATGTAAATGTATTTCTTTTTCAAACATATTAAAACAATGCCCTCTCACCGCCACCCCCAACCTTTTTTTTTGCTAATAGCATTTGTCTTCAAAATGAGACATACTCATTTCGTGACTCTGGATTCTTGGACAAGTGTAAAATTATTTATTAAAATCCACTTGAATTTGGGTGTCTCTAACAGAACAGAGAAGGCCAAGATGAGATGGTACCTCCGGTGCTTGGTGCCACTGCCCTTATGAATGGTAACATGGATCTTAATGGCTCCTATAGTGTCATTTGCCCAAGAATTCTTCCAAGAGTTTCAAATGCTCCTTTGCTCATCAATAGTACCATTTACCATGTTATAGGGAAAGCATATCTGGATCTCCATAGTATCCCTTCAAGATTGTCACAACAGACATATCTTTCATTTCTGCAACCCCACCTCCTGCCACAACTGCCATTCACTATAGGCAGACTTTAATAGAGGCCTCCAAAGGCTTAGGTATGTAGTATAGGATCAACTCCAAACACATACATAAGACAAAATAAGGGTTTTTAATGTCTAACCTTCTCTATGAGGGGGGTACCCAAAAAACCCAGGAATTTACCCCCCAAAGCTATGTATTTCATTTTTCTTTTTTAAACAACCTATCACCTTCAAAGTACTCTCCATTACACTTGATATATCTTTGTCAAACCTGTGATTCCATTCCGGGAAACATTTTTAAAACTCATCTGTTTGGATGACAGACAGCACCTCCCTCGATTTGTTCTGTCTCAAACTGCTGTCCTTTCATGTCCCTCTTCATTCGAAGAAACAAAAAGAAGTTGCCCGGAGCAAGATCAGGTGAGTCAGGTATGTGGGGCAAGAGAGGCATGCTGTTTTTTTGCCCAAAACTAGCATAATTAGATGGCTGTGTGAGCAGGTGCATTGTTGTGGTGGCAAAAAAAAACCAGTTCCCCATCTGCTACACATCAGACCTTTTTTGTCGCACACTGTTACACAATCTTTTCAGAACCTCTAAATAGAGATCTTGATTAACAGTCTAACCTGGTAAAACAAACTCCAAATGCACTATCCCCCTCACATTAAAAAAACAAACGAACATTGTCTTGATCTTTGATTTTACTTGACGAGCTTTTTTAAGGCAAGGTGACGATGGTGTCTCCCACTGGCTTGATTGATGTTTGCTTTCAGGGTCTTAAGAAAAGCACCATGTCTCATCACCAGTAATGACCTTGGAAAAAATACCTGAGTGGTTTTGAAGCTGTTCTTTCAAAGCATGGCACATTTCCACTCAATGCCCTTTTTCCTGGTAGGTCAAAACCTGAGGCACAAATTTCACAGTGACCCTTCTCACTCCCAATCTTCCGTTAGAGTTGGCAGTAACTCGGTGGCAGTGGGTAAGTGACTGCTTGGTTTGAATGATCTACCTTGTAGCTAGCAGGCCAATGTGTATCAACACAGATACCAAAGGGTTCAATGGAATATCTTTCCAAAATTTTGGGAATTTTATGTAAGAAAATAAAAATTTCAAATGGAAAACTTAGAGGAATTATAAAGTCTTTTTTTGTTCAACTAGAAGAAAACAGTTTGTTTAGAGAGTTACCCTTAGGAAACAGCATTGATCTGGGTGCTACATGGTGAGAGTCTAATTATTCAAGATTCAGACTAAGAATGCTTTCAAATGAGATGAAACATGACAAAAGTTGATTACGTAACTCAAAATAAACTTCCATCAACACACCAAGAATGATGCATATACCTCAAATATTAATGGGGCCTAATGAAGTCTCTCAAAAGATTTTTGGAAAATAAAAATGTGGTGGTAAATGATCTTTTTACAGTAGCCTTTCAGGATAAACCCAAATGCCAAAGAATTAGGCTTACAGTACTCATAAATTCAGGTCCAGGACACATTTTTCAGTAATAAATGTTTTGCCCAATTTTCAGAGATAAGTCTAGTAGAGGGCTTAAGAGAAAAACAAACAAAGAAACAAACCCCACAATCATTTAACTACAAAGGTCCAAGTGGAGGGGCTATATTCATGTTTCTCATTATAAGTAAAGTGGGGGGGGGGTCACTGAATCAGGAGTCTTAACACACACTGGTGTCTAAACCTTTCCTTTCATTCATTCTAATATGGGATTCAGGAGTTCAGTCTTTAAAACCCCAAATTCATAAGAAGGAGGATTTAATATAGTACCGAAGGGCTCCTAAAATGTATGACGGGGGTCTTCAAAGTGATTTTGGGGAAATGGAATTAAAATATGGATTTTTCCCATCAACTTTTTGAAGACCTCATGTATGTGGACGAGAAGCAATACAGGGAAATGTTCATGATCAAATATGCCTAAGAAGGAAAATCAAAGAAAGTTGTGAAGAATTATTCAGAGATTACATTCTAAAAGAGATTGGAGGTGAGTCAGGCTCTAAAAGTCAAGGATTTCTATGGTGATGGAACTTAGGCAAGGCAGTTAGAGAGACACGCCTAAGTGAGGGTGGGGAGGGGGAGGTCCAATTAAGAAATTGGTGGGTACATGATTGCAGCAACAGAAACAACATTTAGTATTGCAGACCTTTCTAAATCCTCACATAGCTTTATGGCTCAAGATGAACACCTCCCTTCAGCCCCACTCCTAAGGGTCAATTCAGAAAAATCAAACGTGTTTTTATTTCTAGTATGAAAATAACTGTATTGTGTCCCATAGGGGAAAAATGGGCAATGAGTATGTTCTTAGACTTCTGAGTGATTCTTTATTATGCAGAAGGACATCAAAGATAAAATTGATAATTGGTATGAAACCATTAAATTTGGGACCAAAAACTCAAATGCCAACTGCTTGGTATGTAGTTTCACTTCATTGCTGAGGCAATATCAATATAGTGGACTGAGGTCAGTTAATGGAAAGACAGAATAGATTCTTGTCCATCCCTCAACCTGCACAGATGGCTTCTCATATATAACCCAGCACACCCAATTAGAATATCATTTGGCAAAAGACATGCTTAGAAGATCTGACTGAGTTTTCCTCTAAACTGTACTCTCATTTGATAGTATCTAAGGCAGCAGTTCTCAACCTGTGGGTCACGACCCCTTTGGGGGTCGAACAACCCTTTCACAGGGGTCACCAGATTCATAACAGTAGCAAAATTACAGTTATGAAATAGCAATGAAAATAATTTTATGGAAAAAAAATAATTTTATGGTTGAGTAGAGGGTCACCTAACATATTAAACTGTATTATGGTTGGGGGTTCGCCTCAACATATTAAACTGTATTATGAGGAACTGTATTAAACGGCCGTGGCATTAGGAAGGTTGAGAACCACTGACCTAAGGAGAGGCAAAGAGGAAGAGAAATAAGGGAGATGAATGAGGAGGAGGAGGAGGAAAAAGAGTAGTATAAGAGACAAACAAATGTGGGAAATACATCTTTATGGAAATGAGAAGAAACAACAAGCATCTTCCTGGGGCTTAAAAGAGAGAAATTAAGGGGTTTCTAAAGACTAAAGTTGGAAATAAGGAAAAGAAAAAAAACAGACTTCACTAATATTTCAAGAATATCTGGAACTATTTTTATTAAGTTTTGATAACTTGTTGAAAGCTTATAATAGTCCTTTTATTATTTTAACTTCATCATATAAAAGTAACAATCCACAGTCAATCCCAAAGAGTTGAACATTTGCGTCAGACAAGAAGTACACACAAAAGCCTGAACTCAGTTCTGCAGTGGATAGGTGGAGAAAAGTCCTACTATATGTAAAGGAAGTGGTTAAAGGGAGACAGTGGAATGACAAGCAGGGACATATGCTGAAAAGGTCAAGTTGTCTCTAAGACACTGAAGATTTACTCTGCCAGTAAGTCGTGACTTCCAGACTGCTTGTCTACTCCTTCCTGGGCCACCCCACCACTGCAGGCTGGAAGGGGAGATGCCCTCCATGCTCTAGACCTCTTCAGAAATCCAGACTAAATCTTCCCAGGAAACTCTATGGATGTGGTCATTAATCTATCATTTACCCTGTAATAAACACCAAGTCAGTAGTTCCCACCTTTTGGGGTATGGAAAATCTTTAAAATAATGTCCGTGAAGACTAACAATGCATTTATTCTTGAAATGATACATAACAAAAAAAAAAGTTACAATAAATTCAGTAATGTTTCTAAATGAATTTTGAGCTTATTTGTCATAACATCACTTCTATATATTTGAAACACAGCTATATGCATCCCATCTAGTAAGAAGTACTCTAGTTAGAAGCACTATTTGTTACAATAGGCTTTGTGGAATGGATCCAGAAATTTCGTCACCAAAAATAGCATTGTTTAGGTGGAAAATATCCTCAGTTCCAAACAATTCACTTACAAATAATTCTTACAGGAAAAATGATTTTAAGGTGGAAGACTGTGATTTTCGCTTAAGAAAGGAAAACAGTGGGAAAAGAAATTAACTCCTTAACTCAGTATTAAAAGAGATTTGCTTCCTATATATCATCAAAAGCAAAAAATATCTAGCTTCTTTTTATCTCTGGTACTTTCAGTGGTCTAACAATATCTCAAATAAAATTTAGTATATGCTACTTTATCTAATCTGACATAAAACAAAAAATGAAAACCCCAATTCATTGCAGAGCATGGATTCAGCAGCATGGGCGGAGTAGAACTGCACCACAGGGTTTCCAGCCACCAACCTTCCCCTTAGCGGTATTCTACCTCAGTGTCACCAGGGCTCCTCCTCTGACATAAACTCACCCCAAAAGCCAAAGGCATTGCTATCAAGTCATTTCCAACTCATGGTGACCCTATAGGACAGAGCAGAACTACCTATGTGGCTTCCCCAGACTCAATCTTTATGGTAGTAGAAAGCCTCCTCTTTCTCTGGCTGGTGGTTCCGAACAGCTGACCATGAAGTTAGCAGCCGAGAAAGGCTGATTAAGTGAGCTTAACTGAATAGAGAGGAGGATAAATCATGTCAGTATACAATAAGGCTTGAATTTTTTTTTATCTTTCCTGTTTTCCTCATCAGCATAACACAGTAAATACAACATCTCAAATCTCATACAACAGTGGCGCCTATGCTCGCTGAAGGAAAGGATGATATGAGGAATCATCCCTGCAATGGAAGCACTTCAGGCCTCAAGGACGAGAGGCTACAGATCCCCCAGACAGGCTGTGATTCTGGGCCGTCCCCACCTGACGTTCACCGGAAGTGAGGAGCATTCTGGAATTATTCTTTCTGCGTTTCTCCCACAAGATCACGTGCATTTCCAAAACGGACGGGCCAAAAAGTACTCTGACGCGATTAGAGGCAACCAAGATTCTAACAGCCCAAAAGCGGAATTCAAACAAATACCCTGAATAAAGCAATTTATTTTTCCATGAGACCATAATGAATTGGAAATTTCTTTTGTTCAGCATGATGGAAATAAAAAAAACATGGATAATAGGTACTACCACTTAAAACCCATTTGGGTATCTAAATCTCTTAATTTGAATATTTAACCCCCAGCAAACCCATTTTTCCAGGTGGAAGTTGCTATTTTACAGACTGCCGCTCCACACGTTAGTGAAGACATGCTCAAATTCCTTTTCTGTGAAGCCTGCCCTTCAGATTCCAGTCCTTTCCTTTTTTGCACAATAATGCAATGGATATTGGGATGGTCACAGCGATTGTCTGCAATGTGCGCTTGCCCTCAATTTATTCTCTAAAACATGAGAGAAGGCTTTCTTAACAAGGCCAGAACTGTTGTTTATCTAGAGGTTACACACACAAATAAGATGGGCAGATAAAATGATGAGACAACAGAACATTCATTCTGACAGAAAATACTTCATCTACACACATCAGGGACAAAATGAATGTTCTAAAATAGGCTTGGTCTCCAATTTTCTGGCTAAATACCAAGAAGCCTTTTTTGGCCTAGACAGCAACTTTCTATTTCCTTGAGAGCTTTTATCATCTTTTTTTTTCTCTTCCTGACAGACGCTGAGCTGCAAGTGTACATCATCTTCTGATACACGGATCTACAAAAATTGTTCTTCCTAGTAAATGCCAGTGCCTCAATAGATTTCAAATTCCACCGTGTTCACCCAATTGACTCCTAACAACATGTTCGTACGATAGACCAAGAATAAAGACCTCGAACATGTTTGTTTTTTTCTTTCTTTCCTAGCTTCCATTTCACTAGCAGCTAGGTAGAAAACCAAACTTGAATTCTAGTTTCACTGTTTACCAGCTATGTGATTTTGGGCAAATCACCTAGGCCCTGAGTTCCTCTACTGTAAATTGGGGATAATGTAACGAGCCACATAGGGTGTTGTGTCTATGTAGCCAGGTAATATATATAAATAGCAGTGCCAGCGCCAATGAAACGGGATCTTGGGGCGAGCTCTCGTTTTTTTACTGTGGTGGGAGGCTCCTTTGTTTTTGACCTTGGATGTACTCCAGGCATGAATATATAAAGACCAATCTATGTTCTGTAGAACTTAACATGAATAAAACTGGAGGGAGGGAGTTGTCTTTAAGGACATAATTTTATAACTGTATGTACACAACAATTTAAGAAGACAAAATTCTCTTTAAAAATCTAAAAAAATATAAAACTCGAATGACGATATATGAATACTTGTACAGAACAAAAGAAACCACAGCCAAACACTAGAGCTTTTAAAGAAGATTCAAGTTTCTTTCTTTGCAGATTTGTGTAGTTAATTATCTGAAATGCTTACACACAAATTTCACGATTGAAAGGTAGCTTCCCTCTAGAAGACTCTATAATTCCCAGCACCCTCCCAGCAATAAGAGTCCATGCAGTTTAAGCTTCGTTAGCTTTGTGACAAATCTACTTCTGAAAGTATATAGTGTTAATTATTAACTCATTTCCTTTATTTTTATTTTTTGCCACTCAATTGGCTGGCTTCTGGCTTTTAATATTATTTTTAATGTTCCATACTTTATCTTTGCAACCAGATTGCTAGGCCAGGGTACCTGATATTTATAGGTCCCTAAAGTATACATAGTCATGTGGAAATTTCAATTTTAACTGTGTAGTCCTGGTGCCTCAGAAACCAAACCCTGTCGCAGCCTGCTACAGAGCCTTTGTAACTTTCCTCCCAGTAGTTGTTTCAACACATTCTTTTCCATTGAAAAGGAGTCAACTGAGACTTGCCAAGTAGTAGGACCAGGATTTTAACTGTCACTGTACTCTAGGGATCCATCCACTTTATGTTCCTTGAAAAATCACATAAAATATGAAGCTCAGGATGTTCACAGTGGAATTCAGAAGGTTTTCATGTCTATGGGAGATTCCTTACACTGATCAATAACACCTTAGCATTTGAAGAGAAAGGATATTCTTAAGAGATACCTAGAAAAAAGACCTTAAAGGAGGCCTGGTGGCAATAGGTTACATGTTAGTCTACTAATTGCAAGACCAGCAGTTCAAAGCACCAGTTGCTCCACTGGAGAAAGATGAGGCTTCGCAGTTAAGATGTGCAGTTTCAGAAACCACAGGGACAAGTTCTACTCTGTCAGGTAGGGGTGCTAAGAGTTGGAACTGACTGGATGGCAGTGACTGAGTTAGAGAAAGGTGTTATTGAGAGATATTCATTAGAATTCAAAGAAACCAGGTTAGAAATGCATAGATATGTTTAACACAGGAACTGAGTTAGAGACCGTTACAACCAAGAGGCGCTACTTGCTCTTCTTCTACCGATGATGTTTCAGTCCTTGTTAGCAATTCTCCCAAAGAGTTAAGGTGCACAATGAAAGCACATCTCGTTCTACATCATCAAGACCTTTCTTCACTATGACATGTATGAAAACTATCCAATAATGACGTTGTAGTGACAACTAGAAATCTTTATTTTGGTTTTGAGTGTGCTGCTTTTGGAGTTTCTCCGTAGAACAACATTTTGTCTCAAAATATACAAAAGAGGAATTGGCAACATTCCCAGAGATAGGTAATGGAATACAATAGGAAAATTACAGGCTTCAGAATCACCAACAGACTAAGGTTTGAATTCTAGTCAGTTTTCAGAACCGCAGTTTCATTTTTCCATCTACATCTTACTTCCTTTATCGATGAAATACAGGCAGTAAGACCAGCCCCGAAGAAGCCTTGTAGGCACAGGCAATGCATACACACAGTGCCGATCACAGTAGGTTTTAATACGAAGGTCCTTTAGACCCATTTTAAATTTGTTCTAGCTTTTATTAGTCTCTACTTTCTTTTGGATTGAGGTGTCTCTCTATTTTATTCCATTTGTCAGTGTGTGCACGTGCATGCTTTCCTTTATAGGAAATCCAGGATAGGTAAATCTATAAAGACAGTAACTGCTTTAATAATATCTTAAGTTTATTGTTGGGGGGTATGGGGACCTAATAATAATGAGCATGAGAATGAAGAAAATTTTCTAAAATTGATTGTGTTATTGATGACACAACTTAAAGAAATATATTTAAACCAATGAATTGGATGATATGTTCAGGGTCAAGCAGACTTATTTTTTTTAAAGGGGGGGAAGAGATATAATAATAATTTATAAATTATCAAGGGTGCATGGGGAGGGGGGAGGAGGAGGAAGGGAGGGGAAGGGGAAAAAAGGAAAATGAGCGGATTCCGGGAACCCAAGAGGAAAGCGAATTTTGGGAATGATGAGGGCAACAAATGTAAAGATGTGCTTTACACAATTGATCTATGTATTGTGATGAATTGTATGAGCCCCAACAAATTGATTAAAAAATAATAATTAAAAAAATAATTTAAAAAAAGGGGGGGAGTTGAGAAAGTAGTAGGAAACAGCTTCCGTTTTTAAAAAGAGGAAATTGTTAATTTCTGAAATAAGAAAATATGGATATATTTATATGATCTTTTAATACTGGTTCCGAAAAAAATAAGTTAAATAGTCTTAGATTTAGGACATGTGGATTCATAGTATTAGGCTTTATTTAAATATTACCCTAGACTGGGCTTCAATCTAGTAAAAATAATTTTTAAAATTCCCATCTCCTCTGTTTAACTAGTTACTTTGTATATGCATGGGGAAAAGATGAGGCTTTTTATACCCGTAAAGAGTTACAGTCCAGGAGGGGGAGGGAGCACTGGGATGGACTGTGGCTGCATAACTCATCTTGTAGGTGATTTAACCATGGGAGCGGGGATATTCTAAAAAAATTGATGTGGGGGTGATGGTACAATTCTCCTTTATATGAGTAAATGATTGAACTAGTCAATTATACAATATGTAAATTACTTGCCAATAAAACGATAAAAAAATAAAAAAGAGTTACAACCCCAGAAACTCACATGGGCAGTTCTACCCTGTCCTACAGGGAATTGACTGGATGATAGTAGGTTTGGTTTTTGGTTTTAAATATGCATATGAGCACTTAGTGATTTGCTATTCCAGTAGTTTCCAACTTGCGACATATTTGAGTTACAAGGATCACACTATGATCATCATTGTATTTGGAAAATAGCATCTTCCTGGGGGGATGTGATGGGAAAATGCATGCAGTGGACATGGGAAAAATTGAGGAGTTTTGTGAGCATGCTCCAAGCATTTATTCAGGCTAGCGCGGTGAAAGAGATCAGTAGAAAATTGTCCATATGATAAGAGCTATAATTGTTAAAACCTGATATTGTCCATGTGGAACAGCTTCATAAATCAAAAAAGGGGGGAACTGACAGATCATGACTTAATGAATCTTTAAAAGGAAAGAATGAGGACGAACAGGAGAGTAGCTGTCAAAATTTTTTATAAAGCTAAAGGATTAACTGGAGTTTCTTTCCTAAACTAAAACAGGGGCTTCAAAATATGGACCCAAATGCAGACTGATCTGCTAAAGCCAACAGGGAGATCTGGAAAGCAGTGAGACAGTACTGAAAAGTGTGAAAGGAAAAGGAAAGGACCAAACAGAATGTTCACTAACGTCCTGGGCCAGAAGCAAAGTCTTCATGCCCAGGGATCATCTAGACCCTATCACAAGTGGAGATACTACTGTAATTGAAAAACTGTCAACACAGTCCAATACTACTTGGTCAGAGTAAAATTTTATGGTTATTTATGTATGTAGAAACTGAAGTTTATATGTGGGGTTCCTAACCCGAATACAGATAAAGATCAGATAAGGAAGTAATAATGAACTCTAAAAACAAAACAAAACTATGAAGCATTTGCTTACATCAGAATCAATATACCATGGGGTTGCTGAAATGAATCCTATGAAAAGTGGAGACTATCTGTATTGATTTCTTCCTTTTCTTAGGAAGAATAAAGTAGGTTCAAAGATGAGTTTTATTATTACTTAAAGATGAGCAGGACAACTTTAGGCTATCCTCTAGGGTGAGTACCTAAATCAGGAAGAAGAATTTACATATCTTAAGTTAATTCTGACTCATAGCGACCTTGTGGACAGAGTAGAACTTTCCATGTGGGCTTCTGGGACCATCAATCTTTACAGGAGTAGGAAGTCTCATCTTTCTACTGAAGAGTGGCTGGTGGATTTGAACTACTGACCTTGTGGTTAGTAGCTCAACATGTAACCCACTACACCACCAGGGTCCCTTTCTTAAGGATTAGCCATGCTAAAAAGGTTTTAATGTTTCTTTAACTTGTCTGTAGTATGCACTAAACTGAGAGATCTGAATGCAAGGGACAGTGCTTTATCTCTCATCATATCCACCACCCCTAGCACAGTACATGGCTTATAAAAGGCCTTTGATAAATGCATCCAGATTATATGGGCAAGTAAATGAAAAATTACCATGCCTAAGCATGATAATTATGATGTGGTTGTTGGTCAACTCCAGACAATACCACTAGAGACAATGATGGTCCTTTTAAACCTTTAATACCTTGTTGTTTTAATAGTTTCTCTAAATCAGTAGTTCTCAACTTCCTAATGCCGTGACCCTTTAATACAGTTCCTCATGCTGTGGTGACCCCCCCAACCATAAAATTATATTCGTTGCTACTGTTATGAATTGGGCGACCCCTGTGAAAGGGTTGTTCGACCCCAAAGGGGTTATATGTGAACCACAGGTTGAGAACCACTGCTCTAAATCCTATTTTAAAATTTTATTTTACACAAATACTTATGACATATTTCTTAGTATTAAGTGAAAGGCTTTAAGGGAAAGAACATGAAACTTACTAAGTTACAGTCAGGCTATAAGAGCTACATCATAGTAGGGATTTTTAAAAAAGTTTACAGTATATCATAAGCCCAAAAGAAATACACATTTTATCTTAATCAACACTCAGCTGTGTTCATTCTGGATTAAACAATTATTAAGGCTGAGGTGGAGAGGTGGTAATGGATGGACATAGCAGGAGACAGTGCAGAACAAACCCGCTAGGCCCAGATGAGGGAGGGCCTCAAACACAATGTGTTAGTCTGGGTAGACTAGAGAAACAAATTCATAGGCACTCATATGTGTATAAGAAAAGCTTTATATAAAAGAGCAATTGTATATTGAGTCCAGATCAATTCCTTAGTCCAATGTTAGCCCATATGCCCAATACTGATCTATAAAGTCTTCTTTAGACTCACGAAATACATGCAATGACGCCAAATGCAGGAAGACCACAGGCCAGTGGGTGGAGGGTCTTGTGGATCCAGTGGTGGTGTAAGCATCTCAGTGCTGGCAAGGGTCTCCATGTGGCTCCGCATGCTCCAGAAGTCTAGCATAGTTCCATGTGTCCTGTCAATGGATATGTCTCACAGAGAGTGAGCATTTATCCTGTCGCCAGAGAGCTATTATCTCAGTAGTGTCTCCAAATGAGGTCATCAAGATGGGACCTGATTGACAGGCTAAACTCCACCCCTTCACTCTTAATACTCAAACTGACAGAAGATTATGTAACTACCACATGATACAAAGACATTTTACTTTATTGTACAGGCAGGGGAGACTCACTGAGAATAGCAGCCCATTTCTGACAGAATTTTAGGAAGTTAATGTTGGCAACAATGGGATGGGGAATAGAGAATAAGGAAACAGATGAATTTAAGTGAGATAAGGTGTCTTAAAATGGGATGTTGTCCTGGACCACCAGGCCTTGAGGACGATTTTCCCACTCAGAGCAACCAGTCCACAGAGAAGACCACATGGCCGGTCCCACTATTAGACACAACGTCCCTCACTGACCCACAGCCCTATAGGGGACAACACCGGAGACACAGTGTGGGAATTGTGCCCGATCTGATCCGCCACACCGAGGCAAACAATAAGGGGGTACAACAGAACAACAAGGGAATGGAGCGGCGAGGTCCCCAGGGAATGCAGAAAGTGGACTTTGGGGCCAGGGCTTGGTGCTCCAACTGGAAAACATTCCTAAAGGCCAACAAACAGTCCTTGAACTAACTACAAGCTTTTCTTGTTGTATTTTGTTTTTTTGTCTTTGGTTTATTGTTATTGTTGT
>NW_022103896.1:69709257-69713175 GCF_000313985.2 Echinops telfairi | reverse complement strand
GATGAAACATACAACTTTCCTCTAGTTCTTAAATGCTTCCTTCTCCCCACTATCATGATCCCAATTCTATCTTACAAATCCGATTAGACCAGAGGATGTACACTGGTACAGATAGGAACTGGAAACACAAGGAATCCAAGGCAGATAAACCCCTCAGGACCAATGGTGAGAGTGGTGATACTGGGAGGGTGGAGGTAAAGTTGGGTAGAAAGGGGAAACTTATTACAAGGATCTACATATAACCCCCTCCCTGGGGGACAGACAACAGAAAAGTGGGTGAAGGGAGATGCCAGAGTTTAAGACATGACAAAATAATAGTAATTTATAAATTATCAAGGGTTCATGAGAGAGGGGGGAGCAGGGGAAAATGAGGAGTTGATACCCAGAGCTCAAATAGAAAGAAAATGTTTTGAGAATTATGAGGGCAACAAATGTACAAATGTGCTTGACACAATGGATGCATGTATGGATTGTGATAAGAGTTGTATGAGCCCCCAATAAAATGATTTTTTAAAAAAAGAACAAAGCATGGACTACAAAAAATAAAACTAAAATAAACAAAGTTAAAATTCTTTAAAATGGGATGTTTAAAGTAAAAATGAGAAAAACAAGGGGAATGGTATCACAGAACACAATGAACAATTGGCAGAATGTACTGATTGACTGAATATGGGGAAGAGGCAAAGAAGATGCACATAAAGAGGACTGAAATTTCAAGCTTGGTAAGCACAAAACAGGTAATAACCTTACACCAAGACCAAGAACACAGGGATAAGGGCGGGACATTCTATTTAGGAGACAGAGGAGACTTTAGTTTCAGATATGAGCGTATAGCTTTGTGGAGATGAGAAATTTCCAGGTAGCTGAATACCTAGGCAGGCAGTTAAACTACAAGCCGAGGGTGTATAGGGCAGTAGGACTGAGTAAGTCTCCATATGAGAATCTGTGTAATGAAGGATATGGGGAAATTCAAGAGTAGAGATTTAAAGCTGACAGTGATTAGCACAAACGTGACAGCTGGAGGTTGATGATAGTTAAAATTGATCAAGAAGGAATTTAGACGGGGGACTGGGAAAAAAAAAGTGGCCAAAGATTAGGTGAGGCAGAGAAGCTAACGAGCAAGAATGAATAATGTACTGATCAAAGGTTGATGCGCTTTGGGGGATACGTTCAGCAGTGACAGAGGTATAAAAAAAGCTACACAGAATGAGAACTGGAAAAGGCCTTACTAGATGTGATCAACTCAGCACTGATTTTCCCAGGGGCAGTGCCAGTGATCAGACAGGGTGTACAGGCCAGATTTTCATGACTGAACAATAAACGGGAGTGTTGCTCGCTTAATATTCAAAAGACCGACAATAAAGGGAGATGACGATAAAACCTAACCGTATGGTGAGAAGGAAACCATGACTGAAGGGATTGGAAGCTGACATAATTTTTTTCAAGGTCCCACATCACATCCTGACTTCTCTCCCCTAATTGCTCTGTGAGATTTAAGGCTAATTGCAATCTAGGATTAGCCACTACCCACAGCACACTGGTCCCATGCTAGAGCCACGTTAATCACTGCTCTTCACTTACCCTGGGCCCGTCTTTCCCACCAGACGCCAAGCCCCATGAGGGCAGCCCCATGACTCCCCAGGAATCAGCGCAAAAGAGCTACTTCTGAAGTATTTTCTCACTAAAAAGAAAACACATATTTGATTCACTAGTAGCAACCTCCAACCAAGTGACACAAGAACCGGGGAGGGAATGTTTGCCCTCTGATTTTTCTAATTGCTGTGATAATAATGGCAAAACCCACAGGTCTTTTGACAGTGCAACTGTCCTTGGTAGACTGAAAAAGAAGTGGTATTTAGAGGTCACTAAAGAGAAGTAATAACACTTCAGGATTTCTTCTCGTCAGTTGGTCAGGTAGCTGTCTTCCAAATATCTTGACATAGGTAAGAAAGAGTCATTTTAGTATTACAGTTGATTGCAGAAACATCTCAGATGATACTGTCAATTCCTGAAGCCTTGTTTTCTGTCAATGCTTTTGGTGCAGCCTGGGCATCTTCACTCAATACTATCAGTTTTACTGATTGCACGCTCCTCTCTGCTTGCCCACCAATTTTTTTGACATAGTTGACTCTGTATTCCTTCCATCTTCTTTCGATGTTTCTTGTGCATTCATCATGTCCACAGAATTCTTCAGTATTGTCACTGTAGACTTGAGTTCTCTCTTCAGTTCTTTCAGCTTAAGAAATGCTAAGTGTGTCCTTTCCTTCTGGTTTCTAACTCTGTGTCTTTGCACATTTCATTGCAACATTTTACTTTTTCTTCTTGAGATTCCTTTGGAACTTTTCTGTTCATTTCTCTCTCTCTTTTTTTACTTCTTCATTTCTTCTATTGGCTTTAGCTACTCTATGTTCAAGCACAGGTTTCAGAGTCTCTTCTAATATTTACTTTGGTCTTTTTTTTTTCAATTATCTTTTTTTCTTTCTTAATGTCCTTGATGTCATCCCATAGCTTCTCTGTCTAGAATTCCGTCATTAACGTTCAATGAGTCAAATGTATCCCTGAGATGGTCTTAATCCAGGTGGGATATACTCAAGGTTGTATTTTGGCTTTCACAGACTTGTTTGAATTTTCTTCACCTTCAACTTGAACTTGCATATATGAGGAATTAATGGTGTGCGCTGCAGTTGGCTCCTAGTCTTGTTTGACTGATACATTGAGCTTCTCCATCTCTTTCTCCAGATATGGTTATCTGATTCCTATGTATTCCATCTGAAAGCTCCACGTGTATAGTAACTGTTCATGAACAAGTTGTTGGTCTTGCAAAATTCTATCATGTACCATGTCTACCACCAAAGACATATTTCCCAAGTATTGATCTTTCATTATTTTCCAGCCTTCTCTATTCTAATCACTAGTAATTATCAGTGTATGTCAACTACATGTTTGATCAACTTCAGACTGTACAAACTATTATCTTTGGTATTAGTGGTTGGTATGTAATTTCAACTGGTCTTCCATAGATATGAATCTATCATTGAAATGAATGATCTTGAACTAATCTTTTTGATAATGCATGTGACATCATCTCTCTTCAATGTTTCATTTCCAGTATGGTAGATCACATGATTGTCCAATTCAAAATGGCCAACGTCAGACCATTTCAGCTCACTAAAGGTGGAGCTGTGGGTTAGGTCTTTGGCTGCTAACCACGGGATCAGCAGAGCAAACCCAGTAGTAGCCCCATGGGAGAAAGAAGAGGTGGTTGGTGCCCACAAAGATTTAACAACTTCCCATTTTCCTAGATTCATATTTTGTACACTCCACATTCTAATTATTAATGGATACTTGTAATGGTTTCTTCTCATTTTAGGTAGTGTCACTTCAGCTAATAAATCTCCTGAGAGCTTTATGCCAACCGCATCACCACCGTCTAAAGTCTCTCTTCTCCACTTGTATTTTGAGTGCCTTCCAATTTGAGGGGTTCGTCTTCTAGCATGTTATCCAGACACTGCTCTGCGGCTATTTATATGGTTTCATTGGCCAATGGTGAGGCAGAGCCTTTAATAAGCAAGTATACTAACTAAAATGGAAAATCCTGTATTTGGCCACATTCTTAGGAAATCTCAAACGAGGTCTGATTCAAGAGTTGACATTCTGGTAATATGAGTCCAGGGGAAAGCTGGACTGACATTTAAAATCTCACAGTCCAAAGCTGCAGAAGGCCAGGTTTTAGTGGACTTTGTTCTATCAACCAAGCAAATCCTGTGACTATATTTCTCATCAAGAAAGCTAAGATGTGCAGAGGGGTCTAGGGGAGGAGATGAGCCAGTCACGGTGCGATGTAACAATGATGAGAAATACAACCTTCCTCTAGTTCCTAAAGGTTTCCTCCCCGCTCCCACTACCATGACTCGAATT
>NW_022103896.1:69707022-69708282 GCF_000313985.2 Echinops telfairi | reverse complement strand
ATTGTAATCAGTGTCACTAAGTGAACATGTAGAAATGGTTGAATGGCTGGGTGTTTTGTTGTGGCTATTTTCAACAACAAAGTTAATAAAAGAAACAGAAAACTAAAAAAAAAAAAAAAAGCTAAGACGAAAACCCAGTCACGGTTTTCCTAGAGTTACGACTTCGAGACCCTGGTAGGGGTGGGGCCCATGTGGAAGTTGGCATGGATTACTAAATCTAACCCTTACAATTCTCACCAAAGATAAATGACCTAGTAATTAGTGAAAGGGGAACATTTTCTGATTCTAAATGGATTGAAGCATTTCAGAATAAAAAAACAGTAATAGAAGAATGAAGACTTAGGAAGAGACAAAGTGAATGCCTCTAATTGTCCACCCCAAAACCATATATAAAAGGGGCTCAAGTATGATTGGTGAACATTGATTAATGCAGTAAAAGTGTGTGTGTGTGTGTGTGTGTGTGTTGTGTGTATGAGTCGTGCTTCCACCCATGTGGCTACATATTACTAAGCCTTATTGACAAGAATTAGATTTAATACATGTTCATTGAGCATCTGTTATGTCCCAAGCTACTTCTTATGGATCGGAGATGAATATCCCATGCCCCACTTGTTCCGTAAAATTCTATATTTTAAAGGAAGACATATGCAAACAATTATACTATAGTAATACATATAACCTGAGGGTTAAGTAGGAGAGTATTACTTAACTCAAGGGTGGGGAGGCTAAAAGAGTCCTTCATAAAAACTTGTAACTGTTGCTGTTAAGCTAAGGTTTTCAATGATGAGTTATAATCGTCCAGGAAGATAGGAAATAATATTTATATATAGAGAAAAGAGCTTGGTATATCTGAGAAAATACATTTTCAGTGCGAGTATATCCTAAGATACGTTAAGGTGAAAAAGTACGGCATGAAGAATCTCTTTCTCTATCGGTGAGATGCATTCTGAGCAAAAACACAAATAAAGGCTGCATTATGCCTTAGAATCCGGAAGACAGGAAGAGGAGGTAGAAAGGCACTCTCCCCATTGAAGAGAATGCATCCAAAGGCATCCTAAGCTTATGATAACATCCCAAGATAGGAAATTTAATTCTGGATGGAAACAGGCTGAAAATATTCTAGAATTTAGTTCAATGCTTTCCAAAGTGGGTGATACCACTTGTTGAGGGGCACTGAAATGATGGGGCGTGGGTGCTGCAAAAGCAGCTGTTTACACTTTATCCTGGATTATGGGTTATATTTCAAAAGTTTTTCATTGC
>NW_022103896.1:69702424-69706922 GCF_000313985.2 Echinops telfairi | reverse complement strand
GCTGCAAAAGCAGCTGTTTACACTTTATCCTGGATTATTGGCTATGGTACAAAAGTTTTTCATGGGGGGGTCGGCGCTGAGTAATTTTTCTTTTCTTAAAAGGAGGCAGTAAGGTCAAATAAGTTTGGGAACTATGGATTAGATTCTGAGATCAAGAATATTTAAAACCAGAATCAGACTCACTATCTTCTAGAGAGTCAGACACATAGCTACTGTATAGGATTGAGTAGAACTGCTCTTCAGGTTCTAAGACTGTCGTCTTTACAGAAGCAGACCATGTCTTCTTTCTCCCAACAAGCAGATGGTGGGTTTGAGCCACAGACCTTGAAGGCAGCAGTTCAATGCATGCCCCACAGAGCCACCGGGGCTCCACAACAGGAACAGAAGGGAGGGTTCAATGACACCAGACCTCAACCTTGTTCATGAGAGGAACTCGGCTGGAAACACCAGGCATAGGAACAGTGTCCTTTGTTCTGCTTGGTAGTTTGTTCAATAAATACTGCTAAAGACTTGAATCCAAAAAATAAAATTTCTACATTGTACATGCCAGTAACCTATCCCAGACCCGGAAAAACAAAAGTCAGTAAGACCTCCTTGCTGTCTTCAATGGACCCTCTATCTACCAGGTATGCCTGGAGGATAGGGTTGCAGTAGTAGAAAATTACAAAGGACTTCGGTGAATATAGTGCTGGAGGCATACAGCACAACAAGGCCAAGTCTGAGGAGGTGGGAGGGAGTTTTGATAGTCAGTAGAGAAAGCTTTGGTGGTGCTGTGATTATGTGAGATCCACGCGGTCGGTCGGCAGTTTGACACCACTGGCAGCTCCTCTGGGTTCTCTTCTCCCCGTAAACTGCTGCCGTCTCAGACACCCAGAGGGGAGTCACTGTGAGTCAGCACTAACTTGATGGCAGAGTGCCTGGTAGCTTTGAACTACTGATCTTGCGGTTCGCAGCCTAATACATAACCACTACACTTTCAGGCCTCCTTATCAAGAATACAAGGGTTACGGAAAAATTCCATGTTTCCATGAACTTTTGTAAGTTCCTCTGTATGTTGCCGAACCTAAGTTATATTAGCAAACAAGGAAATACGCCTTGGTTTCTTCTCACAGATGCATGCACCATCTGTGTCATATCTTTAAGAGCAAGCTGGGGCCATATTCTTTGAGGAAAATAGGGTAAAATGCAAGTGCCAAGATTCTTAGCTTCTCTATTAGTTCTCTTTATACCGAGACTCTTGTCACTGACACTCAGGTAAATGTGGACAAGCAGGAATCAGACGAGGTTCAGTAGGAGCAACAGAGCTGGGGGTGGTGACGTGTGTATATGTGGGGTTCAGGTATAGTTAGTTAATATATTCCTAACTTGTTTCTGAGTGAAGGTTTTGATACTTTCTGTCCTTTTAGAAGTAAAGAATAATAAGGCTGAAAATGAAGCCAGGCTTAAATCATAGAGAAAAATATCAGAAAATTACGTTTCCTTATCCGTATTGAATCGTTAAAAGAATTGGTTTATTGGATCATGCCACTAAGTCAGATATCAGAAACAACGGCATGAAATTTAATTTTAATTAAGGGACTAGGGACACTTATACATGGTCACACAACTCATGGGTTTATCTGATTTTAGTAAAGCCTACAATTTTAATGAGTCACTATATTGATTAATACTGATTACTATATGCTGCCAACCGGGTTTGGGGCTTGCACTGATCTGTTATTACACAGTGTACTCTGTTTGCCCACATTTATATTTTCAGAAGTGACTTTGGCCATTTAATGATCATCGGCACCTTAGAAAGAAGCAAAGAGCAAAGTTGGCAATTGAAATTCAAGCTATAAATAGCAGCTTGTTTGCATTGCAAGTTAGAATATATTCATCATCCATCTCTTATTTGCCTTACAAATAATCAAATAGTTTCTGCTATTATATATACTGAGCAGCGATCAGGTGATCAACATTGGAGTATCCAGAAGAGATCCTGAATTAGTTGGCCTATCCTTTCCAGTGATGACCTTGCCATCACTCTAAGGTTTGATCACATGGAACATACCTAATAATTCACATGTATCTCGCCACTAGACGTGATTATGCATCAGAGTCATTTTTCTAACTTTGCTTGGTGACAGTTATTAGTTGTACCCAGGCTTCAGCTCTGAATAAATAACTGTATCACAAATACCGTATATACTCGAGTATAAGCCAAGGCACCTAATTTTACCAAAGAAACTGCATTAAAAATGTGCTGAAAAACTCAGATTATACACGACTATATACGGTACCTTATGTATTTAACTAGGGGGCTCAGAGGGAGGGGAAAAGTGGATTGAAAGAAAAGCATAATTTTCATAAGCTTAAAATTTTTCCTTGTATGTACTAGGTAGGTTTACTTCTGTTATTCTTTCCTTAAATTTAAAAAAAATTCTTAATTTATATACTTCTACATTGACTTTTACTTCTACCTATATTTACCAGTACCTCCTTCCTGCTCTTCCAAGTAGTATAATGAAAAATTGCTTTACACTAGTTATGTTTTTTTGAAAAGGAATACATCATAAACATCATAATTCTGGTACAGATTTTACTGGTATACAGAATGTATAGCACACAATTTAAGAATGATAATAAAACATACAGCATTCAGTTTTGCAATTTCATATACCCAATTATTCTCACAGAACACCCCCACTGAATTTTTCCCACACTTCTGATTCATAGCCAACCTATGATAACAACTGAAAAAAAAAAAGTTATTTCCCACATGAATGTTGACGGAAATTTTCATTTATGTTAATGAGTAAGACAAAGTGAAACAATGAAGATGTGTGCAAGTTTTTTTACCTAATTAAACAACATATTCAGAATATTGGAAGGATATGAAATTTCCTTAGAACTTTTTCCTTTGCTAATTACACTAAAACCAAACCTCCTGCATTGAGTCAATTCTAAGTTATCTAGACGGAATCTTTATAGGAACAGGTAGTCTCATCTCTTTCCAGAGAAGCAGCTATTGAGTTTGAATCACTGACCCACAGCCTACCTCACAATACTACTATTTAGATGCTATTTTCCCCATCACTTGGGTAAATCAACAAGTAAGTCAAGGCCTAATTTGTAGTGTTTACCCATTTCTGTGGCATGAATGCTCTCACCAGGGGAAACTTCCATTTTCCCGTGTGATCCCACTGAGCAGAGCTGAGGAGAGATGCACAGCGCCACCTTTACATAGCACCGTGCGTGCCCTGCACCAGCCTCTACAGCACCTACACTGATAACACGCAGAAAACAAAAACTTTCCTTTCCTGTTTTTTAATGTCATTTGTTCCACTGAAAGTCTATGTAACTTTTAGTAATGATTGTATAACAGCTGGTTTACAAATTCCAATAAACGTAACCCTTGGCCTCATGAGCGGATATGAGTTGCATCTAGGTCCCTGATATTTAGAGAAATTCCCAGTTACATAGGATCTCAATTTCCTAATATTGACATTACACATAAACATTATACTACTCGAATAATAACAGTGACAAGCCAGTATAATCTGAAACAATCACCGATTTCCCCCTTTATTACAACTTGTGCCAACATGGATTTTCTAAAAAGACACTTTCAAATTCTAGTAGCTAGTCACCAATAAACCTCACCAAAAAAAAATTACATGGCAAGTTTGAAACCAATCATTTACTAAATGATAGCACACCCTGTGTTCAAATACATGACTAAAATGGCTCTAAATGAAGTTTCAAAGGTTTCCAAATAGTATGATTAGCTTTCAGCGACTATTTTAAGAAAGCAAAACAAAAAGGGATAGCCCTGGAACAGGTAAGAACTGGAAACACAGGGAATCCAAGACAGATAACCTTCTAAGGGCCAATAATGAGAGTAGCTATCATCAGGAGGGTAAGGGGAAGGTGGGGGAGAAACGGGGAACCGATCACAATGATCTACATATAACCCCCTCCCAGGGGGATGGACAACAGAAAAGTGGGTGAAGAGAGACGGTGGTCAGTGTAAGACATGATAAAAACAATAATTTATAAATTATCAAGGGTTCATGAGGGAGGGAGAGTATGAGAGGGGAGGAAAAGAAAATGTTTCGAAAATGATGATGGCAACATACGTACAAACGTGCCTAACACAATGGATGAATGTATGGATTGTGATAAGAGCTGTAAGAGCCCCCAATGAAAAAAAAATTTTTTTTAAAGGCAAAGTTAAAAAAAAAGGTGTAGCCAGCTTTAGGGAGATGAAGGAGGTATTACTTCAAGCTTAGATCAGAGCAAGTGTTATTGTCACTTTATACTTGAATTTTATTCTTACTTAAAAAAATTTTATTAATCATTTTATTGGGGCTCATACAATTCATCACAATCCATACATACATCAATTGTGCAAAGCACACTTATACATTCATTGCCCTCATCATTCTCAAAATTCGCTTTTCCGCTTGGGAAAAGCTCATTTTCCCTTTTCCCCTTCCCCCTCCCCGCTCTTCCC
>NW_022103896.1:69688997-69701439 GCF_000313985.2 Echinops telfairi | reverse complement strand
GTTTAGCTGAGCAAGGTGCTCTTGTATTAAGGGGATGCGCATGAGGAGGCCCAATGTCCACCTGCCACCCTACTACTAAACCTATAAATATATGCACCTAGGTCCATTTCCCCCATAATCTTAAATATATTTACATATGTACATATCTCTATTTAGGCTTCTATATATGCCCTTTGCCTTCTACTCCTTTCCTCTATTTCCTCATGCTTTCCTCTTGTCCCACTACCATGTTCAGCCTTCATTCTGGTTTCAGTAATTCCTCTCAGTTACATTGCCCTTGGTCACTCCCTACCAGTCCTCCCACCCACTCCCTGCCATTGGATTTGAACCACTCGTTGTTCCCTTGTCCCTGGGTTAGCCAACACCTCCTCCCTTCCCCTACCTCCCACACTCTCATGTCCCTCCGGGGTCGTTGGTCCCTTTATTTTCTTCTCACATTTTTTTTTCCTAGCCTCTCTTATCTAGGTGGACCTGCAGATATTAATAGAACAGAAATCAATTTACGAAACAGGAACAGAAATCACCATGTATTTTCTAAGGCAATTTTTATTCATGCTTCCAGTTAAAGAGAATGATATCCTCGGATAAGGTAGTCCAAAGTTAAAACATCTGTATTTCCCATACTACCTATTCTTCTTTTCCACAAAAGAAACAAAATTAACCTTTGTAATATTAGCAAAAACACTTATCAATGAAATAAAGTTCAGACACACACACGCACACACATTCCCCCTCTCTCAAGCCTATCATATTGTTCTTGAACCTTTGAAGATGTCAGCTGGCCAGAGGAGAAAACCAGACTCTGGCAGAGCTGGCTGTCTGGTGGCCAGGTATGCATGGAGGTGCGTTGTTCCCTGTAACCCTCCTTGTCCCCCACCCTCAAATAAAAAGCTTTTAAAACCTTCTTTAAATGACCTACAGAAGATAAGATTAACCACCCCCTACCTTTTTAATTCCACTTTCGATCTCAAAGAGCTTACTGTCAGAAGATCTCAGAATAAGCCGGGGGTGGGGTGGGGGATATTGCCTTTCTTTTTTTCTTAATATGAAAAAGAAAATTATATCTACCGAACATTTTACATAGCTGCTGTGTCAACATAACTCACATACATCTTCATATGATGCAGGTCACAAGAGCCTAGGTGTTATCAGCCCCTCCCACCCCCTAAACAAAGGAAACAGCCTTAGAGAAAGAAAATTAAAAAAAAAATCATTTTCTCAAATGCTTAAGTGACAGAATTTTAATGATTCTAGAAACCAGGATTCTGTATTTATTTAAAATTTTATACAAACAATATTCTTAAAATACGAGATTAGTTGATAACAGAGTATATTTGTGCTTTTCTTTTTCTTTTTTTTTGAGGGGGAGGGAAAGTATTTGACTTTTGCTTCTCTCTTTAAAACATGTTGCTTTTCAAATTTGTAGGAACATTGTTTTAAGAATAAGATGTGGGGGGCGCGGGGAGGGAGGGGAAAAATGAGGACCTAATGTCGGGGGTTTAAGTGGAGAGAAAATGTTTTGAGAAACGATGTACAAATGCGCTTTACACAATTGATGTGTGTATGGATTGGGATAACAGTTGTATGAGCCCCTAATAAAATGTTAAAAAAAAAAAAAAAAGAATAAGATGTGACTGGGTGTTTATTGTTGTTGCTTCTTGGGTGGCTGTGGTTTCAGGCTTATGGTTAAAACTACAGTTCATGTATGGCATAGCCCCAGCATGACATATCTGAACACGTTCTATGGTTTGACAGGGGAATTACCAGGGTTTTGAAAAACTCCAAAAACTTCTGCAAGACCATGACAGTGGTAGACAAATATAATTATTTTAAATCTTAGATAAGAAACTTAAAAGATTTCTCCACTGCAATGATACGTGCAACTAGAAACACAGTGCTATAAAATATTGTTCAATTTAACTAGTTAATCTTCCTAAGGGACCTAACAAAATGATTTTACCCATTGTGGACCCCTCATAAGGACAAAATTAGAACTATTTTTGTTAGCTAGTGAACCCCACAGTAGAGAGGTGAAAGCCGACGGAGACAGGCACTGAGAGAAGGAACAACACGACTAAAGGTTTTGCTGATACAATGCTAAAGGAAGAACCAGTAAATCAACAGTGATTTTCAGAGTGGGCTGTTTTATAGAAAGTGTGCCATCTATGCTTTATGTAGGTCTTTAAATTCTCAGAAGACGCAATTATCTTTGTAACACTGCCTTATACATAGCATATGCATAAAAATGGACAATGAAATGATGACAGTATGCTAACAGGTACAGAAACAGGCAAAGATTCAGGGTCAGATATAACTATAAAGACAAGGAAATATCCTTTTTCTAAGACCAGCCTCTTCTGATTATTATACAAAAGGTAGACTCAAGAAATATGAAATCTAAAGGCATGCAGTCAAAGACAGATTACAAGAGATAAGCTCCTTGGCCCCGAAAGAAAGCAGGTCACAGACACTTCAAGAGCATACATTCGCCCTCAGCACCGGAGACACTGCTCTTACTTGCCTAATGAAGATCGTGTGTGTTTGGGGGGGACCACAAAGCAAAGTGTTTGTTTTTTTTAATATTATCTTCTGAAATTTTTTCTGTAGGGAAAAATATCAAAGAGAGGTAGACAATGATCTCAGAAAAAAAGAAGACCCCAGGAGAAAACTGTCATGTTCTGTGTTTCAGTTTCACAGAAGAGTCCTAACTAGAGGTTAGCGTCTCTCGGAGTTCTTGTCATTCAGGATCGGAAATTCTAATCTGGTGGTGTGGCCAGTGGAGACCTAGACTAAGTCAAATATGCTGATGAGTTGAAATAGTTAATAGGTGGGGTTCACTTCCTTCCTTATGGTTTCCAGGTCCTCATTGAAAAACGATGGCAGCTGCCACTTCCTGTGTAAGCTCTGGAAAAGCCATGGTGGGGTGGGGGTAGGGGACTCAGTGGGCCTCTAATTTAGTTTTACTAGATGAAATGTTACATCACTCTGGCTCACCTCAGTCTCCTCTGTCTCTAGGGAATGGCAGAATTTCAAATAACGTCTATTTATAAACCCCGGCAAACGATACTTGCATTCATCTTGGACTGTGACATCATTTCCTCATCAATAATTTAGGAATAAGAAATGGATTAAAGGAACTCTGGAGGGACTTCTCACACAGGGAAAAATAGAAACCAACTCCATGCTACAAAATATTAATTCAGTCTTCTTACCCTGTTCTTTGATCTGGCGGATTTGCTTCACAGTTTCTTTTAAGATTGCACATTTGTCAGGTTTGAAGTTGAAATTGTCTATATCATTAAAATTTGCAAAAATCAGCTCTGCAAGTTCTTCTATATATTTATTTTCCTGTTCACGATTACGTTTCTCAGTGCTCCTTTTGGGGCTACAAAAAGAGAAACACATTTTTATTACACATTTGAAAAAGCACTATTATAAAAGAAAAAGGTATGTAACTTGAAACAAGCTCTACTACAAAGACAGCACATAAAATTCACTTATGTAAGTAGAGGCGTACACTGGGGGGGGGAAAGCAATTGCTTTACACATTGCATATTTTCCTTTAATTGAGCTTACTCTAGTTTGTAATTATGTATCTACTTGGGTGATCATTTGTTCAAAGTGCTTAACGTCTGCTTCATGATGGCAAGGACCACCACTACTACACTTATTCTGATATTTGGCACAAGTAGGAATCCTACTTGTTGTTGAATCAATAAAGGATTGTTTTAGAAAGGTCAGGCAGATTACCTCTATAATTAAAAAAAATTCGAAAAGAAGAAAGAGACATCAACCTAATTATATAGGAATAAATAAAAGTCAAGTAATTTTGTCAAGGCATAAAGAGTAATAAAAACAAAAAGTAACGCAAATAAATCTTTAAAATTTCATAACTTTCTTTTGGATGTGAATAATCAAATCATACTTTCTTTTGAGATAAAGCACAAAGCAAACAAACAAAAAACCCCAAAGAAAAGTAAGTACAGCTAGAAATAAAAGTGAAACTGATTCAAGATATCTATTAACTGCCCACGATGAATGACTTTAAAAATATAAATGGCCCCAGTTCAACAAAAGCCTCAAAAACATCCAGAAGAGAAAACATATCAAATTGGCACAATCATCTCATTTGAATTTGATAAAATAGCCCCTCTAAGAGTTCCGTATAAAAACAAGAACATATAATCATTTTCACAAGTGCATTAGAGGACTTACTAAATGACTTTCAAAACTTTACCATACTTAAGAAGTGAATATTGTTCACTGACTGTAAACTGATTTTCAATTTTTTGTTAAAATAATTTTATAGAAATCTTAACACATACAATCTAGAAATTTTTAATAGACTTCTGTCTATGCACTGCTATTAGATTGACATTCAAGGTTGAATAGATCTGAGATATAGCACAATTTCTTGGCTTTACAGTAATTACAAGATTTGCACAAGCTCACCCGGCAAGTTACTGGCAGACTAGGGAAAATTTTTCTAAGTCTCGGTTTTACCCCCAGCTTCTACTTTAAGTACAGGGAAAGGAGAAGGTGACTCGAATGCTTGGAAGAATCTAGTTCCTAGCTGAGGGCCCATGGCACAAGATAATAAATTCATGACAAATAAGAGAGAGAAAGGGCAGCCTGGTTATAACTAAGCCAGAGAAATGCCCACCCACTAGGGCAACCCGCATAAAGCCCCACTGGAACAGCTTTCAGTGTTTTTTTACAACAAACTTCTCCTTCGGGTAAACTCCTGCGTATTAAAGGAAGCCTGATAGGCAGAAGGTCTTGGCTTACCAGGCAGGAAGTACCAGGGAAACTAGAAGTAACGTAGTGCTGGGGGCTGGGGATTTCGAGAGTGCAGGCTTAATAAGCTTGTTGTTTTGCTTGGCAGCTAGAAAGGGAGAGGGAACTGAAAATACTGGCTTCTTGTCTTTTCTCCTTCTGGGCTTCTCTTGATGAGTTTTCCTAGCCCTCCTCCCTCCTCCCCAGTGTTCGCCCATCTAGCTGATCTTTTCATTTGGCCATTCATGAAAAAGTTGCAATTTTTATTCAACTTTTAGGATAATTTATATGATTTAATGAATCAAGACTTTTAAAAAGTATCTTTTAACCTTTGCTTTCTATTTGTCTTATTCCCAGTTAACAACTGCTACTAGTTTTTAAAATCATCTAACCCCAATATCTTATTGTGTTATTTTTAGGAGAAAAAAAAAAGTTATTTTCTTCCCTTTTTTAAACAAATAGTTGTGATCCAAATGAGGTTAAGTCAACAAGTATTGCTACAAAATAATAGAAACCTTTATTAAACAAAGACAGCAAAAGGTGAAGCTACTGTTTCTGGACATACCCTGCTTTCTCGGTCTACACACTTATGAGCATGGGTCTTTCCATCTATAATCCTTCCTCCAAGAATTCTGCACTTTCCCATTTACAGCACATCAAAACAATTTTGGCATCCTTAAGGGACTCAAGTCATACTTTAAAATACCCTTTTGAGTTTTGGGAACAAAGAGAAGTCTGAATCTAAAGGGGCTAAATCAGACTGTAGTGTGGATGGGATAATGTTTCCTAACAAAACACTCATCCGACAGTCCTCAGAGAATGAGCAGGCAGCATGTGCGTTGGTTGATGCAAAAATATTCCTCAGTGCAACTTTCCTGGCCTTTTTTCTGCAATGCAGTTTTCAATTTTCTTAAAACTTCTTCCCAAGATGTCCCCATGACTATTCTGTATCCAAGGAGACCTGGTGGCATACTGGTTATGCATTGGGCCCCTAAACCCCAAGGTCGGTGGTTTGAAATCACCAGCTGCTCCAAGGAGTTTTCCACTCCTATGAAACTCACAGGGGGTAAACAGTTCTACCCTGTCCTATAAGGTCGATATGAGTTGGCATTGACTCAATGGCAGAGAGTTTGATTTTTGGTTTTGGTTTGAGAAAATCTATCAAGATTACCTCTTGGGAATCCGCCCCCCAAATAAACCACCAACCAATCCAATTTCCATAACCTGAACTGACATCTCTGACTTGAATTTATCTGGCTCAGTAGATCCGCTCGGAAGCCACTGTCTTTGGAGGAAGGCACCCTAGGCAGACTAACTGTATCAGAGAGAGCTTGTGATCACAGAGACAAGTTTAAATACATTTTGTTAGTAACAAATCTGAACTCCAAGGAACTAGAACCCTGGGAGCAATACTATTTGACTTATCCTTGTATCATTTTCTAAATGTTGCCTTTTCTCTGTAATATGCTTAGAAATATTTTCTGTACCATCATAAATGTAATAATTTTTTTCATATCTGCATCACGATCTAGTGCGTGATAATGCACTTTTTTTCTATTATAAGTAATGCTGTGACGATAACTATGCATTCATAGTTTTACAAAGCATTGCTAAATTACTCTGTTTGGAAGTTATAACAATGTACAGTTTGACTCATATGTGACAGAATTTTTAAAATTATTTGTTGAAAAGTGATCATCCTTGTCTTCAACTCAAAAACAAGTTGTTTTAAAATGAAATGTCTTGCCTATTTCTTAAAAAACGAAGGTAAATAAATTTAAAACTCAGTCTAAAATCAATATTACATCATCTTACTACCGGATCTTGTTGTATTTATAACATGCTGTGATCTAACAGGGAGTTAAACTAGTTCAGTCATGGCTAAAATAGTGAAATCAGAACAGACAGGTATTTGTACAATGTGCGTGCTTCTAGAATGTAACCTAAGAATGGGAGACTTATAAAGGCACAGAAATGCCCTTCCTGGAGCCTGACATGTGTGAAAGGAGCAAATTGGTGGTAGGCCACCGAATTTGAGTCTGACCCAGCTGTTACCAACCCTGTTGACCAAGAGTTGGTTGCTATGCAATGCACAAGCTGCCCTTGTTTTGTAAGAGGGGGTTTAGGTTTCTGGCAGGGTGTTGGCTTATAATTGTCCCCATTCTGGTTTAACTTCTTGGCCATGAATGAACCAAGAAGGATTGGTTCAAAGTCCTGGATTTAGCAGGGGAAAAATATGTTAAAAAGTAGAGTAAGTTGTTTTTAAGAATCAATGACACAGGGTGTGTTTGAACAAATATGCATTTTTCCCTTGTAAAGAAAATTAGTAATGATAGCATATTCAAAATACGCATTAAACATTCATTCATATTTAAAGGTTTAACTGTCAAGAAGAAAAACCAAACATAATATTTGAAGAAGGAGTAAAAATCAATGCTAAGACAACTAAGAAGCACACAAGTGGCATTCCTGGACAGCTGATTCTTCTTCACAGTACGAATCTAACCTGGGTCCAAGCTGGTCCGGACATTCCTTGCGCTTCCGTGTCTCTGCCCTGGACGGGTCAGAGGTATTTTCTCCCATCCCACTCATCTTGAACACATATCAGCAACTAAAAACAACACAAAAGAGAAAACATGAAAAGAGCTGAAAATAATTTGTTCAATACATTCATCAACAATAAAAAACTTTAATTTTGACCACTGTAATTAACATATTATTTTGATATATACATGGGTGTATCAATTCTGACAAAATTGGATTTAAACAATTACCTTAGTTAATTAATTAAAAGGCTAAGTGGATGCAAAGGTTAATATTTAAAACCTAGGTAATCCTACGGCTTTGTCTCCATACCCTCTAACCAGGAGTTATATTTTGGGAGGACCATGAACTATAATCTGCTAGCCCCTGCTTTACGCCACCAGCCTCCAGTTTCAGGAACAGTTTTGCACCATGTGGAAATTACAGGTGTTGTAAAGGGCTCCTCCCAGGCTCTATTTTGGGCTGGCCAATGTGAAGACTGTGCTGTAAGCGTACCCGTGACAGCCCCCGCAAGAAGATGCAGTGCCATTTCACTGACCTAAATGTTTCCAAACCTAGCCTGGTAGATTTGAGACCCTTCTGCTTTCTCTAGTTTCTCCACAAGACCTCTTAGGCAATGCCCCCTGGGTGAAGGATCTTCCTGCCTCCCAGACCTCCCTCGCTGACCTCTTCTGCAGGACAGTTACCCAGTGCACACAAGGTGGCTTCCTCTCTCACATCCTGCCACACCTCCCATCCCCTAAGCTGACTGTAGCTGTTATCACTGCAGGTCTTAAGATGTACCCAAGAAACAAGAAGAACTTTTCTGATCCTGACAAGGAAGACCATGGCTGGCTTCTGCCTGTAGTACAACAATAAAAGGACATATAATAAGAGAATAAGCAAGCTCTACTGACCATCACGACCAGAATCTAAATGACACCAGAGAAAGCAAAGAACAAGAAAGTAATAGCGATTCTAAAAGACTAACAAAGATCTTGAAAAAAATGGATGCTTGTTAGTAAAAATGTAAAAAGCAGACCCAGAAGATTATGTCAACATTTCAAAATCTCTGAGTTTCAATTCTGTTATTCTCCCTTCCTCTGTCGTGTTAGCCTGCAACAATGATCTTCTCTCTTCCCTCCCTCTTTAAATTGAGAAGTTTTTCTGCCTTTTCCAATCATGAAAACCAGATTGAAGGTCGAGTCAGAAGACCAAGGGCTTAGAGAAGACGCCAGAGAGTAAGAGATCCCTGGAGAGCAAGGACTGAGAAGGTGGGTCCAGGAGAACGTCACCCAAGACAGCGTTGTTGCATCACAGTCACATACCAGCTGCTCCACACAGTGTGATCTGGGAGGCTCAGTTTCAGTCACACTGCACACCCTTCTCTGGCTACTATGTCAGACCCAATGGGCAGAAGAGCTAAATGTAACTTCTAAGAGTCCTGTGTAAGTCTGGAAAGACACACTGTGTCAGCAGAGGAAGGTAACACCAATTGTACATGCCAGTCAAGAGGTCACCAGAGAGGTTGTACAAAGCTGAGGGCCGATGTCTGAGCTTCCTGTTGGTAGGAACAACATAACCCAGGTCCCAAGGTCCTGCACTGGGATCCCAAATTTGTCCTGATAGTTCTGTATTTAATTACAACTCACTTCACACTTACTAAGCAATCTTCTGATATAAATGGATCATCTAAAGCTGGCTATGAGGGGCAGGATAGCAGAAAAACTAAGGTATTCATGTCTCTTCCACCTGGTTAGCTGTGTGACCTAAAGAAGTGATATTAGGTCTCACGCTTTAAATAAAATGGGGAGATAATCATTAGCACTTACATATGGCTATTGATAGATTAGTAAGCAGCGGACTGTGATTGAGATGCAGATTTACACAACTCCTACTCTTAACTAAACTATTACAGTAAAAGATTTAATAAGCCATTCCTCCTCTAATTACATAGTCAGCGGTCAGGTGGGAGATGTAGTTAGATTTGAATGGTGTGGCCTGTAGTCAGTTCTTGACTATTTTGGTTTCTTCTAAATGTCACTCAAGGAGTCCCGGTGGCAGAGGGGTTAAGGTCAGTGGTTCTGGTCCACCAGCTGCTCTGTGGGAAAAAGAGGAGGCTATCTTCCCTGTGGGGGGAGGTCAGATGCTTCAGACTACTGTAGGCCCTGCTCCCAGCTGTTAAAGACAATGGACAGGCCTGTAGTAATCTATTTGGTTCCTGTAGGTGGAGTTTACACCCAACTGATAACGGTTCCTATGGAGATGCAGAGAACAGATCAAACCCGATCAGTGAATCTAGGATCCGCCCATCTTGTCACATGTATCCCTAGATTGTCCCCCTCTCATTGCTGTGCAACCCATAGTGCAACCCCTTCCTGTGACGTATGTCTTTACCTGTGGGTAAAGTGGGCTTGCACGCCCCCCCAAAGGTATATAGGCCTGGGTTAGCAATAGAGACCGCCTCTTTCTCTCTCTCTCTGCTCCTCCCTTGACCTCTCCTGGGCTTCCTCTCCTCCCCTGTTCCCTTTCCCATTGTCCTTCTTCCCTTCCCTCTCCACGTGGACCACCAAGAGGGGCTGAGGTGAGCATTGCTACCATGAAAAGTGTCGGACTCCATTATTGTATTATCTCTTATCGCTCATGTTCTCGATGACTTTAATATAATATTATCTCAACTGTACAATTGTGCTTCCTGAACTCGTGGTTAGTGGGGGGGGGGGGGGCTGGCATCCCCCACCTCCAACTGCACTTCCCTGGTAAAGATTTACAATCTTGGAAACCCCAAGGAGTAGCTCTATTCTACCCTATGGGGTTGCTATACATTGCAATGGACAGGACAGCAGTGGGTTAAAATTTACTCATTCAACAAAAGCTGCTTGCCTACCACAGAACTACTGTACTGCAGCGATGAAGGTGAGGAAGAGTGCTGCTTGCAGGAAACCAACAAATTAAGAAGGGAAATGGTGAAAGGTACTAATACAAATGCAATAACTCCTGGAGACTGTGAGATCTGAGAAGAAAGAACAACACTTCGCTGGCTAGGATGGAGGTGGTACTGAGCTGAAACTTGAAGATGGTGTGTGATTTTACATGGTGGGAAGTGGATTCAAGGCATTCCAAGAGGAATCAAAATGCTAAACACCAGAATCCTTCTTAGACCAATATCTGGAGGGCATGAATTTCCAAAGTTTGTCTCTGAAACACAAGTCCTATAGTTTCATTCATGAACATGTAAGGGAAAAAAATTAGGGATTAAATCTAAGTAAGTTGCAATATATGACAGGGATTTTTAACCTTGGAAGCCGCTTTCTACAGTAGGAATACATGATAAGAGTTCTGTTGAAGAAAATGGCTCATACTCGACCCCCTTTGTCCCCCCTGCGAACCCCAGGGTATCACCACATATATTACGAAGTGTAATGCATCACCAGAACGGTCAAACTTTTTCAAGAGACTATTTTTAAAAGTAACAGTTTTACTTAAGGGCATAGATATCCAGTTTGGGTATTAAACAATATCATCAAAATAATTTACCTCTAAATTACCCAAAACATACTGATACTAATAATTTTAACTTTGCCTCAAGACGGTACTCATGTATCTCAATGAAGGAACCTGAGGGAGATAGAAGGAAGCAAGGACCTAACACTTTGTGGTTTAAATGCACTTAAAACCATTTGAGCAGATTGTTTATATTTCACTTGTACCGACTCAAGGCTGCTTACAAACCACTCTATTTGTAGCTTTAAATCACCATTAGTTTCCTCTTGAAGCAAGCTACTTAAGTCCTATGCTCTCCCTTTTATTATTATGTTATGGTGACTTAAACGTATTTCCTCATGTGTGTTTCCTTATTTTTCTGTCTTCCCAGTATGTCCTTTTTTCTGAGAAATATTCTTGGCTACACATCTGCAGTACACATTTCCAATCAGCCTCTAAACCTTCAAAGAAAAAGGAAAGTAAAAAAGAAGGGAGGAGGGGTGGGTTATGGAAAGTTGCAAGCTAAGGGAAATTAAAATAAATCCATGAGAGCCAAAATATGATGACCATGAGTTTATCCCATCTGAATTTTGAGAACATCTCAAAAATAGAAAGGACTTATTGGACACAAACAACAGAAGACCTGATCAGTTGTAGCATGACAAGAACAGTATCAAAAAGCAAAACAAACACACACAAAAAGCCCAACATAATAAAGAAAGCAAAAGGTCATTATAAAAAAAAAGAGACAAAAGGAAAAGACCGAAATGAAAGTCAGAAGAGCCTGGCAGTTGCTCTTGATCATACTGCAGCTCAAAGAAGTAGAGGAAATGATAAAGCAAGAGCCGAACAGAAACTTTCAAAGGGCAGCTCTAGAAGACGAACTGTTATGATAAAGTGTGCAAAGACTTTGTGTTATAAAACAAAAAATGAAGACTACATTAACATATCTTGCATTGAAAGAACTTGTACAATATTGAAAGATTACACAGGATCACTGTACCAAAAAGAATGTGGAAATTTTTGAATACTATCATTAATATCACATGTAAGTAAAAGTTTGCTGAAGATCATTCAACAATGCCGGTAGCAGTATCCACTGACAGAAAGCTGCCAGAAATTCAAGCAGGATTCCGAAGAGAAGGTGGTATGAGAGATAACACTATTGCTGTCAGATGGATCTAGGCTGGAAGCAGGTAACACCAGAAAGATGTTTTTTGTTGATGACAAAGCATTTAACGGTGTGGATCATAACAAACTATGGACAGCCTTGAGAAGAACGGGAATTCCAGACCACTTCATTGTGGTCAGGTGGAAACTGTACATGGACCACGAGGCAGTGCTTCTGACAAAATAAGGGAATACAACATGGTTTACAATCAGGAAAGGGGTGCATCAGGGTTTTATCCTTTCACTGTACATTTTTAATCTGTATGCTGAGCAAGTAAGCTGAGAAGATGAGCTATATGAAGAAGAATGAGTCACCAATACGAGAGTAAGGCTTCCTCACATCCTGGGATACGTGGATGACACAATCTCGCTCACTGAAATTGAGGAGGACTTAAAGCTCTTATTTTTTTTTTTTTTTAACATTTTATTAGGGGCTCATACAACTGTTATCCCAATCCATACACACATCAATTGTGTAAAGCGCATTTGT
>NW_022103896.1:69685934-69688031 GCF_000313985.2 Echinops telfairi | reverse complement strand
TGTCGGGAAGGTGAGCATCATAGAATGCCAATTTACTAGAAGAAAGTATTCTTGTGTTGAGGGAGTACTTGAGTGGAGGCCCAATGTCCTTCTTTAAAGCTCTTATTGATGAAGATCAAGGAATGCAGCTTTCAGTGTAGATTTTAATTACCATATATACTCGAGTAAAAGCCGAGCCGAATATCAGCCGAGGCATCTATTTTACCACAAAAACTGCATTAAAAATGTGCCGGAAAAATCCAGCTAATACATGAGTATATACGATAAATGTAAAGAAACCCCAAACCCTCTCAAATAGATCCCCCCAAAACATCAGGAGAAACGGATAAGAATTTGAAGTTGTCTAAGATTCCTTCTTGCTTGCATCCACAGTCAATGCTCAAGGAAGCAGCAGTCAAGAGATCAAATGACACATTGCATTGGGTAAATCTGCTGAACAAGACCTCTAAAGTATTGAAAAGCAAAGATCTTATTTGAGGACTAAGGTATGCCTGACCCAAGCCATGCAATTTTCAATTGCCTCATATGCATGTGAAAGCTGGACATTACATAAAAACTGAAGAAGTAATGCACTGAAATTATGGTGCTGACGAGGATTACTGAAAGTACCATGATCCGCCAAAAGGGTAAACACATCTGTCTTGCTGAAGTACAACCAGAATGCTCCTTGGAAGCAAGGATGGTGAGACTTATCTCACAGGCTGTGCACCTCAAGAGCCTAGTCCATGGAAAAGGACATCACGTTGGGTAAAGGGCAACTACAAAGAGGATGACCCTCAACAGGATGTGCCACAATGGGCTCAAACACAACTGTGAAAGTGGCACAGTGCCGAGCTGTGTTTCATTGTGTTGTACACAGGGTGGCTATGGGTCAAAACCAACTCGACAGAACAGTTCCACCAAGGCAGCGGTCCTCAAACTTTTAAACAGGGGCCCAGTTCACTGTTCCTCAGACTCGTTGGAGGGCCGGACTATAGTTTAAAAAAATAAAACTATGAACAAATTCCTACATGTCTCATTTTGAAGTAAAAAAAACCAAACCGGGCAAAAACACTTGGAAGGCTGGATAAATGTCCTCGCAGGGCCACGTGTGGCCCGCAGACCGTAGTTTGAGGATGCCTGCAACAAGGTATGGAAGCTGAAAGAGAACAAGGTTGCAACTTCGGGCCTATGCCTCCACCCTCACAGATTGGGTGGCCATCAGGCCTCACACAACAGGTGAGCAAGGTGGAGCTTCCACATCAAGATGAGGCTCTAACATCCAGGTACTCTGGACACCTGGGTGTCTCAGCCTACAGAGGTTTAAGTCGGTCAGATGTTGTCTGAATAGAGGTTAGGCAACACATACCAGTATACAGATACAGGAAAATCAACTAAAATAAAATGAATTATATACGGAGGTAAGTTTAATGGACTTTTGCAAAGATAAAAGTTAATTTCCAATGAAAAGGCAGAATAATGAAAATACAGCAAGGTAGCACTGAAGGCTTATAAATTCTGTTTTGTTATCAGGTGACATTTAAGTCAGTTCCAACTCTTAGTGACCCATGATCACAACAGATTGAATCACTGTCCGGTCTTGCACCATTCTCACAATCATGGCTATGTTTGGCTCATCACTAGAGCCATGCCAGTCTATCTCATTGAGGGTCTTCTTCTTTTTCACTGTTTTTATACAGCCCCACATTAACAGTTTCTCACAAATTTAATTCATATGAAATTAAAATTCTTGAGCATTTCACTCTCCCTTCTGAAACTGTTCAGTGTAAGTTAAAAACAAAACTAAATTAAAAAAAAACTGAAGTTGATACAAGTAAATTTGGACAGGATCTGATGGTAATTATAGTCATTAAGAGCAAGCCAGCTCTTGCCAGATGTTGGGGGGTTTGTAAAAGGGCAAGATCAGAAAAGGAGCGTCAGTCTTGTCAGTTCTTGTTATCAATACCAAAACAATGGTCTCTGTGCCCACTGTGATGGAATATCCTCCCTCACTTTGATAGCAACACAGAAAAGAAACAAATTGTACTATAAGATTTAACTAAAAGGGGTGGCCAGCCTCAATCCCAACTACTACTTGGACACCTGCCCCTCCACCCA
>NW_022103896.1:69678652-69684089 GCF_000313985.2 Echinops telfairi | reverse complement strand
AAAAAAAAAAAGACTTAACTGAAAAGTAAATTTCATTCTTTACAAAGCAATGAAATCTTAGGCGTGTTGGTGGTAGTGGTGGTGAACAATGTCAGATAAATCCGTAGTGTAGTAACAAAAACCAAAATCAAATGTTGAATCTTAACAGGATTCGGTCTTCTTTCCTTGCATTCATTCATATAGTTTATAAAGTAACAAAGCTTTCGCTTACATTGTAGTCCTATACCACGGAATTTAGCAAATCACCCAGTTCATATAAACGATAATGAGCATTTTATCCTTTATCGGTATAGGCCATCTTCCAAGCCCAACCCGTTCAACTATCAGATTTATTAGGTGATGAACAAATTCAGTTAAAGAATAAAAAAGGGTGATCCTGTTGCTGAAATGCAAGTATCAGATCTCTATCGTTAGCTACAAGCTGTATTTTTTTAAAGTTAGGCCTTCTCTGAAATTCTTTACTTTGAAAACAGATTTACAACGAAAGTCACCAAGTGGGAATTGCCATCCAAAGAGCTGCTTAAACAACTTATCTTGTCAACGCCTACGCGAGGAGGGCCTGCCCCATAAATCATCTACTTCTTGATCATGACACACCAGAAAGGCTGCCAGTTTACAAGGGCTTCCAGGTTCTTTGTGAACTGTCTCTTCAAGAGCACATGAAATACGTTGTACCGTTTGTAGAGTGATTCTTCACGGACTTTTAAAGGCCCACCAAAATACTCAAATCATATGGAAAGTGTACAAACATCTTCTCTTAAATACTTTTCCATTTCTATCTACTAAAGTGTGAGCGGTTAAGCTTTTGTTGCCCAGTAGCCCAACGGAACAGCTCAAACTGTATTCACCAATTCTTTAGATGTACCAATGAAAGCATTTACTCATCCCAAACTCCAAACAATTTTTCCCTAAGAGAATACTGTAGTCTATCAGGGATCCCTTTATTTCACAAAAGCAAATACCTGGATCAGACTCTGATAAGCCAGCGAAAACACAGTATCGTGTGCTTAAAGAAATAACATGTGCTTTAGACGTCCATGCCTGAGAAAGGTAGAGAAAAGAGAGTGGGCCAAACTTCGGAAGTCAGTAAGCTGATACACAAATAAAGAGACTGAAATAGAGACCAAACTGACAAAAGAAGTGAAATGCCTTTTCCAGTGTTTACTGAACAAATTACCCCAAACAAACATGATTTGGGCACAACCTCAACTTTTGTTAACAGCGAAATAAACTGTGCACAAACACACAGACTGATGCAAAGATATACTGCTTCATCGTACAAACAAGAAAGAACCACACATGCAAACAGAACAGATACAAAACTATGCAGATTTGTAAAATGCAAGTATTAGAGAATGCAGAAAAATCAAACATTTAATTCCCACTGGCAAAACAAGTAGTGCATTTAACACAGAAAGAGTATACTACATCGTATTTCAGAAAGACAGTTAGGTTAGCTAGTTAGATATTATGCCACTTTCCCTGACGTTTTATTCCTCTTTTGACTAGGTCATAAGGACACTTCTTACTTCATCGCTAATAGCACAGTACTGCTTCTGGTTTCCAAACAATAAAATTTTAATTTACCTCACAGATTACAATCACTATGCTACACACAGATTCAGGCTCATAAAACTGAAGTTGCAAAGATTTGCAAAATTCACTTCATATATATCCAAGTAACAGACATCTTATCTGGAAGCAAACTTTCAGTTCAACTTCACTAGTTTATAGTAACTTATTGTGTATTTTATTTTTTTAATAACTGTAATATTCCAGACCAAACTACTAAAATTACAAACTCGCCCAAACCCACTGTCATTGAGTTGATTCCAATTCACAGCGATCCTACAGGATAGAGCAGAAATGCTCTTCCAACTCGTAAAGACCTTATAGGAAAGAGCAAAAAGGGCTCCCTAGATTATTTTACTTTTTAAATGGGAGTAGATGGTCTCCTCTTTCTCTGATGGAGAGGTTGGGGAGTTTGAACTGCCGACTTTTCAGTTAGTGGACCAAGACGTATCTCACAGAACCTGAATTCTTCATCCCCAAACTGTAGAAGTTTACAATTGGGCACCAGATTAAAGAAAATAATCTGTCCTGCAACTACAGCTACTCTTTTCTGAGTAAAACAGTACCAGCACCGACTGTTCCTTATGCTGTTTTTTAGTCCACAAAACAGTAATTAATAATAGCAAGTAAACAAATGTTTAACCTAAAAATCCCCTCCTCCTCAGTGTGCCCAGCTCTTAGATTTACTGTTGTATAATGGCCTTAAAGTGGTATATTAGACAGTAACTAGAAGACGTATTCCATTTTCTGACTGAAAGCCAATAATGTTCATGAATTTTTTAGCTGAAAGACACTTCAAGATGCCATTGGGAAGACAGTAATAAACACATTACACTGCAAATGGGCAGTAGCAGCTTTTTAACACATGCTACAACAATTAAATAAATGACTAAAATTCACGTTCAGTGGTTACACAAATATTTTGCCATTTCCACTACTGATCTTTCTCTTAAAGAAGCAAAGGTCTCCTTTCAAGTCTTATCTTTGCCAGATACACAGCAGAATACGGAGGGAGCAGAGAGAGCTGTTCTACACTACTATTACCAACAAGGGAGGGAACATGGAGTCTGACTGACATCAGTGGCAAAAGATGGTCTCTACTTTGTGAATTCTCATAGACTAAGTTCCTTAATATAGCCCCAGCCACTGGGCTGCTTATATGTCCAACAACATCACCCAGTGCTAATATGGCCAAAAATAGCAAGACTAGGTTTTAACAAGGCTTCCGATGAAAAAACACCACGGGAAGAGGCTGCATTCCTTGCATAATGCAAGCATTTTCCCTCCCTTACAAGCAGGGGGTATTTAATATTCTGAAAACCAGTTTTCACGGAAGATTTAGCATTCTGGGAAGAAGTTGTAGAACTAAGAACTACAAAGCGGTGCTTGTGTTTGCGTTTCATAACTTATCCAGATTAAAATTCACTTATCTTTATTTTGAAAGCCATTTCTAATTTATAAGATATGAAACCTACTCCTACCCCACACCCTGCCCAACTTCCTAATTTATGAAGAAGATTTACTGAGAGGGCAAGGGTGGCTTGCATATGATATTTTAGTTGTCAATAAAACAAAATCTACAATGTTCCAATAAACGAGAGGTCTTTCTCATAATATAACGTATATTTTGGCTAACATTTATTAAGCATTTAATATGAGTTAGGCACTTTCACATAATTTTGTGTGTGTGTGTGTGTGTGTGTGTGTGTGTCCTGTTCATATTATACAGACTTGCTTAAACTTTCTGATCTGTTTCCCAAAGTAATTACTCCAATTTATAAGGTTAACAAATGACAGGTCAGTATTCCAACTCAGGTATAATTATACTTATTATTTATTGATCATTTACTATCTTGGCAGGCATTCTCTAAGTATTTTTTACTATGGTCTCCTTTAGTTCTCATTAACAATCTATTACAATCACTATTTTGCAAATGAGGAAATTGAGGTAAAGTAACTAGATCAAAAGCACCAAGCATGAAAGTTTGATAGCTAGTAAGTGAATTTTTTAATCCCTATAATTTTCAACTACTGTAATGTAAACAAAGTTTCCCATAATTTAAGTGAAGAGAGAAATGTATAAGTCCATGTATTTTATAGAAAGTATTATGTTTATTTTATTTCATAATATCTAATTTGAAAGTATTAAAAACTGAGGAGGGGGGAGCTATAAATACACCATCACTATAGCAAAGCCAAACAATTCCTACG
The DNA here is from genome assembly GCF_000313985.2 of Echinops telfairi. Taxonomy (NCBI): domain Eukaryota; kingdom Metazoa; phylum Chordata; class Mammalia; order Afrosoricida; family Tenrecidae; genus Echinops; species Echinops telfairi. The sequence goes on along the minus strand of NW_022103896.1, from coordinate 69,680,306 downwards.
TAAAAAATATATTATCCTTTAGCTGCGACATCAAAAACATGAGCAACGGAGACAAACTCAACCTTAGTGCAATGAAAAAAGCTTTTGTGCGTAGGATTTTGTTAACAATCTACAGACTGGGAGATATTTTTTGGGGAACCAGCTATCAGATAAAGGTTTAATTTCCAAGGTCCAAGGGCTCGAAAATGCACTTCATCAAAGAAGACATACAAATAGCCAGCAAGGACATGATACTGAATGTAAGTCACTGGAGAGCAGGACATACAAATTAAAAATCACAACGACATCCTATTTCAATCCCCTTAGAACGTCTTATACAAAAAAAAACACACAAGGGATAATCAGTGTTTATGAAAATGTGAAGCAACTGGAATTCTCAACAATTGCTAAAGGGACTAAAAGATAGTACAACCACTGTGTGGTGGTTTTTAAGAGTTAAAAATAGAATTACCATATCGATCCACTGCTAGGTACATATATCCCTCAAAAAAAAAAAATCACCCATGGCAGCAGCACACCAACATGTGTGATCATGAAGGGCCGAGGGGACCAGGTTTCAAGCACCGAAGGCGGGGGTGGGGTGGGGTGTTAAAAAAAAAATCCTATCATGGTGAATGAGGGTAGCGTGTGATGGGGACCCAATGCCCATCTGTGGACAACTGGACATACCTTGCAGAGGGGTAGTGGGGAGGAGATGAGTCACTCAGGGTTCAGTGTAGCAATAATGAAACTCACAACCTTCCTCTAGTTCTTAAACGCTTCCTCCCCCCATCTACCATGATACCAATTCTATCTTGCAAACCTGGTTAGACCGGAGGATGCACAGCGGTACAGATGGGAACTGGAAACACAGGGAACCTAGGACAGATGAACCCCTCAGGACCAGCGGTGACAGTGGTGATACCGGGAGGGAAGAGAGGGGTAGAAAGGAGGAATCTATCACAAGGATCTACATATAACCCCCTCTCTGGGGGATGGGCAACAGAAGGGTGGGTGAAGGGAGACGCAGGGCAGTGTAAGATTAAGCTATAATAATAATTTATAAATTATTAAGGGTCCACGAGGGTGGGAAGAGTGGGGAGGGAGAGGGAGGAGAAAAGGGAAAATGAGGAGCTGATTCCAGGAACCCAAGCGGAAAGCGAATTTTGAGAATGATAAGGGCAATGAATGTATACGTGTGCTTTACACAATTGATGTAGGTATGCATTGTGATAAGAGCTGTATAAGCCCCAATAAAATGATTTTTTAAAAAGAAATGAAAGCAGGAATGCAAACAGATGCACGTACACCAATGTGCATCACAGGGCTACCCATAATAGCCCAAAGGTGGAATACCCATATCATGGAATACTATTCAATCATTAAAGGTAAATGAAGTCCTGATGCACATACACCATGGCATGGATAAATGTTGAAAATTTTATGCTAAGTTAAATAAGTTCATCTCAAAAGGTCAAATATAGGTGTATGATCTTCTTTACAAGCAATTATTTAGAAAGGTGAGGATTCAGGCACTAATGCTTTATCAGTGTCTACCACGGACGGTGAGATGAGGGGAGAGTGACACATATTTATTGCGTTAAATATATTTTTATCAGAATTAGGGTTTTAAAACAACAACACATATACTTTTGAATCGGTTAGCTATCTATTC
>NW_022103896.1:69622232-69678421 GCF_000313985.2 Echinops telfairi | reverse complement strand
TTTATCAGAATTAGGGTTTTAAAACAACAACACATATACTTTTGAATCGGTTAGCTATCTATTCAACAAATAATGTACCAGGCATTAGTGCAAGTTCTAGAGATAGGGCAGTGAATTAAAAGTCCCTATCTTCCTGAAAGTCACATTCTAGTGCAGAAATAAAATATTCATGAAATAATAAAACCAGCTAGGGATTTTCTCCAGTGTACAGGAATGTTGAGTTTCATTCAAAATAGTAAAAATCTTTTTTTAACTATATAATCAGAAGTAGTAATTAGTAAATTAAAAAAGTCAGTTATCAAGGGCAATTGGAAAAAATACTACTTTAATCATTTCATTTTAATTTAAAACATAAATATACATTTTAGTGTCAGTCTCCATTGGAGTTTCAGACAATCTTTCTTATGCAAAGCAAACCTGTAATTGAAACACTATTGTTTGCAATTTTGCTTTCTTTAAAGTAGAGCTAGAACTTAAGAAATTTATAAGAAAAATAATCTAGTTATAGAATATCTCTAGATTTTTATTACTTTTAAGTATTTTATAAGTGTGTTATCCACACCTATTTGGCAGCATTTTTTGTTGAGTTTTTCTAAGCAATCATCTTAGCTTTCATAGAACAAACTCTGTCTTTATAAATGCATAATCAGTTACATAATATCTAATTAAATTATGTAATTTTGATCACAAGTACAACTGGCATGAACCAGTTTGGAAACAAAAAGCTGGCTCTTGGTAGGCACACAATGTCACCCCTGTTGGAGAAGTATGGGGTGCACTGGAGTTAGTTTCTCGCCAACCTAGAGGCTGCATCCTTCAGTGATTTAAGGAGGGAGTGTAGATTATTTGGTTATTCCACCACAGGTGGTTAAAAAACAAAAATCAGAATTTACACAAAAGCATCAAGAGTGAGGGCAAAGATTACTCAGATCACTCAACAAGTATTATGGAACAGCTACTGTGTGATGAACACAGCTTTAGCGATTGAGGAATACCGCAGTGAACAGAAGAGACGCTAAGATGTTGATATTCTAGCGAGGAGAGAAGGAACAGTAAAATAAATATTTACTATATGAGATGGTGATAAGCGCTATTCAAAGCAAACAAACAAACAAATACGGAAGCGTTAGTTTAGAGCAGAATGGAGGGTGAGGAGGTTATAGTCTTTTATGTTATTATAGTCATTAAAAAGAGTTTATCCTCCACAGCAATACCCTATATTGCTTTTGTGACTTTGGGTCTGGTTTCCTCATCTGTAAAACTAGAAATACTGCATACCTTTATAGGGACTGCATTATTGAATACATATGAGGGCTTGTTTAGGAAACATTAAATACAGTCGTTAATATTTGAAAAGAATAGCATATAAAATATTTATGAAATAATCTATAAACAAAGAAAACATAATGCTGGTGGACTGTAGTCTAATAAGGACAATGAGATGAGAGATAAAAAGTTGGAAGAAAATTAATGAAAATATAAGCATTAAGTTAAAAAGTTTGAAAGGGTTCTATGGGTGAGCTAATTAATTGTCCTATCATTACCACATGGGATTTTCATATGAAAAAAAGCGGGGGGAGAGGAAGAGAAAGAGAGAAGTGTGCGAAGGTAAGCTGGATAGAGGAAGAGAGGAGGGGAGGGAGGAATAAATAAATGTGACCATGCTGCTGGAAAAAGAAAAGGGAACAAGCAAACCAAACAGGGAATCATCAAGAACTAGCTCTCTGGAATGCAAATTAGAACTTTATAAGACGTCGGACAGGGCAAGATATGACAAAATACCAATTTATAAACTATCAAGGGCTCATGAGGAAGGAGGGAGCAGGGAGGGAGGGGAAAAATGAGGACCTAATGCCGGGGGTTTAAGTGGAGAGAAAATGTTTTGAGAATGATGAGGGCAATGAATGTACAAATGAGCTTTACCCAATTGATGTGTGTATGGATTGTGATAAGAGTTGTATGAGCCCCTGATAATATGATTTTTTTTTAAAAAAGAACTTTATAAATTGTACTTGCAATACTGAAGAATTACTGCATACAGTGGGGTATGATATATTAAGCGGTTCAAAGACTTCCTAACGAGAAAGAAATGAGAAATTTGATCCAATTTTCCTGGTGAGAATTAGCAATTAAATTTAAAGTATAAACTATTTACTTTGGTAAATCAGAGAACCTTTACACCAATTTATAAACTATAACCACTACTATCTCTTTAAATGTACCTTAACTTCTTCATTCCTTTATCTTCTTGCTCTTTAACTTTATGAACTTTGCCTTGTTTTCTCTCCTACTGATGTGACTCTTTGTGGCAAGAAAAATACTTAAATCACAAGAGCCTTCTGGCAAAGCACACTGCTCTTCCATCTCCTCTTATTTATCCTGCAAGTTCAACTCACATGGCAGCCCCTGTATGAAAGCTCAGATTCCACAAAGAGGAATTAAATATTCCTTTCTACTAGTTGCCCAGAGGAGAACACATACAATTAAATTAACACTCCCTTCCCCTCCAGAGACTGGTTACCCTTTCTTTCACAAAGTAACTGGCATCTCAGCCCTGTTCTAGGCTCCGCCTATTCCCAGGAGCTCCAGGGCAGAGCCACTGTTGCCTCTGATCTTCAATTTCTGGGTGCCAAAGAAGGAGCTTAGACACTTTCTTCCAGTCTCTTTTCTCCATCACCAGTTGTTTAACTTCAACCTGCCTTGTGATTCCTTAATCTCCAACCAAACAAGAAAAAAGCAGATGCAATACTTCCAAGAATGTCCCAGGGGAATGCAAGCCAAATTAACCACTTGCGGTTGGAGAAGAAATACTGTATATACTCATGTGTAAGCCGAGTTTCCAGCATATTTTTAATGCAGCTTTTATGGTAAAATTAGGTGCCTTGGCTGATATTCGGGTTGGCTTATACTCGAGCATATATGTAAGTTTCCTTACAAGAGCAAACGAGTCCCTAAGTGGTACAAGGGTTTAATGCACTTAGTTGCTGAGAGATTGGTGGCTCAAGTGCACCTACAGGTACCTTGAAAGAAAGACCTATTTATCCCTCCCCTGTCCCAGCAAATAAAAAAATTCATAGAAAACCCTAAGGAATGGAACTCAGTTCTCCTGACACTTGGGGAGTCTGAGTGAATCAGCCACAAATCAACCACAATTGATCATGGAACTACAGTAAAGCTTGTACCAGATGTAGTTTTCTGAAGGAATCCTTATATGCATTTTTCTCTGTTCCCTACCTCTCAATGTGAAAATAGAATAAGGTGGAGAAATCTGATTTGGGAGGACCTCTGAGTCATTTTTTCCCCCCACTCTGCAAAATCCTATAAACTTTCTTTTGGTTGGTTTGGCCAATAGAATACTTTCAGTATCTGGTATGAAGCAATGTGGCTGCCATTCTAAATAGGAAAGACAGCACCCAGGTCTTCTAAAAATGAGCCAAATGAAACAAACGTTCTTGTTTGCAAGTAGCACATACTTACAGAATGACTTACAGTGAATGAACAGACTATAGCAGACTGTTTTGAAACGAAGTGAAATTTACCTCAGCATGTGAAAATTGGAGGCCAAACACTAGGTTCGATCTTGTCTTTCTTTCAAACATCATCAGAATTACTATTGAAACATTGACATTTTAGCTTCAGTCTAAAACTTAGGATGCACAAATTCAGTGAGCAGAAGTACTAACCCAATGCTATCACTGATATTGTGTAACAGGGCCCAGGGCAGCCCTGTGTTTTGGTGGGTTTTATGAAGAGCTTAGACTTGCCCTGGCGAAGCTGCACACCGCGGACTGATAGCTCCAGCAGGAGAGTCACTGTGCTTTGAGGAGCTAAAGTATAAATGGGCCCAGGAATGGTAGTTTTTATTACCCCTTAGTTAATACTCATTTAAACCCAAGCTTAAGGTGCTTGACATGTAATAATTTAATGGACCAAATCAGGGTGGTCTAGGACTGGCACTGCAAAGATGAAAACAACTCCTATCTTAGAATGTGGTGTTCTCTAACTTTTAATACTGATCACACAGAGATCAATTGTTTTACAAAACCTATACCTCAGATGAAGATCTGTAAGGATGCTGTGCCAATTTACCCATAACTGTCAGGTAATAAGTAATCAAGAAAACCTTAATGAAATGAAGATAATTGCTTAACACTGATGTTTTTGTCTGGTACAGGAATCAATCCAAACCCAGATTCCAGTTGGGCTTGGATGATGAGAAGAAAACTCGGGCAAGTCTCAGACATCACCACAAATTATACATGTGTTTATAGCACAGACAGACCATTTCTTTTCATTTTAAGTCAATGTTTCAAAACAAAGAACAGTGATTATTACTTAAGACAAAAACAAAACAAAAAGAAATTAAGGTCCTGGAAAATTGCGTTTTATAAAAGACGAACTTCCCCTTTTTTTGAATCTTTTTATTGGGGAGGAAAGAACTAGGAGGCAAAGGTTATTTATAGAGGTCTAAATACAGGCATGCACATATGTAAATATATTTATATATGATGATGGGAAAATAGATCTACGTGCATATATTTATAGGTTTAGTATTAAGGGAGCAGATGGACACTGGGCCTCCATTCAAGTACTTTCTCAATGCAAGAACACTTTGTTCTCTTAAACTGGCATTCCACGATGCTCACCTTCTCAACACAATCACTGAAGATAAAGCAGTTGCATAAGCAAATGTGGTGAAGAAAGCTGATGGTGCCTGGTTATCAAAAGATACAGCATCTGAGGTCTTAAAGGCTTGAAGGTAAACAAGTGGCCATCTAGCCCAGAAGCAAAAAAGCCCACATGGAAGAAGCACACCAGCCTGTGTGATCACGAGGTGTCGAAGGGATCAGGTATCAAAGAACAAAACATCAAATCATTGTGAATGAGGGGGAGTAGAGATTGGGGACCCGAGACTCATCTGTAGGTAATTGGACATCCCCTTACAGAAGGATCGTGGGAAGGAGACGAGTCAGTCAGGGTGCAGTGTAGCAACGATGAAACATACAACTTTCTTCTAGTTCTTTAATGCTTTATCCCCCTTCCCCCCACACCCCATGCACTACCATGATCCCAATTCTACCTTACAAATCTAGCTAGACCAGAGGATGGACACTGGTACAGATAGGAACTGAAAACACAGAGCTCAAGTAGAAAGCAAATGTTTTGAGAATGATGAGGGTAACAAATGTAAAAATGTGCTTGACACAATGGATGTATGTATGGATTGTGATAAGAGCTGTACGAGTCTCCAATAAAATGATTTTTAAAAAAAGAACAAAGAAAGTAAATGTCTAGAAAATAATGCTGGAAACATGTACAAATATGCATGACACATTGATGTATGGATTGTTATAAGAGCTGTAAGAGCCCTAATAAAATGACCTTTTAATTAAAAAATATATATATTTTTTATTGGGGGCTCATACAACTCATCACAATCCATACATACATCCATTGTGTCAAGCACATTTGTACATTTGTTGCCCTCATCATTCTCAAAATATTTTCTTTCTATTTGAGCCCTTGGTATCAGCTCATTTGTCCCCTCCCTCCTCCATGAACCCTTGATAATTTATAATTATCATCTTTTCATGTCTTATACTGTCTGATGTCTCCTGTCACCTACTTTTCTGTTGTCCATCCCCCAGGGAGGGGGGTTATATGTAGAACATTGTGACCAGTTCCCCTTTCTCCTCCACCTTCCCCTTACCTTGGTATATCTACCCTCATTATTGGTCCTGAGGGGTTTATCAATCCTGGATTCCCTGTGTTTCCAGCTCTGATCTGTACCAGTGTACATCCTCTGGTCTAGCCGGATTTGTAAGGTAGAATTTGGATCACGATAGGGCGGGGGACGGGGGTTGGGAAGCATTAAAGAACTAGAGGAAAGTTGTATGTTTCATCGTTGCTAAAGTGCACCCTGACTGGCTCGTCTCTTCCCCAAGACCCTTCTGTAAGGGGATGTCCAGTTGCCTACAGATGGGCTTTGGGTCTCCACTCTGCAGCCCCCTCATTCACAATGATATGGTTTTTTGTTCCTTGATGCCTGACACCTGATCCTATCAACACTTCATGATCACACACAGGCTGGTGTGCTTTTTCATGTGGACTTTATTGCTTCTCTGCTATATGGCCTCTTGTTTAATTTCAAGCCTTTAGGTCCCCAGATGCTATATCTTTTGATAGTCAGGCACCAAAAGCTTTCTTTTGCTTATGCACCTGCTTTAAAAGATGAACTTTCTAATTAATATCTCTTAGTAGTAAAAGTATAAGCAAAACCACATGCTTTTAATTTGAAGACCTATTTGCAATTATTCCCTTTCTGATATCTAACTTAACAATACTAATAATTATTGAGCATCTACTAAAGGCAAATCATTGTGCTACCAAAAATAAATGAAAAAGTATTGCTATTGGGTTCTTGTTCATTCGTTTATGCGTTTATTTCAAATAAAAAAACATGTTTAAACATGTCCTTGTGATCAATTGATGGTACGTGTCTCAGTCAAGTTAGGATGCTTTAAAGGAAAAAAAAAGATATGTTGTGCCACGATAAAAAAACAACAAAAAAAAAAGTTTTTAAACCAAATTTGATGTTAGGGAAAATCTCAAAATTTTAACAAACTCAAGTGGAACAGGGGTGGTAGTTCCAATCAACCTGCTGCTCCAAAAGAGAAAGATGAGACTGTCCACTCACATAAAATATTTACAGTTTTAGAAATTATATACAGGGGCACTGGATTTAATGGCAGTGGATTTTTGGACTCTCCATCTGCCCATCAATCAGAGTGATCTAAAAGTCTGTCTGCACATGTAAAAATGAGCTCAAACAGACAAGCGTTCTAAGGATGTGGCATTGCGGTTTGTCCCAAGAACTCTATTCCTTTGACCTGTGGTCGCACTTCCTTTGCTTTGGGATCTAAATAGCCCTAGTGTTACAACGGATTATGCATTGGGGTATTAATGGAAAGGTCAGTGGCTAACGCCCATCAGGTGCTCCACAAGAGAAAGTTGAGGCAGTCTGCTTCTGTCAAGGTTAACAGCCTTAGAAGTTGATCTCCTCTGACTTTGAGGGTCTTTCTGAGTTGAAATGGACTTGATGAGGGTGGGATAGGTGGGGGGTTTCCCTTCCTGTCTAGCACTGACCTCTGTCCCCAGCACCCTCAGTTCCCTCTCACACTTCTCTCGCACAACGCTTTTCATATAACTTCACACCCAGTATTAATCCAACTACCCTGTCCACTCCTTAAGTAAGGAACTGAGTGCTGATGGTAGGGAGTGTAAACACACAGCTAGGCAGAAATGCCCCAGATATTCTAAGATCTCTAAATATCCCAAGGATCATAATCCTGCCTACCACTCCTTTTCACTGTTTTCAAACAAGCTCCTTCTACTAACTGCTTCGGTCAGCTTTTACCACTCCCTTCAAAAAATATATATACGTATACCACCAGTGGGATGGCTTTCCTTTTTACATGAGAAACAAATTCTCCTACTTAAAACATACCCACCTCCTTCCTCCTGTACACACAAGCTGCTCCATCTCTGCCCTGGTCTCCATTCCTACCACCCTTTTTTCCCTGAGAGCCTGCAACTTTTCAAACTCTCTCTACTTTAACCTACAAGGTCATTTCCATCCCTTAAACAAAACAAAACAGTCCTTACATTCTGAAGCCACCAACTTCCTTCTATATACAAACCTATCTAAAACTGAGATCACAGATTCAAATTTTTTGAGGGGAGGATATGTTTTAGAATTCAGATATAGTTTGAATTTTAGAAAGATAATACATGATATATACTACACTTCATAACATCCCCAGAGGGGCCAGGGGAAGCACTCCATAATCAAATTCAATAATACTCCTACACTGAAATGTATGAATATTCACACCAAGTGGGACAAATAAAGATTATAAATAGTCTCACATCTATTTGGGTCAGATTTTCCTGCCAAATCAGTTACAAAAACCTTTCCATTTTCAGCAACTGTTGATTTTTGAAATTCAATTAAGAATATAAACTGTGTTCTAGTTCTATTCCCATCCTCTCTCTCCTTAATCCTAAACAATTACGTTTTTACCATTACTCCATGCCCTCATTTTAACCTTGTTAACAAATCTTTCCTCTCCTTGGTATTGATGGTTACTTCCTTGAACCTAGTTTGTGGCTTCCATTTGCAGCACTGCCTGGGCTCACTGTTCAATCTTTCTTTCTCTGTATTTTATGGGATCTTCTAAAGACCTCTTCAGGTCTTGAAAAGATGTTACTTTTTGGACTAAGGTGCGCCTGACCCAACCTTCGGTGTTTTCAATGGCCTCATATGCATGTGAAAGTTGGACATTGAATAAAGAATAATCAATGTACTTGAATTGTGGTGCTGGAGAATACTGGAAGCACCACGGACTGCCAAAAGTATAAACAAACCTGTCTTGCAAGAAATACTGCCAGAATGCTCTGTAGTCACAAGGGTGACGAGACTTCATCTTCCATACTTTGGACATACTGTCAGAAGAGACCGTCCCTAGAGAAGGCTATCATGCTTGGTAAAGGAGAAGGACTGCAAATAAGACACAGGCCCTCAATGAGATGGATTGACACCATGGCTGCAACAATTGGCTCAAGCACAGGAACCATTGTGAGGATAGCTCAGGGCAGGGCAATAGTTCGTTCTGTTGAGTATCAGGTTGCTGTGCGTTGGCACTGACTTCATAGCACTTAACAACAACAACAACAGTATGGGATTTTCTTTGGAGTCAGAAGGCCTTGATCTTGGCCTATTCTCTCCCTCGTTTTGTTATTTGCTTTAAAAGAAAGTTTTATAATACACAGCATAAAATCCACTCTTTTAAAACATACACTTCAGTGATCATCAGTCTATTCACACAGTTATGCAACCATTACCACTATCTATTTCCAGGGCACTTCCATCACCCTGAAAAGAAGCCACACCCCCATTAAGCAGCCACCCTCCTTCAAATCCCTGGAAACCACTAACCTACTTTGAGATTCTAAGGACTTGATATTCTGAGTATTTCATATGAGAAGGTTTCAAAAAGTTCATGGAAGAAATGGAGTTAAGTTTTTTTGGAAGCACCCTAGACGCCACAGCACGGAGACCATGAGGCTGATAGAGATTATGAGCCAGACATCAAGGGACCCTGTAACGGAAGGGCCAAGGACCACAGCAAAATGCCTGTCGGCATTGCTAAGCGGTGTTATAGACAAAAGAAATATAGTTACTATTTTGTAAAGTATTCGCCTCCCTAATAAACTTCCACCACCTGAGTACTGTTTGAACTCTGTGTGTCCACTGCATTGAATCATCGAACGCAGTAGAGTAGAGCGCTGTGGGAAGGGGAGTTCAAGAATGGAGGGTGGACCCAGGCTTCTTTGCCTGGGGCATGGCCAGTGGACCTAGGCTGGTGTGGAGTTGGAGTCTCCTTCTCTCCACTGAAGCTGGCAGTCAGACATTGCCCCCGTGCCATTTTCTCAGACCTGGTCATGCAAACCGCATATCCTCACCTGTTGCTACTGTTCGTTGCCCAGCTGTGTGCCAGCTCTATGATCAATTGCAGACTGGATCAATGACATGGGACTGGACTGTTGTGATCCAGAGGGTTTTCACGGAATGATTTCTGGGCCTATTTACCTTTTCTGTACCTTTTCTGTGTGTTTACTTACTTTGTACTGAATTAATCAGATGTCAGACCCTTTTTGTTCAACTCCTATTCATCTCTTAAAACCTACTTCAGATTACCTTCCTCCTCAGACTAAGCAAGGAGGCCTGGTTTATGCATTGAGCAGGTAACACCAAGGTAAGAAGTTCAAATCCACCAGTTGCTCCATGGTAGAAAGATGAGCCATACACTCCCATACAGACTTAGCCTTGGAAACCCATGGGGGAGTTCTATAGGGTCTGCCCTGTCCCATAGGGTAGGGTCACTATAAATTGTATTCAACTTGACAGCAGTGAAGATTAACTCTTTGAATAGCCTATGTTTAACTCTATTATTAGCAATGTATGCGTTATTTTTTTCTTTTTCCCGACTAAACTGTAAACTCCTTAAAGAAATGAAATATTTTTTCATTATTTTAACTTAGGCCTTATTTAAATGCCTGGCATACAAATAATTAGTATTTACTGAAAGAGTTGCTTTTTTACATGGTGCTATGAGTTTGGAGCTATTTTATCATAACAGGTAACATCCTTGAGCATTTGCTGTGCTATATAGCATGATACCTGTATTCTCTTATTTGAGCCTCATAACAACCTTACGAGGTAGCTATCATTATCAATCCCTATGGCAGAGAAAATCAAGCTAAGGTTACACATAGCCAAATCAAACTTGACTGACATCAGGTGCATTCTGACTCACAGTGATCCTATATGACAGAGTAAAACTGTCCCATAAGATTTCCAAGGCTGATCTAGCTCAGAAGCAACAAAGCCCACATGGAAGAACATTATCAGCCTGTGTGATCACGAGGTGTCGAACGGATCACTGAAGACAAATGGGTGCATAAGCAAATGTGGTGAAGAAAGCTGATGGAGCCCGGCTATCAAAAAGTATAGCGTCTGGGGTCTTAAAGGCTTGAAGGTAATCAAGCAGCCATCAAGCTCAGAAGCAACAAAGCCCACATGGAAGAAGAACACTAGCCTATGCAATCACAAGATGTCGAAGGGATCAGGTATAAGGCATCATCAGAACAAAAAATCTTGCCATAGTGAATGATGGGGGAGTGCAGAGTGGAGACCCAAAGCCCATTAGTAGGCCACTGGAGATCCCCTTGCAGAAGGGTCTCGGGGAGGAGACGAGCCAGTCAGGGTGCGATGGAGCAACGATGAAAAATACAACTTTCCTCTAGTTCCTAAATGTATCCTCCCCGCTCCCACTATCATGACACAAATTCTACCTTGCAGGTCTGGCTAGACCAGAGGATATACACTGGTACAGATAGGAACTGGAAATACAGGGAATCTGGGGTGGATGATCCCTACAGGACCAGTGGTGTGAGTGGCGATACTGGGAGGGTAGAGGGAGAGTGGGTAGGAAAGAGGGAACTGATTACAAGGAGCTATATGTGACCTCCTCCCTGGGGGACGGACAACCGAAAACTGGGTGAAGGGAGATGTCGGACAGGGCAACATATGACAAAATAACAATTTATAATTTATCAAGGGCTCATGAGGGAGGGGCGAGCGGGGAGGGAGGGGAAAAATGAGGACCTAATGCCGGGAGCTTAAGTGGAAAGGAAATGTTTTGAGAATGATGAGGGCATTGAATGTACAAATGCGATTTACACAATTGATGTATGTATGGATTGTGATAAGAGTTGTATGAGCCCATAATAAAATGATTTAAAAAAAAAAGATTTCCAAGGCTGTAAATTTGTAAGGATTTACATCTCTCTCCTGTGGGCTGCCTGGTGACTTCAAACATCCCATAGACCTTGTGGTCAGCAAGTGAGCACATTAACTACTGCGTCACCAGGGATATACTACACATAGTCAACAGGTGCTCAAAGCAAGCTTCAAACCCCAATAGTGTAACTCCACAGTTTACATGTGCTGCCTCCATCACATTGCCTGCCTTTGAGTCTAGGGTGTTGTTAATTTTCAAGTTGTCTTTTTAATTATCAACTTGTCTTCTTAACAGCATGTATCTCAGCTCATCAATTAAGTACTTCCTTTTAGTATTATTCCTCATAACTTGAAATAAAAAGGTTATCATACCAAACAGAGCTGTCAGTCTTTCATATTTAAGACACTGTTAGCATGTTACTACATAAGTTTTCAAAACCAGTTAACAATACTACCACAAAGACAATGATGTTATAATGAAGTTGGGGGGGGAAATAAACTATTGAGAAACTAATTACAGTATATTAGGTGGAAACAACCAGGTATTCAGTTGATCATGAAATTACTATGAATCAGAGTTACATTGTGCTAAAAATAAAATAATTTATATATCTTAGCTTCCAAGACAAAGCAAAATTTAAATATTGTAGGCACAAATCAATCCCAAGTGATTAGTATTAAGATGATTGAATAATAACTCAGACTCTCTACTATGAAAAATTTCTCCAAACTTGAGGATACCAAGAAAGTGTGGCTCTAACAGATAAGAAAAAAACATAATCTGGGAAGGAGAATCACTCTGCGTACTTTTAAGCTTTTTGCAAATGGGTCAGAAAAGGAAGGAGTTGGATATTTTTCTGAAAAACTGACTGAAGTGATAGTCCCTTTAATGGGTTGTGGGGGAGAAACCCACCTAAGACATCTTACCCAGTAGGTAACATGATAAATGGAGGAAAAACTGAAGTTGTCAAGGATTTCAACTTGCTTAGATCCACCATCACAGCTCATGGAAGTAGCAGTCAAGAAATCACGTGACACATGGCACTGGATAAAACACACGACGTCTTTAAAGTGTTGAAAAGCAAGGATGTCGATTTGAGGACTAGGGTATGACTAACCCAAGACATGGATAGTATTTTTAATTGCCTCATATGCATGTGAAAGTTGGACACTGAATACAGAAGACTGGAGAAGAATTGATGCATTTGAATTATGGTCTTAATTCAGAATATGGAAAGTACCATGGACTGCCAAAACAGCAAACGAGTCTGTCTTGGAAGAAGCATTACCAGAATGTGCCTTAGAAGCAATGCTGGCAAGACTGCGCCTCACTTTTTGTCACCAGGAGAAACCAGGCCCTGGAAAAGGACACTATGTTTGGTAGAGGGGCAGTGAAAGAGAGGAAAACGCTCGATAAGATGGACAGACCCAGTGGCTGCAACGATGGGTTTAATCTTAACCACAATGTGCTCAATCATGACAATGGTGAGGGCGGTGCAGGGCTGGGCAGCAGGGTTTCTTTCTGTGGGACACAGGGCCACGGTGAGCTGGAGGTGACTCGACAGCCCCTAATAATAACAGGGCATTTCAGGAATGTCACCATGCATAGGCCCTAAATCGGGAGTATTTGATTTTGGAGGAACAGGACAACTGTTCTTAAGTTCTCTAAGATTCCATCTTGCTCCAGAGGAGGAAATAGGTGGTGGTGGTGGTAGCGGGGCCAGCAATTTAGCCTCTCAAGAAATCTAAGAACTTCTCTAAGAGAGTGAAGATTTAGAAGCATACATATGTACATGTATGTATTTTAAGTTATTTGTAGAGATGAAAACCCAAGACTCTAAAGGTTGAAGGGCTGTCTCATAGACTGACAAGATACCACACTGACAAAATGTGCAGCTTAAAAAACAAACAGAAAGAACAACATACTAGGTATTCGGTAGAAAATGAGACTTTCTACACTCATAAAGAGTTAAAGTCTCAGAAACCCCACAGGGGCAGTTCTACCCTGTCCTATAGGGTTTGCCATGCATTGGAATAATCTAGGGAAAGCATTAGTAGAAAAGAAGAGCTTATCGTCTTAGAGCTGCAGAGTCCACCCTTGGAGATCACTGATTGTGACATCAGCAGAGGGCTGTATAGCCAGACCAACTGGCAGAAATGGACAGCATTGCTGCAGGCAGTTAATGGTTGACCCCATGGTGAAATAAAACTTCAAGAGGAATGAAAAGTTGATGATTGTGCAATGTTTCCCTTAGATTATTTTTTTGTGCTTCCCCTGTCAACTCTCCTGTGACATGATGTGAGGGATTTATTTGGTGGCTTTTATTAAAGAATATTTGATGTTGTGATTTGTGCTCAGGCTTGGTTTTTTAAGCCTAGTGTCATGACTTCCAAGCAATAAGACCTTGGGCAAATCACTGTAAGAATGAACCAGTTTTGTTGTCTTTTTACAGAGCCACCCAGATAATACGAGCTTTCTCGTTTCCAGAATTTGTTTTTGGGTGGTTATGACACAGTGAAGTGTGTATTTGTGGTTCTCTTTATTCCCAGCAACCAGCTGATCTGTTCCCACACTCTCCAGATACCCATCCAGGGAGTAAACAACAGATATACTGTTGGCTTTTTGTTTGTTTTTGCCTAAACTACAAAATCATATTGAAAATGGGTAGTTTAAGACATTCAGGACTGCATTAGGTCTTTTCAATTTTCCATAAGCTCAACTGTGCCCTCATTTATCTCCATAGTGGCACCACAGATTGTACTCCAGTAAAACATCTGTTCATGGTGCTTCTCAATGACTGGGTGTACTTCTCTCGGTTTGATGCCCTCTGCTAACCACAATCAATGAAAAAGAAACAACTGCCCACTTCCACTTGCTCGCCTGCCTCGCCCCATCCTAATCCCAGGGGTCCTGATTTGCAGACAAGTACACTGAGAACTTATTTTCTAGACGCTCTCCCCAACTGTCTCGAGGTTACCTGGGAATTAAAATAATCTTTAGGCAACAAGAAATCAAACCAGGGAGATTAGATGAGACCTCTGGAATGAGCCATTTAAGGAATTCTATTTCAACTAGAGTAAAGGACGCTATACATAATCAATCCAACAGTGGTTATTTCTAACAGATTTTCCAGTTTATAATCTACATGAAAGATGAAACTTTAAAAAGGCCAATGTTAAAATAATAATTTAAGTCAATCTAATTTTATTTTATTAAAAAAAACCCAACACATTATATTGTGCTTCATGTGAAAGTTTCCATAGTAAATTAGTTTTCTAATCACTAATTCTTTCACTTGTGGCTGCAATCCCCCCACTATGTTTGTATTCCTCCCATTTCCCCGCTGGCTTCCTATTCTATCCATCTCCTTTCCTGGTCCCTCCTAACTTTCCCTTCTTTGACTCACTCCAAATGTTTCAGTCTCCTATAGCTGGTTGCAATGAGCACATGCTGCATGGGAACTACAGTATTCTTTATTTTATAGGCCCTTTGAATATTTAGAAGAGGCCTGGTGGCGTAGTGGTTACACATTGGATTACTAACCATACAGTCAGCAGTTCAAAAACAGGAAAAAGATGGTGCTTTCTACTCCCATAGTTGCAGTCTTGGAAACCCACAGGGGCAGTTCTACCTACTTCTATAGGTTGCTAGGAGTAGGAATTGACGTGACGGTAGTGAATTTTGTTTTGAGTTTCCTGTTATTTAGGAGCCCTGGTGGCCTAGTGGATTATGAATTAGGCTGGTAACTGCAAGGTCAGCAGTCTGAAAGCACCAGTTGCTCCTCGGAAGAAAGATGAGGCTTTCTATTTCCATAAAGCATTAGTCTTATAAACCCGCACTCTGCAGGGCCGTCACAAGCAGTAATCAACTTGACTGCAGTGAGTTTGCGATTGGGTTGATCTGCTTTATTATCTAGCTAAGAGGTGAGCATTTGTGACCAACTTTGGAAGCCCCCCGCCCACTTATGGATGCAGATGTACTCTCACAGAACCTCCCTGACCTATTTAGCATACATATTGAACTATGTGTTTACTTACAAATAAAAATTTATTTTGAGGAGGAAGATATCTTTTATTTGATTTCTTCCAATGGTAGCATCTCGCATATTTATAGTACAAAACCATAATTAGGATATTAACATTGATATAATCAAGATACAAACTATTTCTAGCACCATAAATTATTCACACTTTTTTGTTGTTATTTCTGAACAAAATCAAACCAAATTCTCAGCCATCAATTCCAATGTGGAGACTATTTAATGTGTCTCTCTCATCTCCTTCCTTTCCCGTGCTCACGTTGTGCTTTCCCTCACCTAATGAACATTGGTGTCCTCTCTAGATGGTGATTCTCAATCTCTGCCTCTCCCATCAGAGAATGTACTCATAATAGTGGTCTCATACAGTACTTGTCCCTTTCTGATTGACTTACTTCACTAAATATAAGGTCTTCCGGATTTATTCATGTTGTGAGATATTTCAGGGATTCATCAATATTCTTTATTCTTGCACAGTCATCTGTTGTAGCATGTATCATAGTTTGTTTAACCATGCATGCATTGATATACATGGGTATGTGTAGTTTATTCATGTCACAGCTCCTATTTGTCTAGGATGGATTCCTAGGAGTGGGATTTTTGGATCGTAAGGTATCCTATCTTTTAAAGGCAGTACCAAATTATTTCCCATCGTGGCTGTTCCATTTGACAGTCCTGCCAGCATATAAGCATTCTAGTCTCTCCAAAGACTTGTCCGCTAGCATTTGTTGTCTATTTTATTGATCAGTGCTATTATTTCTGGGTGAGATGGTAACTCGTTGTATTTTCATTTCTATCTCCCTAATAGTTAAGGACTATGAGCATCTTTTAATACTTGTGAGCTATCTGGATATCCATAATCATGAGTCTTGTCTATCAGTTGTGTGTCCATTACAATGCATTATAGAACCCAGGTGAAAAGTAGAGTGCTATGGGAGGGACAGGTGGTGTCAAAAATGGCAGGAAGTTTGGAGGGTGGGGCATGTCTTAGAAATCAGGCTTGGGCAGTGATGAATGATGTGGAGCTTGATTTTCCTTCTTTCTTTTGACATTAGAAGGGGCCCTGGTGGAGCATTGGGCTGCTAACTGCAGAGTCAGCAGTTTGAATCCACCAGCTGTTCCTCAAGAAAAAGATGAGGCTTTCTGCTCCCATAAACATTTACAGCCTTGGAAACCCAAAGAGGCTGTTTTACCCTGCCGTTCAGGGTTGCTATCAGTCGGAACAGACTGGATTGCAGTGAGTTTTGTGACGTTCTAGGAGGTCAGATGCCACCCCCACCTCATTCTTTTTTACAGTCCTCAATTTGGTTTCACTGGTCTATGTAACTGTTGTATCATAGTAACCAGGCTGCTTTGACTACCCAAGCTGGCACATAGGCTCTGAGATCAAGAAGGAAACCGTTTCCACCTTTCTTCTTCAGAAACCTTTTACTCATCTGGGACCTCATTTCTTTCCATACAAAGCTTGTGGACAAATTCCATGATCTTTTTGTTTCATTTTCCATGAACTTTTTTTGGAAACCCCCTCATGCATGTTTGTGTGTGCTGCACATATATTCCTATATGTCCTAGTGGCATAGCGATTAAGTGCTAACCGCAAGGTCAGCAGTTCTAGAGCACCAGGTGCTCCTCTGGTGAACGATGGGAGGCTTTCTAGTCCTAACAAGAGCTCCAGATTTAGACAACCAAAGGGGCAGTTTTACACCATCCTATAGGGTCACTATGAGTCAGACTGACTTGATGGCAGAGAGTTTTGTTTTGTTTAATAATAAAGCACATGAGGGGCATATCTCATAGGATTGGCTTAATGGTTCAAAGGCTTAGGATCAGTCTCATGCAGCAACAAGGTCAACCAGCACAATGTAATCTCTAAAGTTTATGTTCTGTATCCAAGTTTAGTGAGTAGTGTCTTGAGTCCTAAAAACTTGCAAGTGGCCATCCAAAATACAACCATCGTTCTCTACTCATTTCGAGCAAAAGGGGAAGTAAGAAACCAAAGACTCAAAGAAATCGGTCTACAAGACTAATTGCCTTCATCTATCCTGCACCCAGAACTAGCTGGTGCCCTGTTACCATGGGAACAAACTCGAACTCTTAAGGGGGGTGACAGGGGATTGGAGGTGGTGGCGGGGGGAGAGACTTAGTGGACTGGTAAAAATTAGAAAAACTCTTGAGACCAGTACCCTGAGATAGCCTTTAAAGTTTTAATTGAAACAACACCCAGAGGTTACCTTTTAGCTAAATAGTAGACTGGCTCATAAAACAAACAATGTGAGTACTGTGCTTCTTTATTAAAAAAAAAATCTTTATTTAAGAACAAGTGGCTAACAGTCAGCCTAAAGCAAAGATGAGAGAGGTGAGGAGTGGGAGAGCTGGGGAGCTAGATAAAGTTCATACAATGTAGAAAATGTTACCAATGCCACCGAACAACATGTCCTGTTAAATAGGAACCTAATCTGCTTTTTAATCAAAAGCACAATGAACTATTTTTTAAAAAGATACAGTGACCATGAAAGAACATATCGTGGTATTAGTGATGAACTCAGACTGGAGAAGGGGCTGGGTGGTGGGAACAAGGCAGCTGTCTCAGAGACTGTGCAACAGGATCTGCAGCTTAGATAGGAGCTTCCTGGGCTCACAAGTGGAAGCGCTGCAGCAGACCGAGAAGCAGGTGCCAAGGACAAAGGTATTCAAGATTGTTCATGGTAGCATAAGGGTTGATTTTAGGTAGGCGATGGGAATAGGAGAGGATACTTGGGGATGATGCTGGAAGGGTAGAGTCAGATCCCAAAAGAACTTTTCATGTCCTCCCAAGGAATATGAACTTCAAGTTGCTTAAAGCTATGGGTTTAAGGAATGACTTCTGTATTGGTAGTGCAAGCCTAGAAACTCATTCATGTACCTCTATGCCTGGCCAACTCCTTTCCACCATTCTCTTTGCTATCTTCTAGTGTTCCCTGATTAGTCCTCCACTCCCCATATAGGACAAGGTAGAACCACCCCTGTGGGTTTCCAAGACTAACTCTTTATGGAAGCAGAAAAAGTCCTGTCTCTCTCCCTTGGAGGGGATGGAGGTTTGAATGGCCAAGCTAGCGGCTGAATGAGAAACCTCAACACCACCAGAGCTCCTCTTTCTGGCACAAGTGACATGAAATATCTGATAAAATCATACAACAATTGTTTAATAAATGTACCTAGAATTGTTATGAGTATGAATCAACTCAATGCCACTCAGTAACAACAAATGAATGAAGAAAATTTTAAGCATAAGAATGAGATTGGCACCGCCCCCACTATCATGATCCGAATTCGACCTTGCAAGTCTGGCTAGACCAGAGGATGTACACTGGTACAGATAGAAACTAGAAACACAGGGAATCCAGGGCGGATGATCCCTTCAGGACCAGTGCTGAGAGTGGTGATTCTGGGAGGGTAGAGGGAGAGTGGGAACTAATTACAAGGAGCTATATGTGACCTCCTCCCTGGGGGATGGACAACAGAAAAGTGGGTGAAGGAAGACGTCGGACAGGGCAAGATATGACAAAATAATAATTTATAAATTATCGAGGGCTCATGAGGGAGGGGGGAGCGAGGAGGGAGGGGAAAAATGAGGACCTAATGTCGGGGGCTTAAGTGGAGAGGAAATGTTTTGAGAATGATGAGGGCAATGAATGTACAAATGTGCTTTACATAATTGATGTATGTATGGATTGTGATAAGAGTTGTATGAGCCCATAATAAATCCATTTTAAAAAAAGGAATGAGATTGGTTAAATTTGTACTTCAAAAAAGAATCCAATATATAGGAAGGGCTCTATCAGCACAGGACAAAGACAAGTGATAAAGTTGTATCTCCATGTCACTTTCCTATTCAAGGACCTAATGCAATGATTCACTGGGGTGAAACCTCTTATCCTATGGACTATTGATCATTAAGAGTGCAATCACCTAGGAATAAATATGCTATTAACCACTAGGTTTGATGAAGAGCCTGTAGGGAACCCTATCCAGAAGAGTCTGTAGAGAAGAATCCCACCCTAGGGAGCTAACATTGACGTAAAACAACGTGCAACACATCTTAAGTCATGCTTTCCATTCCAGGGCTGCTCTCAATGTCTGGAAACAGGACCTGAATTTGGATTCTCTGTGGTTTTTATATTTGACACCACAGCAATACAGTGAATAAAGAAACTTGGAAGCACTAAGGTCTCCACATGCCAAGAAAAAGGAGAAGTAGGTAAGTAAGAAAATATGTACCACACATTTCTCGAATCCCACTATAGCCCTTCTGGCACACAACACTCACAACAACTCATAGTTCATGTCCATAGTAATCGTTGTTTTTCCACAGCAACACTCTCCTGCCTATAAGGTACATTTCTAAATTAGCAGCGACATTTTTTATGCATTTAATTATTTCCAATGTAAAGCAAACATCCTTTAAGACATTTAAAATGGAAGCGAAGCAAAGTGCAGTGGGTGTTAACAAACCCAGGGACAAGGGAACAAGTGATCTAAAATCGATAGCAAGGAGGGTGTAGGTGGCTTGGTAGGGCTTGATCAAGGGCAATGTAACCAAGAGGAATTAATGAAACCCAAATGAAGGCCGAACATGATAGTGGGACAAGAGGAAAGCAAAAGGAAATAGAGGAAAGAACTACGAGGCAAAGGGCATTTATAGAGGTCTAAATACAGGCATGCACACATATAAATATACTTATGTATGACGATGGGGAAATAGATCTATGTACATATATTTATAGACTTAGTATTGAGGTAGCAGACAGACGGGCCTCTACTCAAGTACTCCCTCAATGCAAGAAGAATTTGATCTATTAAACTGGCACTCCATGATGCCCGAAGACAAAGCGAGTGAATAAGCAAATGTGGTGAAGAAAGCTGATGGTGCCTGGCTATCAAAAGATATAGCCATTTAGCGGGGAAGCAACAAAGCCCACATGATGAAGCATACCAGCCTGTGTGATCACGAGGTTTCGATGGGATCAGGTATCGGGCATCAAAGACTCAGAGCAAAAAAATCTTATCATTGTGAATGAGGGGGAGTGCGAACTGGAGACCCAAAGCCCAATCTGTAGGCAATTGGACATCCCCTTACAGAAGGGTGGTGGGGAGGAGACAAGCCAGTCAGGGTGCAGCATAGCACCAATGAAACATACAACTTTCCTCTAGTTCTTTAATGCTTCCTCTTCCCTGCCCCCACCCGAACCCCATCATGATCCCAATTCTACCTTGCAAATCCAGCTAGACCAGAGCATGTACACAGGTACAGATTAGGAAACACAGGGAATCTGGGACAGATAAACCCTTAGGACGATATTGAGAGTAGTGATACCAGGAGGGGAAGGGGAAGGTGGGGGGAGAAAGGGGGAACTAATCACAATGATCTATATATAACCACCTCCCTGGGGGACAGACAACAGAAAAGTGGGTGACAGGAGACATCGTTCAGTGTAAGACATGAAAAAAAGAGTAACAATTTATAAATTATCAAGGGTTCATGATGGAGGGAGGGAGGGAGGGTGGGTGGGTGAGGGAGAAGGAAAATAGAGAAGCTGATACCAAGGGCTGAAGTTTAAAGAAAATGTTTTGAAAATGATGATGGTAACAAATGTACAAATTGCTTGACACAATAGATGTATGTATGGATTGTGATAAGCGTTGTACGCACCCCCAACAATTCTCTCCCAGTAAAAATACCCAATGTTCATCCTGCGATAGGCAAAGTAAATTAACTCCACTGGCAGCAACGCTGGACCCTAGGAGTGGCTTGGCTGGCTAAACAGACAGGCTGCTTGGGTTTCAATCCTGCTACCCCTTACTGTGTGATCCTGGACAAGCTACTTCATCTCTCTGCCTCAATTTCCTCAACTATAAAATTGACATAGGCTAGCACAATTAATTGGTTGTTGGCAGTGCAGACCAAATTTATTTTAACATATGTGAGGTTTTTAGAACACCTCAGAAGTGTGACATAAAGGTTAACTTTACAGTTAATAACGCTTAACACTACTTTGAATTGTTTTACTAACATAATGTTCCTCACCAAATAAAAGGAAAGAAAAAAGCAAAGCCCACATAATAGTCCCTTTAATAAACAGATGTAAAAGTGACATACAAAACTGGACAATGCACAAATATTATTCTAAAACAGAACTGCAAAAGGTAGGAAGGCAAATTAAAAAACCATTTAAAATGAAGTTCTTTGAATATGTTATCAGATGAAACTTCCACATAATGAACAGCATTCATTTGGATTAAGATGTAAGGGTTGAAGGAAACAAAATATATGATTTAAATTTAAGCCCCATAGCAGGCTTTGTTCTAGCTTTTATTCCAGCCAATTAATTTGTTATTATTATTTGAGCTAATCTAAAGAAACAATGAACACAAACACCTAGCTTCTATGTCAACACATTTCTTTTTCTTGTACAGGTATGTACAATTTTTTAAAAAAAGGAAAACTTCCAACTCATTGCATTCCAAGGTGATGTATACTATTTGGTATTTCTCATAATATCTTTCAAAAAGCATCAG
The DNA here is from genome assembly GCF_000313985.2 of Echinops telfairi. Lineage (NCBI taxonomy): Eukaryota > Metazoa > Chordata > Mammalia > Afrosoricida > Tenrecidae > Echinops > Echinops telfairi. Next base: position 69,656,464 of record NW_022103896.1, on the reverse strand, counting down.
CAGTATAACTAAGTTATCCTTAAAATTATGGTCAAGTGAATGTGCTTTGTTGCACTACAAGCTATTACCTTGAGTGTTTACTGCAAACTTAGTGAAAGAGAGCACCAAATAAGACCCACACCCCAAATGTTAATTTTACCTTTACACGGTTAGGACTGAACCACAGGGGGAAATGGGTGAGCCAATTAATTCTAAACCTTTCTCGGCATGTCTGAAGGATATCCTTTAGAGTAAATCTTGTAAGGTGTATGCTCGGCAAATCTGCGGGCTGCTTTACATACAATTTTTCACTTCATGAACTGTCTGTCTTCTTGGTTACCAGTTAATTCTACTGTGTCTAAAATATAGGCAGACCTATAATCTTGGCTGAATCTTCCCAAATTTTACCTTCCTCAAAAAACAAAGCATAAGTCCTATCAACATAGGAGCAGACTTTCAAAAGTTCATGAAAAAAGGGATGAAAAGATAATGGAATTTTTCAATGAACTCCTCTAAGCCCCCTCATGCTGAGTTTTACAACACTGGATACTACGGTCGCCTTGAATTTATGCACCTCTTCTTACCCTATCTTTTCTGCAAATTAAAAACTGCTCCAAGAAGTAAGCCCTTTCAGCCTGGCATGATCAAACCTGATTATAATATGTGTGGGTAATTATTGTGGTTGGAATTCTAAAGTGTAGCAGGATTTGCAAGCTAGCTTGTTTAGACACCACTCTGGTCTCAAAATGTGTGCCTTTTAACTTTAATAAAAACACGGAGGTTCTTCCTCAGTCCCCAGCACCCAACAGCAAAGACATTTTTGATAAAACAGTGTGTTAGTCCCTGTAGCACTTAAAGATGGTAAATGGCTGATATTTTAATTTGCTAGGAAAAGAATACCATGCTCAGAAACCAGATTTATTTGCGTTTCAGTTTCGTTCATGTTAGGTGCTGGTGGGTCAGTTTTCCACTCATGGAGACCCCATGTGGTCAGACAGTAATTTCCCCACAGGGTTTTCCAGACTATAATCTTCATAGAAGCAGATCACCAGGTCTTTCATCAGTGCAGCTGTTGGCTGATTCGAACCACCAACCCTTTGGTTAGCAGTCAAGCATTTCACTAATGCACCACCATTAGGGCTGTTTGCCCATTACTATTGAGTCAATTCTGATTCCTAGAAACCCAAAGGACAGAGTAAAATCGAAGGATTCAGATGGCCTAATTTTTCTAACCCAGAGCTAATGGTAGATGTCAACTAGCAACCCTCTGGCTACTATCCAAATGTTTCACCCACTGTGCCACGTGGGCCCCCAGGCTCCTTAAAGAAACCTAGTCCTGTCCTGTCGATTCTGACTCCGAATGACATTATAGGGCAGAGTAAAACTGCTCATCATCATCTTAGAGATGAGCATTCTTTTTCTCTGAGCCTGAACCACTGATCTTGTGGTTCAACACTTGACCCAACACTTAATCCAATGTGTTATTACTGAGGCTCCTTTTAGGCGCCTTAAAAAACAAGCACAATTATACAATACTGCTTGATGTGATTGAACTATAGAATGACATAATAACTGTATTCGCTCCCAATAAAATGGTTTTGAGAAGAAAAAAGACCCACCTCATTGTTTTTTAGTGGAATCCAACTCATAGCAACTCTACAGGAGAGGGAAGAATGGTCCCTGTGAGTTTCTGAGACTGTAACTCTTCATAAGAGTAGAAAGTCTCATTGGTGGTTTTGAAAGCTGACCTTTCAGTCAGTGGTTTTGATGCAAAACCACAATGCCACCAGGGCTGCTTGCAGGTGCCTTAGAAAGGATACATATAAAATAAACTTATTTCTGTTATAATACAAAGGAAAAGTGAACAGACACAGGCAGCTAGATTAACACCACCAAACCTGCTCATGGGGAGTCATTCATAAAGTCCTCAGTAATCTCTGAACAGCTAGCAAGTTTTACCCCAAATCCTGTCTATCCATTTACTATAGATGCAAGAATAGGCTCAAACATAACAATAACTGTGAGGTGGTGCAGAACTGGGCAGTGTTTTGTTCTGTCACACGCAGAGTTGCTATGAGTTGGGACCTACTGGATGACATCTAATAACAACAATGCCTCGTGGGCTTAGTCCAATATGTAAATTTTGTTATCATGGAGGTGGACTATGTTAAGGTGCCAATGTTTTTGTGTTTTAATAAAATATTAGTTAATAAGAGTAATGAGTTATTTAACTATATTGCGCTAAGAATGGTTTGTAGGTATAAGAAATGAGAATCTCCTGCACTTAGGATAATTAAAAATTATGTTTGCATGGCTCTCACCATCTTTTATTGGAAAAGATGGCAATAACTAATTTTCTTTAAACTACATATATATTGCATGCACTACCAACCTAATAAGTTCCGCACTTCTGTTTTGAATTTCCAAAAAAAAGAAATGTCTACAATTTTGCTCAATTTCCTAGTAGCTTATGATTTGGAAAGATATAAACACATACACTCTATGTTTTTCTTTTTTTAAATTGAGCATATCTTAGAAGTTACATTAAAAACAAATCAGTAAATTCCCTCTTCAGGCATACATTGAACAACAGTTATCCCTTTTCAGAGAAAGCTATGATTATCTTTCAACAATTTCAGAGTAAGGTACAGATGGCGAGCAGAATTAAGAGCATTAGCATGAGCAAAAGTGGACAAGTACAGTCAGTAGATTAACTCAATGTCATTTAGCTTTCTGCATATAAGAGCATATGGATGTAATAAGCCAGAGAAAGGTACTATGCATAACAGAATAAAAAATCATTCGCTCACGCCCTTAGCAAAAAAAAATAATGACAGGTTTATTTATCATCTAATCAAAAATGAAGTAATTTCAAATTCACTGCAAAGCTCCACTTTAAGCCTAGAGATACAACATGATACGGAAAGAAATAAGCATAGATATAAACATAAAGCTTATATTCATTCTTTAATGATTGCAATTTATCAGATTCTTGTTCTGAATTTCCAAAAATGTTACCAAAATATCTCCCACAAAAAGCATGAGACGGGCAGATTGATTGTATTTGGCCACATAAAGAAATGCAAGTAAATCTTTAATCACTAAATAAACACAAAAGAAATAATAAGGAACATGAAAGAATCAATTTGGGTCACATCGTATCTATTTGTTCCTGAGAACATTATCACCACCTGGTTGTCATGCTCAGTTCTCCCTTCGACAACACATGCACATCCAATCCACGAGCACACAGAATTCCAAGAACATCACCAAATATTAAGTCACAGCACTCCTGAAACACACCTTGTAATCGTCCACAGCCTCTGCAGTTCAAGTCAAGAGTTCAGCAGCAGCTTCTCTTTATCTTTAGCCAGTGATGCAAATAAAAATACCATATATCACTTCAAAAAAAAAAAACCTCCCACAATCAGCAATAAATTTATTGCCCGAGAGATAGATCTCTTCTATTAGCCCAAACTCACATTACGTCTTGATGTAAACCTAAGCACATGCTGAGCACCCCACCGCTTATCTCCTCTATCATTTGTTTCTAAGGAGAGCTGACAAACTAGCCACACAAATCCTTTTTTAGCTGCTGATCAGACAGATCCCCCTTTGACAATCCAGCATGGTGGAACACTCGAAAATTCCTCTTGCTTCTATTCTATTGCTTGCTCTAAAAAGCGGTTTCCTTTTCATTGAGATAATAGCCTTTTCTGCAGTCACATGACTCCGAAGCTACATTAGCAGAGCTTTATGATAATAGACTGAGTAAGCCTCTACCCCCTCCTGCTATTAAGGGGATGTCTTTTTCCTCTCTCTCTCTCTCTCTACACACACACACACACACACACACACACACACACACTTCCAGACTCAGTCTCTCTCACATACACACATGTACATAATGCACACATGTACTCACATACACACATCTAAAATTATTTACTCTTTCTGGAATCACCATGATAAATAAATATGTATACCCAGTGATGAAAATACAAGTAATTTGTAGATCTGCTGCTAAAAATAACTACTCAAATAAACATACTGATGCACAGCCTTGCTTTCCCGAGGACACTGCACAGGCCTTGACCCTTCCCTACGAGTGTGTGTGTGTGTGTGTGTGTGTGTGCCCGCACGCACACGCGCGCGCAACATGCTAGGAGGAAGTGTGTGCTCTCTTGCTTGAGGTTTGCCCCCAGTGATACAAATCAGGTAAGTCTGGGTAGTGAACATTTTAAAGATATTATATAGCTATCTACATATTCTGAAGTGATTCTTTGTATTAGCGAAACACAGGCACCACAAACCTTAATACCCAAATGCATTTACTAGGAATATATGCTTATGAAGTCAATTTTAAGTTACTTCAAGAAGAAAACCACTCTCATAGACAAAACCATTAAATATTTTTTTCAATTTCCTTTGAGTCTTGTCAATTTTGAATAAACAAGTACCACTGAAAGCACATGTGTGTAAAGGCCTGATACGTAGGGCTCGTTCTATACAGGCAGTGACCAGATTATGAAGGAATTAAATCTACTTTTAACTCAAATTTGAACATTACGTTAGAATAGTTATGTATGGTTCATATCTAATGGAAGTTAATCAAATTTTATCTTACTATAAAGGGAATCTTTTTATACACAGAGAGACAGAGATAGACAGACTTACAGGTAAACAAAAAACATCTTTAGCATCATAACAAAGGATAAGCCTGAAAGTCTTGCTACTAGGCTTCCAGCTTAATAGTACAAGAATTTCAATGGGAAATCTCAGCCCATCTACCCTACAGCCCTGATCTTGCCCCTTTCAGATTTCTTTTTATTTCTCAAACTCAAAGAACACTTAAAGGGAACACGATTTAAGTCCCCCAAAGATGCCAGAACTACCATTTTGATGTAGTGCATATTGAAAAGTACAGAATTCTTCCAAAAAGGGGCTAAAACCAAATCAAGCCAAACCACAAACAACCAAACTCACTGCCATTAAGTCAATTCTGCCTCAAAGTGACCCTACAGCAAAGAGGAGACACTGCCCTAGGGCTGTACACCTTTAAGAGAGCAGAAAGGCCCATCTTTCTTTCCAAGAGTCGATGGTAGGTAGGTTCAACTGTTGACCATTCAGTTAGCCAGCCCAATGTGTAACCCACTAACACCACCGGGCTCCCAGAAAAGAGCTAATGACATAGGAACACAACCTTCAGAGTGTATAGACCTACAAGGCGGAAGTTGAAAAACAACAGCTTCACACTTTTTATTTTGTTTAATAAGAGTTTCTATAATTTTGTAGAAACATTGTTTGACTTACACTTGTACAGTAATGGGAGCCCCCAGTGGTGTAGTACTTACACTTTAGGCTGCAATCTGCACAGTTGGAAGTTCAAACCCACCAGCAGCTTCTCAAGGGAAACACTGGGCTTTCTACTTATTACAGTTATAGTCTCAAAAACCCACAGGGCGTCAACAACAACTCAATTGCTGTGAGTTTGTTTTGTTGTTTGTACAGTAATAAAAACAATGCACTTTACACAGTTCGCCTTTTTGCTATTACAAATCATTGTACATACCTTAAAATTTTAATAAACGTTATGGGGGTTGGATCATAACTATGGATTTATGAAAATCAGACATTTAAAAGATGGGGACTCTCTATGATTTTTTAAAAAATGTCCCCAGAAGCAAGTTGAAGTTTTTGACAAAGAGACATCAGCTGATTACATCAACTAATCCCTGCTTCGCTTTGGCCATGGTTATTTCATATTAAAAATGCTTTCTTTTCTTTTTTAATGCTTTTTAATCCACCAATCATGCACGTTATGGAAGGAATGTTAAATGTAGGGGTATGTGGGAAAGCTGGAAGCAGAGAAAAGTGGAGTGAGAAGTTGGTCCACAAACAAAATAAAATGGAAGCATAGTCAGAAGGAAAAAGATGAGCTGAAAAGGTAGAATGTCTTCAGATTAACTTCAGCTACAACCATACAGTTCTTAGTTGTAATTATTGCCTTGTTTTTTTCACCTCCAAAATGGGCAATATAGATGTTTTCGAAAATTATTTTAATGCCAGAGTTTTCATTTTACACCATCATCTTACATAAAACGCATTATCGATATGTATGTCACGTCAAAGTCACATGCTTCAATACAGAAAAATCAAGAACAGTTATAGATACAACCACGGGGAAGGGCCAGCGATGATGGAATTATCAGTCAAATAAAAATAATCTACCCCCCAATTTTGAGGTCTTCTTCAGACTTCAGAGAATGAAGCAATTCTAATTCTAGAACTTCGGGGTTTGTCCAGTAATCAACAACAGAGGGTGGGCGGAGTGATTCGTAGGATGGCGTGAACGTCTGGCCCTCCGCTGAAGTTTCCGAGAGGAGGCACAGGACCCACTCTGGAAGGCAGCACTACTACCAGAGCTTGTGGGCTGATAGGACAGTGAACCCCATTCCCCTGAGGACCTCTGTGAAGATTTCCAACTACAAATAAAATGCTACAGAAACTGAGAAAAGAAAAGTAAAATACCAGCCAAGGAATTTCACAAATAACCAAATGAATTTTATTTAAACAGTTACAAAATTATAATGGCTTTCATAGCTACTGAAGTATTTCCGCTATGCATTGAAAATCTTAAGTCAATAATCAGCTCAGGGCATCATGTAAAATCATTGCAATGACCCAAAAATACATGGGGGTGGGGAAAGAGTTTTTAAAACACTAGTATAAAACTATGAGGGGCAGTTTCGTGAAATCTATCTACTGAAGCTTTTAATCAAACATTTGGTGATCTTATAGGCCATTTCTCTATAGGCTGGATGAAGTCACATATTCTAAAATTAACACCACGTGCCCCTGATTAGCTAAACTGGAGTCATTATGAATCATGTTGCGGCCCATTCATAGGCAGCAGCAAAATGTTGTATGTTCCCCTATCAAATAAATTGCTGTAAGAAAATGTCTCCTGCCAAACATATAAACGTCTAGATCCAGATTCTGTGTTTACACTTCGAGATGTATTGCTGTTAGCAAATCTGTCCTTCTGCCATGTATTCTGCTGACAGGAACCAATTGGTACAATTGGCTAACTTCCTTCCAAGTGCAGAAACTAGCTACAGCCAATTTTATCATTAGTAATTTTAAACTTTTCTCTTTACTAAGACAGTGATGTTTACAAGGAAGTTACACTAATTTCTAAAGTTGCTTTGAGCTTTCAATCTTTGATGGTAGTTATACACTCATGTGTACTTGTGTATAACTTCACTTCCTTATCCAAGGAAACCTGGTGGCACCCTGGACTAAGCACGGGACTGCTAACCACAAGTCAGCAGTTCAAACCCATCTGGCACCCTGGGAGAGAAAGATGAGGCTATCGGCTTTTATAAACCCTAAACAATCTTGGAAACCCTATCTTGGTGGCAAAGATGTGTTGGCTAGGGTTCTATCCAAAAGATTGGTGAAGGGTAAAGCAAGGATTCAACAGAGGAATGTTTTATCTTGAAATTTGAAGTATCGTATCCATTTAGACTTATACAATACAGTTCAAGAGTTTTGATAAATAAAAGTACCTGTGCGGTTAGTCTAAGGAGCCCTGGTGGCACAGTGGTTACCTGTTGGACTCTGAACTGCAAAGTCAGGTCTCGGAAACCACCAGCAGAAAGAGGAATCTTTCTATTCCCATAAAGAATTACCAGTCTCAGAAACCCACAAAGGTAGTTTTACCTGGACCAATCGGGTTGCCATGAGTTGGCATTGACTCTATGGCAGTTGAGTTTGGGTTTAGGGGTTCTGAAAATAGTCATCATATTCAGAATCATGGCAAAGTTTCCAGTGCTCTGTCTCAGGCAATCCAGACCTTCCTCTAGTATTCTGATTTCTATCATACGGACTAGTTTTGCTTGTACTACAACTTCAGACTATGAAACCGGAGTAGGGACTCTTCTGTACCAGACTTCGTTCAGCATAAAATTTCTGAAAGTCATTCATCTTGTAGTGTATGTCTACCAGTACTGCTTTCCTTTACATTTTGTGTGTCAAGTAACTTGATGATGGAGATCTGTGTTGTTTCCAAGTGGAGGTTTATGGAACACAGAACTCTTAAGACCGTACCCAATGTTCACCACCTCCTATACCTTTCAGTGAATATGGTCTGCATAATACCAAGGAGACTGTTGGGTAAGTGTTGAACTGCTAACCACAAGATCAGCAGTTCAAATCTACTAGCTCTTCCAAAGGAAAAAGATAAGACTATTTGCTCCCTAAAAAACTTACATCCTTACATTGGAGTCAGAACTCACTTGATGGCAATGGGTTTTTTGTTTATTTTCCTTGGTAAATATAAGGGATTTTATGTCAAAGTTTACGTTATATGATACAGCCCAACCAGCTTCAAGACAGGGAGCACACAGGAACAGACCGAAACTAACCAAGTGAGTTTTCTCTGCTTCACAGCAAAGAGTCAGCAATTCGAAGCATGAGAAGGAGCTGATGCACCGCTGCAAGCTTGAAGCTGAATGGAGTCACTGTCTAGGAATGAAGGTAAATTCTAAGAGGTAAGACTGGCCCCCAATTGACAATCTGCAGGGAAATGAGACCTCATCCTATTGTTTAAGATACTGAATTGTCCACAACCCTAAGAGTGAGCTGAGAAGTGGGATTTCCCAAGAAAGCCTCCAGAGGAGCACTCAGCCCAGCGAAGACAGTCGTTTCCCAGAGACTGCAGCCATGTTGTGTTGATGCCTGGTCTTCTGAACTCTGAGCTAACATGACATGTTGGTAATTTTTGATAATTTGTTATGCAGCAATGTAAAACAAGTGCAAAGAGATGAGATGGCATACCTAACTGCTAGGAATACTTATATTTACGCCTTTGATAGACATGTCTTGTAATTTCTCTTGAATAAATTCCTAGGAGTAGAATTATCATAGATAAATTCATGTGTCTTTTTTAACTTTATAAGAAAGAGCCAAACTAACTTTTCCAAAGCATTTTTACTACTCTATACTTCTATCTTGAATGTATGAGAGCAATGGTTGGTCCACAGCCCCACCAAGGTTTGGCGTGGCCAGTCTCCTACATTTTAACTCAAGTCCTCAATTCTACAAGGTAGCTTTCCTGCCTATGAATTAATTCTCATTGATCTTCTCTGTTGAGATTCCATAAACAACATTTACACAGACCATCAAAGTAAGTCGTTTTAAAGGAACATACATGCCTTTTAGAATTCTGGATTCGCAACATCATCTAACCTAGTTGCTTCTACATATGACACGGTTGGTATTCCTGTACCAACAGTTCTCTTTCCTTTAAAAAAAAAATTATATGACAACATCAAAGATAGGTTTTGAAAAGCTACTTTACACGGGGGAAGAAAACATTTTACAACCATTACCTTTGGAGTTAAGGCTTTCGTTTAAGCCCACAGATAGTCCATATGACTCTGGAGCAATTTCCTTAACTAATCTGCATGTGAGGTTCCTGAATTGCATCATTATTAAGAACATTTTAGGAGGCATGTGTAAAGTAATTAGCTCGGTGCCTAGCATGGGAGGACATCAACTGACGGTAGTTCGCTGTTTGAAGTACTGTTCAGTAAAAAGAAGAGGGAAGCTACCTGTACATTATACCAAAAGGGGGGAAACAGAACATTTAAGATAATAAGTAGTTGGAGTGTCAATAGGTTCCAAATGAATTTCTCAAGTGATCTCTGAGCCAGAATTAATGAGAATCTTAGTGGCCTCGGAGGGTTGATATTTTATATACTTTTACTTTAGACTTCCAAAAATGCCTAAGGGTGAGAAAACAGACTGTATACCACAAAACATTTGATTCGGTGACTAATTCATCTCTTTGCATTTGGCGCTGTTCCCTAATAAAAGTTTTTTGGCAGGATGTATGACCAACTAGAATCTTAAAATCTTGGGGCTAACAAGAATGTGAAAGCCATCTAGTCCCGACACTCTCAAAGTCATCCATGTCAAACTCCCCGACGTGGAGAACTCCAGTGTCTCCAGTTAGACTTTCTTAAGGACCAACCTGCATAATAATTTACATATTAAGGGTAAAACGGCCTTGACTGTCATGTTACCAGTTGCTACCTAGTCGATCCAGAATCAAGGCACCACCATATGTGTCAGCGTAGAAATGAATTGAGGGTTTTTTCCACTGGCTGATTTTTCTAATTAGACCACCAATCCTGTGCTCCAAAGGGGCTCTTTATGGAGTCAAACCTCCAAAGTTGGTTAGCAGCCAAGCTCATGAACCAGGGACAGCATCCAAGTAATCAAAGGCAGAGGAGTCTAGACCATGTTGCCTCCTCAAGATACCAGGTATACAACAAAAGCGCTACAAGTATTGCTCAACTGTAAAGGCTAATGTTGTATTGATTTCCTCCAAATAGAACTAGAAGAAAGTCACAATCACACACTCTTGCACTCTGGAAGAATCTGGTGTGTGGTTCTCACGGTCTCATACTGGAGCACCACACAGTATTATCAGATTAAGGCAGTGATGTCTTTCTTGACAACTTGCTTTCACTAAGGCTGAAAGAAAAGCTCACCTTCCCGACACAAGCGCTGAAGACAAAGCGGTTGAATAAGCAAATGTGGTGAAGAACGCAGATGGTGCCTGGCTATCAAAAGATATAGCATCTGGGGTCTTAAAGGCTTGAAGTTAGTAAACAAATGGCCATCTAGCTCAGAAGAAACAAAACCCACATGGAAGAAGCTGACCAGCCTGTGTGATCACGAGGTATCGAAGGGATCAAGTACCAGGCCTCATCAAAACAAAAATCTTATCATAGTGAATGAGGTGGGGAGTGCAGAGTGGAGACCCAAAGCCCATTTGTAGGCCACTGGAGATCCCCTTTCAGAGGAGTCTCGGGGAGGAGACGAGCTAGTCAGGGTATGATGCAGCAACGATGAAAAATACAACTTTCCTCTAGTTCCTAGATGCTTCCTCCCCACCTCCCCATCCCCACTATCATGATCCCAATTCTACCTTGCAAGTCTGGCTAGACCAGAAGATGTACACTGGTAGAGATAGGAACCAGAAACACAGGGAATCCAGGGCAGATGATCCCTTCAGGACCAGTGGTATGAGTGGCGATATTGGGAGGGTACAGAGAAGGTAGGTTGGAAAGGGGGAACCGATTACAAGGATCTACATGTGACCTCCTCCCTGGGGGAAGGACAACAGAAAAGTGGGTGAAGGGAGACATCAGACAGGGCAAGATATGACAAAATAACAATTTATAAACTAACAAGGGTTCATGAGGCAGTGGGGAGTATGGAGGGAGGGGAAAATGAGCTGATGCCAGAGGCTTAAGTGGAGAACAAATGTTTTGAGAATGGTGAGGGCAATGAATGTACAAATGTGCTTTACACAAGTGATGTATGTATGGATTGTGATAAGAGTTGTATGAGCCCCTAATAAAATGATTTTAAAAATTACTGAGTAAAAAAAAAATAATAAAGCCTTTATGTTAAATGGGAAAAAAAGAAAAGTTTTCATACATTCAAAGATTTGGCCATTCAAATTGAACTGTCAGGCAAAAAGCTATGCTTTCTGGAGACACTGCTTTGAGGCACATGATTAATTATTCATCTAGTCTAAATTTCCACAGGCAGGAGACACACTTATGACACAAGGTGCTAAAGAGCATGTGTTTTACATTTGTCTCCAAGGCTGCATCTCTCACAGCCTACTACTACATCTGTGCACTCAGAGCCAATTCCTAACTCAAATTCAAGTGTCACTTGCTGCGCGTGTTTGACATTTGACGTTTTCTCCCACCTTTCCTTCACATCAATACTTTTTCTGTTTCCACCTACTCTCAAAATATTAACATGTTAACATTATTTATCTTTAAGGCAAAGTAGTAGTAATTGCAGTCATAGCAGCAATGGTGAAAAGAGAGGGAAAGTAGCAATACAGGAAAAAAGAAATCTTTCCTTAAAGCCCCACAGGCGGCAAAAAGTTCATAACTATAGAAAAAAAATCTTTTAATACTTGAATTGATGTCTTTCTGTTCTCTTATTTCTTTTTAAATCAGATTCATTAAGAAGAAAAAGTTTATTCCGTATCCTGGTGCAAAGTAGTTGGTAAATCTGCTGCAAAGGACCTTTTTAAAGTGTTAAAGAGCAAAGACATTGCTTTGAAGACTAAGACGTACCTGACCCAAGCCATGGTTTTCAGTGGCCTAATATGCATGTGAAAACTGGACAGTGAATAAGAAAGATCAGAAAAGAATCAATTCATTTGAATGATGGTGTTGGGAGGAGAAGGCTGCCAGAGGTACAAACAAATCTGTTGGAAAAAGCACAACCAGAATGCTTCCTAGAAGTGAGGCTGGAGTTCACCTCATGTCCTTGGGGCAAGAACCTGGAGAAGGACATCATTTATGGCAAAGTAGAGGGTGAGGGGAAAAGAGGAGCCAGCAACAGGACGGACTGACATAGTAAGTGCAACAGTGAGCCCCAATAGCCACAATTCTGAGGGTGGTGCTGGGCAGGGCCTGGTTTATTTTGTTGCACTGGGATCACTATGAGTCACAACTGATTTTAAGCCACCTAACAACAACAACAACAACAACAGTGGCAACAAGTGTAAGAAAGTACAGGTCAGATGCTAGGGACACAAAGAATGAACAGAGTAAAAGCCTTACACTCCAGGGACCCATAATTATGGAAGGCCAACAGAAAAATAGGCCATTTCATGATCTGGGCTGTTCAGGAGCGAAGAGAGACTGTGTCTAAATTTGAAAGAGAAGCACTAGCAAGGCTGCATCAAGCATGTAAAGAAGAGGAGACGGGGGCGGGGAAGCAGGGACCAGAAGAGCATGTTTCTCCCTCAGGTTTCCAAGGGTTCTCTATGACTACAGCACAAGGGTGGTAGGAGGAGAGGCTGGGATTTATCCTGTGCAGGATGCACAGTTCATGAAGGGGTTTGAGCAGGGAGTAACTACAGGATCAATGAAAACTTTTGGAAAAGACAGTTTCTCTTTGATAGTTAGCCTAGGTGGGGAATGCAAGGAAGACCCCTGAGTGGCTAGGTTGCCAGAGCCTGGTATCAGTAGGATGTATGTGTGCGTGTTGTATGGACAGACAGTTATCACTGAGGTGACTCTGACTGATGGCAGCTTGTGTGCGTCGAAACAGGCCTGTGTTCGATAGGGTTTTCACTAGCGAATTCTCCAGATGGAGATCACCAGACTTGTGCTTCCAAGGCAGCACTGGTGGACTGACCCCGCCAACCATTTGCGACATGTCCACGGTTTTAACGGTTTAGCCTATCCGTAGTCCAAAAGTGAAACTACCTCAGAACTGATGAGTACTTTACATTAAGCTAGGAGCCCAAGTCCTGTAGTAGTCATGTGTTGGGCTGTTAATTGAAAGTCAGCAATTCAAAATCACCAGCCACTCTCAGGAGGAAGAAGGGGCTTTCTGCTCCTGTAACGGAAACGCACAGGGGGAATCGTACCCTGTCCTATAAAGTTACTGAGTCACAATCGATGGGATGGCAGTGAGTTTCGTTTCGGTGTGTGTAGCTTAGAAACACATAACAACTATGGGTTAACCAAGCAGGAGAAAATAAAGGAATAGATTTGAGAACAATTTACTTATTTCAGATTTCAGAACTGAGAGGACTAGCAATAGAAAAACATCTACGCTCTTTCTTACAGCAAGCAAGGAAATCAGACAGAGGTAACTGTAAATAACTCTAGCTCACAGATGATTCCTCATTCCTAATTGATTTGTATCCTACAAAGGAAGCAATACATGTGAATAAAAAGATTCAGATCCAAAATAAGACTGGATTCCATCAAACGTAGGCAAATGACACATACAGTTGTTACACCATCACCCCTTGAACAGCGGACGTTGCTAGTTAATCACTTCTGAACCTCACCATTTTACTAAACACGGCACTCCAGGCAATCACTACTATTAAAAGGAATGGGCACAAGAGATGAAGTTTGCATGCCCTCCCAGTAGCCAGGGGAGAATAGAAGAGAGAAATTTGGTTCCTATCGATTGAGCACAGGGGAATCCTAGAAGAACCTGTTCCTAGAGAGAAGTTACCACCCAGAACATAAATTCTATTTAGAGCATTTATCTTTCTTTTCTAAGCTTGTCTTTGGTTGTTGCTGTTGAGCAGGCCCCAACCATGGCAACCTCAACCCACGACAACTCCATGAACAATGAGATCTTCCTTATAATCCAGGTTTTCACTGGCTGATTTTTTTGGGGGGAAGGGGTTTGTTGTTTTTCCTCCCTTAAATAGATGACCTAACACTTCTTTCCGGTCTGCTTAAGTCTATAAGCCCCACTGACAACTGGCATTATAGCCCACAAGCTGTGTCGAGGCGCATGGCCTGGGAATGAGCACTGGGTCTCCATAGAACAGAACCACCACTGTCCCTTAAACTAAGGTGACCAGATGTCCCGCTTTTGGCGGGACAGTCCCGATTTTTGGAAAGAATGTACGACAAGTTGGGAACGGTCTATTTGGTCCATATAGACCCAAATTTTTCATCAAGAACACCTCCCCTCCCCCCGGTCAATGGTGTCCCGCTTTAAATCTGGTCACCTTACCTTAAACCCAAAACCAAGCCCAATGTCATCAAGTGTAGAACTTCCCTAGTGGGTTTCCGAGACTGTTATTCTGTACAAGAGCAGAGAGCACCATCTTTTTCCACAGAGAAGCTGGTGGTTTAGAACTGTTGACCTCAAAGTTAGCAAGCCAATGAGCAGCTAAGCCACCAGGGCCCCTTAAGCCCATCTTTTAAAAAAGCAAGTAAGATCCTACTGTCTTAAATGATGCAACAAAACCCTTTGTTGTTTACATGTAAATCTTTCTCTCTGACAAAATTGAGGAACTGAGGTATAATTTATGTTCTTAGAGTTTTATTTAAAACAAAGACTTACTCATAAAAAAAAGTTCTCCCGATTAAGAGATGGGGGTTTCTAGGTTTGCCAGCTACTCCCCACCAACTCCTCAAATGTTGCTGCTTCCTCCCAGGTTTCTATGCACACTACTTTCCCTTCCATTCCTAGAAACCAGCTGGTAGAATAAGGAGCCACAGAAATGGAAGCAGATTTGCAAGTGGCAGTGCCCATGTTTTTCAACAAGCTCTAAGTCAGCCTGGCACTGTTACTCATCATGGAATCGATGAGTTAGTTTTGTTCAAAACCACAGCTACATTGCTAGTCGGGTCAAACAATAAAGGTAGTCCCGTTATGTAAGCTACTTTCTTGACTCTTTCCCCTGAAACATGATCAGCTTCGTTATACTAATGCCTCATTTAGCTCTTGAGACAATTCTGACTCATAGCAACCTATAGCAGAAAGCACATAGGAGTACCGGCCCATTTAAGCTAACTCAGAGTAAACCTAGTAACCAATAGTCAGGATTTGTACGTATGTGGTCTGGTTCAAGAGCCTGCTCTTGACCAATGACCCAAAAAAGAGCAGAGACTACTTTTATTGCTTTACTGATTGCCAAGTCTGCAGGCATCATACTTCCTTGTTGTTGGCTGCCATCAAGGTGACTGAGGCAAACTGCTGCAAAGCTAGTCAGCAGCTGTGAGGGTGGTTTAAATGGAGGCTCGGTAACTTACTCGAGGCTATACAACAGAAAGATGACAAGACACTACTGATTTATTATGTGCATGACACTCTGACTGTGTCTTCTCTTTAATCCGCACAGCCCTGTAACACAGGTTCTAGGCTCCACTCAGTCTACAACTGGAAAGTGAGAGATATAAGGAGAATTTTGATAGTCTAATTAAAACCAAATTAGTAAGAAGAGAAACTCAAACTCAGGTCAGTTGAAGCCCCAAATTTCTGGGGTTTTCTCTTACACTCCTGCTGTCATGAAAATGTATACAACAGCTACTTATGCAAGGCACTGTTAGGGCAGCAGAGATGATTCACTTCTACTAAGGAAGTGTGTATCATATTGAGGGTGAAAAGGTAGCTATGCAAATCGCTGTCATTCATGTGCTCCCCCTCTTAAGTATTCACTAGAATGCATACATACATTTGTGTACCAGAAACTGCTGTTTTGTTTTGTTTTGTTTGCCCTCCTGACCTTAAAATCCAGGAAAAATAGCAAGATAAGTAAGAAAAGTAAGCAAGGTAGTGCTAAGTACTAAGGGAGAAAGAAGAGAAAAGAGGTGATGTGTTGGAAGTTTCAGAGAGAATTAGCACAGACTCTTCCTCTCGGCTGGACCCTTGGCCAAAGAGCACACCTTCGGTCATGGAGACACAGTCAGAACTTACCCCTCACCTTTCAAATATTGACAAGGCCACTCAAGGGTCCTTTGGAGGACTTCATCGCCCCCTCTAACATGCTGTAGCAGAGTATTTGTTGATTATTTTCTTTACATTTTCTTTACATCAGTTGGTGTTAGATTGTGCTGTCCCTTTGTGAGGAGCCCAGGTGGTATAGTGATTACACACTGGACAATGATCAGCATGGTAGGCAGTTCGAAAGCACAAGGAGCTCCAAACTACCAGCGGCTCCGCAGGAGAAAAGACTGGGCTTTCTACTGCCACAAACAGTTACATACTCAGAAACCCACAAGGGGTCGCTCGCTGTAAGACAGCACTGACTTGATGGCAGTGAATTTGGTCCCATTGGTGGACCTACGGGTTTGTCTTGCTTGCTATAAGAAAAATGTTAATAAATAATTTAGAGTACATACTTTTTTATTTACAGGCAGAGAGGTGCATTTTTTACATCATAGTAAAGCTGGCTTGTTTGTTTTTGCTTTACTGTGAATTCTTTTAGCTACGATTTCCAAGATCGGTACTTTGCATATATCTTTCAGAGGTTACATCTTTGGAGGGCACATCTGTTGAGTAAACCACAGATATGCATGTTTTAATTTCGCTGTTCCTCATAGACCATAGAATGTGACGAATAAATGGCTCTCTCCACTTTCCTTTTTTTACTGGGTAGCATCTGTGTTTTAATTTAATCTTTTTACTGATGTCACAATCCAAGCTTGCTAGCAAGTGCAGAAGAACCCTGGTGGCATGGGTGGGTTAATGATAGGCTGCTAAACAAGTTTGTCAGTTCGAGGCCACCAGCAGCTATTCTATTGTGTCCTACAGAGTTGCTATGAGTCTGAATCTCCTACTAAAGGGCATCAGTGAGTTTGTCTTGTGTTTGGTTTTATGGATTTATTTTTACTCTCAGCACATTATAAATTTGAAAGTGAACCTGCAGCATGATGAGACGTTCTAAAAGGCAGAAGCTATGTCTTGACGGTGTCACAGCACTTATTACACTATCTTAGCATATTATAAAACATGAATTTGTAAATTTGATGGCAATCATAATAATTGTTACATTTTAATATTCTACCCTCAAGATTCTTAAAGCATTTCATAGAGAAAGATGAATAATTATAAAACACATGTGGAGTGCATTATTATTTGTAATATTTTAAAATAAATTGCTATTGCATAGCAATTTGTAGATAAAAGCTTACAGCACATAGGTATAAAATTAGGAATAAAGAGTTTCAGAATTAAAAACTCTGAAAACTTTTAAAAGTTAAAGAGTTTCCGATATTGATCCCAAAACTTCAGATTCTTAAGAATATGTCAGAGCCATGAATTACTATGAGTAAAAAACTCTCAATCTTTTATATTAACTTATTATAAACTTTTGTGTTTTGCTGTTGAGGGAGGAACTCCCTTATTAAAGTTTATAACAGGTCATCAGAATGCTACATGTAAATGAGAAATTAAAACAACTGTGTAAAGAACAAATGCAGTGTGATAGGCCACTGACTAAGCATAAAGCTTATTAATCACTGAGATAAGCCAAACATAAAGTGTGAAGAAAATCTGATGCAAGTCAACTCTTGTACCCCTCATTTAATACACAATACCTCTATCAAGAAACAGTTAGACTCTAACTCTGCATCCATAGGGAAAACAAATCCAAGCAAAGGTCAATTCTCCACTGGCTCAGATATTGTCAACATGGAAGTATATCATTACTGCATGGAAAGCAATCATGACAGTTAAAAAATAATATTTCTGAAGTGTTAATGTGAAATCAAGAAGGTAGAGTTTAACCAGGTTTGAGAGGATACCTATGTTTGGTGCTGAGCTAGGTGATACTTTTTTAAAAATTAAAAGCATTTTATTAGGGGCTTGTACAACTCTTATCAAAATCCACACATACATCCATTGTGTCAAGCACTTTTGTACACTTGTTTCCCTCATCATTCTCGAAACATTTGCTTTCTACTTGAGCCCCTGGAATTTGCTCATTTTCCCCCTCCCTCCCTGTTCGCCCTCCCCCATGAACCCTGGGTAATTTTAAATTTTATTTTGTCATGTCTTACACCATCCAACACCTCCCTTTACCCACTTCTCCGCTGTCCCAGGGAGGAGCTTATATGTAGATCCTTGGAATGTGTTCTCCCTTTCTCCCTCACCTTCCCTCCACCCTCCCGAACGTGATACACTTAATCATTTGTTCACAAGAAAAATGATCAACTAAAAAAAGTATTCAATAGTATATCCATCCAATAGTAACATCCATCTCATATGCTTTTAAGATGCTAAAAGCCATCAGTTTGATTTCATGAAAACATAACTATTATCTCTTATTTTGATGGAAAATCAATCTATTACTTTAAGAAACAAAATTAAATGAAATTTCTTTTTCTAAAATGATTAGCAAGCGGAAAATATTTACAAACAGCTTTGTGAAAGAATCACTGTACTTACATGAATTGCTACGTGAAAGCAGATATTTTACTCCAAAATGCCACCCTATCTGGATGCCTATGACAGGTAATGAAAAAGATCCAAAGTCATGTTATGTTACATAAAAGGTGAGGTTCTTCCAAGCTAGTCTTGCCCCCTTTGCTTACATGTGAGAATATGCTTTCACAGAAAAGATGAGAAAATGACAAACAAAATTATGTACATTGTACAGTTAAGAGTAACCCACCCACTGCCACTGAATTAATTCCAATTCATAGCAACCCTATAACACAGAGGAAAACTACTCCTTTGGGTTTCTAAGATTTAAGTCCTTAGGGGAACAGACAGCTTCATCTTTCTCCCTTGGAGTGGCTGAAACATGAATTGGTCAGTGAACAGGGCAGATATGTTTGCTTCGGTTTGAATGGCTGACCTTGTGGTTAGCAGCCCAACTCGTAATCCAGGACACCACCATGTGAAATGGCAACCTGTGGCTAGCAGTCAAACACTTAACCCAGTGCGCCACAATTTGAGAAAAAAGAGGATCGAGGACAGTGAATTCCATGGCAAAATGCTGCAGTGAAACCTCACTTAGTAGCATGTGTAAAATAAAGTTAAATAGAAAAGAATTTCACTGTATAGCAGAAATTATTAAATGACTACAGAGAAATTAGCTACCTCACACTTTAATACCCCCTAAATATTGAAGCGTCAAATTAAAGGAATTTTGTTTAAAGAGCTAATATTTACTGAGTGCTTAGTAAGTGCAAACTCTACTGTTAAGCACTTTATATGCATTCATTGAATCATCAAAAAAGCTTTAAGAGGTAGATATTTAAAATATCTCCATTGCATATTAAGTGTGACAGCTGGACTGGGTCTGGTTTGGTCCTTTACTGCCAATAAACAATATTAAGTTTCATGTAACTCTCATGATTAAGCTCACCCACCGAGGATCATTAACATACCCAATCCTCTATCAATAGGGATACCCTCTGGATTGCTCAAACCACCACATGATGAAATTCTTTTATATGGAGGAGGGCAGAGGTCAAGTAGTGATGATTGGGTCCTCATATGCAGAAAGAAAGCCAGGGTAAATCTTGAAGGCCCTTGACTCTTAGCCCAGATAGGGTATGGTGGTGTAATTGTTGTATGAAGTTGCCATGCACAAAGGCCCACACAGACAGACAAACAAACAAAAACCAAACTCATTGCCATCCACAAGCTGATGACTCATATAGGACAGGGCAGAACAGTCCTTGGGAGTTTCCGAGACTGTTAACTCTTCATGGGAGTATGCCTCCTGAGGGGCAACTGGTGGTTTCGAACCGTCCTTATAGTTAGCAGTCTGACACCTAATCACTGCACCACCATGGCTCATGCCAGAGAAACAGTGGTCTCTTAACACACAGCTTTAAAATACACTTGTAAGCACTTCAGAGAAGGAGGAGGAGAGACAAGGATAGGGTGAATATACTTTCTTAAAAGACCAAAAGTATCTTGTTTGGTTGACCTGGTGGGTTCTGACTCCGAATAACACTATGACACAGTTGAACTGTCCCAAAAGGGTTCCACAGCTGTAAATCTTTAAGAAGCTGACTGTCAAATCTTTATCTTGCTGAGCAGCTAGTAGGTTCAAACTGCTGACCATTTTTGTTGTGCAAAATGATGTCTTGTTAACCAAGACATCACCATGGCTCCTATCTAAAAGAGACTTAGATACCAAAGATAGGCCACTGAGCCAATTGTCACTCATGAGCGACCCTTTAGTGCAGAAGAGAACTGCTCCCTCTCATGGGTTTCTGAGGCTATACATCTTTATGGGGGAAAAGAGCCTCATCCTTCTCTCTTGTCGTGACCACTGGGTTCAAACTGCTGGCCTTGTGGTTAGCAGCCCAACTCATAATCCAGCACACAACCATAGTTAGTTGAAGATAAAAGTGGGGAGAGAAGGTGGTTTGAGAAGACTGACTCAGTTCCAACCTGGATCCAACATACCGTACTTTTAAAATAGTAAGAAAGCAGGGTATTTTCATTCATATGAGTACTTTTAGGGAGGGTAGCAATGTTTCTGATTGTTTTAAAAATCAAAGGTCAACCAAACAAGTCTGTATTTATTCATTACAGCTGTCAATGACACAGGAGTCAAAAAGGATTAGAGATCTGGTATTTTTAAATAATAAATTAAAAACACTACAAATTTTGCCTACTCAAAAGTCATGTAGAACAACTTTTCTAGATTAATCAAAACATATTTATGCTTGTATTTTTAAACAGTACAGTATTCTTCAATTTAGCTCAATTAAAATGTATGTAAAATGGTTCCAGGAAACCAAATCTTATTTTCCTAGCAAATACCATAATATTAGCAAAAAATGCTTCAATGAAGGTAAATACCCATCAACGGACAGAACTAAGAAAAGGCCCAACTAAAAAAAAAAAAAAGAAAAGGCCCAACTATTACAACAGTAGTTTTGAACCCACTGGTTCAAGTTTATCACTTCTAAAACTCAAAAGCAAGGGAAAAGTGGCAAGAGAACCACCAGTGCCTTTTTTTGCTGCTCTTTTTCCACTTGGGGGAGGAAAATTCTTCCCAGATCTGCTTAAATGCACTCAACAGAACCTTGTGGTGTATAATGTTTCCCCCTCCCCTAAAAGAACACCTAATTTGTGTATCAAGACCAGATAAGGAGATATACAGATAAATTCTCATAAGAAAATAAAGAAAAAATGTAAAACACTTCATGATGTACAACATACCTCACAAAATAATTATGCAACCGTCTTTCAGATACTAATAAACATGGGAGCCCTGGTGGCGTAGTGGTTACACATTGGGCTCACCACAAGGTCAGCAGGAGAAAGATGAGGCTTTCTACTTCCATAAACAGTTACAGCTTTAGAAACCCACAGGGGCAGTTCTACCCTGTTCAAGAGGATCTCTAGGAGTTGGAATTGACTCAATGGCTGTGAGTTTTTGAGCTTTATAGCTGCAACATTAACCAACAAGTCTTCTTTTAGGTTCAACTGAACATTCAGACTCATAATATCATCATTGCAACATCTGGCACCAGTCTTGTGAAAAAAGATGCAGGAATCAAATATGGCTTGCCAGCAGGGCAGCTTTTAAGTTTTCCTTTGTGGAAGTAACTGCCCCCCACACTGCCCTGGATCCAGCAAGTTAGTTTGGTGCAAGGTCTACACTGGGTAGGTACAGCAACTGCCCACATAGAAGTGTCATGCTCCATAAGAAGCAATAACTCTTTTAACAAGTGGCAGGGAATCTGCAAAGGAGAGGCCTTATAAATGCTCGTTTATGATTAGCACTGGACTCAGGAAAACCCAAAGTTATTATTGGGTATTTATATTCCATTCATTTATCTCCCCATTCCAAACGCAGTTCATCAATCAGTGGTACCATTTTGACCATAGACAGTGCTGCCTGGAAACATGTTGATAAACAGCCATACTAGAACACCAAAGGAACAGAGTTAGAGTATTAACTATAAGTGAAATTCTCCCATATTAGGAAAAGCATTAAAAAAAATCCTTTTACCTATAAAAGTCATATAATTATCAAAAGCTCTTACATTCCAACCCCAAATATGCAAAATATATAATTTACTCCAAATCAGTAAGAACAAACATCCCCCAATTTAAAAAAATGGGCTAAAGTCATTAATAGGCAATTCGAAAAATAAACTAGAATAGTTGATGTATTATTTCACCAGCAACCAGAAGCTGGAATATTAAAACTATAACAACAAAATCACTTCATTTTCTTAAACTGTCCAAAATTAGAATCATAAAATACTACGTTGCCAGTTACAATGAAAAGCAGAGAATAAACTAATAGTATTTAGCAAAGATAAAATCACATTCTCTATACAACCCCGCTAATACCTTGCTAGGCAATATCCTAGAGAAAGTTTGACTTGTACACACAAAATGACATGCACAAAAATGCTCACTGCTGGAATGTTTATAATCACAAAAATAAGAAGCAACCTAAATGTCTATTAACAGGCAAACAGGTAAATCACAGTATGTTCACATAATAAAATATTACACATTTGACTGACCTACAACTACAGTGGTATCTCAGGAAAATAGTTATGTTTAAAAGGCAAACTCAGAACAATACAGAATATTAAACTATGTAGTGAACTTTTCAAACATAGAAAACTATACTAAATATTATAATTAAAACACCAAGAGTAAAATTACTTTAAAATTTTTAATATTGGCTTTCGTTTCTCCCAAACTATTCTAAACCAAGTTCTGATAAGCCTTTTTCTGGATCCGAGTCGCTGCTGGTCCGTTCAGAGTGCCAGTCATGCTGTCCCAAACCAACAAGCAGCCTCCCACCGTTTTCCTGCCTCTGGAAATTCGTTCTGCTTACCTAGGGCACATCAGTCTACATAAAGTATCATTTTGGGACTTTTACTCTTCAGCTCCTGGGAATTAAATCTGTAATGGCAACCACTGTGGTAGAATACAATGAAAACTCCTTAACCTAGTATTTATCTAAAGGTTTCAACATCTGGCTCAAATCTGTATTTCAAATTGTACCTTGCAATACTTGTCTATAAAAATGGCTCCCTTTGGTCAAAGCTGCCCTATTCAAAGCCTTGAATTTTGGCTGTTGTTAGGTGACCTCAAGCCTGCTCCTATTAAAAGTGGCCTTATGTAAAACAGAATTAATGTTGCCTGGTCCTGCACCATCTTCACAATCATTGATATTAAATGTGACTTGTCCTTTAGTTGTGTTATATTCCCTGGCTGGAATTTCACCTTGTCCACGTCTACTCTTATTTCCTGGGATCTTATATTAGCTGTTCTATAAGTCTGTGCCACAAAGCACTTCCCTTCCACAGTCTACCCTAACCACTGTAAGTTCATTCCATCGTTCAACACGTTTACCGGGTTCCTACATGGTGAGGAGACATAGTTTGAGGGAATACAAAGAATGCATATGCATACCATTCATACATACTTCTTTGGTTTTTTTTGTTAATTTGTCAATTGTATGAGTTTTAGAAAGCAAGGGATTCAAGGCAACTAACAAAATACTTTGTAACTGGCTAGGTTCAAAAACAGTCTCAATTAAGTTGATATTATTAAACAAACCTTTAAATAACAGTATAATGTTTAACCCCAAATAACTAATACCTATCCTTGGAGCTTTGAATAATTTCAGTGTTTTATTTTGATGTATATATTCATGTAACAAGAGAAATGGACATGGGGTCAGAAGATCTGTTTGATCCCGGGCTCCATCAATCTTCATAAACTGGTGTTTATACCTATCTTAGAAGACTTACATGACTGTTATGATAACCAGTCCTACTATCCTAGTAGAGTGTCTAGCATTCATTCATTAGTCCAACAGCTATTTCCTGGGTTAGTCACAATAGATGTCAATATGTACACTTCCGGAAAGAGCTAAAAAAAAAAAAAAAAGACCTGTGTGCTCCAACCCCTCCCTCCTCTTTTTGGTTAGGTAGCCGTCCATGGAACAAATGGCTTACACTGAACTACTAACCTCAAGGTTGGTCACTGAACCCTCCCCAATGGCACCTCTGAAAAAAGGCCTGCCAATCTGCTTCCATAAAGTCTGTAGTCAAGACAGTGCACTGGGACCATTCTAACTGTAAGCCATGGTGCCCCCACGAGTTGACATCCACTAGATGGCAGTGGTTGGGGTTTGGTTTAAGAATGCAGGTCTGGGATGGGGGGGTGGGGGAAAAAAAAAAAAAAAAGAATGCAGGTCTGTGACTAATATCTAAAAGAAATAGGCCCACAGAAATGTTCACCTAAAATATTTAAATAAAAAAACTCTTTCAAAAGCCTGAAAATGTTAAAGACTGTGTTAATCACTGTATTTGCCACATAAATTACAGACAGTATTTGTAACCCTGGCAAAGTTCTAATAAAATTGGTATTTAGAAAAGAATAAATTATCAGAAATTGCTGATTATAATAAATATGGTCTCAGAAACACTTCTTTTCATAAAGAAAATTATTTGATTTCCTTTTTGAATAAGATACCCTGCATTTTGCTAGGGATGGCCAAGCTGACCTTCCTTAAGAATCATTAACCTGTTACCATAAATAAACCCCGCTGCTCCCCGAGTTGCCCATTTGAGAAGCAGCTACTCTTGAAATTAACTAGTAGAGTCTATCTTGACCTTCATTTGAAGCTCATATTCTAAACCACTATCCCCGCTCTCTTCTCATGTCTTTCTATACCAGGGCCGCCTCTCCCAATGCTCAGAGCCATAAAATCTTTCACTGTTCTTCCACTTCAACATCTGGGGAACCTGTGCCTAAGCCACTGCCAACCTCATTTTTGGCTTCCACTCCTTTTAAATAGGAGCTCTGGTGATATAGTGGGTTACAGTTACACACAGGGCTGCTAACCACAAGGTCAAAAGTTTGAACCCACCAGCTGCTCCGCGAGACAAAGCTGAGGCTTTCTGTTCCTCTAAAGTTTCAGTCTCAGAAACCCAATGCAGCAGTTCTACACGGCTCTGTGCATTGCTGAGTCAGAATTGACTCGATGGCACTGAATTGGAAGTATTTTGTTTTTTGAACTTCTTTTAACAACAATAACAAAAAGGAAAACCAAATATTTGGAGCTACTCAGGAAATTTGCATTTACCTTTCAGTTGTATAGGAAACTAATAAACAAATATTAATATTATCTATTCAAGTAAATGTGCTTGCACAGTTAACAAAACAACTGTCATACAAAATCATGCTTGAATCATTTATTTTGAACATAGTTCTATGAGGAATTAGTTTAAATATAAAAACAACGAATGAATTACCTACCCTATAGTTTAAATAGAATAATACTATTTTTAAGATTTTGCAAAGTAGATTAAATTAAAAACTAAAAGTCTATGAATGCATTTTAGATAGTTTAAATTTTTGCTTGTTCTGATACATGCAGCAAAAAGGTATATATTAAAAATAAATCATGACCAATTACAAAAACAATAAACAGACACACTGGTTAAAAAAGGAGCGTTTTTAAAAGAAAGCAAAGAGGAGTGGACCTCCCTTTCCTATCTTTCAGATCATCATTCTTTTTTGGTCTTAATTATAAGCAAGACAGTATAGTAAATGACAAATTTGCCGTCTCTCATTTTTAGCTCAGAAACAATAATAAAAACCAAATTCACTAATTGTTAAAGAAATGGGGGCATGGCCAGCACCAGAGGGCTGTCGAAGAGACTGAGCGCATTACTAAAGTTTCACATGTGTTAACCGACCACTTCCCTAGAATTGGCAGCCTTGCTGTAAATTTAAGATGCTGTGCTTCATGCGAGAATGGAGTAAAGGGCAGTCATTATGCTCTTTTCTTCTGTGTTCTCCGAGGGGAAACTGTGTAGTTCTTTAAAATCAAATGCTTGACTAAAGTAAGAGTTTTGGAAGAACAAATACTCAACTTTTCAAGTTTTAAATTACTAAAAGCTGCTCTCACTGGACTTGACTATGTAGAAATCAGTGACTAAATAATGTTTTCCAGAACTAGCAATCAAATGCTTTCAACATCAAAAAGCAAAACTGGAATCATGTCAGGGCTCTGCTCTGCCAAGCTTTAGGCAGAGAAAGAGAACACAGCTCGTTATGGCAAGGTCCGTGTCACCACCAAGAAGAGTAGCGCGCCTCAGCCAACAGGACAGATAACTGATGACACACTTTGGGTCCCAGGTATATCTGTACCCTTGCTACACCCTGTGTGTTTGCAAGCACATGTTTCTACACAAACAGCACCCCTCCTGCTACTGGGCCTCTCTTGGTACTGAGTCACACTGACTGATGAAGAACGCTCCTTCCAAAACCCTTTAGACCTTTCCACTACTGCCAAGCCAGGGACAAAATTGTATAGAGATTCTACTCTATTGAGTGCAGATTCTACGCCATTGGATTCAAAGATTGCAGATATGCTGCACATGTGCTATTACTGTTTTAAAGTATGCGTTTTGAGCCAACAAATCTGAAATGTAAGAAATTGTGTTCATAAACTCTCTTAACAATAGAGTTTTGAAAACCACAATTTGGAAACCTGGTGGTATTTCAGAATGTGTTCAAACTTGGCACAACCTGTGGGATATGAAACCATCACGCTTTTTCCATTTTCTTTCCATTTTTAAATTGCCTGTAAACTTTCATCACAAGTGTACAGCTGCAGGTACAGACATGGCAGACATGCATCGGTTCATCTGAGAAGGAAGGGTGTTTGCAGACATTAGGCCAGATTCGATCAAAGCACAGCACATGCTTCAACATGAAAGCCCTTTCCCCTTCTCCCGAACTTCCTTAGGAGGTATCTGTCTGACTTAACTGCACATCTCTTCTACTCCTCCTTTAATTTTTCCTTGTCATTTATAAATTAATATTATCATGTGCTTTCATTTTTTTCCCCTTTGATAAGAGTAATTTTAGAAAGCTAAAGAAAATGTTTCTGGCCACAGATTTAACACAGCAGTCTCTTAACTGATTGGTCTAAAGGCTGAAAAGCCCCTTTGCTCCCCCTTCTAACATCTGTCACAAGAGTCAGATTACAAATCAACCTGAATAGTGAAATCAAGTGGCAAGTATGTACAGAGAAAATACAACAAAGAGGAAAAGTAAGAATTAGGGCATAGCAGAAACCATGATATAGTTTTGATTCTTTAGCTGATATAATCATATAAATGGACATCATGTAGAAGCAGCACTGAACAAATGGTTAATGTTAGAAACAGAACTTTCTTATTTCCTAAATAAAATTGTTTCGCAGGTATAAAACATAATCTATCACGAATGGAGGTATCTGTGCCTTTTACTTGTAAAGTGGCAGCTCTATCTTTGATGTTTAAACTACTGATCTGTGAACTGCTTTTGATAATTGTGTTATTAATCTAAAATTATTTCAATAGGTCAAAAAATTGATTGAGTACCTATAATGGGCTGCCAAAACACACTTCGTGATTTTTAAAATAATAACTAGTAAAGCAGTCAGCAAACATCTCCAAAATCCAATAGTTTTATCTTATAACTGCATGCCAAAAAATATAGTCAGAAAAATATTTAAAGCAACAATATAAACTTCTAAAAGGCTAAATGTTTTTTGGATAAAGGCTCTTAATGGTTCCCTAATACATAACACACATCCAAAAACACAATTTAAATTCAACTTTGCTCTATTAAAATACTGAAGTTTCTAAAGCGTGCGTAATGTATGTAACCTGATCAGTGTTGCTGTAATTTCTGCGAAGGGTGAGCGTCGGCAATACGCCAGATCTTGCCATCTGTAGGTGCTTTACACAAGTCCGAGAGGTTTTTGCCAGGGGAGGGGGTAGGGAGAGAGATGCAAGGGGTAGTGGTTGGAATCCTTGGTGTTTTGAAGTAGGCTCAAAGTATATAGCATGTGTTTTTTAACCCAGGACCAATTATTTTACTTTATCTGTCACTGTTGAACAATTATCCCAACAATTTTGTACTGCTTAATTTTAGATTTGCTCAATGACATCGGTTCTATCCCAAACCCATTTCATACTAACATTATAGATATACTCTTTCATGACAAAATGAATCATTTTATTTCTATACTTTGCAAAAGGATGGCGTTCCTCAAGTAACTTTCCCAGTTTCTCAGCTTTTTAGAGCACAGTAATTATAATAACTCTAAGACTCCTTCTGTGAAACTACTGGTAGGCTTGTAATCCAGAAATCTATATAGCATGTAAATAAAAACTATTTAAACTCAGGCCTACAACTGATTTTAATAGGTCAACACTCACAGTATGTTCATTCACCCAGCTCATCTCACCTCGAATGAGCACTGCAGACAGAAATGCACATATAGTAGTTCAGACGTGGGAATAGAATACAGCACCTTCAACAGGCTCTAGACAGTGGTTCTCAAGCTTCTGAATGCTGCGATCCTTGAATCCGGTTCCTCATGTTGTGGTGACCCCCAACCCTAAAATTATTTTTGCTGCTACTTCATAACTGTAATCATGCTACTGTTTGTAATTATGCTACTGTTATGAATCGGGCAACCCCTGTGAAAGGATCCTTCAACTCCCAAAGGGGTCACGACCCACAGGTTGAGAACCACTGCTCTAGACCAATCTGATTTACACCAGAGTTAAAGCATATGCATAAAAAAATTTTAAAAACCCACACATACATTTAACAAAACAGCCATTTTATCCAACTAGCAAGTTGGTTGATGATTTCTAATTAGTAGCCAAAGCCAAAACAAAAGTTCAAAAACATGGACAAACAGGTCATTTTCTACAAAGTCTTAGTTTGACAGTTATCAAACTTTACTTGCCAAATTCTATCTCTATGTATTCACAGAAAGTTTCAATAAACTGATTATCATAGTCATGAATTACACTGGAGTGATGGAGAAGTTTCTAAGTATGGAATACAGTCCTTAAAAAGAAATAGAAAAGATGTAATATGTAGTTGCAGTACAGGTCCTTAAAGATTTGTATTTATAAGCATACTATAAAATCATATAACTGAATATTGAGACATGTAATATTTAGAAGAGTCCACTTGAGTTGATTTTTAAACTAAAGAATCTCTGGCGTTACATATGTTCAAATACTATGAAAAACAAGCAAACAGCAAACCAGCTAACCACACTGGAATAAGTTTAGAAGAGACAGTATATTTTTTAAATGTTTCGTATTAATGTTTCTAATTACCAAAGTCTTTTATATAGACTTAAAAGCAAATCTCCCTTTTCTGATTAATTAAAGCACTAGCACAAAGAACAAGACTCTAATAACTAGACTCTGATGGGCAGTTCTTTCAGAGAACCAGGAAGAGGCAGATCCAACTGGAAAAAGAATACAAGTTGTTTAATGAAAAAAAGACTGCACTGTTATAGAAGGTGGTTTCTATGTATAAGAAACACTTCTGAAAATATAAAGCATGTGTAGTTGATGGTATAGCAGAGATATTTTGGCTTAAAAAAAAAGCTCATTCTTCTCAAAATAAGTCTAGCCTTTGAAAGAGTTTATGTGAGTTTTGATACATGGTAAAATATTGCTTCAAAATAAAACTATTGAAAAGATCTAGAAATAACCCTCTTTCTCTTAATGATACCCTATTTATCAAAGACACATTTCAATATTTGCTATTAACTTTAATGGAAAAGTTTCACAATGTACTGAGAGAACACCAGTTTCTTTCATCAAGATAAAAAGAGGCAGGCCATTGATGTGCAATGGATATATCTAAATTAAATGACGAGAAAGAAATTAAGAAAAAAAAATTGGGACAGGACCCATAACAGCACTGCAATTAAAAAGTTAAGAAATGGAAATTATCAGGAAAGACCAAAAAAACCGTAGGATTTTCTCAAATGTGAGATTTGCTCTTTGGGGAGAGAAAAGATTTAACAATAATGGATAACAAATTAAGGGGATGGAAGGAGAGAACTCAAATATATCCCAACAAAGATTTCTGGATGTCAAATATTAAAAGTGAAGACACTTAATAGTTAAAAACAATTTTCTAAAGTTCTGATATGTGGACTCTTAGAAACATAATAATAATTCAGGTGTACATGGAATTTTTGCAAATTTTTCATTATATTGTTATCCACTAACAGCCCATGCTGCACCAAAGGCACTGGTGAAAAAATATGGCTCCAGAAATTGCCAGAATACCAATTAAGATGTTTCAACCAAAGGATGCAACACTGGAAGAGCTCACTCATGTTTGCCAAGGAATTTAGCCAACCAGCTAGAATTGTGTGCCCATTCCAAGGGAAGGAAATCCAACAGAATACAGAAATTATAAACAGTATCATTAGTATCATATGCAAGTAAACTTTTAATGAAGATAGTTCAAACATGGTTGTTAGCAATACATGAACAGCGAACTGCCAGAAATTCAGGGCATATTCAGAAGACATGAAATGAATATCATTGCTGATGTCTGCTGGACCTTGGTTGCAAGTAGAGTTTCAGAAAAATATTTACTTGTGCTTATTGACACTGAAAAGAGGAGCCCTGGTGGCGTAGTGAGTATGAGTTGGGCTGTGAGCTTCAAGATCAGCTATGTGAAACCACGAACCCCTCCATAACCCAACTCCCATAAACAGTTACAGTTTCAGAAACTCACAGGGCCAGTTCCACACTGTACTGTAGGGCCACAGAGTCGGCATACACTTGATGGCAAGGAGTGAGTGCTGATTCTAAAAAGGTCGTTGACTTCGTGGATCATATCAAATGATAGCTAACAGTTCGATTTGCTGAAATCTAAGAAAACTTGGAGGCACTTATCGATGATGAAAAACCATATTTTTCAGTACAGATAATGTATATATATTATGTGCAATATAAATACCCTCACAACTGAATCAATAGAAAATAGCATGGCAAAACATAAAAAAGACTGAGGTTGTCAGGGATTTCATTTTCTTGGACCCAAAACCCAAACCCATAGAAAAAGCAATCAAGAAATCAAAGGATGTATTGCATTGGGCAACTGTGTTGCAAAAGACCCTTAAAGCTTTAGAATACAAAGATGTCACTTTGAGGACATTCTAGGGAAGGTTTGTGCCAACTCTGCTGGGCCAGGATTCACAGTGACTTGGCAGGGAAGACCCAGTGATCATCCTCCATGATGAGACCTCTTTGAGAATGTGACCTGCTTCCAATATAAGTCAAACTCCAAAACGCCAATCTCAGTGGTCCTATAGTAAATACTGTGAAAAGGCTTCCCTGTTTGTTGTTACATCTGGATCCTGCATCTGGCTCATCAACGTCCATTTCTTGGGACTTGAACAAATGGCCTATCATACTGCCTGCCAATTCTTGAGAGTTGCCGAAGGTTACTATCTTACCTGCCTACCTTAGATAAATTAATCTCTGCAGGCAGAAGAAGCTCACCATGATGCTGTTAATCTTGGGGTCATCAGTCCCAGCAACTGCAAGAGGAAAGCCTCCAGTCTTATATTTGAACCAATGACTGAGAACGTGCCTTTTTATGTAACTGTGAGCCATTTCACTGGTATCAACCTTTCTACACAGACCTGTATATAAACTCCACCGGTTTTGCTTCTCCAGAGAACTCAGTTTATGACAGAGGACTAAGGTGCCCCTGATCAAACCCATGGGATTTTCAATTGCCTTATTTGCATGTGAAAACGGGAAACTGAATAAGGAAGATAAGAGAAGAACTGAAGTATTTTAATTATTGTCATGGCAAAGTATAGTGAATATACTATGGACTGATAGAAGAATGCACACATCTATCTTAGAAGAAATACAGCCTGAAGTCTCCTTAGAAGAGAGGACGGGGAGAATCCGTCTCACATACTTTGGACATGTTATCAAGGGAGACACGTGTCTGGAGAAGGGGCTCATACTTGACAGAGGGTCTGTGCAAAAGAGGAAGACCCTCAGCGTGATGAACTGACACAAGGGCTCAACAATGGGTTCAAACAGCACAGTAACTACGTGACTAGCGGATCTGGCAATGTTTCATGCCGTTGTATGGCACTACCACCTAACAAAAATATTCTGGGGTTTTGTTTTGTTTTTTTTAATCTAAATGATCAAGTCAAAGTTAAACCTCAGAATAGTAAAGTTGAAATATTTTGTCTTTTAAAATATATTTGCCACAAAAGGATAAATGGTAGAAGTCGCTCAAGGGTTGGGACATGTTCAATTGTCCAATTTTCTTCTAAAACCCCAAATATTTTATCTGTATTGATACTATAACCTTCCTGGTTATAAAATTCTTTCTATCTTTTCCCACTTTGTTCTCATTAATACTAGCCCATGTTTTTTATTGTTACAATTAATAATTTTTTCTTTCATCTTCATAGTCCTAACCTTAAAATAATTCACCATGGAGGTGAAAAAAGTGGCATTTGGGTTTGTTTGTTTTTTTTTAATGTAGCTTATGATAATGTTTTCTGTGAAGTAAAATTAATTCTGAAATTTAAAAACAAGCAAAAAATTCCTAAATTTTAAAATAGCACCTTTGTAAAATATATTGAATGCTTTCTTTAAAAAACAAAACAAAACACAAACCCCTCCAACATATCAATAGTATTATTAAGTGAGGTAAGGCATTTTACTCCTATATCAGATATTCTAGAAATATTCTGTTTAGGTCACACCTATTCGTTGTAAATATTTTTTTCTGTAGATTTTCTCATTATGGGAGCTATTAGCATTGCTTGCTATATTCCATATAAGCTTGATTTTACCAGCCAATCTGTGTTCTACATAAAGGATGGCTTTACTCCCATGTGCATACAATAGCTGTACTGAGATATAATTGACATACCATAAAATTCATCCATACAGATTGTACAATTTAAAAGTTTTAGTATATCTAAGGAGTTGAACAATCATCACTAATTTCAATTTTACAACATTTTCATCACACAAAGACAAAACCCATACCTATTACCACTCACTTGCATTTTTCCCAGCTCTAGCTTGAGTCATAAGAAACCACCAATCTCTTCTATCTCCATAGATTTCATTTTGGCAAATTCATATAAATGGAATCATACAATATGTAGCCTGTTGTGAATGGCTTCTTAGCACAACGCATGGTTGATCCATATTATTTTGTTTCTTTTTACTTCCAAAATTAATTCCATTTCAGTTAAATACATCAATTTGGGGGCTATTCTAATGATGCTACTATACCATATTCATATTTTTAGCAATATATAAAATCTTTTGTGACCAGATTCTGGTAATAAGATGCCTTCGATCATGAGGACTCTGGATATCCAAAGAGGGGGTAGGGAATAGACAGGTTATTTGTAGCATCCAATCACTGCTGCACTTTGTTCAGCCTCCTGTCTTGCCTTTTGCTGTATTTAAGGTATACTTTCTAAATTATACATCTTACCATTTCCTTTACCGGCATCAAAACCATCAATGTATCCCTCATGACACTCAGAATTATATTAAAAATGGCTTGGTCTAGCAAAAGGCCCTTATATGATTGGGCCTCAATAAACTTTATAACCCTGATTACTCTGCTACATCTATTACAAAATCCTTAGGTTAATTACCCTAAAGGCCCTGCTTTCTCCTAACCCAGAACTTTTGTATACTACCCACTCTGCCTACCCAGTAAGTGCTTCTCTTTTGCTTTTGAACCTTTATATTCTACTTTCTTATATGCTATCAATAACAAAGCAGCCAGTAAAGTTTCTCTTTTCTCATCACTAGTTTTATCAAGCATAATGAATACCATAGGGTGGATCCTTGACATGTATTCATTCATGGCTTTGATTAAGGAATGCTATCTATTTAAAAAGCCAACAGGAAAAGAGTTGTCATCAAGTCAATTCTGACTCATGACAACCCTACGTCTGTCAGAGTAGAACTGTGTTCGACAGCGGTTTCAATGACTGAATCTTCATAAGTACATCAATAAGGCTTCCTTCTGAGACACCTCTGGTAGGAAGACTATTTCCCTACCTTTTGGTTAGCAGTCAAGTATTATAGTAACCC
>NW_022103896.1:69606306-69621269 GCF_000313985.2 Echinops telfairi | reverse complement strand
TTGTACATTTGTTGCCATCATCAAAAATCTTTTTTTCTGTATTACCAGTTCCCTTTGTCTTCTCAGCCCACTGGTATAATTGTGTGTGTGTGACCTAAATGCCATTTTTATGTTTTTAAATCACACGCTTCAAAAAATCCAAATGCAATGAAGAGGAAAATATCCGAGTTTAAATGTGGACACCCAATTTGAAGAAAGCTATGGTGGGCAGTGGGAGCCCCAAATTACCTGCAGAGTATTCAGATCAGCCTCAGGCACATCCCCTCTGGCAACGGGCAGGGGGGAAGGACAGCTTTGCTATTAGATAGATATTATTGTAAACTTGATTAGGGTGGCTGGAACTGCGGTTAAAATATGATACTTGGTCAGTTGACCTCCCTTCCTCTTGCCCCAACCTAAATTTGCTCGAGGCTTAAGTATTTCTCACTTTTTCCAAGGTGGAATATTCTTCTCTAGATTTTTAAATATTGCTGGTGGGCTTTTCTTTCTTACTCTTCATTTTTATATTGTTATTATTTTCTTCTGTTTCATTGTTTTTTATTGATGGCAGATTTTCCAGTTTATGCAGCAAAAAGGAGTGGATTCATAGAGACAATAACTGATGCAATGGTTTGTCAGGGATGAGGGCAGGGGAAGGGGGAGAGTAATCGGGGAGCAAATAATGCAAGTGGGAGGGGGGAAAGGAGCACTAGAACTGATTATAATAATGTATATACAACTCTTTAAAAGCTACTTAACTGAGGTTGTAACTTTTCATGGAACTTGAAAGCCTCCTCTTTCTCCCTAGTTGCTGACATTAAGAAATGGTCTATTAGAAACTAAAAGAAAGACAAACTTCTGTATTTGTTGTAATATATACCCTTTTCCACTTAGGGGCATAAGCAGCTGGTAAAACAGGAATGATTATGCTTGTGGCTCCTATATATCTGAAGAAAAGGTAAATTAAGGGTACTACTAAAGTATGTTTCCAGGAAAGCCTATAACTAGGTAACCCATCACCCACTGGGTTTTCATGGATGGAAGAGCAAAAGTACTACCACCAAACAGAACCAGAGATCTCAGAGAAATATTGTCCCACCTCCCCACACAACACACATCCCATGTGTCCTGCTGGAACAACCCACTTGTTATGTTGTCTTCTTAACCAGGAGGCAGAGTCCCAACTCACAAAGATAAGACTGACAGGTCAGCATTCGATATCTGCTCACAGTATCCATTTTGAAGAAGCACTAGACTTTAAGAATTTCATTTTTCTTACTGATATAATGGAAATTATACAATAGAACCACTATGAATCAGAATGCTCATGACAAGATATGCTACAGCTATCTCGGGACCACAACCAAAGTGGGTTCGTTATTAAAAGCTCTCCCCAAAATGTCTGACCATTTTCACTTTTTAGTAAGCAGAATACACCAAGGATACTTTTATTCTTTGACATAAGTTCTTAAAGTCCTTAATATTATCATTGAAAATATTTGAGAACCAGACAAAATAATGAAATTCTAGGAGTGGGAAAGAACCCAGAATGCCTAATAACCCAAATAAATTAAGTGCATCGGCATGAAAGTGCTGTTTTTTAAAACTCCTTTTCCTAAGATTCTATTGGACAGTTGAGGATTGGCAGGGGAGGACTGTGGCTTAGGCATTGAGCAGTTAGCAGTTCAAACTTACCAGCAGCTCTGTAGGAGAAAGACGAGGCTTTCTAATCTCAGAAACTCACAGGAGCAGCTCTACCCTGTTCTATACTCACAGTGAGTCAACATGGATTCAATGGCAGTGAGTTTTTTTGGTTTGTTGTTAGTAAATGCTATCTGTTCATTCTTGTCCATGGTGGCCACTGTACAACAGAATGAAATACTGTGCAGTCCTGGGCCCTCTTCACAGTCACCGATATGTGTGAGTCCACTGTAGTCACCGTGCCCCTATATCTCTTTTGGGGTCTTCCTTTTTTTCTCAGAGCCTCTACTTCACCAAGCATGTTGATCTTTCTCCAGGGAGTGGTCTTTCCTGAGCACATGCCCAAGGTCCATGAGACTCAGTTTCACCCTCCTTCCTTCTAAGGAACATTTTGGCTGTACTTCTTCCAAGATAGATTTGTCCATACTTCTGGCAGTGCAAAAACTGGGATACCCAATATTCTTTTACGATACCATAATCCAAATGCATCAACTCTTGTTCATTTTGATTCAAATGCACCAAATTTGTCTTCCTTCCTGATTCTTTATCCAGCTTTCACATGCAGGTGACGTAATTGAAAAGCTCAGTGATTTACTGACCTGCAAGCCAAAAGGTGAAATGTGGGCAGATCAAGGCCACCAGCTGTTCCATGGGAGAAAGATGCAGTCAACAGTTTCTATAAAGATTACTACCTTAGAAGCCCCACAGGATGGTCTTCTCTGATACATGAGGTTACTATGAATCTCAGTAGACTTCACAACAATGTTCAAGTGACAATTGCCCCACCTTCTCCATATACCTCCTACATTATTTCACATTTATTGGTACAGTGCTTTGTTGTCCCATTCATGCAACTTCTTGTCATGTAACATGTTGGCTTGACGTTTCTCTTACAACATTGTAACATGTGGGTGAAACAAAGCCCTGTTTACTTCTGTATTGCTGGAACATGCCTATTTTATTGCCAGCATAGTAGCTGTTCCAGAAATGAGTACAGTCTAAATTGAAAATGGCTATCAGCCTACTGGAGCATGAGAAATTCAAGGCTTTTACCAAACCAAGAAGTTCCACTTGCATTGCCAGAAGAGGTGCTAGAACGGGAAGAATACTTTTGAGGCTTATGTGATCCAATTCCAAATCAACACATGATTTTCACTCTATTTTCTAAGCCTCAATGTTTTGATCTACAAAATGGGGCACACCTCCCCACTGGCAAAAATGCTAGTAAAAAATTGATGAAGATGACAAAATACCCATTTATAAACTATCAAGGGCTCATGCGGGAGGGGGGAGCGGGGAGGGAGGGGAAAAATGAGGACCTAATGTCGGGGGTTTAAATGGAGAGAAAATGTTTTGATAAACGATGTACAAATGTGCTTTACACAATTGATGTGTGTATGGATTGGGATAACAGTTGTGTGAGCCCCTAATAAAATGTTAAAAAAAAAAAATTGATGAAGTAAAATGTATATTAAGGATTTGCCAACTCCAGGCATGCAAGAAAAGAAAAGTCTCTTTCCTAAAAAAATACCCTATTCTGATTTACAAATGGATTATTTCCATATTTTATCTTATAGTGATGTGGTCAAGTCCTAGCTAGAAGGTATATGAAACAACCTTTTTCCAAAACAATAGCTATAAGTTAAGATATATAGGATCAAACTAATTTTTTAAAATAGATATAGCCAATGAGTTAAGACACAACATCCATTATTGAGAAACTGAGAGCATATTTCACATTATTACTTAGATTCTAACTTTATTATGTACATGCTTCAAAACTAGGTTTAATGTAAAAGAGGAATAAGAAAATGGTAGCTTTAGGGCAAATTTCGGGTAGTAGATAATTAAAACTTGTTTTGTGTTTATGGCGAATATTATTATTACAAAAATTCAAAGCTATGTACTGAGCATGGGAATAAAAAACACAAAAATAGAAAATCTGAGGAAAGCCTAATTGTTTTACATATTTATAAAAAGTAAATGCCATGTCTGATATTTTAAGGTCAGGATTATCTGACATATACTCAATATCAAGCTGAAATTTGCAATTCAACATCATTTTATTTTGAGAAAAAAATAAATAAAAACTAACAGCCTTGGAAATCCTGTTTTTTCTGTAAGATGGGTTTGAGTTGGAATCAACTCAAATAGCCATGGATTTAGGCATTTTTAAACCAGAAAATCTTAAACCAAAAAAAGAGGAAATTCCTTTTAAACTTTAAAAAAATCATTTTATTGCTCTTATAACATTCCATACATCAATTGTTTCAAGCATATTTACATATGTTGCCATCATCATTTTCTAAACATTTACGTTTTTTTTCACACTTTACATTTTTAAAAAAATCATTTTATTTGGGCTCATACAACTCTCATCACAATCCACACACACATTAGTTGTGTAAAGCGCACATACATTCATTGCCCCCATCATTCTCAAAACTCTTGCTTTCTGCTTAGGCTCCTGGAATCAGCTCCTCATTTTCCTTCCATCCCCTCCTCCCCCATGAAGCCTTGATAATTTATAAATTATTATTTTATCATATCTTACACTGCCTACCGTCTCCCTTCACCCCCCCTTTTAAACTTTTATCCTGTTTTAACATTTCTAAAGCAATTTTTAATGAAAAGAATACGAAAAAGAAAATTAGTTAGCTCTATCACCCCTTCAAAAGAAAAAAACCTTGTTAATAGAAAACTCAAACATAAATCTCATTAAATGCATTATCTGTATTCCCTCCCTTGAAGGGACAATTTATTATAATTTCTGAGACTTATATCTTATTTTACTACTAAATCATTGTTTCTGATATGACCTAAATCTATAAAATCTAATCAAATATAACCAAACTGTATATTTAGAGACCTCATGGGCTTTCAGTCTTGCTAGTAGGCACCAGGCTCCTGTTACCAGCTCAGACACTCACTCAGGTGAAGGGAACAGTACACACAACCCCAATTAAGCCTTGTCACATCCTCACTTTTATGTACTTAGAACGTCAGCTTGAAACTTTACTTGGTTTGGGGGAGTTGGGGTTTTGGGTTTTTTTTACTTCATAACTTGGTTTTGGTTTTGGTTTTGAATACAACAAACTTCCTCAGACCAAAGACTACAAGTGCTATGTAACTAAATGATTAGGCTACTGGGACTCTGGAGCCAGGCTAGATTTGCGTGTCCTTCCTTGGGCAAGTCATTCAACTTCTCAGAGCCCTGGCTGCCCTGCCTTTAAAATGGGGTCAGAATTAGCAGGTGCCCTATAGATTTCTTTTGAGACTTATGTGAATCGATGTGGAAAGTGCTTAGAACCAACACCTGGCATGGGATCAGCAAAACCCTAATGCTACCTACAACAAAAATGATGCTTCAGTTCTAAGAAATCTAGATTCCGTTTGCATTATGACAGACAGGAACTGTGTTGATAATACTTGGTTTCACATTCTTGTCTCTATATTTAAACCGCATTATTGACTGACCTACAACTATAAAACCCAGTCAAATATAAGTAAACTGTACACTTGATTAAACAGATGGCAAACCTACACATCCATATTTGTATTCATGGCCTTTCCTTCTGACCTCTTTGGGGCCGCATTATAACTACTAATCTTAACTAATAAAGTACTGTCATTCAAAATAAAGCAGATGTATATACTTCATGACATGTCGAGGCAGAAGAGTTGCATTTGTATCGATGGGGAGAAGTAGAGTTAAATATGTTCTCTGAATAAAACAAAGCATAACTGACATGGCGGGAGTATACAATAAAAAAAGTTTTAATGAAAAGCTGGCTTCACATCCATGATTTATGTTCACTGTGCACTTTCTTCTGACAAGGCTCATTTTGTAATATCTGATGGGATCAGTAAGTCAAAACTTTCCTTTTCTAAGACCGTAATCATTTTTTCCACTTAACTAGTATAGAAGGGAAAACATGTCTTTGTCATTGTTACATGATTCAATTAAAAGCAGATGAGTTTCAAGAAACTAAGTTCTGTTTCATTATATATATTATAAGGTCTTGGATGTAAAATTTGAATGCTTTGAAAATAAAAAAGGGTTTATCCTGGATTTCAAAGAGAATTTAAACACAATGAGAATATATTTCATATTCTACGTGAAGATTTACTCAAAGTGTAAATCTGTGTGCCACATATGAAGGCCAAAAACAATGTGCTGCCAAAAGTAATAATACATGTTTGTTCTCCCTCCCCTCTGTCTTGCTTCAAGTTATTCCTATGTATCTCGGCTTTAAAACAGCTGTGAAAACTTTTCAGCGCTTCATGAGCCCTCAGTCTGGTATATAAACTAATGATCAGGTATGTTATTTCCAGAATCAGTCCTTGACATTTTTTAGGAAAATAATGATCTTGATAAACAGAAGCTCTTAGTCACCCACCCACCCACCCCCCACCAAAGACTTATTTAAATGAACACTGATATATAAAAAATAAAATTTATTAGAATGTCATCTATTTACTAGATTGAAAATGAGAAAGGCCCAAGAATGTGTGTGGAAGTGCTAATCAGAGACTCACAGGACACCCACCCCTGGCAGGGGTCGTGAGGACTATTGACAGAATTTGGCTGTGACTGTACATTTTGATGATGAGCCAATATGATGTGAAAGAGGAAACAAGAGGTCATTTTTCCTTTTAAAAACATGAAGAAAGAAAATAAGAAGATGGGAATTGGTATCAAACTACAACTCAATCAATTCCATCTCACAGAGACACTATACTACTATAGGACAGGGTAGAACTGCCTTTGTGGGTTTTTCCAAGGCGGTAAATCTTTATGGGAACAGAAAGCCTCATCTTTCTCCAAGGAGCAGTAGGTGGAGGATTTGAACCACAGAATTTACGGCTAGGAGTCCAACATGTAATCCACTATACTGTTAAGAGCTCCTTGGGAAATGCTTGAACCACTGACCAATATTTAACCCAGAAGGCCACCAACGCTTATGCAGTGGTTCTCAACCTGGGGGTCGAACGACCCTTTTACAGGGGTCGTTCGATTCATTAACAGTAGCAAATCATAGTTATGAAGTAGCAATGAAAATTATTTTATGGTTAGGGGGTCACCACAACAGAACCACTGGCTTATAGGAAGCATAATATGGTTTAAAGTAACATCCTGTATGTCATATACAGTAAAATAAAAATACATCAAACAATCATAGCAATATTATACAAAAAGGCCACCCATTAGATTAAAAAAAAACTTCACACAAAAAGTTTTGACCCTGACTTTGGCATATAATATAAATGCATGGATGAGCAAATTCAAAGAATCAATAAGTGAAATGATTGGCAATCACAATTTTATAAAATTCTATGGCTATTATGAAGCTGCAGTAACATTAAAAAATAATAATAAGGGAGAACCAATTGCAATGATATATTAATCCCCCCATCCCCGGGGGACTAACAACAGACATGTGAGTGAAGGGAGACATCAGAGAGTTTAAGATATGGAAATATACAAGGAACTATATGTGACCTCCTCCCTGGGGGACAGACAACCGAAAAGTGGGTGAAGGGAGACGTCGCACAGGGCAAGATATGACAAAATACCAATTTATAAATTATCAAGGGCTCATGAGGGAGGGGGGAGCGGGGAGGGAGGGGAAAAATGAGGACCTAATGTCGGGGGTTTAAGTGGAGAGAAAATGTTTTGAGAATGATGTACAAATGCGCTTTACACAATTGATGTGTGTATGGATTGCGATAACAGTTGTATGAGCACCTAATAAAATGTTTTTAAAAAATCAAAAAATATATATATAAAAAAAAAGATAGGGAAATAATAATAATTTACAACTTATCAAAAATTCACAAGGGTAGGAGGGTGAGGAGGGGAGGGAAAAAACGAGGAGCTGATATCAAGGGCTTGAAAGAAAATGCTTTGAAAATGACGATGGCAACATATGCACAAATATGAATGATACAATTAATGAATGGACTGTTATGAAAGCCCCGAATAAAATGATTTTTTAAAAATAATTTGGAGTTTGTTCCACCAGGTCAGACTGTTAATCAAGCTTTCTATCTAGAGGTTCTGAAAAGATTGTGTAACAGTGTGGAACAAAAAAGGCAGATGGGGGACTGCAACCACAACAATGCACCTGCTCACCAGACATCTCAGTGCGCCAATTTTGGGCATAAAAACCAGCATGCCTCTCTTGCCCCAAGCACCTTCCTCACCTGACCTTGCTCCCGGAGACTTTTTTGTTTCTGCAAATGAAGAGGGACATGAAAGGACAGTGATTTGACAATGCAGAAAAGGTGAAGAAAAAAACGAGGGAGGTGCTATCAGCCATCCAAACAGATGAGTTTGAAAAATGTTTCCAAGAATGGAATTGCAGATTTGACGAAAGTAATGGAGAGTACTTTGAAGGTGATAAGGTTGTTTTGTAAAAAAATTTAAATACGTAGCTTTGGAAAAATTCCGGTTTTGTTGGGTAACCCCCCCCACTGACCCCCATATATTGGCGCTACATATTTGACCTGTCCTTTAGCTCTTGTTCCAGGCTGTGCACTTCCAGGCCCTTGTTCTTTTCGAAAGACAAAGCAGAGGTGTCGCCGTGCGGGGTATTGCCAGAAAATATAATTCCGATGATTACAGATGCCCATGAATCACTCATGAAATAGCAAGCAGTGTTAAGACAACCTAATACATGGAATTAAGTTAAAATCACAATCAGCAAAGTTCACAGTTACTCTAACAGCAATAGAAAAAGAATAAAGATATCCATATCTGAATGCCAAAGAATTACAATTAAAAAGAAAAACAAGAAGCTACCCCACTAGTTTTCTCCCTTGTCTCTGTATGTTGCAAACTGTGGAAAATAACATATACTATCTAAGTGTGCAATAACAGACTATGAATAAGAGAAGTAGCAAGATTTCATTTTCTGTTTTATCTTTAAGTGGATTCTGGCAAGGTCAACTGACTCAAATTCAGCATTGCCCAAAACATAACATAACACTTTCCTTTCTAAGCCAAAGTATAAAGCATCGCTAAAAATCCTTTAATGGATCCAAATCAAATATAAAATATTTCTAAAATATTAGTGGACTAGCATATTATGCAAAACTCTCCTTATTACAGTCCTTTTCCATAACGGCTCTATCATCCACATGAGCAGCATTGATATATAAGGGTCAATAACAAGAAGGCAAGAATCTGGGAACCACCTCTCTTTACTTTCACCCACATACATTTTTGTTCTTTGACTCAGAAAAACCTTAGCTGAGAATATATACCCACTGCTATCTCAGTCATCCTATGGAAAATGTATAAAGCTGAAACTCACTGCCATTAAGTCAATTACAATTCAAAGTGATCCTATATAGGATTTCAGAAAATGTAAATCTTTACAAGAGCAGACACCAGCAGTTACTGGTGGGTTTGAAACATCGACCATTCAGTTAGAAACCCAATGTTTAATCCATAGTGCACCGGGGCTCCTGAAGATAATTTCCTGAAAATAATTTGACCCCAGTACTACCTCCTCTAAGAAAAGCTACCCGTTGATCTAGATAAAACATAGGCTGGTAATGCTTATACTCTTTATTACTCCCAAAGAACACCAGTAATGCCAAAAGACGTCATATTCCAAGAAACATCTTTATGAGTGTAGAAAATCATTTTTACAAGATTGTATATTCTAGGAAAATATGGTGGTGTGGGGGTCATGAGATGGGCTGCTAACTGCAAAGTTGTTGGTTCCAAACCATCAGCTACTCCCTGGGAGAAAAAAGAGGCTGTCTTACGCCCATAAACAAACTTAAAGGGACAGTTCAACTCTGTCCTTAGGGCTGCTAGGAGATGGCTTCAATTCGATGGCTGTTGGTTTAATTCACTTTTAAAAGATAATTCTTAATTTTGTTAGTCAAGAATGCAGATTAACCAGAAAAATCAGATAATCAAATATTTTTCCCTGCCCCGCCTATTTCTGATACATTTTTGAGCAATGAATTATGACTAACAGCACAGTGCTGTCTGTTCATATGTAACTCATGATGCCTCTGCTTTACTTGAAGACTGGCTGGGCCCTCTGCCATTGCCTAACCGTGTGGAAACACAACACACCGACCTCATTACTCGTGTGCCTTCCCAGGACCACATTCTGAAAGCACTGTCAATTCTACGTCAACAAAATCTTTACTTCTGATGGGCAGTTCTTTGTTTCCTCTTTATT
Source organism: Echinops telfairi (assembly GCF_000313985.2). Taxonomy (NCBI): domain Eukaryota; kingdom Metazoa; phylum Chordata; class Mammalia; order Afrosoricida; family Tenrecidae; genus Echinops; species Echinops telfairi. The sequence goes on along the minus strand of NW_022103896.1, from coordinate 69,611,382 downwards.
TAGTAAATGTTTTGTTGACTTAACGTCTACTAATGTAGGCAGATTAAGACTTTAAGTAGGACAAAAACATAGAGCTACTAAATTTCTGATATAAATCAGAAATCAATGTCCTTATTGTTCCTTGAAAAAAAATCAGAAAGTCAAAATCCAAGGTAAAAATATCAAACAAGGAAATAGAGTTACACTTGCATTGGCATTCCTTTCCTAGTTCAGGATGTTTGATAATATAGTAGCTATATCCCCACAGTTTAACACCAATGAAACTCAGAACTCTCTTCTAGTATTTTAATGCTTCCTCCCCACCCCATGATCCCAATTCTACCTAACAAATCTGGCTAGACCAGAGCATGTACACTGGCACAGATAAAGAGTTCAAAACACAAGGAATCCAGGACAGACAAACTTCTCAGGATTGATCATGAAAGTAGTGATACCAGGAGGGGAAGAGGAGGGGGAGAGAGGGTAAACTGATCACAATGATCTACATATAACCCCCTCTCTGAGGGACGTACAACAGAAAAGTGGGTGACGGGAGACAGCAGTCGATATAAGACATGAAAAAATAATAATTTACAAATTATCAAGGATTTGTGAGGGAGGGCGGGAGGAAGAGTGGGGGCAGGGGAAAATGAGGAATATATATGTGGAATATATGAATATATATTTATTCATATATATCCCCAATTATTCAATATATTACACATCATTTATAGTGTAGGCTACAGATAATTAAGGAATATTTCTGAAAGGAGAAAAGGAAGAATAAATGGAGTGTGATAGGCTGATGTAAAGGGAGAAAAGAGGTAGCAGCCCTCATTTGAATGCATCTAATTTCATCAGCAATAATATGATGAAGTGTACACATTAATGAACACATAGCAAAAGGCGGGCGAAGATAATAGTAAAATGGGTTTCTAAAAAATAGTTTTAGAAATAAATACCTTCCAACTGTGTTGGTAACATACACCGGCAGACAGTTTCGGCTCACCAGTAAGCTTGTTTTGGCCTGCTTTCATCAGAGGATTCTACCCAGCCTGATTAGGACGGGGATTGTGCCTGGAACTGTTATGGCTAACAGCATTATGTGAACTAAATAAATTTAGTTATTCTCTTCTGCAGCAGTGGTTCTCGACCTTCCTCAGCCCGCGACCATTTTAATGCAGGTCCTCATGTTGTGGTGACCCCAAACCATAAAATTATTTTTGTTGCTACTTCATCACTGTAATTTTGCTACTGTTATGAATCGGGCAACCCCTGTGAAAGGATCATTCTATCCCCAAAGGGGTCACGACCCACAGGTTGAGAACCGCTGCTCTAGAACATAGTGCCTACTGTTATGAATCGGGCAACCCCTGTGAAAGGATCATTCTATCCCCAAAGGGGTCACAACCCACAGGTTGAGAACCGATGCTCTAGAACATAGTGCCTACTGTGCTGATATTAGAAGGGAATACTACAAAATGACTCATACAAGTAAATGTGGAAAGATTTTGCCTAAAGCAGAAGTGATATACAATTCTACAATTAATGATAATAGTGACTTTCCCTGGGAAATGCTCAAAGCCTCATATCAGCTCCTACTGAGTTCTCCAACTTCATGAAAATATACATATCTCTTAAATCTAATCACAAATGAGTCAAAAAAAAACACTCCCATCTATAAACAAAGGGGTTTAAGATCAAACAAAAATATAGTCAAAATGTACTTTGAACTATGTAATATCCAATATGGCCAAAATTAATTTCATACTTTCATATGTTTAATATGCTAAAATATTTTTTGTAGATATAGGGCTACTTGGCATCCTAATCCTTTCAACAACATGCAAGTATAATGTATAACATCAAATATTTTCTATTTCAGAAAACTTCTCCTTCCCTATATTAATATTGAAAAGTGTGGCTCTTCCTACTGTGTTGAAATGATTCGTTCTCAATCCTACTCCAGCCAATGGAGAAAAAATACATTTGTAAATAAACCTAAAGTATATAAAAGTCCACAGTGAGCTTAGCTTTCCTCAGTGAAAGCAACAGAAAGTCTGTACTGTGAAACAGACTTCTCTAACTCTTGCTTCTGTTTTGACTATCAAGTCCAAGTAAATTTTATTGGCCAACTTTAAGTGTGTTTAAAATATGGGGCAGGAATGGAAATACTGACTTAGCCATAGATGAAAAAGCATAGCTTGTTCTGCTAAGTAAATTTTGTCTTTTTAAATTAAAACACAGAATTTCCTTTTCCATATATTCAAATCTATAATTTGAATTTCCACTACTATGCACAATTCTTTTAGAACGTGTGAAAAAGTGTACTTACGTAACCATGTTTTCAAATCAAAATGTTATGGTACACTGGCTTAAATTTAGCTTCAAAAATATTTCTTCTATAGCACTAACAAGATTTATCATTCTATTTGAACCAACTCTGTTCCATCTCAAAGCTGTACCACTTATTTTGTTAGATAATTGAAACAAATTTCCCCCAAATAGCAATTATTAAACCTTCCAAGATAAGGGTTCTAGGCAATACTATTCTTGATTGTTATTTCATAGAACCTGTTCTCTGTAGAAAACATGATTTATCCAACAAATCATAAAGCTAAAGTTGCTACAGTTGCAAGGGATAAAGAATACTGATTCATAGCATATTGTGTTTATAATGGAAAGCAATCAAAAAGGTTTCTTGATGCAGCCCTGGTGGTTTAGTGGGTTATGCATTGGGCTGCTGACCACAAAGTCAGTAGTTCAAACCCATAAGCCACTCTGCTGGAGAAGATGAGGCCTTTTGCTCTCAGAAAAGATTTACAGCCTCAGAAACCCACAGGTGCATTTCTACCCTGGCCAGAGGGCCACGGTGGCGAGTTAGAAAGACGGATATAATTTGACTTTCCCTCTGCCCGATACATGAACTATTATGGTGGCAGAAGATGAGAAGAATCCCTGAAGAAGAAAGAGCACAGGGAAAGTCAAATCCAGAACAAAAAAGAAAAAGATAAGCACCTAATGATAGCAACCAAATTCCTGAAAGACTTAAATTCCCATGCCCACAGGGAAATGGCAGGTCAGCTGTAAAACACTGCACCTATAGCTTCAGTAATGAATTCAAACATCAATATGCAAGGCAAGGAAATACTCCCAATCTACAAACACACATAGTCCCATGACTGTAATTGTAAATACAATCTTAATATTTATTACCGAAACATGAATGTAGTATTTATTCAGTATTTATGACATATCAAAGCACTCTCCTAAGAGCTAAGGATGCTCCTAGGACAGCAGACATAATCCCAATGCCAGAGAGGTTGTACTCAAAGGAGGAGAAGATAAACAAATAAATAAAAATGTTATCACATAGTAATAACTAGAAGCTACTTCAGGTTGGGCATCAAGAAAGGTTTGCTTATTATATTTTATGACAATTACTCCTACAAGTATGAGATCTGCTTGCAAGTTTTTAAAGAGTTTTTCTTTTTTCTTATAACTGCAACTTGGAAAGAAATGAAAATTCCTATCATTTAGATTATTTTACATATAAAAATAAATGTAATCGTTCTGCCAGGTGATCTGACTCATCATAATTATGATCTAATAATCAAATGCATATATATTTTATATACTTATAAAATATATATGTAATTAAAAGAATGTGAAGCATTCTGTTGCCGTCCATCCTTCCCAAGTACATACAGTGACCATGGAGAATAGATACGATCATTTTGCACACTGTATTCTGAAATAAATTTTGCAACCTATAAATAGAGTAATTTTTTAAGTTGATTTTACTTGGAAATCCACATATCTAAATATAAAGGCTTCAATTTAACTCACCTGTGTCTGTACACAGTGCAGAAGATTTATAAATCACTGGCAAAATCCAAGAGAAATCTGCAACAGAAAGAAACAGAAAGACATGAGCAAAATTTGTAGAATCTTATCAGACTCTAGAGCAGATTTGCGTTTTAGCACTACGTTTACAATAGTCATTAATTACTACCCATGCACAAGTCATGTGGTTGTTAGTTGCCCTTGAGTTGACTGCCTGCACGGCAACCCCACGTGCACCCAGTAGAACTGGGTTTTCAAGGCTGTGATCTTTCTGAAGCAGACCTTTCTGGGTGAGTTCAAACTGTCATCAAGTGCTTACCCTCTGCACCACCACACGAGTCATTAATAACACTGCTCTAGTAAAATACATGGTAAATCAAAAGGTAGATTTATTTCATTACTTCACTTTATACACGATAATGTGAAATATGCAAAGCTACAATTCCTGGTGAGTTAGAAAGTTTGTACATTTCAAATTCTGAGTTCCCATCATAACTCTTATCCTTCAACATAGCTGCTATTTCATCACTAGTCTTTGCTGCCAGACAGAAAGCTGATGAGTAGCAGAGGTGCTGGTTGTCCATTTCCAGTGTCGGGTGCTAACGCATAGCCTACAACCACTTACCCACAATTTTATTCATTCATTCATTGTTTGCTGAATGAATGAATGGATAAATAAAATTCATATACTGGTCAAACTTGCTATAGGCCTGGAATTATGGAAATAAGAATCTGTGTAATAACTGCTTTAAAAAAAGAAGTACAAACATGACTGAATAGTTTGCTATTTTGAGGAACATCTATGAAAGAGTAAGATGATGTAATCTATGAAAACCACAACAATTAGCAAGAGAAGAGAAAAGGTGGGTAAGCAAAAGAAGAACTAACCACTTTCCAATACCAATAACAACTGCTTGCCAAGTTGCTACCAAATCTGTATGTTGGAGAGCAAAGGGGTCAACGAGAGGATCTGCAGCACTGGATCTGATTCAGGTAAGAATCACTTCCGCCGAATCATAAAAGTTGGTTTCCAAAGGCAAAAATATGCGCTTATGATAAAAATTTTATGTATATTAAAGCTTTCCACATGTGTAGATTTTATGAGATCAGTGAAAACTGGTCGCTTGTTACTGAGAATCTTTTCTTTCTGGACAAATACTGAGTTAGTTAATTGTGCCAGCCTGGCCGATAATCACATGTGGGGCTGGTTGAAAGGCGGAGGGATAAATGGGTGGTGAAGCCTCGCCTTTC
>NW_022103896.1:69596580-69604675 GCF_000313985.2 Echinops telfairi | reverse complement strand
AAACACTACTGGGGTAAATGCATGCATTATACTGGCCTATTTAAGCCCATTCTAATTCTTTACCAACAAATAATTTGCTCAAGGATATCACAGTAGCAACAATCTCAAGCTAGAAGTAATACTGTTCATAGGAATGAAGATACTTAGCAATCACTGCTGATCTATACTATTTATTAATATGCCATATAACCAGGAAGAAGCATCGCTGCACTCAAGCTTCTAAAACTCTTTAGGAGATAAGAAAATTGTAGAAGTCCACAATACAACATGTTGGCGTAATATTTTAGAAAGATTTAGTTACATCTTTTTATTCAACAGAATGACAATAACAGGACATTAAATGAGATGGATCTTCCTGTGTTTACCAGCAAGTTTCCTATCTTTCCTTCTGTTTCTCTGCCAAGTGCAAGGTATCCCCTGTCCTCTCTCTTTTGAAACCCATTCCTAAAAGAGCTTTTTGTAGAAGCCAGGAGGCGCAAAGAAGAGTAAGTTAGAGGGCTTAGTATTTTCCCTAATAATCTCTAAAGTGATTTGTTATGGTAGTTTTATAAATATTGTATTGATTCCACTTGCTTGAAATGTTGTATTCTATGTATAAATGCAACCGTCTGTAAAGACATAGCTATCATATTACCTTTAGTAAAATATTAGAATAGTGAAAGTTTAAAGTTGCTGAGTTGTAAAAGCTCACAGTGTAAATTAATGTGTGAAGAATGTATACTGGATACACAAGGAAAAACGTCACTCCCCCAATTATTGAGGTCATGGTGCTAAACGTAAGCATCTATGCAGCAGAGAGTTATAGATTTGTATAATCTATATATGGCAAGATTATATTCTTTCCCTTTTCAAAGGCTGTTATTTCTACTGCAAACCATTAATGAAACTATTCAACAAGTAATTTTCATTCAAGAGTCAGCAATATCATGTCAAATTCTCCTTTAAAAACACTTAGCCCTTATACCTTATGTATAAACATTAGTTAGCTAGCCTTCTGTATTATCCTTTCTAACTATTAACTTTGTCTATTAATATGGAAGTAAATTTGACAAAATATATTGTTAATTTACTAAACCTGGTAACATAAATGAATTGAAAGTAAATGTTAAGGTATCCTTTGTTATTGATTCAATTTAACAAAATGCTTCGGATAATACACCGAATCAAAAGTTAAAGAAATAGAAATTTAGATTTGTAATTTCATGGAATAAATTTTTAACCATGCCAAACACATCCATAACAAACACCCTCCTAAATCACAATTAAAAAAGACTAAGGGAGAGGAACATCAGTTAAAGAATTCCTGAACTGTAGTTAAAATACATACCTACACAATTGACATGTGATACAGTAAAATACAATGAATCTACAAAATTCACAGGCCTCAATGTGACCATTCCTTTGCATCGTATCTCTTGTCTGCCAGGATCATGGCCTATTCAGTAAAACAAGTATAATCATAAAGCACTCATGCTCCAAAATCCCTGGTGTTCTTGATTAGAGGCTAACTTGGAAAATAGATTAATCTCACATTGGTAGTTAAATGCACAAGCCTCCAATCTGAAAGAGAACTGAAGGTTCTAAATCTGGAATACCTAACCAGAAAATAGCATTAAAATTCATAAAATGATTAAGATCTTGGAGAGAGAAGATTAAAAAAGAAAGAAGAGCTGGGAGTCGGGAAGCAACTAAAAACCCCGAGGAACTCCTCCAAATAAAATATGTGAAAAGCTGATTCGGCCAAGTTGAGTGAGAAGAAATTATCTGTGAAACAGAAGGAAAAGCAGTAGGGACAAATACTTTAACACTTGAGAGGAGGTAATTCCAAAAGGAAAGTGATCGACATTGTTCAAAGCTACGGAAAATTAAACCTTTTCTATTTGATTTGGCAAACCAAAATTGCTCATGACCGTCATTAATTTATTTGAGTGATAAAGATATAAGGCAGCCTGGAGAAGGTTAGAAGATTAGAAGGGAAAAGATGAGGCTCTCCTGTAAAAATTTCCAAGCTCAGAAACCCACTAGGGCACTCTATGGGTTGGAATCAATTCAATGGCAGTGAATTTCATTTTGTTTGTTTGTTTTGGAGTGAGGTGGGGGTAGGGGTGGTTGGAAAAGGTTGTAGTGTTAACAAATGTTATGGATTATAACCCATCAAAGATACCAAAGATTTAAACAGTACAATCCACCAAGTAGAATGATCAGACCCTGAACAGAATGCAAAATTTTCTATTCCTTTCCCTTTTAGACCTCTTAGATTATGAAACCAGGTCCTTTCACTGCCCTAGAAAACTCGTACTTTGTAAAATGAATTAACATTAACTTTTTTCAGTTACTAGCTTTAATTTATTACCCCTAGGTGTAAAGGACTCTTAAGAGAGAGCTAATACTATTTTAAATGTGCTAATAAAACCAAGGTGTACACTTACTTGGTTGATGCCATCTGAAAGGGGGGTGGCGGGTAGAATATAGTGGCTTAGTTGAAAAGACAGAACATTTCGGCCAACAACATAATCCAAATTATGTTCCAGTACACAAGGAACATTCTTCCATGTTAGGTCAAAAAGCAAGTCTCGATACATTTTAAAACAATCAATTTTAGAGATACTACACTGCATCTTCTCTATTCATAATGCTATAAAATTAGAAACCAACAATACCAAAAAACAGGGTGGGACGGGGTCAAATACATGGAAATTGAAATATAACATACACCGACATAGTAGCACAACATACTAAAATCTTTGTATCACAGCAAACGTCTCAGAAGTCAATCTACAGCAAGGATCATATCAAAATCAAAGAAAGAACCCAAATAAACAACTTAGCACACCATCTGCAACAATTAAAAAAGACCAGCCAAAAAAAAAGGGTAAAATAACCAAAAAGCCCAACTACCAGAAGAAAGGAAATAATATAGATCGAAGCACAAATAAATTAAACAGAATCAAAAAGACTCTTTATTTCAGAGAAATAAAAAAGACAGAACACTATGAAGAACTATACTCCAATACAATTTGAAAACCTAGAGATGTTTTGTTCAGCAGATCAGCAAAAAGCAACAGTGACAAGATTTATGTCTGTGCAATGTAAACTGGAACTCTTGAGTCTGCTTCCTCTTTGAGTTCCATTCAATAAGCAAGGAAGGCCCTGTGCCTACTTATTCAGTAGTTAATAAGTTCACATTTTCCTCATCCCATCAAATATGCCGCTGCTAGGTATGGCTAACATTGGTGCTGTCTCTCCCAACCTACTAATAGCCCTTACCTACAGAACAGAAGCCTCTTTTCAATTTATAATCCCTGTAGGGATGGAGTATCCCATAAACAAAGTAAGCTAATGAAACCCACATGAAATAGTTATCTACAGAATACTTAGGAAGCACAAGCAAACCTATTCTGACCTTGCTTATCAGGTAATTTGACCCTAGGCCCAATTTCTTCCTCAGATGATAGTCACCTTCAATCGCTACAGAGGGGTCACATCTACTTACAGTATATTACATCCAGGTAATCATTATTTACATATAATAAAGAAAACATTAGTTTACAAATAACCACAAAATAGTTGGTGCCACTTAAATAAAACCTGGAGTTAACATAATTTGTCTAAAGGAAAAGCAAAAAAAAAGCTTGTGATAGAAGTAGATGTCAATGTAGGTCCATCTGGCTCTGGGACCCAGGATTTTTCTGCAGGTATCTATCTATATATCTATCTAGCTATCTCACATTGCAGATAATTGATTGGTAGTTTTTGGTTTTTAACAAATTGAAGTTCTGTGGCAGCAAATCTTCTCGGTACTTTCTCAACAGCGTGTGCTCACTTGCATGTCTCTGTATTACATTTTCGTTAAATCTCACGATATTCCTAACTTTTTCATAATATGATTGCACATTTAAGGATAGTGTAAACATAACTTTTCTATACACTATGATACCAAATCATTATAATCATACTGCAAGGCTTTACTGTTATTGTGGTGGTGGTCTACAGTGGAACTTGCATTACTGCTGAGGTACGCCTGGACTAACTGTCCACTTGGAGTGCCTCCATCAAAACCAACAGTAGCAAGAACCAAATTAATAAAACGTTTAAGTTGAAAATAGCCCACGTGGGTATAATACATGACTGAAATTGTATAGGACAGTAGGTCCTCAAGTTATGAATGTCCAATTTAGAATAACGAACACTTGCCTTCTTAGGTTATGCAAATTTGTCCTCTCTTTAAAATATTCCTTCACTTGTTCCACTGAGCTTTTAAATCTTCTGAAAATGCTGAGAGTTTTCCTGGCACTAACCCCAAAGCACTGCCATCCAGTTGATTCTAACTCAGTGACCCTATGTACAGTTTCTGAGACTGTAAATCTTTACAAAGTAGATTGTCCTCCAGTTGATTCCAACTCATAGTGTGCTTCAACAAAGAAAGGCATTTCCAGCTATTGCTATTCCAGCTATGGTGAGTAAATTAAATGTTTGACCAGTATGGCAAACAAACGATGTTATAAATATTCAAATAGCCTTCAGCGGAAAAGCTTCCCCACCCTTCACTAAAGTAAAGCTAAATAAGAACACTGCACTTGTTCTGGCTTACCTAGATTAAAGACATACTAAGGACTAGATATCTCCTAACCTGGAGATGGGATGTAACCACTGTTCTCTCCATCACACTAACTGACACTGAACCCTGGTCAGACATTATCCTAAAAAGTAGGGCTCCAAACGTGTTCACTGCTGTGTAACAGCCTGCTCAGTATTTGCATTTCCACCTCATAAATAAACTACTCCTGAATATACATATTGGGGTAGAAATGCAAATTATCAGCAGGGCAGAGGTAAAATTGGGATGAAATAGTTTGAAGTCATGCTACAACCTTTTACCTCACCATCTTATCTTACCCAACTTCAGTTGCAACCATCATCTAAAATGTGTTACCCTTCCCATCACAGAAGGGTATTGTGTAACCCAAAGGGTGCAAGATGAGCTTGCAACTTAATGTGAATCCAGAGATACAGATAAAATACCTAATAATAAAGTAAAAATAACTTTTTTTAAAAACAAAGAGAAATTGAAACACATGCCTTCTAATAATTTGATACAGAATAACAAGCAAAGTTACTTTTTAAAAAAGTACAAGGTGCCCATTATGCTGCTAAAATTTTTACATGAATTAGTTCTAATAGTTCACATAAGGAAAAACAAATCCAATGTCACTGACTCAAGTATGTATACAAGGTTTCTGAGAGTGTCAATCTTCATGGATGCAGATAACTTCATCTTTTCCCTGAAAAGCGGCTGCTGGGTTTGACTGCCACCCTTATGGTTAGCAACACAACCCTTTTCCATAGATCTCAAAAGAAACAGTAACAAACTCACTGACATCAAGTCCAACTCAAAGCCACCCTAGAAGGCAGGGTAGAACTGTCTCTGTATTTTCTGAGACTAATTCTTCACAGGAGTTGAAAGCCTCAACTTTCTCATGCAGAGTGACTGGTGGTTTTGAACTGCTTACCTTTCGGATCACAGCCAAATATGTAACCACTACAACAGGCACCTATCAATTCTCTTTGCCAGATGAAGAATCTGAAGATGAGAAACTCTGAATAAATTGTTCAAGGTATAAGCCTCCTAGATGAAGGAAGACATTTAATTCAGGAATGTCTGAATTCAAAACTTCCACTCTTCTATTGTTTCTTCCTTGTCTCTTGGCTAGAGTCCACTCATCTGTGCTTTTGCTCTGTCCATTTCATCCTTCCTCCCCAGAAAAAGGAACATGAAATCAAGAAGACTCTGACATACCAATTTATTATTTTAAAAGGTAAAACAGCAACTCACCAAAAGTCTCAACCCAATGAGTTACCATTAAATGCTTCACTAACCAGAATATTAAATTATTGGCTTACTGTGCCTCCAAAGAGTAAATAAAAAAGTCTGGTGAGAGGATACCACTCTGGCCTGCACCTTTCCGGATTTTAAACCATGCCATTTGCCCTTGTTCTGTTCACACGCTTCCTCATGATTCACAGACAGATTCTATGTGAGTACACTGAGGTGTTCTGGAATTCCCATTCTCCTCCGTAAATTGTTTTGAGCCACACAGTCTAATGCCTTTGCATAGTCAATAAAACACAAGTAAACATATTTCTGATATTCTGTGCCTTCAGCCAAGATTGATCTGATCTCAGCTATGATATCTCTTTTTCCATGTCCTCTTCTGAATTTAGCCTGAATCCCTGGCAGTTAACTGTTAATGTACTGGGCAACCATTGTTGGATGATCTGCAACAAATTTTACTTGTGTGTTATATCAGCAACATTGCTCTATAGTTGGAGCATTCTGTTGCACCACCTTTCTTTGGAAAGGGTACAAATATGGATCGCTTCCAGTTAGTTGGCCAAGCAGCTATTTCCCAAAAATTTTTTGGCATAGATAAATGAATGTTTCCTGTGCTTCATCAGCTTGTTGAAACATTTCGATCAGTATTCTACCAAATCCTGGTGTCTTGGTTTTGGCTAATGCTTTCAGTGCAGCTTGGACTTCTTCCTTCTGTACCATTGGTTCTTGATCATATACTACCTGTCTTGGAAAAAGTACAGCCAGAATGTGACTTAGAGGCAAGTATGGCGATACTTCATCTGACATGTTAACTGGAAAGGCCAGACCCTGGAGAAGGACATCATGTTTGGTAAAATAGAGGTGCAGCAAAAAAGAGGAAGACCCTCAACAAGATGGTTTGTGACACTGAGCTCAAAGGTAACAGTTGTGGGGATGATGTAGGACTAAGTGGTGTTTTGTTATACACAGGGTCACTATGAGTCATAACTAACTCTATGGCACTGCAACAACGTACCTCAGTAGAAAGACTTAGGAATTTCCTTCCCCAAAAGTATTCATTAAAAATCCTCTGGAGTATAGATCTATTATGACATATAGAGGGATGCTATACGGCAGAACGGATTCAATGGCACCTAGTTATCTATATAAGTAAAGAAAATAGGGAGGAAATATTGATACCCGAAAAGGAGAAAGGCTGTGCCTAAAGAATCACATTTTTAAAGTATGGCAATTCTAAAATTTAAGTGCGAGAAGAACATATACATATGCAACATCTGTAAAATGTGCATCATTTTTATTTTCCTTGGATGACCATCTGAAATGGCCAGACACACACACATTCCTACATTCTTAATCATGTGGATGACTACAACATAAATATCCACAAGTGTCATGTAATTCCAGGACTTGAATTAGGCCTTACAATTGTGTTCAAGGCTGGTATTAGTTGAATTTCTCTGGTATCCAGGATTGAGGAAGGTTTTCTCTAACTCAGCTGTTCTAAACCTGTGGGTCATGACCCCTTTGGGGGTCTGTGGTAGTCACCTAATCTGGTATCAGTTTAAGGTAGTTATGTAATCTGGTGTAAATTTAAGGGTGGAGTCTAGGCTCTCAATCTGGAGCTAGTCAATGAGACTTCTGTGTGGGCATGGCCTTCTCCTGAGAATTCTGGGGAATCTGGTACTTCCTCCTTGGAAGCAGAAGACATCTCTCTCTCTCTCTGCTACTTCCTGGGAGACATTGCAGAAGACAAGACACATTGATGCAATCAGACCACAGAGAGACCCTTGCCAGCGCTCATATGTTTCCAATGACATGGGATCCAAAGACTTTCTACCCACTGGCTTGTGATCTGCATTGGGCGTCACTGCATGTGTTCGTGAGTCTGAAGAGGACATTATAGATTGGTATCGGAAATATGGGCTAATATCGGACTTATGGATTTGATCTGGACAGGGCTGGGATGTTTTCTCAATGTTCAGTTGCTCTTGTATATAAATCTCTTTCTTGTACATATATGTGTGTCCATGGATTTGTTTCTCTAGTCTACCCAGACTAACACAGGATCGAATGACCCTTTCACAGGGGTCGCCCAATTCATAACAGTAGCAAAATTACACTTATGCATTCCTGGGGTAAGGACAAGGTAATATGGCATGGCCCAGACCAAATACAGGGATACACATGGTAGATAACTAAAAATGAGGTGGGGAAAGGGGAAAAAATAATAATAAAAAAGAAATGGGTAGCGGGGGCACAGGG
>NW_022103896.1:69580334-69593982 GCF_000313985.2 Echinops telfairi | reverse complement strand
AAAAAGAAAAGAAAAAATTACAGTTATTAAGTAGCAATGAAAATAATTTTATGGCTGGGGGTCACCACAATATGAAGAACTGTATTAAAGGTATGTGGCATTAGGAAGGTTGAGAACCACTGCTCTAAGTTTAAGTGAAAAGTGATGTAGAGTTGAAGTCTCTTCACGCACATACTAGTAGTGTGTGCTTAACTCTATGAAACCCAGGCACAGTACATTGTAAGCAACAATGTCTTTATAGTCAAAACACCACCACAGGTGCTGTTAATTCACATTTTATTGATTTGGATGCTTTGTTTGTATATTGAGTTAGTAAATCTGTTTCGTTTTATAGGTCCTAATGAAACTAAAAACCTTCAGCACAAAAAGGGAATTCAGAGACATATACTAAACTAGCTGCTGGTCAAGAGGGCCATTACAAACTAATTTCCCCATTATTTACATAATACAGTAGCTATAAAATGTGCATTAAATTTTTTACTCATTTTATTTTTTTTTTAATCTACATACAAATGAAAGTTTGGTCCTTACCAATAGATCTTAAAATGTGTCTCTGCCTTGGAGCTCTGGCACTGTTTTTAAATATTTCAACTTAAAAGAGATTGTGGGGCTTTGTTTCTTAATAAAGCTACACTTATTAAATTAGAAGGATTCTCTCTTATGGTAAGATGATGACCTTAGTAATGGACAATTAAAAGCTCCCTTCTTTTATGAAATGGTGGTGGCAGCAGAAGGGTCTTCTTGTAACTCTTTGTCATTTTTACACACACCACACACACACACACACACACACACACACATGAACTTTTTATGTAAAATTCAGATCTAATTGAAACAAAGGCCAAACTTATTGAGGGCTTGAGTTTTTTAGGATTCAGGAAGTTAAGAATTGAATCACGCTCCTTCTCAGGGTCATTGGTAGTATTTAAACATGCCTATGTATATAATAGAAATGTATGGGTTCTCATTTCAGACTATAAACTGAAGACATGCATAACTAATTCTTTTTATTTTTTTCTTCATACAATATCAAGTTAAAGAACCTCGTAAAGATGTTACAAATATGCTCAGCAGACCTTGTCTAAGTACTAGTCAAAACTACAGAATAGAGAAATTCTACAGTGGGCAAAGCAAGTGAGGCCAGTAGTAAGCAAGCTGTTGTTTTAACAAGACTTATTTTTGTCTAGGTGTGCTACCGTTTAAACAAACATACTATTTCAGTGACTAAAATAATTTTAATGGATTTTTTAAAGCGCAGACAATCGAACCTTTCATAATACTATTCTCAGGGTTCTAAAATTATTCATACATTTTCTATTTGCGACATTTCTCTATTCAAGCTTAGTATGATGCCAAGAAGCACATGGAGAAATTTATTCAACCAGGTATGTTTAAAACAGCAGTTCCTGGGTCTGATCAAGATTTGTTCTTACACATCTCTTCAAGTGGAATTTCTAGGTAAGAACAGCTGCGTACAGATTTGACTTTGTCTTAGATGACTTAGAGAGACTTTGTCCCAAGAGCAGGGTTGGTGGCATAGAAGTTAAACACCGGGCTGCTAATCATAAGGTCATGAGTTCAAATCCAACAACCGCTAAACAAGAGAAAAATGAGGTATTTATTCTCATACAGACATACATGCTTGGAAACCCTATGGAGAAGATCTAACCTGCCCTATGGACTTGCTATAAGTTGGAATTGGCTCGTCGGCAGTGACTTAAGTTCTGGGCTGTTAATCACAAGATAGGTGGTTAGAATCCTTGAGCTGGTTCGAGGGAGAAAAATGGGGCTCTCTGCTCCCATAAACAATCAGTCTTGGGAACCCAAAGGAGTTCTACTTTGTTCCATCGGGTTGCTATGAATCAGAATCAACTTCATGGCAGTGGGTCTAGGTTTTGGCTTAGTACAATAAAAGACAAAGCCTTTTCAATGCTTTAGAAGCTGCATGTGCAGCAAGTGAAGGTGATTGTGATGCCGAGTGTGTTGCTAGTAAGGGTTGGTTTACTGGTTCAAAGTGAGGCAAACTTACATAATGTTATATGGCCAGTGCAGGTTGTCAGTAGACTGGAAGTTCCTAAACACGAAGACTTATTTATTGTACAGGAAAACGTTTGATCTCACATTGTAAAAGACTAGACCGGGGAAAAAACTATGTTCATGGCCTCCTGGGCAAAGGACCACAGTATCTCTTAAAATCATCAGCTCCTAGCATAATACCCCTGCAGACGATATTAGGCAAGTGTTTGTTAGCTGATAACACATTTATTTCCCAGTTATTTTTAAAGTGCAGCCAATAAAAACAACCAGAGCTATTTTCTGTCTTTGTCAATACTGGGGGGCAAAGGAAAATGAATAATGTTTTTAAAAATGATCACAAAAAAGTCAAGCCTGTCCTTTATTATTTCTCTTCAAAATATTATACATTAAATGGTGATGGGGTTACGTATTAACAAATTCTATGCCTAAAATGTCAAAAAGGTAAATGAATTGGTAAAATTATAACTTAAATAGTAAAGTGACTTGTGTTTAACTTTTCGCTGATAATTTTCTGTTTACAACATCATACAAAAGAAGGGAAAAAATAGTAATTCTCAAAAGTAAAGTTTATCCCATTAATATCTCATCCATAATATGTTACAAAATTTTTTAAAATCTTAGAAATGCAAATGCTAACATTCCAACTTAAAATAACAATATCTGGGAAGACGACAATCAAGAATATGTGAATGAACGACAGACAACTTATTGCACAGTAGTGTAAGGGGCTGGCCTGTCATCCTAGCATATATCAAGAGGCCCTGTCATCTTCCTAGATCTAAGACTTAGGACCAATCACTTTGTTTAGGCTCCAGTTTCCTCAAACAAAATGAGAAAATGACATAATTATCTATAAATTCCTCATTAGCTATAAAAAAAATGTATGTTATACTCAAGAACTATTAGTCTAAACAGTTATCTAATTAAGGAACAATGATTTTCTCTATTTTTAAGCATTTTAAAAGTTTGAAACTGCTACAGATATTCTTTTTCTCTCATTTTATCTTTAGGAAAACTCTGTTAAGTAGGTTAAGCTTGTTATTATTACACACATTGGGCAACTGCCAAAAGGAGGGGGCTCTCTACGAGATTAAAGCCAACAGTCTAGTAATCCAATTTTCTGGCTCCCAGTACACTACTCCAAAAGCAATTGCTAAGGAAAGCCACTATAAAAGCCACAAGGTCTACAAAATAATTATTCACCTGTAGGAAGGGAAATATGTTTTCATTTAAATTGGAGATACTTTCTATGAATCATAGTATCTCAGTTTATGGCCTGTTTGTCTCCACACTATTTTCAAGATTCCAGGAGAAAGAATCTCATGGCAATAACATACTATCATAAATCAGTTTATTAAATTGTCATCGTTGCTGCTGGGTGTTTTCAAGTCGGCATGGATTCATAGTGGTCCCATGGGACCATGTAAGAATGCCCCATCAGGCTTTCTTGGCTGTAATTTTTATGGAAGCCAATTGCCAGCTCTTTCTCTCTTTCTCTCAAAGAGCTGTTGGGTAGAGTCTAACTTCCAAACTTTCCACTAACAGCCCAGCAAGTAAGGGCTCATAAAGAAACTGAGAGAACTCAATTCAAATTAATGTATACAACGTCGTTCATAATTTATCAAAAATGGGTAAACTGGGGAAAAAATGTTTGTCACAAGTAAGATATGAACAGATCTTATGCTATTATATAAATGTACGACAAAAATCAGGGCCAAATCTTTACAATTAAAGAGTAAAGTAAATTGCTTAATCACTGAGCCCCAGTTAACCTAAGAGTAACATGGCAGACTTTTACCCATTTATGAATTAGAAAACTCTGGGGCAAAGGCTAACTACATTATCTGAATCTATCTTGTGTTCATGAATTTATTTAAATGCCAACCAAAGGAATTTGACAATATTTCTAATCCTTCTTCCAAACAACTATAGTTATCTAAAACAAATGATCCAAACAGCCCTTTCTTTTTTACTTCAATCTAATAATGATTTGCCAGTCCAAAAATACTTTCAAATGCTTCTGAAAATGCAAGGCAGCTTAGAAACTCAAGCTGTTTTTAGTAATGGTATTTCAGATGTGGTATAACTTACCACTTGAGGCATAGAGGTATGACTTGTCACTGGTAACAGTGGTAACATTAACTGAAAGGGGCTATTTTGAGAAAATAAGAGATTAAGGGTTCTGGTCTCAAGCCTCACCCTTCCCCTTATACATATGAAATGACATGCTTATGCAATTCACAAGTTAGACTTCTGTTTTTAAATGAAATCCATATAGCAGAATAAATTATATATTAGTTATTAAAGTCAAAAAATTGTTAAAGATTACAGATATTTCAGTTACTATCTAATGATCTAACATTTATTATAATTATATAAATTTCTCTACCTCTCCACCCACCTCCCTGCAATATATCCATTTTAGAATTTAAAAGGTAATTCTGTTACCCACGCCCGAAACAGTTCTCAGATACAGGATAGAGTTCTAAAGCCACTTCCTCATCCAAAAAAACATGGAACAAGTCATATTTTAAAATAAAGTACAGAATACCGCAAAAAGACTCACAAAAAAACTATCAAAGTATAGTATGCTTCACCAACCTATAGTTAACTGTTTCCAGCTATGGAGTAAAATTATATAAAGCCAACATTGTGCACATGAGTTTAGACTCCAAGTGCTAGTTTAAGGGATAATACAAGGCTAAAACCACTTAAGAAAATAATAACAAACAGCATTTTTTGAGAAGACCACATTAAAAGGACAAGACTACCTAAACTCCACGACATAATATGCCTCTGTGACAGAAATAACTGAAGAAATCTGTACTCTCTAGACTGCTATACTGGAACAAAACCCCGGAAATATTTAACCACCTTCCGTTTATTTCAAGTAAGACACCGCCACTGAGGATTTTGATATACCCTTGAAATACGGAACGAAGCAACATTCATTCCTACAATGTAAAATATAATTTGGAACAATGATCTGGTGGATTTAAGACGCTTAAGCATTCTGAAGCTGTTTTTCATCAATAGCTAGGCTTGTTTTTTTAATCTATTAAAAATTTATTATTATTAAATGTATAAAGATGCCTTTGGTCTTTCTCAGCTGTGTAATAACATTACGCCTCATAACTTTCACAATTTAACTACTTCACACTAATGGGTTGCTAAGGCGCTGGTGGTGATGCCAAGGTTATGCTTTAGACTAACTCCGATGTGGCTCTAAACCACCAGGGTCACTCCTTGGGAGGAGAAAGAAGAGGCTTTCTACTCCAGTAAACAGTTACATTCTTGGAAACCCAAGGGGACCATTTACAGGGTCACTGCGTCAGCATCGAATGGATAGCAGTGACGTTTTTTTCAGAAGGCAGACTACAAAAGTTCAGTTCTGATCTGTTATCAAGGCCACCCAGAGGATACTTCTTCCTTATTGTCATTCATTTTTTATGTAATGAGAGGAAAGAAATGATAAGCACCAAAATGAACTGGCATGCCTCTGAATTTTTTCATTTATTTTATTAAAGTTGAATGTCTTACATCTCCCACATGTTCAAAAAAAAATCTGAAAGGAAAAGATGTTTGGGGAGTGTGAAGAAGGACAAGACACTGTTTTACAATCATATCTTGTAAAATCATATAAGACATCTGAGAAATATTAGAACAAATTGATCATCTAACTTTTTGATAAAACTCCTTACATCTTTCATTACTTTCACTTTATTTTGGCTATTTCTTCACCACTCAACTTCTAATCTGGAAGAGAAATGGTGGGAAGGCTGAGGAAATTTTTCAAGCTATACATTTCATCCCCAAACAGACCAGAGTTAAATCTCTTATTCACTCACTGCCGTTGGACTCATAGTAACCCTACACGACAGGTAGAACTGTCTCTGTAACTCATTATAGGAGGAGAAAGCTCCATCTTTCTCCAGCAGAGCAGGGTAGTTATTTCAAACTTGACTTTGTGGACCACAGCCCCACCCATAACCACTATGCCACCAGGACTGCTACTAAATTATTAGAGATCAAAAAGAAAACACACTAAAACACCACAAGCTATTATGTCAGGACAGTGGGACTTTTTGTAATGTAATCATATTGTCAAGAGACATGCTATCCTGAGCAGCCCTGGTGGCACACTAGTTAAGCTTTGCTTGCTAACTGTAAGGCCGCCAGTGAGAGTTCACCAGCTGTTCCTTGAGAGAAGGATGTGGCTATCTACTTCTGTAAAAATTTACGACCTTGAACCCTATGGGGTAGTTCTAATCTGACCGATAGAATTCTGCACGTTGAAATCAACACGACAGTGTTATTTTAAAAAAGACAATACTAAAACAATTTTAACTATCCTGACCTATAGTGTAATAGAGATCAGGACATTATAGATCATGGTAACTCATGTTGTTTAGAACAGCAGTTCTCAACCTGTAGGTTGTGACCCCTTTGGGGGCTGAACGACCCTTTCACAGGGGTAGCCCGATTCATAGCAGTAGCAAAATTACAGTCATGAAGTAGCAATGAAAATAATATGGGGGAAAAAAGAAAAAAATTAGGTGTCTATTCCAGTAAGAACAATAATAATAATTTTATGGTTGGGGGGTCACCACAACATGAGGAACTGTATTAAAGGGTCACACCATTAGGAAGGTTGAGAACAACATTTTAGAATAAAAAACAATAGTAGTGTAAAAACAATTAAAAAAATCAATTTTAACTATCCTGATCAATACAGTATAATTAAAATTATTTTTTATTTATATATTTTTTAACTATACGAAGAGTCCTGGTGGCATAGTGGGTATAGCTGCTGACTAGCTGCTATGGGGGAAAAGATGAGGCTTTCCAGTCCCATAGCTGGGAAACAGAAGAGGTAGGTCTAACCTATCCTATAGGGTGGCTATGAGTCAGAATTGAATCGACAGCAGTGAGTTTTTTTTAATCTATACTATCTAAATAATTTGGTAATGTAAACAAGTACAAAGATATCTTGTAATTATTTATTCCTGTTTTACCAATGTAAAGGAGAAAAAGGAATATAAGAAATTCATGACTACACATTCATAAACCAAAACCACACTTTGGAAAGCAAGAGGAAAAAAGGCCAATTCTCTGCCTAAGAAATGATTTTGCAACATTTATAGGCAAACCCACATTCGTGTCACCAGGCACATCCCAAAGTCTACTGCTTTTAGATGGTCTGGCTGCCCCGTGGCAGCCATTATTGATATAGAAAATTAATTTCTTCTTTCTGGTTGTTTCCTTGCGAGCTCTGGTGGTATTGTGGTTACATGGTGATACTAACTCAAAGGTCAGTAGTTCTAAACCATTGGCCACTTCAGAGGAGAAAGACCAGGCTTTCCACTCCAGTAGCAAGTTACAGCTTGGACACCCCTGAGGGCAGTTCTGCCCTGCCCTACTGAGTGGCTATAGTCAGAATCAACCTGATGGCAGCGAGTGGAATAAGCTAGCTGTTTCCTTCCTTTTTTGCCAGCTTCCTACTCAAGTAAGAAAACCAGAGGCTGGCCAGCTAGAACCAGACCCAGCCCACCAATCATACTCAGAAATGACCAGTGTATCCTCTAACCCAACCTTTTCGAGTGAGAAAGCAAAAGCCATGCCTCTAATCAATCATTGACCATGGATGACGTGGGCCATCTTTATGACCCACCTTCCCAGATGAGGATGCGGAAAGGGTTAGTG
Organism: Echinops telfairi; assembly: GCF_000313985.2. Taxonomy (NCBI): domain Eukaryota; kingdom Metazoa; phylum Chordata; class Mammalia; order Afrosoricida; family Tenrecidae; genus Echinops; species Echinops telfairi. The sequence goes on along the minus strand of NW_022103896.1, from coordinate 69,586,242 downwards.
CTGAGTCACCCAGTGATGAATACCAAACCAGCAGCCAGTTACCACCCTAGAAGGCACTAATAAAAGACCCTTGGCCTAAGACTCCAGAAGCCATCCTGGCAGCGTGAATCCTCCCCTCCTTTGCTTGGTCAAGCAAATAAAGCCTCTTTCCCTTTCAACCATTTTGTGTGTCTGTAGCTGTGTTACAGGAGGCCATGTAAGCACAGTGACCATCTTGAAAGCTTTCTAGATAGGAACCAAGATAGTAAGAGAAATTAGTAGGTCTCGGGACTGATCTGAACCCCAGTCTGATTCTGAGGAAACACTGTCCTGCTAGAGTTTAATATTACAGTAGCCAGAAACTGTGCTAAACAGATTAATTCCAACTTCTACTTTAAAACCCTAAAGAAAATTGTTTGTGACCTACTAAGTCTCTGGTTTAGTAACAAAATATTCCAAGTACTTAAGTGCTAATTTTCTACGGAGAGTCATCCACATGAGTATATAGGGAGAGTGCTGCACCATCTTAGTAAGCATGTAGGTGGTATACCTAAAGTAAAATCTGCTCCATGTTTGAATGAGTACCAAGAATCCAGCTGCTATGGGAAGTCGAAGTACTCATGGTTCAAAAGAAACGTCTCATTAAATTTGGAAAGACTGAGCTTGATTTACAAGGGCCCATGAGGTGTTTAATGAGATGATTTAAAGGCACCAAGTTTTTACCAAGCCCTGGGAGTGTCCCTTATGAAACTATCTTAACCAACTGCAAGAAGCCAGACACCTTCCTACACAAATCTTAAAAGCTAAAACTCCTTAATCTCAAACCCTGTAGAATTCTCTGAAACAGAACTCTGGTTTTGTTTACAAACCATTCAAAAATTACTCATCCAATGATGATTTGAGTAGGTACTTGCAGAGCTGGCTGAGCTACATCCAATTTCTTCCTCACAAAGGAAGTAGTCTTACTAAAATGTTCTTCACCAAACAGGAAGCAAGGTAGCATCGTTTCCCATCAAATTTGAAGCTTTCTGTTGTTGTTCTGGGAACTGTTTTTCTCTTTTTAGACGGAGTATATTTGATAAATTTGATTCCTTAGGTAATCTTTTCCAATGTTAGTAGCAAAATGGCCAATGTACAGTTATTGATTTTATCGCATCATCTAAATACAGCACAAAAGAATCATGTTTTCCATTCAGTCTAGGTACAATAATAACCTATGACTTATTAGTCAGAATTATTCATAAGAATTCATTCCTATAATACAGATTTGCTTATATTCAAGATAAACAGTAATGATTCTGGCAACCCACATGGTATGGTACATAAATGCTCTTGGGTTTCCTTTTCACTTAAAAAAACAGCAATCATTCCAAATAATAACGCTGTGGCATTAGACAGACACCAATTATTGTGTGATTTTAAATGATATTATGAAGAGTTGTTTGAGATTTTCTATTATCAAACTGGTAATAATTACTTCCAAATTTTGGAATTTAAGGACAGTTCATCCTTCAGTACCTTCAATTCTTGAGCATCATTAGAACAGTAAAATGCATTGAAGCTTTAGAATCCAACAGACCTGACTTTAAATACTGGACTTTGACATTAACATACGTGTGACCTTAAGCACATAATTAATCTCTGCCTTAGTTTCTTTGTCTATAAAGTGGGAACCCCTTTTGGGGTTTTTTAAAGAGGTTATGAGAAATGTAAAGCACCAAGGGAAGGGTCTGATGACTTATTAAGTGATGACAGTATATACATACAGTAATGATAGAATATACCTCCCGTAATGATAGCAATCATTGTAATTACTATACTGAAGTTAGAGAGATCAGCCAACTCACTTCTCCTAAAAGCCAAAGAAATTAAATGTTCAGAAGCTTCAGAAATACTTCACAGAATTTTTCCAAAGATGTTTTTTTTTAATTTGTACTTCTGGGCTCTACAAATCCAAACACCACCTTCTACACAAAGGAGTTAGGCTGTATCCTAAGACTCTTCAATCAGGTACTTAGTATTAATGAGAGACAAACAGGTATTCCATCAACTACCTGAAAGGCTAACAAGCAAGGACTGCCAATTACTGAGTCAGTACATAAACTACGAAGGCTATGGGAAGCTGCATCAAATTATTTCAACAACTTGTGAGTATTTACTGAGTCCACCAAGTATATAGCTGTGTACTAAAAACTTGTTAAGTGCTGTCAAGAAAGTCCCAACTGATAGTGACCCTGTGTACAACAGAAGGAAACACAAGTCCAGCATCATCCTCACAATATTTCTTAGATGCTTGAGCCCACTGTTGCATAAACTCAGCACATCAATCAAATCCTTGCCCCCAAAGAGTTCAGCAGCTTAAGGAAACAAGCCAAAATAAATGAATAAAAAATACATTTACCAATCATGCAGGAAAACATTTTGAAGTACAATGCTTGGCTAAGAAAATCAGTCAATGAAAATCCTATGGATGACAACAGTTTGAGCCACAGCTGATCATGGGAATGGTATAGGACCAGGAAGAATTTTATTCCATTGTGCATGGAGTCACATGAGTCTGGGGTCCACATGATGGCATCAAAGAAACAACAAAATATAGTAAGGCAGAGTATTCACTGGTGGACAAGCGATGTTAATTATTTCCTAATTAACTTCACTGAGTAAGTTAATTTGGGATCACTTGACGATGGGAGAAAATATGAGCAGATGATTAACAGATGAGAGGCTGCTAAAAATATAAAGTTTAGTTTGGATATTGGATATAGTTAACAGTAAGAAAGCACATCAACAAAGCATAAAAGCAATTTTCACAGTGAAAAGCAAAATTACTTGGGGTAGGAAAAAAAACAGCAGCACACTTCAAAAAGGTTATCGATGTTTTTGATAGTAACAGTCCATCTGAAAATGCAACCACAATTTCAAATTATAGAAAATGTGATACACCAAATCCTTTGCTAATTACTTAGGATACTTACCGTATATACCCGAGTATAAGCCGACCCTAATATCAGCCGAAGCACCTAATTTTACCCCAAAACTGCATTTTAAATGTGCTGGAAAACTCGGCTTATACATGAGTATAAACGGTAATTTATTTGGCTGCTATCAAATAATGGATAAATCTGACTGCTGGTTACATGCCTAAAAAATTGTCTCACACAACCAAAACTGTCCAACCAACTTTTTTTTCCCCCGCCCAACTATCTTTGACTTTTAATATTTAAGTCTGTAAGATTAACTTTTGGATCATCCAATATAAAATAAAAATTTTAAATAATAAAAAATGAAAATGGACTCCCCACAAAAAGGCGGGGGTCCAGTATTTAAAGAAAACTATGAAGACACAACTGCTCATATATTATATGGCAACTCAACATTCAGTGGAGATGAACATACTTCCCTGAGCAGTCTGGGTGGGGCTACACTTCCCAGGTTCAGCCCACCACCCACCCACGCATCCACTCCTGCTCCCACATACCACCTTAACTAGCTCTGCAACTATTCCTTTCTCTCCATCTCCAACTCTGTCTTAAATAATAAAGGATCCCATCTTTCAAGACTGGCATGTAAGTCTAAAAGAATATGCTGAGGTGTATCTTATCAATTTGTCTCCAAAATCTAGTGCAAAGTTTCATTCATCCATTCATTCATCACTCCATATGAATTTATTAAGGACTGCATGTTCCTTATAGAACGTACTCTGCAGATCAATAATTTCGAAATAGAGGTTTACAGCCTTTCTTATTCTAAGAAAATTTTGCTGTCCCTTCAGCTTTTTCCATATTGATGTTAAAATAGATGTCTAGTTCCAAAGCTGGCCTCTTATCTGAAGCAGATTTCTCACATAAAGTTAGGTGTATTTTCCCCCTTTAATAAAGTTGTTGTTCAACTTGTTTTTAATTTGCTCTCTTTTTCTCTCTCTTTAGCTATAAAATAAAGTTCACTGTATAAGTTATACAAAAGTAATTTCTGTTAACATTTTGCTTATTTCAAGTGCTTTTCTACATGTATCTTTAAATATGACTAAAAGTATTTCTACGCAACAACAGAGTTTCACTGGTATACAAAGAAAACCATAGAACACTACTACAAGAAACCTATAATATTTGGGAGAATAATCCATCTCCATGAATAATAACTAACACTTGAAAATATCACTGCTACCGAATTCCAATCCAGATCCTAATTTCATGTTTTTAAAGAATAGTAAAAATGAATTACTAACTTCATATGGAAAGGAAAGAGACCTAGCATAAGCAAAGAACTTCTTAAGAACAATAATAAAACTAGAAAGTCTCTCACATCCTGACCCCAAAACTTATTTATTACATAGCCACAGTAGTTAGAACAGCCTGATACTGGTACAATGTTAGGTACAAAGACCAGTGGAACAGAACAGAGAACACAGAAATAGATCCATTCACCTACGGGTAACTGATCTTTGGCAAAAAGGAACCCCTAAAAAACATTAAATGAGTATTTCTTCAACAAATGGTGCTTGCAAAATTTGATCTTCAGCAGCCTACTAAAAATAAGAGAGTTGTATGCATCAAAAGAATTAATTCATCATAAGAGTGAACCCACATAGTAGGAATTTTTTTTTTTTATGACACACAAACAAGGAACTGGGAATAAAAATTTCACATAATCTAGGAATACTCGTGCTGGGCATGAAGAAGTAGAGTTATAGCATGAACAGATGTGTACCTTCATGCTCATCACAGCACTGTTCACAATAAATAACAAGAAGATAGGCATTGTCTATCAGTTGAAAAATGGATAAAGCAAGTTTGATATATACACACAATAGAATACCATGGACCACTAAAAAGTAATGTTGATACCAGCACTTCATGGCATAGATCGACCTGGGAGACATTATGCTGAGGGAAACTGGTCAATTACAAAAGGGTAAAAAGTATCTGAGGGCACTATTATAAGGGGCAAAACAAACAAAAACAAAACACCAAGACAAATACTTTCCTATCAAAGGGGGTGACTTTGTAGTTGGGGGAGGAGGAGTGGTGAGGGAGGAAAGATGAATGGCTAGAAGGTTGACCTATAGTAATTTCAGTGAAGGAGAAGGTAGGGGAGCCATTCTAATTCACAAGAGGGCAGAAAGAAAACAAGGGGTGGGGTGGGGGGTAGGTTAAACTAGTGGGCAGTTGCTACAAAAACCGATGGTCTGAAATGTAAAACCCCCACCTACTTCACAATTAAAATTTGCTAAATTAAAAAAATTATGCTTATCAGAATACATATACATATCTCAGGAGTGGGCACCCCAGGGTCAAGAGATATGAACAGTTTTAAAGATCTTGATATAAAACACAAAGTGATTTCCAGAAATGTAAATACCAGTTTATAACACGTGAAAATGCTTTTTAAATTACAACCTAATTAGCATTCATTCATTCAACTAGACAGAAATGTAGGGCTGGTTTTTTTTTGGGGGGGGGGTTGTTTGGGAGGGGCAGTTCTACTGTGTCATACAGGGTCACTATGGCATGGTATCAACCCAATGACCGTAAGTTTTGCTAAGAAAGACAAATGATTTGAGTTGATACAAAAGATCTTTTACCTATAGTACATTTAAGAATATAACATATACTACCCGCCCCCAAGCCTTGGGCTTAAACATGAATGAATATATAATCAAAGATATCTATATCTTGCTTTAGTAAGTACCAATTGGGATGTTAAAAACTTGAGAACAGCCATGTAAGATACAATTGATGGTCCCACCTTGTACAGAGGAAATAAAAGTAATGAAAATCAAAGAGATGGATATAATTAACCAATGGACTAATAGACCATGTGAATATCAGTCTTCACAATGCTGAGATCAGAAGAACTAAATGATGCCCAATTACCACCACCACCACCACCACAACAAAAGGGGACATTGAAGAAGGACCTAGATAGAATG
>NW_022103896.1:69571337-69580234 GCF_000313985.2 Echinops telfairi | reverse complement strand
GGGGGGGGGCATGATGGGGTCCAGAGGGTTTTGCTTTTTTTTTTCTTCTTCTTAGTGCCCTGTCCTTCTCTCCCCCCACACCCCACCGTGCCATCAACCCAGCCTCTGGGTTTTGCTTTTAAGAATCTAATCTGTTCCTTCTATAGGCTGAAATGGGGCTTGGCTGTCCCCAGAAACTTTGACAACGAGTGGCCCATTAACTTGATCTGGCACTCTGGTCTTTCTGACCAAGGTTTAGTCACCTCTACCTCATCACCTCATAAACGGAGGCCATTACCACCAACATTCTACGCAGCTGACTACTCTTGCAGGGCACGCCCGCAACTCTTGTGACACAGACAGCATAAATGAGGACCAGCATGGAATACTCCTCACCTCCTCCTGACCAAACTGAGAAACCAAACCCACTGCCATCAAGTCAATTTCAACTCATCGTGGCCCTGTGTAGTATTTCTGAAACTAAATCTTTCGGGAGTGGACAGCCTCATCTTTCCCTCGAGGAGCATAAGGTTTGAAACGCTGATGTCGCTAAAAACAATGGTTAAAGTTTAGCCCACTTCCACTGAAACGCCTATAATTCCAAATAACGTTTCTCCATTCTTCCTAGTAACTCTGTATTAACTAGAACATATTTAGCTCAATACAGTAGTACTTTTTTCCAAGTAGAATACCACTTGTAGTACAAACTGTGACTCTGGGTATATAGTCATATGTGTATGTAACAAAATACACATTCTATTACCCTAAATCTTTAAGTTCCAGTCACATACATACATATCCCTAGAGGTGTGTGTGTACATGCACACACACACTTACAAAGCGAACAAGCTCTTATCCTTATTACTCAATTTCTCCTAATATATGACAGGGCTTCAAAAGTTCATAGAAAAATTGAAATTAAAAGATAATGAAAATATTCCAGGAACTTCTTGAAGCCCCAATTGTACATATGAAAGGATATAGTAATTTCACTAATATTACTCATTCAAAACAGTGACAGCAATAAAACTAATACAAATAAAGCCATAGAAAATGGGTATCCCTGCTACACACACACACACACACACACACACACAGCCATCTATGATTCTTAGAATTATACAGAGAATTTATTATGATTTGATGGACATGTCTTTTATAAAATTGTCTGTTGAGAAGGCTCAAAGGAGAATAGATAACAACTTAAAGTTTTTACTTTCATATGGTGGATTATGCCAATTTGACTACAGCGTCTATGATCCAAAAGTTGAAATTTTATGGCCAAAATCTGGTAGGGTTCTGTTGTCTATTACACGAAGATTCACTCCAATATACAAAAGACCGGGTAGCTCTATGCAACTTTCCCAATCTTGATAATCTTCCAATGGGAAAGGTGATGAGCCTTTAGGTATTTTAGACTTTCAAGTAAGTATTGGTGATGGTCTTCAGAATTCAACACTATTTTAGGAAAAGCAGCAATGGCTTTAAGAAAGCCAAAGACCTGCGCTGCCTTACTGTGGCTCCCATGAATAACTTTTTACCGGGGGTTCTCCGGAGAGCAAACGCTAGGAGACAACAACAGTAAGTCATTCCTTCCGATTCCAGCAGCCCTTTGCCAGCAGTTATCGCTCTTCATTGTCTTTTCTTAAGCTTTGTCTTACTTTAATAATTTCCATTTATATTACAAGGTTACACATACTTTTTAAGTATGTTCAATGAGACTAAAAAATTCTGCTTGTCTCATCTCTCTCCTTACAATACAGGCAACATTAAACAAGTTTCAACTAAACAATCTGCAAGTGACCAAAACTCTTGGCTTGCCTTCATTTACCTCGAGTAATAAATATAGCTGAGATAAATTAACTATATCTAGTAAAAGAACACGCAAAAGAAAGCAAGACTGCCAGTATGTCAGTATGCCCTTCTTTCTTCAGAAGTATATTTCATAATGAAAGTTTTAAGAAATTCACACCACATTTTAACCCACAAAAACATTGTACACAAGATACCTTGAAATTTGCTATGTACCAAAACTAGTCTACATTTCTAAGCCTGATTGTATTTGAAAGATATCTTTAAGCAACTCTTATACTCATTCCCCTTAACAATATTTTTTTAAGTATTATCAATCACAACACTGAGTAATGAATTCTGTTTAAATCCCAACAGTTAAGCAAAGCAGCAGTACAAGCTATAACAACATGACTGTGCCACAGCTAACCAAAAACACTCCAGCGAAAACTCTACTAAACGGTGGAAAGAAATGTACCTGGAGTTCCAAAGTGTGTTTCCATCATACTAAACAAATCAATCATACAGTAGAAATAAATAAGCACTGATGTACTGAATGAGCTTTAAAATCAGAACAAAGACCTGGATTTATTGATCGACAGAAAGATAGACAGCAGGATTTATATTTAAAGCTACATTACCTACCAAGTACTTCCAACAAACTCCAGTGCTTTGAGAGGCAGCATTATAATGAACCATCTACAGGCATCTCAAAGGCACAACCCACATTTCCTGATTTCGATGACAAAGATTGTCATTAACCTACCAAAATCACCAGGAATGCAGTACCAGTGTAGCCACACTAAGTAAACCTTTCATCTACCTTGAGCAAAACAAAAACATTGCAAAACTGGTATGGCAAGTTATACAACTTAGCACTATTATACATTAGTTTCAGATGAGACAGCCTGACTGACTAATCAACGTACTTGAGGCACATGAAGAAAAGGTGGACACATGTAACTTGCACTGAACTTGACAAATAAACATTAATCAATTCAGGCAGTTTTTAGTAAAATTACTCTGAGATTATGTGGACCACTGAGGATTTTTCTAGAAAAACTCATACAGGTTATATGCAACTGCGACATTCTGATGCAAACAGCACTAATTTTCAGTTGTAAAAGCCTTCACTGAGCTCCTCTAAAACAGTTGTTATGTGTCTATGCTATTAAGTTATTGACAAACCTGAACTCAAAAATAAAAATTGGCTTCTCCAAGTTTTTTTCCCCAGAGCCATCTGAAATTCTTTTAAAATATTTCCTTACATAAAATCCTAAACAAAATCAATGGCGTGTATGATATCAGTCTTCATTATAGGAAGAACTTTTTCACAGTAATGAAACATTGACAAATCAAGGGTCACTTTTAAAAACATAGTAAAATAAAATCTGAAGAGCAAATACACAAGTATTAATCTCTGTACATGAATACAAGTAATATACATTCTTGAAGTATTATTTTGTTTAGAGTATACACAGCAAAATATGCACATCTATTGTTTCTATATATAATGACACTGCTGACTACACGCTCTAAGTTGTGTAGCCATTCTCACCTGTCTCCTCCATCATCAGCATAAACTTCCGGCCACTAAAACCAAAACCAAACTCCAAGCCATCAAGTCGATTCCAGCTCAGAGTGACCCTACCAGACAAACTAGAACTAACTCCCTTTACGAGTTTCCAAAACTGTAAGTCTTTATGAGAGAAGAAAGCCTCATCTTTCTCCCATGGGGAACTTGGTGGGTTTGAACTGCTGATGTGTGCTTAGCAGCCCCACACACAACCCACTACACCACATGGCTCCTTAAGTTATTATCCAATCCTTCAAGTTGTCTTCAAACTACATCCTTCCGTATTTGTCAAGACTTCATTTCTCCTAATAGCTGAGTAATTTTTCATTGTGTCTACGTATATTTTATTTACCCACTCATCTGTTCATGAATATTTAGGTTATTTCCACATTTGGACTACTGTGAAGAGTACTACAAGGAACATGAGTGTACAAAACCTACTGGAGATAAATTGATTACAATTCAGAAATGACCGTATAAGGTAGAGTAGAACTTCTCCAAAGGGTTTCTGGGACTGTAAAACTTTACTGGAACAGACAGCCTAATCTTTCTCCTACCAAGCAATCAAGAAGTTAGCAGTTCAACACTTTACACACTGTGCAATAAGTACAAGTCTCAGCTTCAAAGTCTCTCAAGAAGGATTCAAAAAATTCATGGAAAATGGAATTAACAGGGGAACACCAATAACCACCAAGCCCCTGGTAAAACTCCTACACATTGTTGCTGGGAGTGTAAATACAAATTGGTATAGCAATACAGAAAATTACTAGCAATACCTATGAAAGCTTAACCATCACATTCTCGGGTATACACTTAAGAGTTTTGTCCACTGAAAATATGTATAAAAATATTCACACCCATTTTATTAATAATAGTCAAAGCTAGAAATGATTCAAATGTCCACTAATAGGATAAATATGTAAATTTAAGTATACCCATATAGGGGAATACAACACAGCATTAGAAAACAACCCACTACATGTTACAACATGAACCAAAACAGGTATAATGGTGAGCAAACAAAGCCCGACATATAAAACTCTACTTCTTATGTTTTTATTGCATTCAAGGATAGGCAAAACTAAGCTTTAATGAACAGAGGCCTGTATAGGGGAACAGAGGTCAAACTTGTACTATATTTTGGGAGACACTCATGAAAGAAGCTAACCACACACTTGGGGTGCTGACACAACACAAAGTATAAACAACACAACAAAACAATGCCTAGTCCGGTCCCACCCTTACATCTGTGTTGAGCCCATAGTGGCAGCCACTTGTCAATCCATCTCATTGAGAGTCTTTTCCAGAAACGGATCTGCCTTCTACGGAGGATTCTGGTTGTTCTTTTTCAAGGCAGGTTTGTTTTTCTGGCATTCCATAATGTTATCGCTATTCTTTGCAAATATTATGATTCAGATGTATCAATTCCTCTCCAGGCTTCTTTACTCACTGTCCAGATTTCACAGCCATGTGAGGGAATCAAAAACAACATGGCTTGGATTGAAGCGCTCCTTGGCCTTCAATGTGACATCTATGTTCTCCTAACACTTTATAAAGGTTTAGTGCAGCAGATTTGCTCTATGCAATACATCATTTCTCGACTGTTGTTTCCACGAGTGCTAAATGCAGAGCCACATAAAATGACAAATTCATTTCTTTTCTGTTTATCATAACACTGTCTATGAATCCAGTTATATATTTATTTTAAAAACCCAAACCCACTGAAATCAAGTCAATTTCAACTCATGAAGAACTATGGTTCTGGGGTTGAAAATCTTTCTGGGAGCAAGCAGCCTCTCTCGTGGAGTAGCAAGTGGGTTCAAACCACCAAACTTGGGGCTAGCAACCCAATGCTTACCCAACAGTGCCACCAGGGATCCATATTTATATACAGTCATATATAAAAACTCACCTGAGTCATATACTGTTAGCTTAACACTTACTGGTTTTATAACCTTGACCAAGTTATTTATCCATTCCAAGCCTGTGTTTCCTCCTCTAGATGATGGGGCATTGTCTTTGACACTGAGTTGGTTGAATTAAGATGGTAAGATACTCAATAATTATTCTTATTAATATATAGTATTAATTTATTGGCAGATGTATCAAACAAGGAAGATGGTAAAAAGAATTATAAATATCAATAACATAAAGCAGAAACTAGTGACCCTATAGGATCACTACATAGCTTTAGACTTACAGAACAGAGTAGAACTGCCTCTGAGACTGTACATCTTTACAGAAGTAGAAAACCTTATCTATCTCCCTTGGAGTAACTGGTGATTTCAAACTGTAGCCCAACATGTAACTCACTATGCCACAAGGACTCCCAAGATAATAATAGATGCAAAAAATTAAAATTTTGAAGAGTCCCATGCTATATAGTATAGAAGGAAATTGTGACCCTAACTCAAATTTTTAAATTCATAAATATTTACTGACTCATCATTAAAATCTGAGTATATGCGAAAGCACTAGAGAAATTTTTTATAAAAAAGTTTTTCAGTTGAAATGGTTAAATAAAAGCAATTTCTTACACATTAGGTTATCTTCGGTTATTAAAAAAGGTAGTTATGCAAAAAGAACAAACAAGAAATACAGTAAAATCAAAATGGGAGGGGAAATCCATCTTTCTATCCATACTAATGACTTTAATAGTTAATTTGTCTTAGAGCCTCTGATACTATTTACTTAAGAATTATCATCACAGAAAATAATTCTAACACCAAGAAGAATTCTATTTATTTACACTCCTAAATGCTTTTAGCAGTACAGCTTGTAATTCGAAAATTGAAAGTGAGATATATTGATATACTGTTTTTGGAATTTTCTCATACATGGTCACAAGGGGGGAAAAAAGAGAACAGAACAGAACAGAAGTAGAACCTAACTTTTTCAAACCATATGTTGGGCAGAAACCTCCAGGTCAGTCGTTTGAAAACACCAGGTGCTCTTTGGGAGAGAGAAGCAGCTTTGGACTCCCATGAAGAGTTATAGTCTCGGAATCCACAGGGGCAGTCTACTCTGGCCGGCAGGATCTCCATGAGTGGGAATCAACTGGGCAGCAGTGAGTTTAGCTTCGATTTGGTAAGATCAGAATGCTAAATTCAAGTAAAAAGTTTCAAGTAACCGAATACAGAGTAACATATGAAGGATATGAAGTAACCTGTGAAGAATAATTTCAACCTCTGAATTTTTGCTATAGTTAACAAGTATTTCAGTTTATTTGAATTCAAAATTCTAGCTGTTTAAATATAAAATTCTATTAAAAATCTAACTGCTATGTATTTATAAATTGCACGGACATATTTGCCTTTTTGTAGTGCTCTTCCTTTTACTAATATTGTATAGCCAGAAGCAACTGAAATATACCTTTTTAAGCTAAAATATAAAATTACTACTATGTACTAATAGTGTCAACTTTTAACATTTTATGTGTGCATTTTTTCCCCTGGTATTGAATTATATACTAACAGAAAATTTTCATAAAAATTAAGACAATTAGACTTAAGTCAAGTTCATTTTTAAATAAGCCTTGATTTTCCTTTATAATTTTTTATTACACACTTATATTGCATATTCAGTGAAGCAGCAATCAAATATTGTGGGGGGAAAATCATTAAGATGTTACAATATACCAGTGAAGACAGTATGAGTAAGTTCAGTTTTCACATGCATAGACATAGTTTTAAACAATAAGCCATAAAGCAGCAGTTCTCAACCTGTGGGTCGCTATCCCTGTGGGGCTTGAACAACCCTTTCACAGGGGTCACCCGATTCATAACAGTAGCAAAATTACAGTTATGAAGTAGCAACAAAAAAAGTTTATGGTTGGGGGATCACCACCACATGAGGAACTGTATTAAAGGGTCGAGGCCTTAGGAAGGGTGAGAACCACTGCCATAAATACAATGGGATATTCTTTTAAATTCATGTTGCATGTACCCTTTTATCAAGATTCAACAAAACAGTACAGAGGAAAAGAAGTCACTGTGTTGAGGCAAGTCTTCTGAAGACTTGCCTTATTATTAATCAATTATTTTATTTTAAAAGAACACAAGTAGTTCAAGATAGAAGGGGTTGGGAAAAAAGGCAGCTTAGCTTGAAGGTTTATAGCTAAAACTGACAAAGAAAAAAAGGTCAAAATTTTAAATCTCTAGGAATTTAAAAATACAACACTGTGTTTGAGCAGAGAACATCTGTGCCAAGTTTAGCCCAATGTGAATAAAATGGCTGCATTTGTAAAGCAAGCTTTAAATTAATCTTAAAAAGAAAACCACCTACACTTGAGCATGTTGCACAATCTCATAAAAATTACAATAAGAATGCTGGTCTTACTGAAATTTTTTCCCAACTTAGTCCGAATTTTTAGATTTTTTTAAAAAGCGGTCTTTTTCTGTGGAACCTGATAGAAAATTTTTGCCAAAATCCCCTTTGACAATTTTACTCATAAGTTGTTTTGTTATTTCTGGGAAGTAAAAGTTTAAAAAAAATAACCTTATATACAATAATGCATACTATATGAGATGCTATTATTTAAGTAGAATTTAGTAGCAAGTTTTGAGGACTACATCAATAGAATTTATTGTATTTTAATAACTCACATGTGACCAATGCTTACTTTCTTGCTCTGCCAACTCCAAACCTATTTAATATTTAAAGATCAAACTCCAGGAGTCCACAGTTCAGAGAAACACATGCTTTACAAAACTGGGATGTGGTTGCTTAATACAGAGAGAAGAAAAGCTCAGAGATAAAGCATATAGTGCTTATTCTTGATGTTCGTTAGCTCCAGTCATAAGAATAACTTCAAAGGTAATTATCATTGTCTTGATTTTACCAAGAAACTAAGAGAATTAAGTTGGTGCTGTTTCAAACCTAAGATTCCATTCTCTTTTCACTCTACCCTAGTATCATAGAGCTGGCTGGCCCTGTCTTTTCCAGGAGTTTGCATGGCATTTTCAAAGACATGTTTGTTTGGGGTTTATTTTGTTTTTAAAGGCAGATGTGAATGGATTAAAAGAATCTAAGTCAACTATAAACAGTCAAGAATAACTAGAAGCCTGCACTCTGGCAGTGAAGCACGTCTCGGGGTGCCGGTACTGTAAAACCACCCTGTGACCCACCAGCACCACACTGCTATTTGGAGTTAGAAGGATTTCCTGCCCTGTGGTGCTTTCCTGAACCTTCAAGTAATAGAAAGCGAAAACTGCTTCATTCTTGGCACTGGCCTGAGAGGTTAGGCCTCTGGACAGTAATGTTTCCCCTGCTCCTACTACTGTAAATAATTCATCCAGTTAACAGCACATCTCTGAAACAGGTCACCAGTGTGCCAAGAAATGGAAGTTTGAGAACCTCCAAGGTGTATCTCTGAACAGCACCACAGGTGGTCCAAATATATACCCATGTGTAAGGCTGCATGACCGCCAATGTGTTGTTCCTAACACCATCGGAAGTCCCTGGCTAGTGCAAATAGTTAATGCACTCAGGTGGGGATGGAAAGGTTAGATATCTGGGCCCATCATCCAGAAACTTCTTGAGGAAAAAAAAA
>NW_022103896.1:69563906-69569704 GCF_000313985.2 Echinops telfairi | reverse complement strand
GATGATCTCTTCAGGACCAGTGGTGAAAATGGCGCTACTGGAAGGGTGGAAGGAGGGTGAGGTAGAAAGGGGGAACCAATTACCGGGATCTACATATAGCCTCCTCCCTGGGGGACGGACAACAGAAAACTGGGTGAAGGGAGAAGCCGGACAGTGTAAGATATGACAAAATAGTAATAATTTATGAATTATCAAGGGTTCATGAAGGAAGGGGAGCGGGGAAGGAGGGGGACAAATGAGGTGCTGATGCCAGGGGCTTATGTGGAGAGCAAATGTTTTGAGAATGATGAGGGTAACGAATGTACAAATATGCTTTATATAATTAATGTATGGATGGATTATGATAAATAAGTTGTATGAGCCCCCAATAAAATGATTTTTTAAAAATGAAGTCTGTAGGATTTCATTCTATTCTAAACACACAGAGCCCCTTATGGATTGGAAGAGATTCAATGGTAACTAGTTCTTAAAAGCCATCTGGGACCCTCTCTAAATCTGCTGTAGCGAAGATGTTGAATGCCCTTTACATGTGCAATATAACACACCTATTAATTTTGAAATCAGGTAAGTGGATCGTAGAGTGTCATGCAATAAATGCTTTGCACGTAAATTTTGCTTGTTGTTTCCTTCCTTGCTCTCTTTCACCATTCCCTGAACTTCCCTTCAATCCCCTTTGTTTCTAATGCCACTACCTTTGTTCAGATAATCAAATTATCACCCTTGAATAGTTTTTCCCCCCTTAGTATGTTGTCCCATTTTTGAACATTTTATTGTACAAAAGTTTACAAAGCAAATTTTCCCAACCATGTACCAGTATTGTTTCTACTTCCTCCCTGTGCTCCCATATCTATACATCTCCTTTCCTACTTTCTGAGCTTTGGGAGTAAATAGTACCCTTCAATTGTTCTGAGGAGTGTGTGCCTCACACGTATTGTACATTAACTTTATAAATCTGTGCACTGTTTGGCTGAAAAGTAATCTCTGGAACTGGGTTTAAAGTTAGAAAGTTGCCTAAGAGCCCGAGGCTCGCAGATTCTACCAGTCTCCATTAAACCAGTAAGTCTAGTCTTTTTTATGATACTGAATGGTATTCCATATTTTTGTCCCACTCGACCTGCATGCTCTATTGTGATCCACACAGGTGTTGGTAGTGATAACCAGGCACCATGCAGTTCTTCTGATCTCAGACTAGTGGAAATTGTGGGTCGCATGACTGTTTCACTGAATACTGGTTTTCTTCACTCTTCTTTGCTACAGACAAAGAAGGCTAGTTGCAAGCTTTTAAGACCCAAGTCAGTACTTACCAACCATGGTATAGAACATTGTCATTGTGTATTGGTATTGTGCAAAATGACCAAGCTGTCCCTGAGACTAAGGGCTCAAACCACCAAATCCAGTCCCCTAAGGTTTTGGGTTATGGTTAGAAAGTCATCACAACTTTGCTCCCTCTGTGCTATACTATACATGAGGGAGTTTCAAGTCATTCATGAAAGAAACAGAATTTTCTCATGAACTTTTTAAATTTCCTTCATCTATGGGGTCTATTTTCAACACATACAAATATGTATGCAGAAATATCTTCTCCAGAGTCTATCTTAATTGGGATGTACTCTTACAACTGTTCTGCTTATATATTATTGTTGGTTATTATTGCAATATATGAAATAGTATTTGGCACTGCTGGCTTTTATTCCTATAAACCTCCTAGTGACTTCCACTGCCCTGGTCATTTTGTGCTGGCATCCCTCTTACTACGAACTGCCTTTCTATTCATCTGAATTAATGCATGTCTACTTTCTAGTGAGCTTGATCTTTAAGCAACAATTCCAGTGACAGGCAGCACAATTCCTTTCATAAACTATTTACCTTAATAATATCAAAATGGTACATATACATACTTGCCAGAAATTATCGTGTACTCCAACACAAAAGAGAACTAAAATGTAAACAAAACAACAAAAGTTGTGATGTTCAAAAATGTTGTGGTTGATCTGTCAGGTGCCCACAAGTTGGTTCCAACTAACAGTGAACCTGTGTGCAATGGAATGACACACTGGATGGACCTGCACCACACTCACAATTATATTTGAGCCCACTGTTGTAGCCATTGTGTCAAATTCATCTCATTGAGGGTCTTCCTCTTTTATACTTACCCTATACTTTAATGATCACGATGTCTTCTTATGTGATACTGGCCCCTCTTGATAAAATGCTCAAAATACACGAGATAGTCTCACCATTCTCACTTCTCTTGAGCATTCTGGCTGTGAATTCTTCCAACACAAATTTGTTAGTTCTTCTGGCATCAAGTGATAATTATATTTCACCGACACCATGATTCAAGTGTATCAATTCGTCTGTGATTCTCCTTCATCATTTCCAGTGTTCACGGGTATGTGTGAGTGAAAAGACCAGGCTTGAGTCAAGCACAACTTAGTCCTTAAAGATGACCTCTTTGCTCTTTAATATTATAAAAAGGCTTGTACAGCAGAATTGTCATACGCCATTTGATTTTGTGACTGCTGCTGTCAATGGTCAATGATTGTGGATCCAAGGAAAATTAAATCCTTGACAATTTCAATGTTTTCTCTCTCTCTCTCTCTCTCTCTCATGATGCTATTGGTTCAGTTGTGAGAATTTTTGTTTTCTTTACATTGAGTTGTGATCAATTCTGAAGGCTGTATTCTTTAATCTTCATCAGTAAACGCTTCAAGTACTCTTTGCTTCCAGCAAGCAAGGCTGGATTTTCTGGATATCACAAGTTGTTACTGACCCTTCCCTTCAATCCTGATACCATGTTCTTCTTCACATGGTCTAAGTCTTCCAATTTTTTGTTCAGCATACAGATGTAATAAGTATGGTGAAAAGATACAACTCTGGTAGATACATTTCCTAATTTAAAGCCATTCAAGTGTCTTCTTGTTCTGTATGAAACACTGCCTTTTGGTCTATGTACAGGTTCCACATGAGTACAATTAAGTTTTCTGGAATTTGTATTCATTGCAATGGTACCCATGATTTGCTGAAATCAACATAGTCGAATGTCCTGGTGTAGTTTCTGCTTCCCATGAAGGGCCACCTGACAACAGCACTAATATTCCTCATTCCACATCCTCTTAATGAATTCTGCTGAACTTCTAGCAGCTCTCTGTCAATCTATTGCTACAACTGCTTTATCTCCAGCAAAATTTTACTTTTCAAAAAGCAGAGACTAAAAAGTGGAAAATACTAACAGGACATAACATGTGTTTTACTGTAATCAGATCAGAATTGCCTCCACCTGCAAAAAATATGATGATTTTGTGTCCCTCTGATCATGCCTGACTAATTCTTGTATCTGTGATTTCTGTTTCCAAACTTGCTCTCATCTTTCTTCAACTTCTAAATTAAGCTTTGCATTGAATTCATATAACCATGATCCTACAATGTCTGCTATCTCAAAGGCTGTTTTCGTCCACAGGATATATATAGCAAGGTGGCAGTTGCTACACATGAATGGTATTTGTTAATGACTGCAAGCATTAAAATAGCTTACATCAAATCCAAAAGACCTGTTTTAAGGTAATGCAAAAGTCATACTGTTGGTACTGTAAGGAGAGGTCAGAGAGCAAGAGCATCTCAAATGGGAAGAAAACAACTGAAATTAAGTAACAGGCACCTTTTACAGAAGGCTGACATAGAGAAAGGTATAAGTATAACGATGCCACAGACCAGGAAAGTCTCACTATACACATCAGTGCTAACATAAACTTACTGGTAATTTTTTGTGTGTACCTAATATGTACTGAATATAGATTATAGATCACTGTAAACCAGCCTCCCCAACACTGCATTAAAGAATCACTAACCATAATCAAACAAATAAATAACTGATGTTGCTTGTCCTGGAGCCTATAAGACAAATTATCGTTTTGAAAATACATTCCTGCAGCACTATCAATTGTGATGTTCAAGAAGGAATTCATATTTAAGTCTACAAAGGATGAAGACCTCTGGCTACTACTTAAGATCATTACAATTATCAATTTATAATATTTTTCCAATCAGGCAGCGATATGCTTGTTCTTTTCCCCTCTCTTCCATAACCCTAACCTCTCCCATGAAATTGAATGCCTCTCTTGTTCTTAGTTTCAGACTTAGTGTTAAAGAGGCAGAATGTATTCTTGCTATAGGAGAATTTCTACTGTAGAATGAAAATTTACAAATGGGCCACTCACAAAGCGAGATCCCAGTGCCTGCCCCCCAAATACCTGAAATAGTAGTATAGTGAGAAGTAGCTACTGCCCAGAGGCCTTTGGACTCGGCATTCGAGGAAAGCATTTTTTGAATAGGTAGGCGTGGATAATGGTCAAGAGCACAAACTCTGGACGCCAGCTAGTGGGACTTTCAACAAGTTACCTAATTTGTCAAACAGAGATAATAACTACAGAGTTGCTTGGTGATTTCAAGTAATAAGTTAATAATAATAAAACATGGAAATAATGGCTTGACCCATGGTAAGCACTATATGCAAGTGTTTGTCAAATAAAGAAATGAGTTGTTTACGTAGTATGAAAATGACAATCACTACAAATCAACAGTCCATAAAGCTGTAGTACCTTATAACCAATTTTTAAAACATTTCCACTCCTCAATGTACATCCAGAAGCACAAATGTAATCAACCATAACAAGAGAGCACCGAACTGTCTTGCAATAATGCAAGTGAACGAAGAAAAAAAGGCACTTTAATTACTTTGCTAATTACTAATAAATTGAATTTTAACTAAGATGCTGTTGCTAGGTGCCATCAGCCAGCCCAGTCACGGCTACCCTGTGCACAACTGCAATGGGCTCCCCTGCTCGGGCTCCCGTGGTCCAAAGGGTTTTCACTGGCTGGTTTTCTGAAGTAGATCACCACTTTACTCCTACTTTGTTTTTTCCTGGAAGAGCATAAAACCTACTCAGCATCATAGCAACACAAAGCCACAAGTAGCAGTGTGTATGAGTAACTAGCAGTGTGTATGAGTTAAGCAATGGCAGAGAATTCAACCCTGGGCTTCTCACATGAAGGCAAAAATATTACCACTGAACCACCACTGCCTCCATCTTAAAAAGACTTGATGGCAGAATTATGCACAAATGTTTCTAAACAATACTTAACATACTGCTTCCCCGATTCATACCTGTTTACACTCGATAAATCTCAATAGTAACTTCTGATGAAGAATGAGAGATAAACTACATAAATTTCCACAACACTGGCAAAGAAAGACCTTGGACTTAATTTTCCAAAATGCAAATCCTATTTAAATAACCCATCAAGTATCAAGTTATATCCTCAATATACTTTGTGCAAATGTTGTATTCATTTCACATATACATAAACATTTCTTTTAATATGGATTCTCTTTTTTTCCATAACAATGAGTCCAATAACAAAAATTCCTGCAATTCTTCCTTATAAAAAGTATCTAGCAATAAAAAAATTTTAGATGATGTTATCATATGTAGCCCAAGCATGACTGCTTAAGAAATTACCAACTAGAGAATGCAACCTACCATTTCACATTAAACACTGACACATAAAAATGTCATTATTATTCAACCAACTTCTAAATGATTTGACAGGCTTACAAAACATTATAAGTGAATTCCTCTTAGTTTTAAATATTTAAATGTCCAGAGTTTGTTACTTTTGTTTTCTTAAAATAATGACACCTATGGCAGTCAATTTCAAGATCTTGAAAATTAATGGGGCAGAAAGAAAAATAAAGCAAATACGCCCTGAAAGTCTCTTAAGCTCATATGGGGGGGGGG
>NW_022103896.1:69542388-69563806 GCF_000313985.2 Echinops telfairi | reverse complement strand
ATTTCACTCCATTTTTCAAATATGCAAATAGTGCTTTGTGTTCTTCCTAATGCTTATTGGTGTTAATTGCTACTGCACCGTGTATTATTCTGGGTTGACTAGAGAAACAAATCCAGAGGTGCTCATATATGTGTAAGAGAAAGTTTTATATCAAAGAGTAATTCTATATTAAGAAAACATCCCAGCCCAGAACAGATCAAGTCCATAAGTCCGATATTAGCCCAGATGTCCGATTACAGTCTATAAATTCCTATTCAGACTCATGCAACACATGCAATGAAGCCAAATGCAGTAAGAGCACAGGACTGTGGGTAGAAAGTCTTGTGGATCCAGTGACAGTGGAAATATCTCAGCACTGGCGTGGGTCTCCATGTGCATGGCTCCTCCAGCTCCAGGGCTCTGGCTGGGATCAGGGAGGCTCAATGTCTTGTCAGCAGGAAGAGGAAGCAGAGTGAGTGTGTGTCCCGCCTCCAGGGAGGAAGACAGGAGATTCCAGAATCCTCAGGTGAAGGCCATGCCCAGGCAGAGGCCTCATTGGCTATGACCTGATTGACAGTCTAGACTCCACCCCTTCACTCAAGTGGATACATTATATCTCAAGTTGACAGGAGATGCCACAAAGATGGCACTGAAGGCGAAGAAGGCCCTGTCCCTCCCAAAATGGAAGCCAAACCAAAGGCCTTAAAAGACCAAAAAGACCATGCTGAAAGGTGTGTCACACACACACACACACACACAGATCCCAACATGCTGAAACAAAGAAGGTAGCCTCAGAAGTGCACCCCCAGGAGAAACATGTTGGACCACTATGCCACTAAGTTGCCTTTGGCCACGGAGTCTGTCACGAAGATGATCGAAGATAACAGCACACTTGTGTTCATTGTGAATGTCAAAGCCAACTAGCATCAGATCGAACAGGCTGTGAAGAAGCTCTATGGTAGCAAGAAGGATTGCGTTCATGTTCTACTGGTCCCGGGGTATGATACTTTGGATGTTGCCAACAAAATCGGAATCATTTAAACTGAGTCGAGCTGGCTAATGCTAAATATAAACTTTTTCAATTAAAAATAATTGCTATTGAGCCATTCTAATGCAGGCTGACCTCACATGCGTCTGATTATAATTGTACTTCTAAGGTTTTTCAGAAGCAGATTGCCACACCTGTCTTCTGAGATCCCTCTGGGTAGGATGCAATCGCCAACTTATCTAGCTAGTAGATGAGCATGTAACTATTTCTGTCCCCCTAACATTCATACTAATTCAACTACAATTACTCTCACGTTAAAAGATATTTTAGTTTAATAATGTTTTATCATTACATTGAAGGAAACCCAAGTAATTTAGCTGCTTTTTGTGAGTCTATATCTACAAACACATTTGGTCATCCTAAAACTAATGGGCTTGCTAATGATGCTCATGTGCTGACTAATTTCCAACTGCATATATGTGGAAAGTTATAAATCCAACAGATGGCAGGTATGCTAGAACATGTATTATAATATTACTATATTTTTGCCTTAAGGGATCCTGGTGGTGTTGTGGGCTACATGCTGGGCTGCTAACTGCAAAGTCAGTGGCTTTAAACAAGCGGCTGCTCTGCAGGAGGAAAATAAGGCTTTCTGCTACTGTAAAGTTTTATCATCTTGCAGACCCACAGGGGCAGCAGTTCCACTCCATCCTACAGGATCACTCTGAATCAGCACTGATTTGATGGCAGTGAATTAAATAGATATTTTGCTTTGTACTACTTGGTTTGAAAAAAGAAAAAGATTCATTATCATCTAGCCCATAACGCATGTGCTTTTCTCCTTTTGTGGGTACATATAACCCACTTGGGTAATATAAAAATCCCTTCTGGAATATTTTTAAGCCAATAAGCAAAATTATTGTAAGGCTGTCTTTTCTAGTCCTTATATTCCTTTCTGCCATACGCAACATCCTTCCTGTAGTTGTTGCTGTTGGGTGCTATTGAGTTAGTTCCAGGGTGCTCCTATGCACAACAAAACGAAACACTTTGCATGAGTCCTGTTAAATCTCAACACATTGCAGCCACTATGTCAATCCATTTCATCCGGAGTCATCCTCTTTCACTGACCTGTCCAGCATGGTATCACTCTCCATGGACTGCTTTAGCCTGATACAATCTTCCAATACTTATCTGTCTGTTCTTTTGTCAGTCGATGGTACTTTCAATATCTTTTGTCAACATGGTAATTCAAATACATGTACTCTCTGAGGTCTACCTCACTCACTGTCCAACTTTTACACACATTAAAAACGTGCTTCCAGTCACTGAAAGTCCCACAGATGGCTGGCAGGACTGTAAAATGGTACACAAGCACTCTGGGTAAGTTTGGCAGTTTCTTAAGAAGGTAAACATACCCCTACCATACCATATGCCTCTGCCATTTTACCCCAAGGTATTTACCAATAGGAACAAAAACATCTTTGCTCTTTTAGCACTTTAAAGAGGTCTTTTGCAGATTTTCCCGTGTCTTTTTTTTTAAATCATTTTATTAGGGGTTCATACAACTCTTATCACAATCCATACATACATCAATTGTGTAAAGCGCATTTGTACATTCATTGCCCTCATCATTCTCAAAACAGTTCCTCTCCACTTAAGCCCCCGGCATTAGGTCCTCATTTTTCCCCTCCATCCCTTTCCCCCCCCCTCCCTCATGAGCCCTTGATAATTTATAAATTATTATTTTGTCATATCTTGCCCTGTCCGATGTCTCCCTTCACCCACTTTTCTGTTGTCCATCCCCCCGGGAGGAGGTCACATATAGTTCCTTGTAATCGGTTCCCTCTTTCCAACCCATTCTCCCTCTAACCTCCCAGTATCACCACTCACACCACTGGTCCTGTAGGGATCATCCGCCCTGGATTCCCTGGATTTCCAGTTCCTATCTGTACCAGTGTACATCCTCTGGTCTAGCCAGACTTGCAAGGTAGAATTGATATCATGATAGTGGGAGCGGGGAGGAAACATTTAGGAACTAGAGAAATGTTGTATTTTTCATCTTTGCAACATCGCCCCCTGACTGGCTCATCTCCTCCCTGAAGCTCCTCTGCAAGGGGGTCTCCAGTGGCTTGCTAATGGGCTTTGGGTCTCCACTCCACACTCCCCCCATCATTCACTATGGTAAGATTTTTTGTTCTGATGATGCCTTGTACCTGATCCCTTCGACACCTCATGATCGCATAGGCTGGTGTGCTTCTTCCATATGGGTTTTGTTGCTTCTGAGCTTGATGGCTGCTTGATTACCTTCAAGCCTTTAAGACCACAGATGCTATACTTTTTGATAGCCGGGCACTATCAGCTTTCTTCGCCACATTTGCTTATGCACGCATTTGTCTTCAGTGATCCCTTCGGCACCTCGTGATCACACATGCTGATATGTTCTTCCATGTGGGCTGTTTTTAAGACATATAGTATTCCCTTGTCTGTTTCAACAACTTCTCCTAGTCTATGTATATGTTCCACATGAGCACAATCAATTTTTCAGAAATTCCCATTCTTTACAATGCTATCCAGTTTGCTATGCTCCACAGTCAAATGCTTTTGCACAATCAATGAAAATACAAGTAAACATATTTCTGGTATTCTCTGCTTTCAGTCCTTCATCCAAGTACTCTTCTGAATTTCACTCAGATTTCTGGCAGTTCCCTGTCAATAAACTACTGCAACTATTTGGTTTGTTTGTTTCCCTTGTATGTAACATTAACATTTTTTGCTAATTCCCTCATTCTTTGGAATGGGCTGAAGTATGGATTGGATTGCTTCCATATGGTTAGTCAGGTAGCATTCTTCCAACTTTCTTGGCAAAGTGAGAACTTCCTGAATGATATTTGCTTGTTGAAACATCTCAATTAGTATTCTATCAATTCCTGAAGACTTTAAGCCCATGTCTTTGGTGCAGCTTAGACTTTTTTCTTCAATATCATGGATTTTTAGTTGTTTGTTACTGCTTAAAATGGTTGAGCATCGAGTAACTCTTTTTGGTAGAGTGACCCCATGTACGCCTTCTATCTTCTCTTGAATCTTTCGCCCTTAGAGTCCCTCAACACTGGACTCAAGCCTTGAATTTTTCTTTAGTTCTTTCATCCTGAATAGTGCCATGCCTGTTCCTCCTCTCTGGTTTCCAACTTCAAGACTTGGCACATTTTATCAAAATATTTATTTTTGTCTTCTTGATCCACCCTTTGGAAACGCCTGATCAGTTCTGTTCTTAATTTCTTCCCTTCACTTTGGCTATTCCACATTCAAGAAGAAATTTCAGCATCTCTCTGATATTCGTTTTGTTTTTCTTTCCTATCTTGTTAAGGACCCTTTACTTCTTCATTTCTGATGATCTTGATGTATTTCATAAATCATTTGATCTTTGTTCATTAGTGTTCCATTTATCTAATCTACGAGCAAGATGGGCTCCAAATTCAGTTGGAATATGCGTGAAGTTCTACTTTGGCATTCCTGGAATGGTTTACATTTTCTTCAGCTTCAGCATTATAGGCAACGATGGTCTCTAACACAATGGATGAACACTGCCATATCTTTACCATTTCAAGATTATAGAAGACAGAAGTAATCAGCAATTGGTCAGCACTGGAAATTGACCGAACAACCTATAATTCTAAGAATAAAGATGTCTTTCTTCTGTTTCATTAAAAATTTGAGTTTTATTTGGAGCTCCAGTTTTGATTTAAAGTCCAGAAAAAGTGAAGTATCCTCTGCTCAAAAAAGAGTCAAGGGGGCACTCCACAGGAGATACACAAGGGAAATATCTTTCTAGAAAAATATGCTTCAAAAATTCATTTCTGATTGACTGTGGGAATCCTGGAATACTCTTTCATATGCCAGTATATGAAATAAGTTACCCTATTCTACGAAGAAAAGATTTTTTTAAGCCCATATATTCTGTTTGTATATTTACAGTTGTTTAAAAACTAGCCAGAATGAATTAAAAACATTTCAATGAGAAAAGTCAGGATTCCAACTTGGGCTGTGAGACCTTGCTCTCCTCCACTACTGGACAACAAGAGTAGAATATTAACGCCACCGCTGAGTGGGAAACGGCTTTTCCAAGACCTGAGAAAAACCTTGCTGGGTATGGAGGAAACTGTGAAGGTAAGAGGATTGGGTAGGAAGAAGTGTGTAAGGTGTGAGAATGGCTGAAGACCTGGACAGAGAATGAAAGTTTAAAGGTATGTACTAAGCTGGGGGGAAGATGGGTAAGGAACTGTTAGTCTCTTTCAGTTCGCTTCACCTGTGCTCCAATATAGAACTGAACAGAGATTATGACACCATTAATCAAACTTCTCTAAGAATAATGGAGAAAATGCTTGAGCTCTTAAATTTTTTCCCTAAGAACCACATAACATGGACCATTTTGTATATTGATGCTGTTGGGTGAGTCTTGGGGTGTTATTTTATTTTTTGAGGAAAATGAGAATAAATTCCAGGAGCTGAGCCTGGTATAAAAGTAGGACTGAATGCTTCCTAAATGCTTACGCCCCCACCACCCCGACTATCATGATCCGAATTCCACCTTACAAATCTGGCTAGACCAGAGGATGTACACTGGTACAGATAGGAACTGGAAACACAGGGAATCCAGGGCAGATGATCCCTTCAGGACCGGTGGTGTGAGTGGAGATACTGGGAGGGTGGAGAGAGGGTGGGTTGGAAAGGGGAAACCAATTACAAGGATCTACATGTGACCTCTTCCCTGAGGGACGGACAAGAAAAAAGTGGGTGAAGGGAGACGTCGCACACGGCAAGATATGACAAAATAATAATTTATAAATTATCAAGGGTTCATGAGGGAGGGGGGAGCAGGGAAGGAGGGGAAAAAAGGAGGAGCTGATGCCAGGGGCTTAGGTGGAGAGCAAATATTTTGAGAATGATGACAATGAATGTACAAATGTGCTTTAAACAATTGATATATGTATGGATTGTGATAAGAGTTATATGAGCCCCTACTACAACAATTAAAAAAAAAGTAGAACTAAGAAAAGGAAAGGAGGAGGCAGAGAACAAAGATGAGAACTTTAGAGGGGAAAAGGGGAGTTCCTGGGGACAATTTACATAACAAATCAGAATTATGTAAAGAAAGGTCTAGCTTAATAACAAAACTTCAACTGTTTAAGATAAAACCGTTTCCAATAGAAAGAAAAAACAAAAGACAGCTAATGTATTTAATGTAATATGTGTCTCAAGTGAAGTTAATACTAACATACTCTTAACTGCTGATGTCAAAATGAAGTTTTGTAGTAAATTGTGGTGGCCAAGATAATCTAAGAGTAATTTAATGTCCAAGAACTTCAATTACATATGGAAACATTTAAGTCTGTCATCCATATATGTTAATAGTTAGGAAGCAGGGGGAATAGGTGAACCACATCTGAAAAGCCAAATTATCATTTCATGCACTCCAAGGTATCACAAACCCCACAATATGGTAAAAAAGGTAAAAAGGCAATGTGTGACATATGGAGAAATTGGAATGAGAAGCATCCCAAAGACCTTCACAGTGAGAAAGAGTATTCCGAAACTCTTTGCATCACCAAGGCTTCTTACTGGAGTGTAGGCATGACCCCCTCTTGGGTGCTTGACACTTTTCAGAAACAATCACTCCTTTGCCTTTCTCAGTAACTATGCTTACAGTATTGAGATGGCACGTGTACCACATAATTTATTTTAGAGGGAATGTGATGTTAGCAGTTGACTGAATCTCAGAAAATACCTCTTAGCACACCTTAAAAAATCATTTTTCTAATCTGTGTCTGGGTCCTTACAAAGCCTACTACTTTTCTATAATCTTGTTCTAACCCCTCCTTAAGGCTGTGTAAATGTCAGCCAAATGAAAGCAGGTTAGCTTTACAGGAGGCTTTTGCTTTTTTAAATGACTGCAACTAAGGAGCTCTCTAGAGAATGTAGTGGATCATTTCCATGATATGCATAAGCAGTTTTAACTTCTTTTTCTTCTACAATAAAAGTTTGGGTTTTACTTTTAGCATTTTGCTGGGTTTTGTTTGTTTTTCAGTGTTAATAATATTGGGTGGAAGCAGCGGAATCCAAAGGTACACGGCCTGCTTTGTTCCAAGGTTCCAGGGACCCGGACTTTGTTTCCAGCAGTCAAATGGGCCAGCTCTCCAAGACTCCTCTGGGTGAGTGACCTCTCAGATCCAAATTTCTATCAATTAGGCTGAAGTTCTATTGTGGAGTCTGTCTGGTCTTTTGTTTGTGTTTACTTTTTACTTCTGTTCACTTGCAAGCTTGGGTTTAAGGTTTCTTCCACTTGCAAGTTTAAGTTAGGGGCTGAATCATTTGTGATTCTTAGGAAAGTTTCAAATTTGCAAGCTTTCAGTGCACTGCACTGGGACGCCATTAAGAAGGGACTATCCAGGTCCTGAGAAACTTAGTTTGTCTGAATTCTCATCATAATTCTTACAAGTGTGTGACAGAGCTTGAGAAAACTCTGGTGGCAGCAGTGTTTTCATTGACATTGAAAATGCCAGGTCCAAGGGCAAAGCAGAACTACTCTCTAGGACTCCTGACCATTTCCAAAAAAGCATTTTGGTCTTTTGACCTGTGACCATTTCCAAAAAAGCATTTTGGTCTTTTGACCTGTGCCTTTTCTATGTAGCCAGTACTCCATGTGGGGGCAGTCTGGACAGTCAGTGTCCACAGATGTTTTGATCTTTGTAAACGTTGTGGTATAACAAATTAGAAAATAAAGGGAATGAATAAAATTACTTCCTTCGAGACTAGTAAATTAATGATATTATTTAAGACCTATTTCCTGTTTATTGGATTTGATCTCATCCTAGAATTACTATATATATTTCAAGAAATTGGGTGGATTTTTTGAAATGATATTGTATAAGCCTGATTTTGGAGCTAGCCAAGTTGGTAAATGCGTTCATTTCATTTTGTATCTGAGTCTCCGAATTGTTTCATGAAGCCATGATTAGCATTTAGTGAGCTTTTTTCTTTCATGAAACAGTCTTTAAGATTTTTTTTAAACTCCTTCTTTCAAAGCTTTCAAAAACTGTTGAAAAAACTTTATACAAATATATCTATTTAAATATATACTACATAATTTCACTGCTTGCCTCAAGAAAATGAAACTTTAAAGTAACAGATTTATTGAAGTTGTATTGGCACTACATCCACATATCACACAATTCAGTAGTTTGACCATATCAAGAAGAGCTGTGCAATCAATTTCAGAACATTTTTATCACCATGGTTAAATCTCAAGTTACTTCTTTAAAAGGATACTGTAACTATAAAATGGCTAGCCAAAAAAAAGTTGTAAAACTGTAATAATGTCTTATCTCTGATAGTATTAGATTATAATATTCCCTCAATTTTTTCTTTAATCCATTTAATAAATAGACTCTTAAGAAGTTAAATGGAAAAGTAATGATTCAAAATCATAGACATTTATTAAACAAAAGTATCAAAATGTGAGACGATCGCTTCTTAGCACAGTCTTCTTCCAGGTCTATGTGCTTCTCTCGCTAACACTTTCGCCCAAAGAGATCTGCACTCTTCGATTTTCACCATGTAGAAGCAGTAGTTTTGTCATCTTCAAGGAACTCCAATTTTGTTCCTTTTAAATTTTCTTCTTTGAGTTTAGGGAACCAAAAAGAAGTCTGAAGATGCAAGATCAGGATGTAGGTACAGAGTAAGGTTTCCCAACAAAATTCTCTTAGGACAGACCTAATAAGCTCTGGTTGAACATCCTGTATCTTTTGAGAAAAATCTATCAAGGTGATCCTTTTTTAGAATTCCAAAAATCGTCACATAGCCTTCTACACTGACTTCTCTCCCTTAAATTGGCTAGCAGACTCGCTTGGAAGTTACTGTTTTGATTGGACCCTTTTTTTTTTTTTAAATGAAGGTTACCAAACTAGGACAAATGCATTACTGAGATGAATTTTCTGCAGTCATTCACTGATCAGAGATACATGTTTGAGCATGTTTTGCTTGGAATAAACCTGTGTCTGTATTAACTGGACTCTTAGTCACAATTTTTTACCTAATCCTCATATATAAATTAAATCATATTAACCATCCCAGGAATAATGAAAATAAATTGGTTCTAAGACATGTTTATGTCAACCACAAGAGTAAAACGTTCTTAAGTAAACTATATAGTATATGAAATGTGTTTTAAAGAAACAGTAATTTTTAACAAACCTTATTACATTATGATATATAAGTTTAAAATAATTTCTAAGACTTTCAGGTTACAAGTCTTAAATCTTAATTTATATTCATTATAATTAAAATTTATAGGTACTTTTTTTTAGGTACTTATTTTTATGCTACAGGGAAAAGGACACTGTGAAGGAGCTTCAAATTTTTTATGGAAAAGTTAAAGTAAAGGGTAATAAAAAATTGTCACAAATCCCATTTAGTATATACTTGGGTTCAAGAACATGTAGTAAAAAGAGAAATTTAAAAGTTTATTTACAGAAAAGGCATATAACATAAAGTTTTTATCTGTCTGATTAAAGCATATTAATTTACAAAATTTTAAGAGATTTTTGGTCAAATAGGAAAGAATTAAGTTTCTTACTATTAAAAGAAAATGCTCTTTCAATATTACAATTCTTAGGTTAAAAATTAATTGTATTCCTTGTGCAGTCTACTTCAAAGCCAAAGGCTCAACAAAATAAATGTCTAAACCTAATAAGCCATAAAATGCTTTTAAAAACTTAACAAGTTTTGTGCGATTTTGATAGTTTGTTTTCTTGGCTTATTATTTATGGCTTTCTAGAAAAGTTTTTTTTCCCCTATGTAAACGGCCTAAAGGCAAAAATTCTGTGTCTCTAAGTTTATACCATCTTTTATATCCATTAGAAACCAAGCTGCTTTGCTCTCAAAAGGTCAACTTGTGCCTTTATTACAATAAGTATTGTTTCTAACTGACTTGTAAAAAACTCCTAACAACTCTAAAACTTCATCAAAAGCCACAAATAATTGTTTATTTTGCATTACAAGAGAATACAGTAAGTTTTATGGGCTGCATTATGAATCATGTAGGACGTGTTGTGAAGGGGGGGGGGGAATACCGAATTTTGCTTAGGGTAAATCTATGATTAGACCATCAGTACATATTACTTTCACTGCCATCAAGTGATACCAACTCATAATGAACCTATAGAGCAAGGTACAACCGCCCCTGTGAGTTTCGAGACTATAACTCTTTAAGGAAGTACAAAGCCTCTTTTTCCTGTGAAGTTGAATGGCTGGTGGTTTCAAACTGCTATTACTTTAATTACTAAATTGATAACAACCCTTTTTGTTTTAATCTAGCATCATGAAAACCAATCATTTTAACTGAAGAATACATATTGTTTACCTAGAGTCTTCCTTCCTAATTCCAATGTTTAGGGATTTCATAATCCTGGTATATTCTTGATATATCCTTTTAATATTGTGTTTCAATATTATTGTATGTTTTATCTAGATCTTTTTAGAAATAAAGTTATTCACTATATTTAGAAGTACTTTTAAGTTTTCTCATAAATTTATTTA
This sequence comes from Echinops telfairi, assembly GCF_000313985.2. Lineage (NCBI taxonomy): Eukaryota > Metazoa > Chordata > Mammalia > Afrosoricida > Tenrecidae > Echinops > Echinops telfairi. The sequence goes on along the minus strand of NW_022103896.1, from coordinate 69,553,248 downwards.
GCATTATATAACTTTTAAATTTCCAATCAAGTCTTTCACTTTTAAAAATTGTTATAAGCTAACCATGGTCATCTTTAGGTTTGTCATTTACAGAAAACTTCTACTTCAGGGTTCATTGAAAATGCTTGACTGAAATAATGAAAGAAAAATGGCCTATGACAGACTAGTGAAAACAACTTTACATTTTAAATGTGAATGTCATTGAACTCAACCAAAAGTAATAAACATTTTCAAGTTGCTGTTGATACAGAATGACATGGGACTAACAAAAACTAAGTAAGAATGAATGAAAAATACAATATTTCTATGAGGATATTGTTGATGTTTAATATTCTGTTTTCTAGACCTAAAAACTGACCACCACCTCTTCTCTCTTTTAATGTGGGAAATGTAGCTATTCAAGTAACTCTGCTGGCTACACAGTATCTTTGACAGATTAGAGGCCTTCAGTGACCAGAAATTGAGGCACTAGTAAATCACACTTATTGAAAAGGACATCAAGCACAAGATTTATTAAGACTCTCATTGGAAGGGGCCTTAACTAAGCCCTCCTTTCTAACCCGTGTAAGCAAACTACAGAAATTAAAACTTACATCCATTTGTCACAACAAAAGACAGAAAAATATTCTGTTTAGACCACCCAGTAAACTACATACCAGATTCGAACTTAGTTTACTGAGTCCAAGGCAGACAACTTCAAGGAATAGACATCTTATCTCAAGAATGTAGGGGAAAAAGGTGCATGTTATTGAGGTTATGAGATTTTATTTTATAATTAGACCCCATCCTATCTTTTTCCTTTTAGCTGCATTTTATAAAATTCCATTTTTCCCATATTTTTGTCTTACAAAAAGTGTAATGCTCTCTTCATACAAACTTTAAAGGAGCCCTGGTGGCCTAGGGGTTACATGTTGGGCTGCTCAACAGAAGGTCAGCAGTACAAATCCACCAGATAAAATTACTTTTCTTCAGTGCTATCTTTAAATCAACCCTGCTTACAAATTTACATGAGTTTAACATTCTCGTGTAAGTAGTCAATGGCCTTGTTTTATATTATTTGCCATTGTGCAATATTTTAAACTCGCTGCTAGTTTTCTTCCTTTAATAAGCTTAGGGTATTGTAACATGAGCTATAGAAAGCCCGGTGGCACAGTGGGTTGTGTATTACTGGGCTGCAACAAAAATGCAAGGTTGGCATTCGAAGGCGCTAGCTGTTTCATAGCATGATCAGGCTGTCTACTCCTGTAAAGAGTTACCATCTCAGAAACCCACAGGGACACTTCTACTCTGTCCTATTGGGCCACTAAAAGTAGGACTCAACTCAATGGCAGGGAGTTTTTTGAGAAAAAAAGTTTTTTTTTAAAGGGGAGAGCACGAACACAGTCCCCCACTACCACAAATTACGCAGTTGAGTTTCCTACTTTTGGGGAAATCACAGGGGTCAGCACACTCGGGGTGCAATGAGGGAGCCTCGCCCTGGGAAAACCACCTTCGTGATCATGGTATCTCCCCTGCCAGGTAAGTATTGAAGTTTTTTTTAAAGAAGTTTATAGACATTCTTTGTGTGTGTGTGTGTGTGTGTGTGTTCATCTTTTTTTTTTTTAATCAATGTATTGGGGCTCATACAATTCATCACAATACATAGATCAATTGTGTAAAGCACATCTATACATTTGTTGCCCTCATTATTCCCAAAATTCACTTTCCTCTTGGGTTCCCGGAATCATCTCATTTTCCTTTTTTTCCCCTCCCCCTCCCTTCCTGTTTATAGACATTCTTAAACACCGCTTTATTCAAAATAGCATTTGTACAACTCTTTTTACAACGACTGAACTACTGTAATGTAAGATGTGTGAATTATATTTCTTTTTAAAAAACAAGTCTAATCAACTAGGATTTATCGTTCACATAGTATTTATCCCTCATAAAAGATACCTAAAAAATCATTTTTTTGAGTCCTGGGGGCCAAGTGGTTACACACTGGGCAGCTATTCAAATCCATCAGTCATTGGGGTGGGAGGTGGGGTGGAGGAATGAAGCTTTCTACTCCTGTAAAGAGTTGCAGTCTCAGAAACCCACAGGAACTGTCTCACCCAGTCTTACTGAGTCACTATGAGTCAGAATTGTCGCGATGTCACTTTATACCATTTAGTAGTACCTTTACCAGCTTTAAAAACAATGCCTTTGTCAGAATGAGTCTACTAATAACAGTCTCACTGCCACTGAAGTGGTGCCTCATAGCAGCTCTGTAGAACTGGCAGAGCTGCACCTGTGAGTTACTGTGACTAAATCTGTAGAGGAGTAGAAAGCCCCGTCTTTCTCCCTCATAATGGCTGGTGGTTTCGAACTGCTGGCCTTGCAGTTAGCAGCCCAAGGAGTACCCATCACACCACCAGGGCTCCTCAAACAATAGGAAACACATGAAATTTAAATAACTACTAGTATAAGGCATCAAAAAGATAACACTAGAAGGTTATCTCGTTGTACATGAACAATCCTGTTAACTAACTGCTTATTTAATTTCTTAAATATCTTTTACTGGCTCCTGAAACGTATTAACTTTTGGATATGCTCCATAATCAAAAATAGGTTAGTTTTGTTACTTTTTCTATTTGGAATTATAAAAATGATTCAGTAAGTGTCCATTTAAGCACCCAAGCCATAGCCCTTACTAAGCAGCAAACTATATACTCTAAAGGACCACCAATCCAGACAAGTTTAACCTTATGCTTTGATAAGGAGCTGCCTGTCAAGTTGTTCCTTCCAATTCTACCTTCCAATTCTCTATTCACATTCTGAAAATAAATGACCTACCAAAGCAAAGTATTTGATCAAAGGCATGGTAAAGAAAATTAGATGTTGCCTGAAAAAATGTTCTTCAGTGTAATCCTTAAATTCCTAGAGTAATTCTTGGTCAAAAGGAAGGACTGAGAAAGCATTCTGAAGCAAAACTCTTGACATGTCTGGGGCTTCTCTCTGCTGACCCCATCTTAGTGCGTGGCCACTTCTCAGAAACAGACAGTCTTGCTGTTCTCAGAAAATGTGCAGCAGCTGTTACGATGGCACTCGCCATCTGGTCCTTAACCTTCCAGGACACATAGGTCTTTAGTGGTCAGCTGGTTCTCACTAACTCACTGCCATCAAGTCGATTTTGACTCATAGCGACCTATAGGGCAGGGCCAAACTCTCCTTCATGTTTCCAAGGCCATGGGCTAAAAATCTTTACAAAGGCTGAAACCCTCATCTTTCTCCCACATCGCAGCTGGAGGGTTTGAACCGCTGATGTTGCAGTTAGCAGCTCGAGCAGCCCACTATGTTGCCAGGGCTCAACTACCCACTCAAAAATACCTAACCTGTGCCCAAGTCTTCCTTAAAAAAACCTGCACTTTTCCATACCTCTACCTTCTTCTAACCCTCCCTGAAGCTCTACAATGTCAACCGAACTAATCTCTGGGGGTTTTAGTAAATTACTTTCACTTTTTGTATCACCAGTTCAAACTACTTTCTCTTCTCCCACAATAAATTTCTGAATTTTACCTTCAACACATTGCTGGTTTATATTTTGTTTTTTCAGTGCTACTACAGTGTTTCAAAGATTTTGTAAACATGTACATGACTTGTAATTTTTTCTCTAGATTTAGAAATGTAATTTTTCCAGTAAACTCCCTAAGCATTTCTAAATAAATATTCATATTTTCATTGTATGTGTGTCTCCTCCGCTTCTCAGAAGACTAAGAGCAAATCCAAACATCAATCATCTTTTCTTTAAGGGAGGAGAAGGAGGAGGACAATAAAACAAGCAAGCACAGAAATAGTTAACAGCAGCAGTTTGATAGTAACAAAATCTTGACATCTATAAATACAGATACTGCTCGGACAAATTCCAAACTCCTCTTAAAATCCTATTAAAATGATGAATCATTCTTAATTTATATTTGTTTTGGCTATAACCTCCTAAATGAAACACAGGCATTAAATCTTTCTCACAAAGAACTCACAATAAATGCCAACTTATTTTGCCTAATGTTTTTTGCTACTGTTCATTAAATCAATTCAGCTGTTTGTTTAATTCAACACCACTGAGGCAACATCTAGCCCTACCCTTCAGAAAAGAATGTTAAAGTAATTGCAGCAAAAAAAAGTCCAGATGATTTGCTTAAGGTTAAACAGCACGACAGGATAGAACAAAAAGTGGCTTCCTGTGACTGCCATCTCATTCTTAGAGCTAACGTGTATGTGCAGTACTTGATGTTTTCTAATGAAATGAATGACTCTACTCTTACATGCCTTACAAGGGAGTTATTTTCACAATTCAGAATGGGAGTCTACCAGTAGAGTATAAGCACAATTCCAACTAAGACATCAGTCCCTGGGTGATACAATGAGTAAGCACTCATTTACTAACAGAAAGGTTGGTGGGCTGGATCCAGACGGCCCTTCACAAGAAAGGGCTATCCGTCCTCTAAAAGGTCAGTCACGGAAAACTCCATGAAGGCAGTTCCACTGTGACACACACTAACGGGCTTGTCACACCGAGAATGAAATCAATTTAATAACAACCACTTTGACTTTGGGTTTCTTTATCTAGAATTCTTTTAAAAGGTATATTTAATAACACTTACTGATATTCCAAAATAAGAAATTAAATGGGATTTTTGAAAATTATAGAAATCTATGGATGGAATTCAAAATATACATGTTTAATCATAAGTAGAATTTTTTCACATTTATCTTCTTTAAATCTGCAAAGACGTGCATTTCTATCCTTCAACGTGGTCATACTACTAAACCTGCCATTTTGACCTGTGATGTGCAGTGATTTTTAATAACTGCTTACTTAAATATCAAAATGCTTGCTAAACATTAATTACTTCTTCTCCCAACAATGCTATTTACTCAGATGAGCAAACTGAGATGCAGTTTAAGGTTGGTACCTGCATTGGATACTGAATTTTATACTGCTATAGTTTTAAATTCTGATCATTACAGAAATGATAATCAATCTAACATGAACCATTTGCCTTGTTCTTTCAAGATGATGTACACTACCAAAAGAAATAATTTTCTTTTATAAGTCATTTGTGTAATACATATGTATTTTAACACTAAAGACCAACTGTATTCGAAGTTCCATAAAGGCTACTTCTGGGTCTGCATTTTATTAGAGCCCTGAGGCAGGAAGGGAGCCGTCGTCAAAGATAGAGAACCATGACTGGGGTAAAGAGCGCACCTCGGCACGCAACCTTTTAGGTTAATGTAGAGACTGAACATTTATAATGTGGAAGTAAATTAATGCTCAGAATGTTTTCTATACTCCCAAATATTTTATCATAAAGGAAACTCATACTCCAAAATCTTCTATCATAATGGAATTTCACGTTTAGTTTGTTAACAGGTTAATGGGAAAGCATGCATGTCATGACTTTCAATGACATACATATCATTTGCTGTATGCACTGTAAACTATACTGACAGATTCACATTAAATTAACTGTAAATGGTTCTTTTATGTCAACAAAACTGAATCTATTCTCTCATACACCTCTATTGTGGAGATTAGAAAACAAGCAAAGACACAAAAATTTACTTCTTAATACTTAAATCTTTAATTTCAAAGAAGCAATATCTGCTATAGTAGAATAAAGCAATGTCTCCAATGTGGTGCCTCTTGGAATAACTTCAAAGTGCTTGAAGCCTTTGTATGCTATAAAAATTAAATTAACACCAGTTAAAAAGGTACACTAATCACACAAAGAATATATCTTCTGTAATTGTAACTAATACACTAGATTATCTAAATTTAAAGTGCTTGCATATGATTAAATTGCACTGCAGTACTTGAACTTCTTAGGAAGAGGTTCCACTGAAATTAAAATAACTGTAATAATTACTTATGTATAGTCAATATTTCCTGAATATTTATACATACTACTGAGACAATAGAAAAGCAGAGTAAGAAAAAACTCCTTCCGACTAGGAGCATCAGGAATCCTGGTGGCTCAGAGGTTAAAAAGAGCTAGACCAATAACCCAAAAGTTTAGCAGTTCAAATCCGCCAGCAGTGACCTTCTAGAAACCCTATGGAGTAAGTTCTACCCTATCCCATAGGATCACTAAAAGTCAGAATCAACTCAATGGCAATGAGTTTAGATTACTAGAAGCATCTAATACAAAATAAAAGAACAAAAATAGCTATAATGAGTGAGACATAAAAGCTTCCTACACAGAACAACAACAAAAAAGTTCTGCAGGTTACTAAAGCTTAACAAAGAATAAAAGAAAATATGCTTGACAGCTTTCCTTCCAACAAGCAGAGACTGAGGGGGGAGTGGGTCATTAAAGAGCACACAACTGAGCAAAAACAGTAAGCACTAGCACATTAAAAAGTAAAGATTTAGGCTGGAAATAAAACACAACAAAGGTAAATATCACATACACAATCCTACAATAGTAATAACATCTACGATTAGATTCAAAGGTAGATTTTCAAGTTGAACAGATGTGAGGAAAAAAAAGATACACCAAGAGATATAGAGGTTTGGCAGAAACTACTACTACATATGCACTGATGCAAATGCATCCACGCATAGAGAAGCAAGTTCCCGAAAACAGCTTCGCCATAAGCAAACACTGTGAGGGAAGGAGTCAATGGACACGGAGACTTACAACTATAGTCTCAGGAGACATCTAGGTCAACTGGCATAATATAGTCCAGAAAAGAATGTTCTGAGTCCTCATCTGGTGTGTAGCTGCTGAGATCTTACATGCTTTTAGGCAGCCGTTTGAGTTGCAGCTACAGGACTTTCCCTGTCTGCAGAAAAGACGAGTGAAGAAAAATCAAAGACTCAAGGGAATAATTTAGCCCCAAGAACTAAGGGATCCCATGAACATCAGTTTCCACTGATGGCCTAAAACCAAAACACAATTCTCAGAGGAAGCCCAGGGAAAAGTTGGAGAAAAATGTATAATGAATTCCGAATTGCTCTAAACAGAGATGGCACCACGCAGAGGATGGTCCTTACACACCTTTGAAGTCTAGAACTGAACCCACACCTCGGCGATCAACTTTTCATCAAACTATTGTTGCAAACCGGTGACAACAGAAGGAAATGCTCTCAAGTCCTGCGTCATCACCACCACTGTTCCTTTCCTTAACTCACGGCTGCAGCCGCTTTGTCCATCGATGTCATTCAACGTCTTCCTCTTTTTTTGGTTGTTGTTTTGTTTTGTTTTTGGCTGACCTATACTTTTCTAAGCATGACATCCTTGACTGAGCTTTCCTAATAAAATGTCTAGAGTATGTAAGTTTTACTCTCCTCACATCTAAGGGACATACATTCAGGCTGAACTTCTTACAAGACAGATTATCTGATAATTCTTCTGGTCGTTCATGATAATTTCAATAGTTTTGTTAATATCTTAATTCAGAGTCTTCAATTCTTCTTCAGTCTTCCTTATTTGCTATCCAGCTTTCACATGCTGAGGCAATAAAAAGATGCTATGGCTCTGGGTGGGCAGACCTTTGTCCCCAAAGTGGCATTATTTCCAACAATTTATAAAGAAGTCACTGCCACGTTCTTCCTGCAGTTCAACATCTTATACTAAGTGTGCTCGGCATACAGACTGGGTAAATATGGCGAATGGTACAATCTTGATTTAAAACTGCACAGAATCCTCTTGTTTTATATGAACAAATGCATTCAGGTCTATGCATTGGTTTCACATAAGCATAGTTACGTGTTCTCGAATTCCCATTCTTTGCAAAGTTATTCATAATTTGTTGTGATCCACAGAGTCGAATTTTTTTGTAGCCAATAAAACATAGTTAAATAGTCAGGCCTATAAAGTAAATAACAGAGAGGAGTGTATTTTTCAGTACAAAAGCCATAATGGACCAAAAGGGCAGTATTTGCCCAAAAAACAAATTTTAGGAAGAAGAAAAGGTTGAAGGAAAATACGGTACTCAAAGAGGAAGTGGGAAAGAGTTGTTTATTAAGGGGATTGCAACCAAAGTCAGAAAACAATATGTGAAATAGAAAAATAATTTGCTTTGTCAACTTTCCACCCTAATTAGAACATCAATTAAAAAGTAGCAAGCAAACAAAATCATGTATCATTAAGGCAGTGAAAGATGACAATCCGAGGCATGTAGTTTGGGGTTATTATATAAGATCTAAACGGGTTGAAGGACTAATACTTATTTTAGAAAGCTGTGGTAGAAATAGGTAACTCTGTCCCCCCAAAAAAGTGGTCTGATTGCTGTGCTTTTGTATGTTTAATGTTTTCAGTATGGAAGATGAACTCACCTAAAAAGGCAGAGTCCAGGTGTAGAAGTACTAAGAGTCTGAGTATAGGTGGCACTGAGGCAATGAAAGGATGGAAGGTTGAGTGTATATAGTTTGGCAAACAAATACATTTAGTAGAAAGAAGTATGAGTCAAAATGACTGGTGTTTTGAGCCTGGGTGAGTAGCGGTGCCAGTTAACAGAAACCAGGAAACCTCGAGGTAGAACTGGTTTGGGTGGAGGGAAGTCATGAGTTTCACTTTGGTTGTTCCACATGTAAGGTGTAAGCAAGATCCCAGGTAGAAATGTCAAGCTAGCAGTTACAGCGTAAAAGAAAGGTCAGGTTAGGGTTATAAACCTGCGAGATAGCTAAATACAGGGAAGGACAAAAGCCTGGATCAGGTAAGATTGGTAAGTGTGCAAAACACAGTGGCATGTAAGTGAGAAAATTTGTTAAAAATGCCTACCTGTGGAGGGATTGGTGGGGAAGGGAAAAGGCTCAGAGAGGGTCACTATAAACAGACATGCCAAGGGCCTAAGAGAAGTCAGGTTCAGTTTAGTTCAACAGAAGCTAAGTGGCTCCCTGTGAAGACTGCTGTGGAGTCAGTCCATGCAGTCCCAGGGGACCCTACAGGACAGGGAAGAGCTGCCTGTCAGCTTCCAAGACTGCAATACTTTCCTGTCCCCCACCTGTTGTACAGGAACATTCTACTGGACGGAAATAATTAATAATAAACAGTATGTGTCCTCTTTTAAAAGCTCAAAGTCATGTAAATCAGGAAAAAAATCAAAGTTACAGAGAGAGAAGCCCGGTCAAAATTCTAACTACAGATACAATATAGACTATAATAACCATTAAAAATACTATGAACTTTATGCTAACTTTGAAAACATATATATGAGGGGGCTTTAAAAAGTTTGTGGACATATGGAATTGAAAGATAATGGAATTTTCCCACAAACTTTTAAAAGTTCCATCATATAATGGATCAAGGATATATTCTACAACAATATATACATTATCAAATTGCCTTATGATTAATAAGAATAAAATTTTAAAATAAACATTAAAAAATAAAACTTTACCTGAAACTCCCCTAACAGATAAAATAAGTAGAACTCTGTGATTGCTAGGTACCACTGAGTCAGTTACAACATTAAGAGATGCAAATTGGGGGTGGAGGCGAGGGGGTTCTTAGCAAACGAAGAAATTGTTAGCAAACTAAAGGGTCTAGGTTATCTATCATTTTACACACACACACACATACACTCTATACAAAAATACCACAAATGGGCTGGGTCAGGCTTTAAACCAACAGAAATGTAGTCTCTAGTGCGTTTAAGTGGCTAGAGGTTGCTGCCTCTAGGGAAAGGCTTTCTCCCATTCTGCTCCAGGACAGTCTTCATGTGACTTGGCGTCTCTCCTGTCTCTGCTCCCACTCTTTTTATATCTCAAAAGAGATTGACTCGAGACATAGTCTCCAACTAACCCTGTCTCACTAACATAACAATGACGGCCATTTTTCAAGTGGATTTACAACCACATGCATAAAAACTAAGATTTACAACACATATTTTTGGCGGACATAATTCCATCTATAACACTAGATACAGAAAGGAAGATCTTCACCAAATATATCCAAAAGTGTTTTCCAGTAGAAATCATGGTCGCTGTCATCTACCCCATAGCACTGCCCATGTGGGTTTGAGACTATAACTCCTTATGGGAACAGAATGTCTGGTCTTTCTCCAGTGGAGCAGCTGGTAATCTTCAACTGATGGCCTGTGGATTAGCAACCCAATGTGTAACCACGACACCGCCAGAATCATACATCACAGGATGCCATCTATCACCACTTCTTTCCCATTCTGCACTATAAATCATAACCAATAAAGTTTAAAAATGAAGACACACCATATTGAGATACTTCAGATCAAGTACACACTGGAATTGTTATTACCTTTAAAAAATTGAAAGTAAGTATTGAGTAAGGGGATGTAGAGAAATTGGAACTCTTGTGTATTGTTGGTGAGTACAAAATTGCAAATCCACTGTACAATAAATATAGTGTGACAGTTCCTCGAAGAGTTCTTTGATGTGACTGAAATACTGAATTGTATGATATGCGAATTACATGCCAATAAAACTGTTGGAAAATAAAAGCTAAACATACAATTCCCACAGTTCCACAACGCAGTAATCCCACTATGCGGTATATATGCGCAAGACTTGAAAGCAGAGACTCAAAACAGGAATGAGGGAGCTTAAAAAGCTTACAGAAAAATCCCAATACCTTTTCATTCCATCTTGAACTTTTTGTAGTTGAAACGGCAAACTTTTTTTTCTTTTTTAATCTTTTTTTATCATTTTATTGGGGGCTCGCACAACTCGTACAATTCTTATCACAATCCATCCATCCATCCATTGTGTCAAGCACATTTGTTCATTCTCAACACGTTTGCTTCCTACTAAAGCCTTTGGTATCAACTCCTCATATTTTCCCCTCCTCCGCTCCCCACTCCCTCATGAGCCCTTGATAATTTATAAATTATTATTTTGTCATATCTTACACTGTC
>NW_022103896.1:69539235-69541420 GCF_000313985.2 Echinops telfairi | reverse complement strand
ATTCACTGAGGTTGCTAAGATCAATATACAAGCTAAGAAATGATCAATATACAAAAAAGCAAAAACTTCAACCTATTGGAACCAATTAGAATACTTGACAGAAAACTCATTATGAGGGGCTTGTGAGGTGTAGCCTGGGAGTCCTGACACTCAGCCCCCTGGCTCCTGCTGGCACAGAAATGTCTTGGCTGTCCCCTTGGAGATTTAGGAAGTTAGAGGGAGCCCGGACTGATGACCTGGGTGGAGTCATAGCATCTTAAGACAGAATGGGTTCCACTATTGTGCCTTTTGATTCCTTGGCTGTTACTTCCGTAAGTGTTCATTGTGGATACAAGTAAGGGAACTCTTGACAACTTCAATCTTTTCTCCAGTTATCATGATGCTGCCTCTTGATCCAGTTATAAGATTTTTGTTTTCTTTATACTGAGTTGTAATCCATACTGAACGCTATATTCTTTGAACTTCATCAAAAAGTGTCTCAAGCCCATGTTGCTTTCAGAAGCAAGGCTGTATCATGGGCATATTTCAGGTTGTTAAAGACCCTCTTTCCAACCCTATTCTGTGTTCCTCCTCATAGCAGAAGCTTAATTAGCTTCTCAGTATGAAATGAACTGATATGGTGCAAGAAATAACCATGCACACTTTCCCCATTTTAAAGCAAGCAGTATCCTCTGGTTCTATCTGAATGACTGCTTCTGAGTCTAGCATTACTAAGTGTTCTGGAATTCTCGTTTTTTGCAATGTTACACATAGTTTGTTATGATTCATCAGTCAAATGTCTTTACATAGTCAGGAACACAAGTAAACATCTTTCAGGTATTACCTGCTTTTAACCAGATTTATCTGATATCAGAAATGGTATTTTTGTTCTTAGTTCCTCGCCTCTGATTGAATACGGGGTTTCTGAGACTGAAAATGCTTAAGAAGATAACCTTATCCTCCACCCTTGAAATAGCAGGGGTCTAAATCCCTGACCTTACCATTAACGGCCCAATGCCTAACCCACTGTGCCACTAGGCTCCTGGGTAAATTTCAATGGTGTCTATGATTTTCTCTAGGACTTTTACAATCTATTAGCAACAAACATGTGGGCTACAGTAAACATGGATATGGTGAACCAAAAAAATAACTGCTACTGCTTTGTCTGAATATTATTTATACTAAAATTTTACTTTAGAATTTATATGTAAACAGCTACTGATCCCCTAGAGATGAAACTATATTTTTTTCTAAGTATATCCATATGAACAACTAAAAAAGTATGGTTCCTAGGGTTCATATACACAGTTTATCACAGACAGAACATGTTGAAACATGTCTTTGTGACCAGTGGATAGCTATAAAAAAAGTTGTCTCCGAAATGTACTTATTTTAATCTCATTAGGGTACGTTCAGACAAAAGGTTCAAAACAGTGGCTTCTGAGGAGATCTTTGGACCAGTTCAATTCAAGGCAGCAAAGTCAGAGCTGAGGCGGTTCTTGCGACTAGAATCCCCTTAGGATTCCCAAGGGATCATCTTGAAAGATTTTCTCAAAGGGCACAGGGCAGTCACAGCAGCTTATCAGAAACAAATTTTAAGATAATGGAAAACCGACTTAGTAAGGAAAAGGCCAGGAAAGTTGCACCACGGAAAAGTTTTCCATCACAACAATGTACCTGCTCGTTATTCCAGCGTACTAAGGGCTGTCCTGCAAGAATTTCATTTGGATTCCTTGCACCATTCACCTGGAGTTCTAATCTTGCCCCTTCAGACTTCTTTTTGTTCCCAACAATCCTAAGAGTACTTTTAAAGAGCATTATCTGAGTACCTCAAAATGTTAAAACGCTCACTTTGGCAAAGTATAAACTGAAGAGCACAGACTTCTTTAGAAAACAGATAACGAAGGCTTCACATTCTGTTTAATAATGGTTTCCATGGTTTTATGACAGTGTTTTGTGTATGTACAAGCACTCACATATACCCCAGGGGGTTCATGGAAATTTTTCATTATCTTTTAACTCATTTCCCAACATTTTTTTAATAGTTTTATTAGGGGCTCATACAACTCTTATCACAATCCATACATACATCAACTGTGTAAAGCATATTTGTACATTCACTGCCCTCATCATTCTCCCAACATTTGCTCTCCACTGAAGCCCACCTATATATACCTCTAAAGTAACGTTTACTTTTTATGAGAAA
>NW_022103896.1:69480454-69535864 GCF_000313985.2 Echinops telfairi | reverse complement strand
TGCTATCAGCCATCCAAACAGATGCGTTTGAAAAATGTTTCCAAGAATGGAACCTCGGATTTGACTATGTATTAAGTGTAAGAGAGTACTTTGAAGATGATACAGTTGTTTTGTAAAACATTTAAATACATAGCTTTGGGGGGAAATTCCGGTTTGGTGGGGCGGGGGCCCCATATTCCTAAATTTTCTGTGAACATATGATGCAAGAGATTGAGACTGAAATGATACCAATCTGTAGGGTCAATGTTTGTTCCACTGTTTGATAAGGTAAGAGTCCACTGAAAGAAACGTAAACCCAGGAAAGGTGTTAAACACTCCCAGATTTCAAAATCTCAAAGTTCCAAAGACAGTGGTCCATAACATAACCCATTGTCTGGAGTCAATTATGACTCAGAGGGATCCTACCTAGTGCTTTCCAGGCTGTACGTCTTTATGAGAGGAGCGGGCCTCGCCTTTCTTCTGAGTCACGCGTTTTATTCCCTACGGTTTCAGCTATTCATGGTCAACCACAGGTAACTGAAAATATTAAATGGAAAATTCCAGAAACAAAACAATTAACATGTTGTGTACCTTTCTACATAGCGCGACAACTCGGGCCATCTTACTTTATCCCACCCAGGGAGGGCTTGACTCATCCCTTTACCCAGCATACCCACCCTGTATGAGGGAGACTAAAGACAGTAGGGGAAAATTCTGTTATCACTTAAAGGTCCCGCCTTTAATCAGAGGTGATGACTAACGTTTAGGCAAATCTGCTTCTTGAGGGTTGGAATGTTATTTTTGGCACAAAAATTTACAACTAGTAGGGTCTGAGATGACCTGGTGATCCACTCACTGGCTAAGCACTCAGTAGCTCACTGAAAGGCTGGTAGTTTGAACTTACCAGCTGCTCTAAGGGCCAAAGACAGGGCAGTCGGTGACCATAAAGCTCATATCCTCGGAAACCCTATGGGACACTTCTACTCTGCAAGGTTGGAATCAACTCTATAACAACTCTATCGTTATTAAGATGCCAGGCGAGGCAAGAAAAATTAATTTAACTCACAATTTACTATCTAAATTACAGCTCAGCTATAGAATAATCTCTTAGCTACACTGGAGAATTCTTGTTTTATTTTTCATATGGGTTTATGTGAGGAAGGGTTCCTAAATTATACAGATGTGCCATCAAGGCCAGGAGCACCAAAGTGACACCATACCACCCAGCTATTTCTCTCAGACTTTCCCCCCTCACTCTCCAAGGCAACGCCACCCGGAAGCCTGCACACTAGTGGTCCCTCTAAGAACGTCACAGGCTTGCACATACTCAAAGACTGTGTGACAGGGCTGCAATAGCCTATCTTCCAAGATGCTTTGTTACTTGCTGTTTTTTTCTTAGAATCCTCCAGGTCCATCTCATTGAGACCTGACAGTCTTTCCTGATGATATGTCTAAAGTACCTTCTTCCCAACTATGGAGCATTTATCCTGGCTGCATTTCTCCTGGCACTCCATAGTATAATCAATGTTCTTTGCCAATGCCACAATTGTTTTCCTGCTTTCCCTTTTTATTGTCCAGCACGTGCATGCATATAAAGCAACCGAAATGCCCATCACTTGAGTCAGGTGTGACTTAGTCATCGAAGTTACAAAATTACATCTTTGTTGTTTAAAATTCCATCTTTAGATTTGTCCAAGGTAATAAGCCCTTTGATTTACTGCTACTTTCATGAAAACTGATGATACAAGTAGAATAAAATTATTGACAACTTCTACTTTTTCTCCATTTAGCTGGCTATTCAGTCTAGTTATGAAAATTTCATTTCTTTCACATTCGGTATAATTTATATTGAAGGTTATGGTCTTTTCCTGTCAATACGTCCTTCAACTTTCAAAAAAAAAAAAAATGAAGAGCTGATACCAAGGGCTCAAGTAGAAAGAAAATGTTTTGAAAATGATGATGGCAACAAATGTACAAATGTGCTTGACACAAAATAATAAGTCCTTCATCTTCAAAGTTATAAAATTTGCATGCTATAATTTGTTCCTAACTCGTCATCCCTTCCTAATGCTGCATTCTTCTATAATGGACTCTAGGACTATTTGTTGTGTGCCCAAAGACTGATTAAGTAAAGTGAAGTGAAAGACAACAATTCTACAACACACCTCTTCCAAAGGATGCGTGAAACAAAAATGCTTGTTCCTTTCAATTGACTGGCTCTTGATCCATTCAGTGGTTCCACATCAGCACTAGGAAGTCTATGTAAATCAGAAATAACAATGCTTAATGGCATTCACCATTGGAACTAAGTCCTAATGATGGGAAATAGACCTGGCTGAGATACTTTTACAAATAAGAAAATCTGGTAAAATAAACTAGTAAACTGAATGTTTTGAAGTAAGAATTGGTTAGGCAGAGATGCCCCATTATACACTCTGGGTGGTATCCAGTCACTACCAACTCAATTTTCCAAGTTTAAACATGAAAAGTGACTGCATGTACAATCATGCCTACATTCCACCAAATGCGGAATTCTGGCTGGATTTTCATGTCACTTTCTAAATAGAACCCAAAAAAATCTCAATTTTTAATATTATATATGTATCATCTGTGGATCAAATGTTCATCATCTTTTAAATCTACAGTTCATCTTATAGTACTAATTTCAACAAGTTGATTATCTCATCTAAAAGAGAGTTCTTTATCCTAAATGACTTCATAGAAATCCCTAAAAGCACTCTATTCCATTACCTAATTATAACACAACAGAATTTGAGGAAGTTATCCGTTTTTGAAGCCCCAATTATAACCCTCTTTTCTGTATTGTGAGCCTTAGAAAATATACTACCAATTTATTCAGACATCATTATTTTATTTGACAGAATAGCATATAGCATTTATTATGGGTATAAAGCATGATGCTGTGCAATGACAAGAAAGCATGCTCTTCTCATACTCTTCCAAAGAATGCCTAGCATAGTATTGGTACTGTATGCATTGGGCATGATCTACAATAGTTTACAGATACCTATCATGATGATGGAGCCTGGTGGCATAGTGGGTTATAAGTTAAGCAGTTAATCACAGGGGCAGCAATTTGAACCCACCAGCCGCTCTGAGGAAAAAAGATGAGATGAGCCCTTTTGTTAGCATCTCGGACACCCAGAGGCAGTTCTACTCTGTCCTATAGGGTTGCTGAGTCAGAATTCACTCAATGACAGAGTGATCCTAAAACATGCCGGTGAAAATTCTACAAGAGTTCACCCAGTTTTCTGCTCACTCATTATCTGGTGGTTTTCCCTGCAGTATTTCACTACTGAAAAGAGCTAAAGATTGACTGTACACACACCTTCTTTTACACCATTTATAAAAATGTGCAACAAGATTAGTCGCAGCACCATTTCCTTGGACACCCTCATAAAACACTTTTTTCTCTAGAGAAGTGAGAGTTTACAACCAACCTTTACTCCCTGTTGTAAGTCAGTCGTAACTTCACGAATTAACACTTCCACTGTTATTTTATGGTGACACAAAATGTTTATTCCTTTTGGGCTCCAAGCTTGATAGCTTTTATGCAGTTAACATAAATGTTCATTATTTATATCTTACCAACATGCTAATAATTCCCTAAGATAAACCCAGAAAATCATTAAGGCATGATATTCTTTAATAAAACTATATTCAAGATATTTTGCCAATTATGAACTTTAAAATATGGCAACATTAGCTGACATGATTTTCCGTGACTCTCTTAGCAATGAGCTGTAAGTTAAATGAGATGTCACCGCTGTACCCAAGGTATATATATAGCAAAACAATCCCAACAAGGCATGCAAATTTTACTAATTTCCCTTAATATCATTTTATATTGAAAAGCCTATCTAAAATTATTTTGGTTCCCTCCCCATATAAGTTTATTAAATTAAGTTCAATGTTTACATTTAGATATTTATTGGCTGCCTAGTACACTGAAAGTACCAAATACTTTGTTAAAGACTTGACGGTAGGGCAAGAAACATTAATAAAGAAGTTATAATAATTTCCAGTATCCTATAAGCACTTTTGGTTGGATTTGATTTTCTTTTGTAGAGGAATGGGAGGGAGATGAGAACATGGTAAGGTTTCCCAAGGATAAGATCCTGACTTTTGAACTGATTTTTAAAACTATGGTTAGGAATTAATCTTGGAGGAAAGGAGATTTAAACTGCCAGAAAGGCAGACAAATATGAAGTACAAATATCACATTACAAACTAATGTTCTGCACTAGAAAGTGTGGATTATGCAAAAAATGTCTTTAGTTCACTGAGAACTTCTTTTTTAAATTTTTTATAATTCAAACAGCATATAATTCTTTTAAGGGGAACAATTCAGTAGTTTGTAGTATATTCACCGCATTGTACAGCCAACATCACTCTCTAATTCCAGAATATTTTATCACCCGACATAGAATCCACATCCATAAGTAGTCACTCACACACACCCTCCCCCACTCCCATCCCTAGAAACAACTAATCTACTTGGTAAATCTATGGATGTACTCATCCTGGGTATTTTAAATAAATGGAATCATACAATGTATAATTTTTGTGACTTGCTGCTTTCACTTAGCATAAACAGTCTTCAAAGTTTATCCACGTTCAAGGAAAAAGTGGAATAAAAGATGATGAAACTTCTCCACAAACTAGTTTTAAGCCCTTCTTAGCATAGCCATGTCTTTTACAGCTGACTAGCATTTCACTGTATGGATAATATACCATAGTTTATCCAGGCTTTTTTCATAACTACATACCAAAAAGTGTTGTAGAATATTCTGTAAATTTTTTTCAACACCATTTCTTGAAATTATTTCATTGCATGATACTTTTTAAATATTTCTTCAGAGCAAAAAGTAACTGTTTCCAGGTATGTGTCCTATTAGCTTATCATTTCATTACACAATAATTACAATTCAATAAAAAGAACACTGTGTGACGAGTGATGAGAGGGCAGGAAACCATGTTTTAAAAAGTGAACATCAATTGAAATTATGTATAAGAAGGGCCAACTCCACATCTTCTCTAGCTCCATCCCATTGCCATGGAGTTGATCCCAACTCAGTGACCTAAAGGACAGAGAACTGCCCACAAGTTTCCATGGATGCCATGTCTCTCCCCCACAGAACTGCTGGTGGGTTGGAATCCCATCTTTCCGCTACCAGCAGAGTGCCACCAGGCCCTTCAGAATGCCTTTAAAGCAAACCACAAGCCAAACTCACTCCTGTCAAGTCGATGCCGATGCACAGTGATCTTACACGACAGTGGAGAACTGCTCCTGGGAGGTTGAAACTTAACTCGTTGACAGGAGTAGAAAACCCTTGTTTTTCTTCCACAGAGAGGCTCGTGGTTTCAAATTGCTGGCCTTGCAGTTTAGCAGCCCAGTGAGTAACCACTGCATATGCTACCCTTGAATAACCACATGGAATATACTAAAGTATTTTTCTACTATACATTTGTAAATGTTTGCTTTCACACTCCACTTTACAAAATCCAGTGGTTTTTTAAATACCTGAGTACTTAACTAAAATTAAATACTCATTTGTTTAATCTTCCAAAATCAATAAAGTGAACATCAAGTACATGAAATTGAAGGTGCTGTTGTTTTGTGGTTATTCACCAATCCAGTTCTGGGCCTCATAGAAAAAAAAAATAGCTCTCAGTTGTTTAGCCCATCATGTTCACTTAAGAAATACACATACATCATGAAACAATACAAACAGCAATCCAAGAATCAAAACCAGTGTCAAAAAATATTGAAATATACTCATATATGTAGATTTTTCCCCTATACTCTTCCATTATATTTTCCTGATGCTGTTAATTTCACAGTCCACTTACAGGTCATGCCCCCGCCCCCCAATTTGCACAGCACTGTCCTACATAAAACAGAATCACCAGATGACATTTAGGTTTTTGTTACTGATCCCCCTTGGTCGTGTAGGTGTCCATAACGTCTTATGTTGCTACTATGCTTGGTTTTAGAACAAACTACCCAAGCCGCCTACCTATACTTCATATGTTCTTATGTAATGCTGGATTATTTCCTGATATTTCATTCAAATTGTAATTTTAAAATATTAAGTCATTAGATTCACAAACAAAGGAAATTCTAGTTCAAAAAAAAAGGTTTTTTAGTTACCATTAACTCATAGTGCCCACCATGTGCTACAGAGTAGAATGACTGTATAGGGTTTTTTCTAAGCTGTAATCTTACCTGTTGGAGATCAGCAGGCCTTTCTTTCATGGCACTACTGGGTGAGTTCTAGCCACAAGCCATGAGAATCGTCCAGGTAACCTGACTACAGCTAATTAAAAACCAATAATTAGTCATAGCAATCTAACCTACAGTCATATCACAGTAACTGCTGTTATATAAACATAAGAAGAGAAAAAACAGTTACCTCTCTTGAAGAGACCAAAACTATTCTGAAACATCTTTAAATACATCAACTTTTTCTTTCGAAAAATATTTTCACCTTGATAAATTTGCCTCTAGTTTCATGGAAGGAAGAGAACTTAAAAATCAAAATGGTCACAAATTCATTTTATAAATGGGGGTGGGGTGGGGAACCCTAAAGGTTTGTTTGGATAGTGGACTATCATCTTTTATGGTAGAACTTGAACTAGATACTTCTCACTTTACTACATGTTGTCCACACCTTACAAAATCATTAATAGCAGCTAACCTGATGACATCCACATCTGAAATTCTGTCGTTCTGTGGTTTAACCTAGACAATTAAGTATGCCTGATTATGTAACCCTGTACCTTGTCCTGTTTCCTGATATGTTTTAACTCATAAGAGTTATATCTTATTAATAAACTGACCCTTATAAACTATTAAACATAGTAAGTATAATTTAGCCATAAAGCTATTTGAAAATCAGTTTGATTTTTAGTCTCCTTAATTGCACACAATGTCTGCCAAGACCTTAGCTCTGGAATCCATCACAGCTGTTTAACGATCCAATGAGAACCACTTCTCTAAAGAAACAGCATCACGCTCTCTGAGCAATCTACCCTTTTCCCAAGGGTATGACGGAGGTGGTTTTACTTGTAAATTAAACGTTACAATAAATATGAAGCAAAGTCATACTCGTTATATGAAAGTATGCTATTTTTAACTTTTCTTAAAATGTTCAAACCTTGTTTGGATTGGGTCTTATAAAAATGGTGTGTATATATATGCGTACATATACAATATATAGATTGAAAGCATCACACTCTAACCATATGGTATTTTAAAATATCAAATAACAAATTTAACTGAACCTTAGTGCTACTTATTTTAGTATTTTGTTGACCTGACTTTAGTTTATTAAGTTACCAGAGAGGCAAGAAAAAACTAATTTAATTTTAAATAACAAATTAGAACCCCATGTCTCCTTACACCAAAGCAACAAAACCCAAACTCACTGCAGCTTCTGCCTCATAAGGACAGGACAGAACTGCCCCTGTAAGTTTCTGAAGCTGTACTGTTCATGGGAGCAGAAAGCCACCTCTTTCTCTGGCCGAGTGTCTGGTGGTTTCAAACTACTCACCTTATTGTTAGCAGCGCAACACATAAACACTCCGTTACTATTCTCCCGACAGTAGTTCTAAGAGAGAGTTGAGAGAACAGCTTTCTAAGTATCTGTCTCTTTTAAAGATAATCATAAACATGGTCCCCCAAGATTTATGCCTTACAAAAATGATGTCTTTACCTTGAGTGGGGGAAGATCTCCGACCATCCACAATCATTAAACAAAATTCTCTGACATGGTCCTAATGAAACATTAGGATTGGGGGATAATTTTGCTTTCTTCATTGAAGCTTAATGCATTATTGAGTGACAATGACAAAATCTGAGGCAATGTTCTCTAGCAGAAAAATAGACATATCCATCTTTTAGCTGAATTAAAATTAAAGAGCTTAATATTAATGATAGTTAAAACAAGTATATACTTAATCTTAAAAGACTCAGTAAAAAAATCTGACTCACAGCAATCTTAAAAATTAACAACTTTAAATAAGCAAGAATAGAAAAGGGCATTTACTCCTCGTGTAGCAAAGATTTATGAAAAAAAGAAACTGAAGGTTTATTATTCTCAGAGATTTGAACAGTTCTAATATGATGAATTTATTTATGGGGAAAATTAAAATGATCAAAGCCTACTGTAATTAAAGGTGTTTTGGCACAGATGTTGGTCCTCAAACGTTTGCTTTGTCAGCTGTCTAATCCACACTCACATCATGGTAATTAACACTCTGTCTATAATATTTTAAATGCAAATTCAACAAAATCTAGCTATTATATATTGGGACGTGAATGGTGATCAACGCTATCAAATGTATTTCTATCTCTAGTGCTCTATAAGATGTTAGCCATATGTGTGGCACATGGCCAAATGAGCTGGGCTGAGGCTCAGTATGAACAACATGCACAAATATTCAAAACCAGCAGAGAAATTGTGCTGACTTGACTAACAAAAACAAACAAGCATCTACCTAAAGGGGAACAGATTCAGCTGTCCTTACAACTCATACAAAAGAACCAAAGTTAGGGTCATCAAGCTTGAATGTCTCACAAAGACTATTTACTACAGATATTCATTCTTTCATTTACTTATCACAAATACTATTTACTACAGATATTCATTCTTTCATTTACTTATTTGACACTTATTAAGCCCCAGCACCATGGGATAAGCATTGGGCTGCTAACCAATGGGTCAGTGGTTTGAATGCAATAGCCACTCCTTGGGAGAAAGATGAGATTATCTGTTGCTGTAAAGAAGTCAGATCATTATGAATAAAGGAACCTTGGTGACACTGTGAGTCAGAGGTTGGGCTGCTAACAGCAAAATTGGTAGCTCAAACCCACCAGTGGCTCCAAGCAAGAGAAAAGAGGCTGCTGTCTGTCTCAAAAACCCTTCAAGATCATTATGAGTTGGAATCAACTCAATGGCAGTGAGTGAGACAACTATCTATTCTAGGAACTGGAGGTGAAGTGTGAATATAGAAGGAAGGAGAAACTTACGGTAACCCTATAGTGGTAGAACTGGCCCTGTGTGCTTCTGAGACTGTTAACTCTTTATAGGAGTAGAAAGTCCCATCTTTCTCCCGAAGAAGTGGTTGGAGTTTTGAACTGCTGACCTTGTGGACAGCAGCCCAATGAGTAATCACTAGGCCACCAGAGCTCCTTCTATGAAACCCAGGATAGGTAAACAGTAACTGACTTTAGAAACTGTTGTTTTATATGGAGCAGCATTGCTGTAAACTTGTTAAAAAGTTTCAATTAAAAAAAATTTTTTTAAAAGCTTCACTGATTTGGGAACAGGTCAATTTGAGTTTTGTTAAAATTTATAAATAGTCCTAAACCTCAAAATCCTTCTTTCCACGGCACAAAACGCATCCTTTCTTTAGAAAGCAATGTAATGAGGCTAGGAGAAGTGTTTAATAAACAGAACGTGTCTGCAACCATCCAGTGATCATAGAGACATTTTGAAAGACATTTTCTTGGGATTAATCCCCTGCATATATGAACTGGAACCCTAGTAGGTATATTTTTAAAATGTTTCCTCACTGTTATAAATAGGTAAAATGAAAACTCGGTCTCAGAAAAATAACTTCACTTACATTTCTGTAATCTTTTCTCAGATTTTGAATTATTTCCACATCACTTACAAATATTCAATGGCATCACTAAAGAAGGTAGTTGTCATCATTGAAAAGGTAGTAACATCGATCTGGATGAGAATCTTCTTTTCTTTGTCTTTGTCCTATGTTTAACTGTCTGGCATGTTTTCTTAAGAATTATTATAAATGCTAAGTGGAAAGCAAATGTTTTGAGAATGAGGAGGGCAATGAATGTACAAATGTGCTTTACACAATTGATGTATGTATGGACTGTGTTAAGAGTTGTATGTGCCCCTAATAAAATGATTTTTTTAAAGAATTATTATAAATGCTTTCTTCTGGTATAGTTATTTGATGGTAGCTACTATGCTTTACAAATCTGAGTTTCCCTCACTGTCCAGACAAAAAAAAGTCTACTAAATGTTTGTTTCAATGAGTTGCCTCTGTCTAAAATAAACTCCTCCCCACATTATTCAGGCTATCAAAATCTATCATTCAAAATATAGTTTAAATATCCTCTCTGCCTGATTCATGCTTAAAAAGGATTTATACCATGGTGTAATGCTTTACAAGATTTATTAGCAGTATGAAACTGCACCGGGTTAGGCCTTTCTACTCAGTTAGAGAGTCATAGTCTCAGGCGTTCTTGTGTCCACCTCCCAGTAATAAAGTTACTTGGGGGGGAGGGGGGGTGGCGGTGTGAGATTCATAGTCTCAGAAACATACAAGCATAGTTCTACCCTGTCCTACAGGGTTACTATGAGTCAGAATTGACTCGATGGCAGTAAGTTTGTCCCTAGTGGGACAACAATTAAGCACTTGGCTATTATCTAAACAGTTGACTCCACAGGAGAAAGACCTATCTATTTGTTTCTACAAAGATCACAGCCAAGAAAATCCTACGAGGCATCTCCTTCGTTACATGAAGTCACTACCAAGCCAAATCAACCAAACAGCATCGAACAATACGCTGGTTTGCAAAAGAACAAATCTGTGTAGTCTAATCAACACTGAGCTAAGCATTCTTCATTTTATTTGCATTTCAGATGCAAATTTGTATATTGTTGCTGTTGCCAGTTGCCCTCCGAGTTGATTCTACTTCATGAAACCCCAGGCACGCAATAGAAATGATCTATAGGGGCTCTAAGTCCATTACCTTTTTGGAAGCAGATGGTCTGGCCTGCAGAATTCTAAGGTACCTGTAGGTGGGTCGGAATTGACAACCTTTGGGTTAGTAATGGAGCACCTAGTAAGAAGTTGCCAAACTTACTGTTCTACCATACCCTCCCCCCTTTTCAGAAAAAAATTTAAGTGTCCTCCTAGCAATTAAAAATGTTTGTATCTAGTCCACAATCCTGGATAAAGTCTAAGTATCTGCTTTTTGCAGCCTCCTCTCCCTACCATATTATTGCCTGCTTTGGGAAGCACAGTCCTTAATATGAGTCTCTCAGTGGTGTCCTTATTATTCCAATTTCTCTCCCTTCATTATAAATTTTGCTAGAACCCTTTTAGGAAAGAGATATAGGCAAAATACATTAACTATAACAAATGCTGTGATTCATTTTTTTTAATTTACAGTAAAACAGCAGTCCACACTACACAAACTCATCTACCTGACATAATCAAATAGGATTTTAGTCCATTTTCAACTTTACAAAAATCATATCAATATCAATGGGTCTACCATATAGCATAGAGTCCAAAGAGAAAGTTATAAATAGCACAGGAAATAAGAATGATTCTTCTTAGCCATATGCTTAGCTTTTTTAACAAGCTAATTATTATCTGAGAACTTAGCACATATTTTGGTAGTGCATTTTAATGAAAATTCACTATTTATACCTTCATATCACCTTTAAAGTTACTGAAGTCCCAAGACAAAACAACACATAAATTAAATGCTATCCTACACGTCTTAACTATGAATTCAATTAACAGTGCAAATAGAACCCTTTATATTTAAAGGGTAGTTAATTAAAGTACATGAGATCTTAAACGAGGTCATTGGAAAATTTTATGTTCATGGTTATTTCATTCCATCGAAAGCATTTCTTGCAATATGCTAATCTACAAGTCAGGATTATCATTCTTCTATACATGACCAGGGATTAAAATGTCACTATCATTAAAAACGTGTACTTAAAAACATGATCACCATGTGATCTCTGCCCAGTCATACCACTTAAACAGAAAACCTCTAATTTTTTTTTTTTAAAGGAGCATTTATTGTGAGTTCTAATAGACATGCATGTGTCTTTTTTTTTTTTAACATTTTATTAGGGGCTCATACAACTGTTATCCCAATCTATACACACATCAATTGTGTAAAGCGCATTTGTACAGTACATCGTTTCTCAAAACATTTTCTCTCCACTTAAACCCCCGACATTAAAACCTCTAATTTTTTAAGAGCCAAAGAATTCTTTTTCTAATAACACATTAAAAGCCTGGGCCCAAGTCAACCTCTACTAATAACTTTACGTGCTAAATAAAATGACTCTGAACTAATCTCTTAAGTTTTTAACATTAACATCTTCTTAAGAAAACTATGTCTCTAATAGTATTACAATACAAATTTCACCTTAAAAAAATTCAACAGAAAAATGTTGAACTACGGTAATGAAATGTAATTCATTTGAAATACATGAACAGAAATGTTAGGTCTTTAGTATGAGGTAAACTGAAGACCTTTGCCATATACTGTCTCTCATTTTTATTCAAAAAGAATTGAATATGCTGTTATCTTCAGCGCTCCCTGAAAATCTCTTTTTATAAACCTTCCAACCAACATATTCTATTAAATAAAAACCTTTGAAAAATTCACCTGTGCTAAATACAATCCTAATGTTCATCATTTGAAAATGAAATGTTAATTAACACTGACGTTTAGCCACTTATTCAGTGAAAGTCTGAAAGTGCTTTAGGGATTATGTATACTCAGAAACCAAACACTCTAGGAAGAGTCTAGAAGAAATGATAACTTTTGGGAAATCTCAAAATTTTAGACATAGAAACATACCCAGTTTTGACAAACTATGTGGCCATGGTAAATGCTTCCATCTTCAATAGCTATTAAAACAAGCAGTCTTGTACAACAGACCAAAAAACAGAGTCCATTTTTCCTATGCAGCTCTAGTGTTTCAAAATTCATTACACATTAGTGTAAAAGAAATGATTCTTAGAAGCATAGAAATGTGTTGTATTGCCCTAAAAGACATGACGGGGGGGCAGGGACAGTGCTGAAATGAAGCAAGGCAGAGTCAAAGGAAAATGGGACAACAAGGATGATCAAATCCTATTTCTACATTAATGCACATAAGGCATATCAAGATACCCCCTTTTAGAACCTTTTGTTCTATCAATGCTAAGCCTCTGAGGAGTCTTACCTAAACTGGATGCAAACTCATTTTTATGTAATAGACATAAGTCAAAGCTGGTTGGTATCAGAAAAAAGAAATTCTCAGAATAATTTACACAAGAAAAATTTTGAAAAGTGACATGGCAAAACGCAGACTGGGGAAAAATACTTGTAAATTTTTTCTTTGCTTAAGAAAGAGGATATATACCCTTAAATCGAATTAAATCTGTAACAGATAAAAATAGAGAAACCAACCAAGAGAAGAATGGGGCCCTCTATACTATGAATGTTGTTCTTGGCATTTGCTGAAAAGTAGATTCTGACTCAGAGATCCCATGTGTGCACAGAGAACTCTAATGGTTACAAATTCATACACCTTGGCAAAAAAGTAGCCAAAACTCTGACCTCATAATTCTGAGATAAAAGGCATCTTTTATAGCTAAATGTGCAACAGGTTCATAAAAAAATCAAGACTGGTGTGAATAACAGTGATCAGTATTCTCCAAATCTGTGCAAGGAAATGTTAGGAGTATGGCCCAGCAGATACTTCTAGAGCTCTCCTAAAAGAAAATAATTAGCAACCCAATCATGTCTCGCTATGATCTTTAAAACACCTGACTGCCATCCCACACCCCTAAAAGGAGAGGAAAATCTTGCTTCAGAAATAAATACAAGCTGCTAATAGCCCAGGTTTCCCCTTTAGTACAAAGTCCTAAGACCATTCTTATTTCCTTCTTCTATAATGTTGGTCTTGATTTCGCTTTGGGATTCACTAAGACACTGAACACTGCTTTAAAATGAAATAAATTCAAAATAACAGCATTTGTGTGATTTACATGAAAAGTTTTGTGCCAATTTCTGAAGCTCTGTGGGAATAATAGTATTAAGTGCTACTATTTTTTTTCTTCTTTTCCTCAGAAGGTGGGCTACATTTCCAGATACCATGAAAAGACTACCAACAGAGTAATAGCTACACCAATAACATATATAAATAGGACTGCTGAGCATAACACATAGATTTTGGAGTTACTGCACAGAGGGAACAATAATCACAGTACTCCAGCTTTTAGTAGAAACCATTTCACAGGGGCAAACCTTTTCAATTTAAATGTTTGATAACTGGTTTCCATGTATTAAGTAGTACCATTCAAAATATTTGAAAATTCTCTGTAAAATAATTACATATTTTAACGTAAAGTGTTGTTGGAGTTTTGTGGGGTTTTTTTTAGAAACCAGTGCAGAAAAAGAAAAAACTATAAAGACCCTGCTAAATAAAACATCCATACAAATAACAAAAAGATGTTCCAAAGCCAGGCCATTTTTCTGTCAGAGCACGAAAGTCAACATTTCTATGATTCAATGTCTCGGCTATAAATGGTAGCTTTTGATCATTATTTCTAGTGCTAAAAACCTATGGCTTTATAAATTCTATGACTTTTTTGGATTGTGCATTTTAGGTTTTGTTATGTGCAATAATACTGTTAAACAGATGTGAATGCTATAGAAAGGAATTCAATATAGATTCAGAAGTAGAGATCATGGGCCTCTGTCCTTGGGAAGGTCCCTAATAAAGACCAGGAACAGGAGTTTTGTAATATTTTAAATAAAGTAAGGTAGCTTAAAGACCAAGATAGCTTATGTACCAAATGGGCGGTCTAAGAGTAATGGCAATGATTTCTGAGATAAAGTTGCTCTTGGCTTGGTCTGGAAAGTTAAAGCGGATATAATCTTTTAAGCTGTAAAGCATGTATAGACTTTAGAGAGGGAGACAAAGGGTGCCACAAGCAAGGTGCTAAAGCAGTTCTGCTTAAGTATAAAGCTTGCATGGGCAAAGAGACTATAAAAAGTACACTAGACCAAGATTTAACCAAGAGGTAATTACAAGGCATTGAAAAGTTGAGAGTGGAATGGAAGGTAGTGTTTAAAAAAAATATAATCTCTAAGGGGATTGAGGGATGAATTAGATGAAAGAAAAAAAAAAGTAAACTATCACATAATCACCAGGAAGAGGAGAAACAGCCATTATTTAGGTTTCTTGGGTCAAAGGAACCTTTGCTACTTACACTCACTTAATTGACTCTATCAATAAAATTTACTAACTCTTTGCTTTTTCTTATAAGACAAGTTAAATTTAGCTTACATGGTTTATATTATTAAAACTTTTCACTGTATTTCCAAAATGTCCCATAAACCATATTTATATAAAACCCACTTTAATTTAGAAAAATTGATACAGTTGGTATATTAGCCCAAGTTTTGGAAAAGGATATATATGCTGCTTCACAGCTTCATTGATTCTGTTGGGCCATAAAGGTGTCACTGGATAAAAATAATTTATTAGTTAATGTAGCCCCTCCCAAAAATAGGGCAATTTATTTTGTCACTCCCTGTAGAAACGTGTAGTTTGTTAAATATCCTATAAATCTGCCATACAAAAACACAATTAGTACCTGTGATAGAAGAATCAGTTCATCTTTTCAAGAAAATGATCAAAAGAGAAGATAGGAGGTGGGTAAGAGGCTAGCTAGTCTTCACAATTTTGAGATCTTATTAATACTTTGCCATACGTGTACTAACTCATTATATTCACCAGTATGCCAAAAATAAAAACCCAAGGTATTTTAAATGTTTCATAAATTCTATCATTATTAAAACACTAAGGTAAGTCAAAAATCAATGCTACTGGAGCTCCAGTTTCTACATGCATAAGCTTACTCCAAATAAGATATGTTTACACATGTCTCTGCAAACGGGGAGTGGCTGCAAAGTTCTCTTAGCAATATGCTTATCTTAGTTTGGGGTGCCTTCAAAAAATCCAATCAAAATAGTGGCTTCCAAGAGATTGGCTGGGCCAGCACCATATCCAAGGCAGAGGTGAACCCAGGAAGGTAGTGACTACTTGAGATTCCAATGGGGTAATCCTGATTAGACTTTCTTGAAGATGAGCATAGGAGAAGACCAGAAAAGATATGCCACGCGGTTGGTTTTTCTAGCTGCTCATATTCAAGAGTAACCAAGGGCTGTTCTTTGAAAATGTTGGGAAATCTTACTCCATCCACTTTACAGCCCTGGTCTTACACCTCTGGCTTCTTTATGTTCCCCAAATTCAAAGAACATTTAAAAGGAACATACTTTTATTTCAGTTCCTCAAGAATACCACAATGCCATTTGAGTTGTCATCAATGAGGTAGAAACATCACCTTCTGAAATAAATACCAAGCTGGAGGATACACTGAGAAACAAAAGCTTCGCATTTTGAAATGGTTTCACAAAAGTTTCAAAGATATTGTAGCAATACTTTTTGACTTACCCGCCAACATCCCAATACTAAGTGCTGGTGAGTCCATTTTAACTCGTAGTGCTTTTATAAGACAAAGAAGAACTGCTCCCCAGGGTTTCCAAGGCTGTAAAGCTAGATGGGAGCAGACCACTTCATCACCTTCCACAAGGCTGCTGGTGGGCTCCAGCTGTTGGCCTTTCGGTGAGCAGCAAGGTTTAATCTACCTGACCGCTAAAGTTCCTTTCCTCATACATATATTTGGCTAAAAAGTCACAGTTCACTTGCCACACTGACTTACTAAGAATAATTCCAAAAATAACTCAAATAGTTTAAACATACCTTAGAAACTGCCTATTTAAATAAACTTGTAGTACTATCCATTTGTATTCTTTTATAAAATTGTGAGATATCTATGTAAAATTACTAAATCGGCTCTGAAATACCGAGTTTTTTAAGTGCAGATTTTCTTAGAAGTTTGTACTTTCTAGAAGGTGTTATAAAAAACTGGCTATTACATATATAACTACTAAAACTATCATAAGGTACCAAGATAAATGCAATACACTGAAACTTTTTTCTGATTAACGAATGCCTGACATTAGGAATCATGGCTCTAATTGGTCCAGTGCCCTAGAAGCATGAGGCGGCACAATATAGCACAAGGTTCACAAGCTTTACAAACATCCTTCCATTTGAATCCTGCTTCTGCCAATGGCTAACTATGTGTTATCTTCCATCTATTATAAATGGGGAATGTTTGTACTAAGAGTGGGAGTGGGGGGTGTGCTATGAAAGACGGTCAGTGTAAAGAAGACAACCTAGTAATTTCTGGAAACAACAGGCCATTTTCTATCCCAGGTCCATCATACCTTCTGTGCTTGCCTAAGCAGCAAAATCAGAAGGTAGAGTGCTAAAGACAGAATCAAACTGATTCTAGCTCACAGTGACCCCACGCTTGTCAATTGTGCTCCACAGGGTTTCCATGGCTGATTTTTCAGAAGTAGATCACTGTCACTAGGCCTTTCTTCCAAAGAAAGAATGATGCTTAACTCTTCCCCGCTCCCCCCACCTCCCCAGTACTATAAGTTGAATACCAAGAAACAGCAGTGCAATGAGCTTCTCTTATATATGACTTTTCTGGCCCCGGATTTGTAATCCTGACAAGAATGATAGATTGAGCCACAACTTTCCTGTGACTGTTGTAGTTTACTCACTTGGCGGACATGGGTTGGTTTACTGGCCAGAATGATGGTGTGCAAAATCATCCAAAAGGAACGAGCAACTTGCAATACAACATGAGGACTGCTCTGTTTGTGGTCCTGTTAGAAGGGCCACACCTTGAAACTGGGAAGCAACCAATCCCACAGAGAAGGAAGGAAGGTGGGAACTTCAAAAACCACAAAGAGCCTGGGGCAGAGAGGTTTGGGGCCAGAGTTCCTGCAAGAAGTCCTTCCAGAAAGAACAAAGGGAAGGGTATACCAGCCCCCAAACCCGCCGGCAAAAAAGATGGAAAAAAGCTCCGCTAGGCTGCTCATAGCACGCATTTTCCCCGCTAGGCAAACATCTAGCAACTCACTCTGAGTTAGTTGCACCCCGTGGTGTCACCTGGGAAGGTTCTCTCTGGTGACAGTGAATTTTTTCATAAAAGCAGTTTCACTCAAACCTCGTTTTTTGTGATGGCCAATATAAGAGAACTGTAAATTTTTGTTTCCAGCTTGGGAAAAATGCCACAGAAACTTCTGTGATGTTGCACACAGCTTACAAGACAGTGCTTTGGGGAAAGCTCAAGTGTACAGTGGTTTTCTTGTTTCAAAAAGTTGAAATTCGATTGATGACAAACCTCGCTCTGGACATCCATTAACTTCCCAAATGAATGAAAAGGTTCACTCATAGTACATTTGAAGTTCATTCTGCTAGGTCAGACTATTAATCAAGCTTCCTATTTAGAGGTTCTGAAGATATTGCATAACAGTGTGCAACAAAACAGGCACGATTTGTGGCAGATGGGGGACTGGCTCTGCCACCACGACAACACACCTGCTCACTCAGCCATTTCAGTGCGCCAGTTTTTGGCAAAAAAAACAAAACAAAAAAACCAGCATGCCTCTCTTGCCCCAGGCACCTGACTCACCTGACCTCACTCCATGCGAGTATGACTTCTTTTTGTTTCCATGTATGCAGAGGGACATGAAAGGGCAACAATTAGACAACATCGAGGTGAAGGAAAAAAAATGAGAGAGAGAGCCATTCAAACAGATGAGTTTGAAAAATGTTTCCAAGAATGGAATTGTAGCTTTGACAAAAGTGTAATGGAAGAGTACTTTGAAAGTGATATGTTTGTTTTATAAAAAAACAAAACAACAACCAAAAAAAACCTTAATATGTAGCTTTGAAAAAAATTTTCTATTTCTTCTCGTCAGTTCAAAGATTGGACACACAAATGACTGAACACCCAGCAGGCAGTGGGCTGGGAGGTTAGGAAGGAATCTAAGCAAAGATAGCAGCAAGAGGGCAGACACCTTACCTTCCAAGTTATCCGTGAAAATGTATACATTACAGGTGACAGACCTTAGAGTTCAAATTTTTTGTTTTATTTACTTTTAACCACATAAATGCAAATATACTACACTTTAAAAACACATCAGTCCCCACACTACATAAGAACACCACTGTGGCATTAAAAATACTCATAACATCAATTTCCTAAAAACTCTGAAAAGGAAATTCCCTTACACATGCAGGGAGGGACATTTTAAGCCAGTATAAAAACTAAGTTTATAACAGTTCATTATTAGATTTTAAAATAACAAAGATTATTTTAACATTAAATTATCCAGAAAAACTTACTAGTTTTAAAAATGATAAATGCTCTTAACTATAAAATACATATGCATATAATTTTTTTTTGGTTTTTTTTTTTGTTTTTTTTTTTTGCTTTGTAGGGTTCTCAATGTCTGTATTTTCAGAAGTAGATTTTTTTTTTTTTAACATTTTATTAGGGGCTCATACAACTGTTATCCCACTCCATACACACATCAATTGTGTAAAGCGCATTTGTACATCGTTTCTCAAAACATTTTCTCTCCATTTAAACCCCTGACATTAGGTCCTCATTTTTCCCCCTCCCTCCCCGCTCCCCCCTCCCGCATGAGCCCTTGATAGTTTATAAATGGGTATTTTGTCATTTCTTGCCCTGTTCGACATCTCCCTTCAACCACTTTCCGGTTGTCTGTCCCCCAGGGAGGAGGTCACACACAGTTCCATGTAATCGGTTCCCTCTTTCCTACCCATTCTCCCTTTACCCTCCCTGTTTTGCCACTCACACCACTGGTCCTATAGGGCTCATCCATCCTGGATTCCCTGTATTTTCAGTTCCTATCTGTACCAGTGTACATCCTCTGGTCTAGCCAGTCTTGCAAGATAGAATTCGAGTCATGGTAGTGGGAGTGGGGAGGAAACATTTAGGAACTAGAGGAAAGTTGTATTTCTCATCATTCTTACATCACACCCTGACTGGCTCATCTCCTCCCCGAGACCCCTCTGCAAGGGGATCTCCAGTGGCCTACTAATGGGCTTTGGATCTCCACTCCACACTCCCCTCATCATTCACTATGGTAAGATTTTTTGTTCTGATGATGCCTTACACCTGATCCCTTCGACACCTCGTGGTTGCATAGGCTGGTGTGCTTCTTCTATGTGGGTGCATATAATTTTTGTAAGTAAAATATCAGGGGAAATATTCGGCTTACAGAGCACGCTAACTGACTCATCAGGCCTAAGAAACACAGAAAAGTTAACTACATTACTGAATTAATGGAGATGGAGCAAATGAAAACAAAACAAAAAAAAGGCATAAGGGTACATTCATTCTGAAAGCCTACAGGGGAAAAAACATTCCAGGAAGAGTTTAAAACAGTGTTTCTGGAAACCAAATTCTGTTTTAAAAAGATCTCAAAAGGTTATTCATCCATACAAAAACCATTACTAAAGTTCTATGTTACTTGAGAGAAAGAGAAAGAATGCTATGTATAATATGTTTAAATTCTCCTCCAACAGAAAGATCAGTGGTTCAAACCCACCAGGTACACTGAGAACATGTGGCAGGCAGTCTGCTTTCCTGAGGATTGAGTGCCTTGGGAGCCCTATGAGGCAGTTCTCCTCAGTCCTTACAGGGTCCCTGCAAGTCAGAATTGACCACATGGAAATGGGTCTGATGCTTAATAAAGAAATTAGAAATGCTCTTTGAAGTACTAAAATTAATGCTGGGCTACATAGAATCAAGTACACACATACACACAGCCTGGTTCTAGTAGAAATCTGCCCCCCACCCCCAATATTGCTAATTCCAGAAAGGTGTTACAAATTCCGGCTCATTATTTAATCCAGACAATGTAGGAGAACTGGGGGACTGGGGTGGGGGGTGGGAGCCGCACAGCAAGGGGGATCGGGTAGAGGCATGACTTTCTTCTAAAGGACACATCAACATCATTTTTAAAAAGCATGGCTCTATCAAAGCTTACAGGTTATGAAATAGACTAATCCAGTCACACACTTCATGACATCTGTTCATACAACATCTGACCTCATACACATCCATGGTCCTATGAGGTTATAGCAGAATTCAAAAATCCCTATCAGAGATGGCAAAGGCAATAGCTTCCTACATATAAGATGTATATCTCCTATCTCTTACATACAAATACGGTCCTATTTGCCTGGCCTGTAATGGCATGTCTAGTTTGTAATACGTCTGTACTGATAAGTCATACCAATAGTCTGTTACAGGCTAATGAGCCCTAGAGGTGGTATGTGTTGGGCTGCTAACCACAAGCTCAAGAGTTTGAACCCTCCACATGGAAAAAAGATGAGGCTCCTTCTGTAAGAGTTACAGCCTTGGAAACCCCCATGGGCAGGTCTACTCTGTCTTATATGAGTCGGAATTGACAAGGCAGCAAGTTTGGAATTTGTATTACTGGCTTATATATTGGAATTTGTATTACTGGCTTATATATAAACTATACATCTACAAAGTCTACCATATAACAATATGATCTGATGTGGACAGCAGCCTCCAGCAGTCTCATAGATCGAACATCTCTTGAGTCTTACAGTGTTCTCTGTTTTTGTTTTAAAAAATATTACTGTGAGGTTGATCATGGCTTCTGAACACAGCCAAACCAGTGGTAGCAAGAGTGGCAACAGGGGGCGAAGAGTAAATATTGATCGGAAAGTGAAACAAAAGGTTCTTGAACAACATGAAGGTAGAAAAATTAGTGCAACCTACTGCTCATGATTTAGGCATGTAGAGTTTAATAATCAAACGATCCTCAAAAATAAAGGAAAAAAACCCACAAGCTTAACTGAAAGCTAAAAAACTAATGAAAATGTGAGGACCTATATCAAATATAAAGAAATTGCTAATGACTTGGATTTTGAGAATCCAGTTTATGTTTTTTCCTTTAGAATTAGTGTTTTTGGTATCATCAACTCAAAGACAGGAAAATGGACTTGCCTATCCCATATTTGTTGGTGTTGACAGTTGTACTGTGTCCAAGTCCTAACCCTGGATACCTGTGTATATGGTAACCTTACAGCCTTTGCACACAGAATTTCATTTAGATGACGTCACACTAGAGATGAATAAGCTCTACAATTCATGACTGCTGGCCTTGTAAAAGGAAAGGAGACACAGAAAAATAAAGGAAACAGAAACTCTGCAGTTGGAGTGATGCGTGGACAAGTCAAAGAACGCTAGAGAATGCCCGCATCACCAGAAGCTCAGAGATGTGCATAGACAAGTCAGCCAGTTACCTAGAGCCTTTATGCCCAAGTACATGCACGCACATACTTTGATTTCAGACGACAGAATTTTGATAAAAGAGATTTAAGCCTCAGAGGTAGTAGTAATGCTACAACATTAGAAAAGTAATCTTTGTTCTGATTTTGTCCTACATTTTCTTTCACAGCTTTTTAATATTAAATCTATTAGGTCTCCAAGCCATTTCAAATTAAATTTTAAGTATTCCATGAGGAAAGGATCAACAGGCCATAGATTATTTTTTTCCAGAGCAATACACAGTTGTTTTAAAGAAACAAACCACCTTTGAAGATCAAAAGGCAACAGCCTATTTGTAAGCATGTTTGGAGGTATAAATAAGCATGTTTGGAGGTTCTATTCTGCTCCATTCATTATGAAAACAGCATACTGTCTTCATTCCTATAGGTTTATAATAAATCTTACAAGGAGATAACATAAGACTCACAACTTTGTTCTTCATTTTAAAAATAGATTTGTTATCTTAAGTCTATCAATTTTCATTTAAATTTTAAGTGTTATCTTTAAAACAGTTCAAAACCACCAGCTGCTTCAAATGAGAAAGAGAAAGCTTTCTACTCCCATAAAGATTTATAGCCTCTTTTAATGCCCGAGTTCAGTCCATTGATATTCAGGGTTATTATCTACATCTGCAGACTCTGTGATGTCATCTTATACCTTTTGTGCTGGTGGAGAGCAAATGTTTTGAGAATGATGAGGGCAACGAATGTACAAATGTGCTTTACACATTGGTGTATGTACGGATTGTGAAAAGAGCTTTATGAGCCCCCAATAAAATGATTTTTTAAAAAAAGATTTAGTCTCAGAAAATTGAGTTTAAAGTTTTGCTTTTTAAGATTTGAGGGGAAAAACCTAAATACCCAATAAAAATAATTAGCTGGCAGTTCATATGATGGAATAAAGTATTTACATTAATTTTAATAAAGTATGCCAGTTCATAAAATGAACTACAAGATCTATATTATTCTTTATAACAGAGTATCTGCTTAAATGAAATACATTATTACATATTGCTGAGTGAAAAAAAATGATAGCTAGGAATGCAATATTACACACAGTCATTCTATTTTGGTTAAATTAAAATGTATATTAAAAGGTAGATGCATAAAAGAAACTGAAACACAAGTAAAATAAAATTTTAAAACTCAAGTATGCAACTACAGGATATAGCTTTTTTTTAAATTATGTGTAAGTTTTCAAATGTTCTTTAAGGAAGACTTTATTGGTTGTATGTCACTGAAAAACAAATTATTAGAATTTTTTTTGACACTGCCATTGAGTTGATTCTGACTCAGAGACCCTATAAGACAGAGTAGAATCAGCCCCAGAGGGCTTAAGAGAAAGATTTTTAAAATAATAATCATGTGCAGTCAGTTTGGTACAAGAAGAATGAAGGAGATTTTCACTTTTTTAAGTATATATTCTTACAATGTGTGATTGTTTTGCTATCATGATTTAATTTTTTAGGCATTTAAGAAATCCTAAATAATAAAAATCATGTGTATGTGTGTGCTTGTGTGACATTAATTGAACTGAAAGTCTAACTCACATGAAAAGATTGTCCCACTGGAAGGCTATCCGATTCCATACACCAAAAACTCCCAACTATTTATCATTTGAATTTTGAGTTAGAGAAAAGCTTTGCTGGGCTAGGAATTTGTTTACCACCTCAGGTGCCTCAGAAAATCCCAAAAGGATTCTTCATGTGTCTGTGGAAATGAGATGTAAACAGAATAAACTATTCCTATGATAAGACTCCTCTGGTAGAGCTCTGGTGGTGCAGTTACATGTTGGGTTGCTAACTTCAAGGTCAGTAGTTCAAAACCACCAGCACTTCATTGGGAGAAAAAAGCTCCCCTGGAGAAAGACAGGGCTTTCTACTTTCCATAAAGAGTTAAAGGCTCAGAAACTCACAGAGGCAGTTCTACCCTGTGAAGTCCTAAAGGGTCACAACGTGTTGGCTATGAAGTTAGTCATTGCCCTCCTTGTCGCTTTTTCAGCAGTTCAAACCTACCAGCTGCTTCAAGAGAGAAAGATAAGGTTGCCTGCTCCCATAAAGATTATAGTCTCAGAAACCCTATATAGGGGGGTTATTGAGTTGGAAATTGCTCATTGACAGAGGGTTTGGACTTGGGGGTTATAGCCCCTTAAGGCATCTAGAAATTAAAAACCAAGGTTATATATGTTTGTGGTCATACTGTTAAATATAAATAACACCCCAAGACTGTGATACTGCTAATTATTTTGATTCAGCCTTAGAGATTAGACAGTAAATCAAAGATGACCTTTTAGGGAATTCTTAACCATCCAGCACAGTTTTCAAACTTGCTCAGGTGTCAAGACTACCTGAACATCATGGTCCTGGTTTTAAGAATTTTGCTCATGCAGAACAGCATAAAATATATCTAATTCCACAATGTGAGCAAGAAACCTTTTATTAGCAAACAGTAAGACATTTATATACATGAAACATGAACCTATTGAATTGAGCATGATAAGCTAAGTTTTCCAAACATCCATTGGCTCTTTTCACTTTCATTTTATCATGTGGCAAATAATAAGTCACACATATTGGTTTCAAGGCACTGGAAAAACTTTATTTTGAGAAATTGTATCCATTAACGTATTATTTCTCTCTATGATTCAGAAAAACAGTCTTCTATTAAATTTTTGCAATGAGATCCTTCTGCCCATGGGCACATTGTCTGAGAATCATTATTTTGTAATATATCAACAATGAAGAAACAGGGCAAGAGTAGAATAAGTATTTCCAAATACAGAAAGCAGTAATAATTCCATAATTCACCGGAAGACAGACACACTTTCCTTTGAAGACTAAAACTGGAAAAGCAAACCCACTGCCAATGAGTCCATTTCAACTCACAGAAACCCTATAGAGGATTTCCAAGGCTGTAAATGTGTGCTGGAGCAAGAAGCCTCATCGTTCTCCCACAGAACAGCTGTTCGGTTTGAACTGCTGACCTTGTGGTTAACAGCCCAAAGGCTTATCCCACATAGTCACCAAATAAACATCCTCGAAAGTTGAATAGGTCATTAGTCAATCACCCTCAGGGATAGGAAATATTACCTATTTCAAACTTGTAACCCAAATAAAAGAGCATTTTATATAGTGACCAAGTATGTATATACTCCATTCACCCACATACATCTTTTACATTCACCGATACTTTGTGCACTTAGGTAACTCGGCTGCAAAAAAACTTTTTTTATGTGATAGAGAACAAAAATATCACAAAGGTATTTTCAATCGCCTCGCGCAAAAAAAAGTTGGATAATGAATAAATAGGCCAGACTAAAAAAATGATGTATTTGAATTAGGATGTTGGCAAAGAATACTGGCCATACCAACAGCTCCCAAAAGAATGAGCAATGCTATATTGAAAGAAGTACAGCCAGAATATTCCTTAGAAGTACAGATGATAACACTTTGACATACTTTAGTCACGTTAACAGGAGGGATTCCAAACCAGGAGGACATCATGCTTGGTAGTGTAGAGGGTCAATGAAAGCAAGGAAGAACCTCTACAAGATAGAATGCCACAGTGGCTATTAACAATACACATTCTAATATAACAATTATGAGCATGGTACAGAGCCAGGCCATTTGTTAATTTTATTGTACATAGGGTCATGGGACTTGGGACTGGCATGACATCTAACAATGACATCAAATACTTTGTGCGACACACTCTGATTTTTAGGTTATATACGTCCTGATGGCATAGTGGTTACTCATTGGGCTGTCACCCCCACAGTCAGCAGTTCAAAACTACCAGTCACTCCCAAGGGAGAAAGATAAGGTTTTCTACTCCTGTAAAGAGTTACAGTCTTGGACACTCACACAGGCAATTCTTCCCTCTCCTACAGGGTCGCTAAAATTTGGCATCAACTCATCAGCAGTGAGTTTTGAGGGATTTTTAATACTTTCTCTTAAAAAAAAAAAAAAAACCCTGGTCATGACACTCAAACCCTCTTTTTTTTAGCAGAATGCAACCAACCCAACAAAGTGATTTCAAGAAGCCTTAATGGGTCCTGACCTACAGTTTGGCAAAAAAAAAAAAGATCTTATTGTATAAGTAAGTGAGAGAAGGATGTGAACAGACTTATTTTAAAATTCTGTTAACATGAAATTGGGGAACCGATCACAATGATCTACATATAACCCCCTCCTGGGGGATAAACTACAGAAAAGTGGGTGAAAGGAGACAACAGTCTGTGTTAAACAAGAAAAAATAATAATTTAGAAATTATCAAGGGTTCATGAGGGAGGGAGGGGAAAAAATAAGAAGCTGATACCAAGGACTCAAGCAGAAAGCAAATGTTTTGAACATGATGGTAGCAACATATGTGCAAATGTGCTTGACACAATGGATGTATGTATGGATTGTGTTAAGAGCTGTACCAGCCCCCCAATAAAATGATTTTTTTTCATTTTCTTAATTAAAAATAAAGATCATGAAATCGGTGCAAATACAATATAAATTGCTTTAAAGATCTGTGATTAACAGTTTACTTTTTACTCGCCTTCTTCAAAAAGTTACCCAGTTCCACAAGAAACTGTGTGTGACCTCCTCCCTGGGGGATGGACAACAGAAAAGTGGGTGAAGGGAGACGTCGGACAGGGCAAAATGTGACAAAATAATAATTTATAAATTATCAAGGGCTCATGAGGGAGGGGGGAGGAGGGAGGGAGGGGGAAAATGAGGACCTAATGCCAGGGGCTTAAGTGGAGAGGAAATGTTTTGAGAATGATGAGGGCAATGAATGTGCAAATGTGCTTTACACAATTGATATATGTATGGATTGTGATGAGTTGTATGAAGCCCTAATAAAATGATTTTTTTTAAAAAGCTGTCACATTTAAATAATGATCTCCAAGATCTGAAAAAAAAAAAAAAAGTTACCCAGTTCCTACATAGGCTCTCAGGGCTACATATCTTGAGACTTGTTTGGTGGTTCTAGCAGGGGAGCACAGCTACTCATATACTCTTGACTGAAGGACGTTCCTCCTTCTATGGGGATAGGTCATCCTCTTCAACCAAGCGCGCAGCTTCAGGAGGGACCCACATAGAGCAGTGAGGAAGGGGACACCCACCTAGCCAGCCAGATCAGCTGAATCAACCCTGGTGATCAATGGGGTGACAGATGTCACAGACAGAAGATCGTCCTCACAGCCAGGGCTACATCTTTACAGAAGCAAATAGCCTCATCTTTCTCCTGCAGAGTGGCTGGTAGGTTTGAAACACGGATCTTTAGGTTAGAAATCCAATACACTTTATCAATTCCATTTGGCAGATGAGGAAACGGACGATCAGTCTTAAGTAATTTAGTTAAAACCAATAGATGAAGAACTAACAGTTGAACTCATGATTGTC
Organism: Echinops telfairi; assembly: GCF_000313985.2. Classification (NCBI taxonomy): domain Eukaryota; kingdom Metazoa; phylum Chordata; class Mammalia; order Afrosoricida; family Tenrecidae; genus Echinops; species Echinops telfairi. Next base: position 69,508,361 of record NW_022103896.1, on the reverse strand, counting down.
TGAATTTAGAGCTTCCCCCCAAAAATAATAATAATAATACATAAAACTCAGTTTTATAGACAAACGCAAAATTTACTCACCTTAGCCCAAAGTAGCAGTGCTACTGATAAACCAGACTCATGGCCATCAAGTCAATCCCAACTCATAGCCACCCTACAGGACATAAAAGAACTCTGTGGTTCAGAGGGCATACATGTTGATGGGAGCAGAAAGCTTCATCTATCTCCTGAGGTGACTTTGAACTACTGACTTCCAAGCCCAATGAATAACCCTCCATGCCACCAAGGATCTACTGATAAATCTAGGTGTTTTTAAATACCATTTTCTGCCAAAATCGTATTCAGGTATGCCACTCTTCTTGGCCTGAGAAAAGTCAATCTCATAGTCAGTGATGAAGCAAAAGCTCAGGTGGCAGGCTCTTGACCCCTGGAGCATCCCCACGCTTCAGCTAACATTGATGGCACCAGATCATCCATCTAAATTTTGAAAACTATGTATTGATTTTCCACAGATGATGATGATGGCTTTTTCTGCAGTAAATGTGCTTAAACCATGTGGTTTTTTTTCTATACACCAAGACTATAATCAATGCAAGGAATGAAAGAGTGTTTTAAGTATTTATTTCTAAGACTCATTAATCAAGCTCCTTTAAGTGGTCAAAATCCATACTAAAACAAATTAAATAATAACAGTAGTACTTTTAACAACTGTTATATTGCTTTTTAAAAAATATCAATTTATCTTTCTCTTTTTAAAAATACCTTCTTTAATTTATTAAAAATTTATTTAATTCTAATACCATACTTCCTTGAAATGGCTTACTGAAATAATACCGCAGAGGAAATATGATCACGTATTTTAAAAATGGGCATTTAGTTATTTTTTTAGCATCTACAGGAAGAAAAACAAAATCTCTTTGCATTTTCCTTATCTATGATCAGCTGGGCAGTTCTCAACCATCGCTTTAAGCACATAAGTAAAAGATTTAAGAACAAACTAAAACAAAAACCTTTCAATTACATATTTTCAAATAAACCGGATTTTCATGCTATTGACTGAGGATCTGGAATTTTTAACCTAAAATTCCAGCCACTGAATTTTAAAAAAAATACTGCAAACAGGAATACATAAATTAGTTCGTGAACAGAATCATCAATTTAGATAAAAAGTAAAAACATATTAATTGAGCACCAAAAATGTGACAGCGCCTCCACAAATTTAAAACGAGACAGCTGCTGCCACTGTAGCTTATAAATCTAAATTAATGAGCAAAAAGAGCACAGAATTTTAATTCTTTTTGCTTATGAGGATATGACAAGTCTGATAGTTAGTGCTCCCAACTTGACTGATTATCAAAGTCTGATTTTCATAGTCTAATATTGGCCGAGGTTATCTGTGACAAATAGCTTAGGTCTGAGTAGAAAGCAGAAACATCTGGCCTTCCTAGGAACCACAAGAGATCGAGCAAAATGGAATTCCTGATTACATATTTCCTGAACGATCGGGGTCAGTAACACAGCCTGAACAGACACACCATTTACACCTCCCCTTAACAAGCCACACACCGACTCTCAGTAAGACGTACTAAGTATTTAATCACGATTATGCCTCAGATCTTCCATCAGTCTTTTGTTATTACAGAACATTCTTGAGTTGTACATATTCAAGATTCATATGTATCTTGAGAGGAACATCGGTCTTTTTGAACATCTATCCTACGTCATTAAAATGGAGGAGATCCCATAGAGATTGCTGAAACAATACGAAATATAAAGTGTGGGTGTTTTGGGGGGTTTTTTGTTTGGCGGGGATGGTAGGGATGAGTCCATTTTTCTCGGGGTTCCAAGGGCTCATGGATTTCGGGAATTTCTCACTGTGGCCTTTAAAAAAAAAGTCATTGATATCCTACAATATAATCTTATTATACATTATTTCCATTTTTTTTTTAAATGGCATTTAGGCTCCATAAATTCAAACCATTTTCTCAAGGTCAACAATTAGTAAACTAGCAAATGAGAGTACATGTTATTCTGATTGCAAGGTCTCTTGCTCATTTAGCTCATAGAGGATGTGGGTTAAAAAAAATCCAACATAAAATGAAGAAGTTATTATTCAATCATCTTTCCTAAAATCATCCTGAAGATGCTGACTAAAAGTGCTAAGCAACTGCATACAGCAGGCACTATTAAGTGCCTCATTTACCCCTCACAACAATAGAGCCTAATCACAGGCAACATTGCTGTGAACGCCACATAGCTCCTAAGTCAAGTCTGCCTTCCAAATTCAGGCCCATACTACCTGTCTTCCATGAAGACTTAAATTTAAGGGTATAGATAAAAAAGTTAGAATAAAATATTATTTTGAATCTTTCCTAGGTGAATTTCTTGATGTTTTAAGTAGCATTTAAGAAGATAATTACGATGTAGTAATTATTTTAGTGAAAATGTAGTATCATATAAAGCATAAAATCGGTAACTATAATTAATAAACAACTATCCCTAGACCCCATCTAAGAAAATCTTTTATTCTCTTTTATTTTAATACTATTTTGACAACTACAGGAGAAACCCTTTGCTTTGTAAATGTTTATTTATACACAATAGCATATTGCAGGGAAGAAAGAATCAAAACTTCTCAAGATCCCAAAAAAGATTTATCATGTGGTTTTCACACAACCTTTTCAGGTCCCTAGCAGAACTATCCTCTTTTCTATGAATGTATTTAGACAAATGCATTACTGCCTGGTGAAGTCATCAAATTACCTGTCCTCCACACATCAGTGGCTTATGTGGTTATAGCTATGTTATGTGTATGCTACAATTTTAGTTTATGGGAGGCAATAGCAATAAAAAAAATTAACTACATTAAACAAACTGGTTATACACAGTACGACCATTCCAAGAAAAAAGAAGAAAATCTTCTCTGTCCCCCTCCAAAAAAAGAAAGGTTTTATTTTATTTTTTTAAGGTTGGCAACAACAGTAATTTGTTTTCGGATTTGAATAACTAGACTTTGGACTCTAACAATTGTTTCCTTATGATGGTTTACTGATTAGCTTGCATCTCAACTAAAACTCATAAAGATGGCCAATTGCTGATAATAAACTGAAATGCCATTTTCTCACATTAAGTTTCCCATTGAAGGAAATAAAAGTGTCAATGGTCATGTTCTTTATAAATAGTTCACTAAGGCTCAAAATGACAAATCAGCATGCTTTGTGTTTTGAATATGCTAACAAGAGTATTGAAGGGATTGCTTAAGCCTTCTATTAACCAGACAGGAAAGAAGTGCCAAGCTGGTTCCCAATGTAAAAAAAACAGGAAAAAAAGAAATTAATTCCCAATATATCAGTAATGTCATAAATTTACTGCAGCACAGGAATGAATAACTGATTCTATGGACAAGCTTTAAAATGATCTTTTATTCTGTTTCATTTAGTAGCGTTGTATAAATTGCTTCCTACTTACTATAAAAATTCAAATATACTTTCTTTCTTTTTTTTTTTCAAATATACTTTCTTAAAATGTGATTCTCCTAGCTAGATTTCAAGAACTCAGCTTTAAGCCCAATTTAATCTCTCTCTCTCTCTCAAGACAAATTCTAATTTATCCTCCTTTTCCCCTTCACCTTTTTCCAGTCTACTTGCCCCGCTCCCCCACTTCAAATTGTAAATGACACTAAACATAAATAACAAGGTTCATTTCTTATAAGAATTCCATGTTTGCCCCCTTTTATAAAGTATTTACTCAACTAATAACTTAGAATTTTCAATATGCTAGGTATTGTGGTAGGCAAAACAGGAGGAAAGGGAGCACAAGAACCTAGCCTTCCTGGAACTTACAGATTCCATGTGTGATAATTAGGTTAATATCCTACCCCAAACTCTATGTCACCCCAAGATTCTAAGCCAGCTACAGGCATTAACAGCAATGAGTTAGTAACAAGGGAGACTATGCTCTTCTTCCATGAAGCAGATATTTTTTAAAGATTGGGCAGCCCACAATTTAGTTTCTTCGGGTATCATGTGGCTTAACCCACACATATCAATTTGAACTTACATGATGAGAGAATATGATGTCTGGGATTTGTTTCAAAATAACTGGGTTCATATGGGGCATGTTAAATTCCTCTTGTCTACTTTTACATAGGTTTAAATGTTTCTGTAATACCTTAAAAGTCTTTGTAAACATGCTTAAAGTCAATACTCAAAATGGGAATTTCAGAAGCTGCAAGAACAGACAGCATAAGGATGACAGGGTATAATCTCAACACACTTTCTACTTAATGCACTATAGGACCTTGAACTCTAGTCTTAGCACAATTATAAGTACTTCAAACTGCTCATTTGTTAAACTGAATGTAGTGCTAATCTAGGACTATGATAAGTTATCAGAGAAAAACCTACAAGGCCCACATGTGAATGCTATAAAAACACTAAATATCCAATCATTTAAAAAAAATTCTGTCCCAGTTTAGGAGGTGAATTATGGCTATCATAATACTATGTAATTACTAAAAGTAAAAGTGTTTCTGATGTTGCTCAAGTTTATCGAGGTAATCACAAAAATATGTAACTGATACTGAAGAATGTGGTATCAAATAGAAAACCCACTGCTACGGAGTAGATCCTGGCTCTTAGAGACCCTATGAAGGGTTTCAGAGGCCGTAAATCTTTATGGAAGCAGAAAGCCTGTCCGACAGGTGAGTCTGAACTGCAGGATGCAGTTAGCAGTCATACACTTAGCTAAAACTGCCACTAGGGTTCCTACAGAGGTCAAAGGTAAAGATTTATTTTAAACATGAAACATCTACTTGGCATTACCCAAGAACCCGTAAAATTCTCATTCTAATTCAACAACTGGTCCAAACACTGAACAATGTGAGATATAGTTGCTGTATTCAAGCATGTGCCTATAACCACAGCAAATAGTATTTGTAATCGCATTTCACAAGCACTAATTTTTATTTTCTCATTTACTTTACACAAAATTCTATTAGATATTAGGCATTCGGTAATAGTTTTTTAAAAAACGAACCGGCTCGTGCCTCCAAATCATGGATAGAGTCGAGATTTGATCACATGTCATCTAATTCTAAATGCTTTGCCTTCTTCATTATTCCAAACTGCAATTTCAAGGAATTTATAATTAGATACGAAATGCTGAGGAAACAATTAGAACATAAGGGAGGGTATCACAAAGGCAACAGCCATGTGTGATCTAGGTACTCAGTATTACTAAAGATCAGGAAAAGGGCCATCTACTGGTGGACCAAGGCTGTCGGAAAGGGTTTCTTAAAAGAGGGAATGCCATTACGCACGAGGCCGCCCACTTGAGAGCAATAAAGGTTGTGCCTTTCTGTCTCTCTAAGAGATGTAGACATTAAGAAGTGTCTGCATTCCTTAATAAGATTGAACTATTAAAATGTATGATATGTGAACTATATGCCAATAAGATTGTTGCTTTTTTTTTAATGATGCTTCAAAGTTCTTACCTAAGGGAAAACAAGCAATTCTTTTACATCTCTTTGCCAGCTGAATAACCAGAAGAGGCAACTTCAGATTTGCAGTTCCAAAGCTATACCTCTAAAAGTTGTCACTTTGTTAAACTTTAATAATTCGGATGCTTTTATTTTGTTTACAGACCCATTTCAAGTTTTTCAAGTTCGTTTTTTTAAAAATACATGGCAACATATGTACAAATGTGCTGGACACAAATGATGTATGTACTGATTGTGAAAAGAGTTGTATGACCCCCCAATAAAAAAAAAAAAATTACATGCCAGGGAGAAACAGGGAACTGTCTACAATGAGCAACGTATAGCCTACCCCCAGCCACCCCCACCCCCCCAGGGGGACGAGAAACATGGGCAAAGGGAGACAGTGGACGGTCTAAGATAGGAAAATAATAAAAGTTATAATTTATCATGGGTCCACAAGGGTGAGGGAGGGAGGGAAAAAATTGGAGCTAGCACCAAGGGTTCAAGCAGAAAAAAAACGTTTTGAAAATGATGATGGCAACATATGTACAAATGAGTTTGATACGACTGATGTATGGATTATGTTAAGAGCACCCAATAAAATGATTTGTGTTTTTTTTGTGTTAGTCTCATTTCTCATCAAATTTTGACATTACTTGCCCTCCAAATTACTAAATTTAGAGAAGTGTTTGTTCGTTCTATCTTTTACAGTCTATGTAAATCAAAAATCAAACTCACTGCCCGTAGAGTCAATTCCAATTTACAATGACCTTGACTCTGTAGGACAGAGCAGAACTACCCAGAGGATTTCCTAGGCTAGAAATCTTCAGATGCAGCCTGATGGGTTCGAACTACTGATCTTTCGTTTTCAGTAAGTAGCTGAGCATTTTAACCACCACACCACCAAGGATCCACACAGTAGATAATGGTACTTGGCTCACAGGGCTTTTATGACAATTAGTTAAATTAACATATAAAGAAAGGACCATTTAGCAAAAGACCTGGTACTGGCATAAGTGCTACATAAGGAGGGGGATAACAGCTCAGAGACCATTTGTAATTGTGTCTTTTTAAACATATAAAAGGAATAATACCATGTCTAAGGTTTTAGAAAGAAGAATTATAGGTTTCCAGTATCTGAATAAATGTTTCAGCCACTCTATTTGATAAATACACACTTAGTAAAGGGTCTGTAAGACTTGACACCAAAATGTGACTTTTCCTCTGAGATGTGGAATTGATGAGTAAAAGACAAAGGAAAACAAAAAGCTTGCATTTTGTGCTTTAAATGCTTCTCTACTATTTAAACTTTCCACATTTTCACAACCATTACAATTGTGATCAACTAAAAGCTTGCAAATGTTTACATGCTTCTCCCTCTGAGAGGTAGGGCCTGTCCTCCCCGCCCTCCCCCACCCCCCCTACCCCTTGAGTTTGTGTGAGTGCCACGACTGTCCCACCAAAAGAATATAATGGAAGTGACAGGGCCGGTTTCCAGGGGTAGGCCAGAAGAGACCGGCAGCTTTCGTTTCTTGTTTCGGGGAACTGTGCCATCTGACATCAAGGGACCCACGCAGCCCTTTGAGAAGCTGCATGGAAAGGAGCAGGCCCCTGGGCAGCAGCCCCAGCTGAGCTTCCAGGGGTGCAGTAAGCAGCAAGTTGCCATCCAGGATTAAGCCATTTTACAGAGGGGCCTGCAATCCAGATTAGACACCTAACAACCACCAAAGCGGGAGGGAGGCCTCCTCAAAAAGTTCTCACCAAATCACAGGTCAATGAGCAACATAAATGATTACTGCTTTAAGCCTCTATGTATTTGAGCAATTGTTAAAGCAACAAAAACATTTAGCTCCCCCCACCAAAAAAAAAAAAAAACCCACATTGTTCTCACTTACCCATTAGCAAAGGAAAAAGGGAATTTTTAAAGTCTTGACCCCCAAAATGATAATAAAGTCATGTAAAACAAAGACAAATAGTCTAGTGTCAGAAAACTGATTATTTGTTGCTCTGGGTCGATTTACAATATCTAGAATACAAAATGCACCTTATGAGTGGCTGGTCTAGAAGTCTCATAAACTCAAAGGAATCTAATATCTCTGAGTAGATGAATCAAGGAGAGAAATTTATATTTTGTTTGTTCATAAAAATGAACCCGATTCAAGTGAGAGGGTGGATGCATTTATTTCTCCACTTATCAAGAAGGCTAAAAGATATCACATGTTCCAGGAAAGTTCAATCCATCTGATACAGAAAAGCAGTTTGTCCCCCCTCCCCCGCCCCAATCTCACCCTGACTCACTGTAGAGTCGGCTGTGTCAATAATGCTTTGCAACTTTCTGTCGCTTTCCCTGCTAAAAGCTCAAATATGAATTGATATGGCACATCAGAGACGACACAGATGGTGAACCGCAGCTTACACATCTCTGGCTGAATAGCTCATTTGACTTAGTAATGAAAGTTCCTATTGCAAGATTCAAGACAAATATGAAATGAGGGGGGAAAGAAACATGAAAAATTAAGAAAAATGGTAGGATGACAGGGAATTTTCCTACCCAACTGGGTGGCACCTAAGAACACAGCTCTTTTCCTCGGACAGCCGTGGACAGGCTCCTGGAATCAGGGGCCTGAATGAGGCTCTGCTACTTCCTATGTGAAAGTGAAGCAATCAAAGCTGAGAGGGGGGGGGGCGGGGGGGGAGGGGAAAAATGAGGACCTAATGTCGGGGGGGTAGGTCTTCACCTAGGAGGGGCTTAAAGCTAAGAATTACCCTCTTTTGTTTTAATCCCCTGACCTGTCATTTCCTCACTTGAGACAGACATGGGCAGCTTAACTAGAAGCAAACTAATGGTTATCTGGCTAAAGTATAGAAGTGTAACTGGCATTTATCAATCCTATTTCAATTGGACTCCTTTAAATGCAGCATTGCAAAATGCTCACTTGTACAGGCAGACTACAGCCACCCTAAAAAAAAAGCCTTAGCTATTATTTACAAATTTTCTGCATTTACGCCACTTGTAAAAGACATTTAGTTCTTTGAATTTCTAAATATTTTTCTCTTGTAAGTATATATAAAGAACTCCTCTGTCCCTCTGGATCAGGAAATTTAATTATCTAAAGTTTTCTGTCCATCTCTGAGTAAATCGCCACACTCCACTTGTGGTAAATGCGGGGAAACACAACTCAATGGAGGCATCTGGCTGAGTAGAGATTTGTAAACTGAATTTCTCAAGAGGCCACATCTTGAGAAGTTCAAACAACTCTTCACTAATGGAGACAGAACTTTTACTGATGGTCCTCTTTAATTAAGTTGTATGATGAAGCCCACTTAGATCAGTGGTTCTCAATCTATGGGTCACGACCCCTTTCACAGGGGTCACCCAATTCTGTAGCAAAACTACAGTTATGAAGTATCAACAAGAATAGTTTTATGGTTGGGGGTACCACCACATGAGGAACTGTATTACAGGGTCGCGGCATGAGGAAGGTTGAGAACCACTGGCTTCGATGGAGAGTAGTTCCAGAGACTTGCTTTTCTGGGTGACTAATGTGGTTTTGTACCTGCATTTAGGGGATTATATTCAACCTCCAAGTAAAACAGATACTTGATTTTGGAGAATTGTGTTCTAACACACTTAGCAAGAGCTTCAGGCTTTGTTTTGGTTTGTTGTTTTCCCTTTTAGAAAATCATTGTATTGTAAGCCACAGCCTGAACAAGTGAAAAAATAACATTCAAGTCTCATGCTGTAATTTTTTCAAAAGAGAAAGTTTTATTTTAAATTACAATAAAAAGTCAAATGATGTCAACATTGAGGTCTATTACATATTTCCCTGGGAAATCTCAACTATAATCTTTGTACCACACAACACTGCCCGCTTCCAAAAGCAAAATTCCAATATCTCAATCTGCCAGGTTAAGGAAACATGGCATTTATGTGCTGATAGGTTGAATATGGCAAAATGTTCTACCACCTGAGCAGTTTCTAAAATACAAACAAGCACGCACACACACACACACAAAACATAGAGCTTTAGTTCTCTTAATGGTGTAGTATTTGAGCACTTGGTACAAACCCACCAGACACTGCAGAGGATGTGGCAATCCACTTCCATAAAGACAGCCTAGGAAACTTGAGACAGTTCCACTGTCCTATAAAGCTGTGGTGGTGCAGGGGTTACCTGTTGGGCTGGTAAGGTGAGCTGTTGGGACCCAACAGCTGCTCCACAGAAAAAGCTATGGCTGTCTGCTCCCAGAGAGATTCACATCATCAGAAACCCACAGGAACAGTTCTACTCTGTCCTGTAGGGTGACTATAAATCAGAATTGACTTGATGGTAGTGAATTTGGTTGAGTTACAGGGTTACTATGAGCCAGAATCAATTTCACGTGGTTTGGCTTTTTTTTCTCTTAATTGTCTCTATGATACTAACAACACTCACCATCACCCTCACCTCCTATGCAAATAAATGGATTTGACAGAGGCAAGAATCATGGCAGACCGTGGGATACACCAAATCATCCTGGTCCTCCCTCTCACCACTATCTCTGTTGAGAACAGTGACAAGAACCTACCAGGTGCTGGTGTGGCTAGCAGCAGAATAATTCTTCTGTTATCAAATAAGGTAGTCGTACATTATCTCTAATAGTTGATAATTGGGAAAATTTATAATGTACTCTTCATAGCAACCAAACCAAACTTACTGCAATCAAATTAACTGCAACTTACAGCGAACCTATATAGGGTTTTGAGACTATAAATCTTCATGGGAACAGACAGCCTTATCTTTCTCCCATGGCACAGCTAGCTGGTGGGTTTGAACTTCTGACCTTGTGGTTTCCAATTCAAACCTAACTCACAGTGCCACTTTATAGTATTACATGACACTTTGCTTTTCTGAAATATTCATTAATGAACAAAGAAAGGAAGTTTTCTAAAAAGTGAACACAAATCATCTTGGCTATTTTGGTGGTCCTTATATTCAGGAATAACCTTCCAAATAGTTCTTGCATTTAAAATTGCTCTAATTTGCAATACCAAATTACAACCAAGATTTATTGGATACCTACTATGTGCCAAAGATTAACCACAGCAGGAAATTCAAAGTAATAATACTAAAAATGGTAAACATTTAATGAAATCGAGGTACAGAGATTAAAGAACTTGTTCAAGGCCACACTACCAAGTGAGGGAGATGAAATTCAATCTAGTTAGCTGGCTCTAAATTGTTGCACTAAACCAGCTTTATAGTTAAAAACAAAAAGGAGAGGAAAAAAATAACACACTCAAGGAACTCGAAATTTGTCTGGTATTTAATATATCAACATCTTTCTACAGAGCATTCTATAAAATTTTAGTAAACACCCTAATAAAGATTTTTACACTCTTTCTGCCTCTTCAATAACAGTACCATATAAAAATGACTAAGAAGAAAAACTAACAACAAAATCTTCAGAGATTTTTACTTTCATTTTATCCTTAAAATTGAAATGCCTTTCCCCAAAATAATTCCACAGCTGGTAGTACATAGCAGCATCATTAGTTACACTTCAACGTGTAGTTTGTTGTCTTTCTACTATTGAGACATGTCTTAATATGAAAGAGTATGCTCAAATAGTACATGTAGACAGACAAGCATCCTGTAATCTCCACACTTGATTGTCCCTATTATCTCCCACTTCTCAAGTTACTGGGGTGCCTGGCCAGATGGGGGGGCACCTCACAGCCCTCCCTCTGTTCTGGGACTAGGCCAGTGGGTCTCAAAGTATGGGGCCCCACCACATTTATCTGAGCCATTCCAAAGATCTCTTTTTTTTAAAGTAGATTTTTAGAGCCTCTTGTGTCTGAATTTTGGAATTTCCACTTGGATATGCAGGTAGCAATTAATGCAATCTAAAATTTTTTAACTCTTAGGCTCTATGAGAAATCTATCAACCTAAAAACTCTATCATCCACACTCCCAGCATCTGAAAATTGACATTGTTTACATAACAGACTACCTTAATCTATAAAGTGGGTCATCTGCTGAAGCAGCACAGTTCTAGTCCTGTTAAAAGGGACTGTGTTAATTATTAATCATATCCTGGGTAGTTCCAGAGCTAATTCCCTAGAAATGTTCTTGGTAAAACAAATAGTCCAAGAGTAAATGTCTTATGATTTCATCACAAGTTCTAAATAATATTTAGATGAGTACAAAAAATAAGAGAAAGGGGTCACACTTTTCCTCTATTGTAAAAAATAATATTTAATGAAATTTTACAAACATGAACTAATGCTCTATAATCTTCTTTATTGATAAACAGAGAATCTTATTACTAGAAAATGTCTTAAAATCCACCTAATTCATCCTGGCTTTATTAATAATACAATTTCATCATTGCCACCCTATCAGTCAAACAAGTACTCTTATCCACAATCAACACAGAAGGAACTTGACCCTCCAGAAATATTAAAGACTTGCCCAAGGTTAACGATAGTCCTTTAAAAAGATCACATTAGAAAGTTCTTCTAAGTGTCTACAAACCTAGTAGGTATGTTTAAAGTCATTGCCATTTGTAGGACTAAAAATCTGCTCATTATTTCTCATATTTAATTACTTTATGTAACTCAGAAATAATAAACCCTCTTTCCTCTCTAATTGTAAAGGAAAAGACAGTAACATAAACTTCTCACACCTTATGCTCCTCTCATAAGCTAACATTTCTCCCAAGGAAAGAAGGAGTCTCTGCCCCGACATCCATCCGCACCCTCTTCGAATTTGAAAAGGCTTCCAAGGCTAAGTGGAAAGGGAGTCAGCGCCTCTTTAAACTCCCGTATCACCATGCTGTGGCAAAGCTCAAACAAGAGATGAAGAGGCAAGTACATTGTTGGTACTGAAGCCCAAAACCAGACATGCGAAGGAGCTTCAAAAACCTGGTAGAAAAAAAAAATCCACTATCTTTTCAATCTATTTGTTCATTCATTATTTAAGCAACTGAATATAAACTTTCAGTTGATTCAATCCCAGAGCCACCAAGTCACCCCTGGCTTTCAGTCTTTCTGACTGAGATCTCAGACAGCATGGTGCAAATAAGCTACTTAGCCATCATGCCTTTCCTGATCTTGACCCACAAAATTCATGAGTTTATATAACACCAGCAAATTTGGGGTGGTTCATTCGGCAGCAGTAGCACATAAAACTCCCTAATCTAGAACACAAGCAAGATGTAAAAGGGAGACAATGAATAAAAGGCTTCTTTCCAGTTACAATAAATGGTCCCAAATTCTGTGCACCAAGATCACTAGCTTTACTGATAAAGAGTCTCTTGGGTTCTCATAAAGATTTTATTTAAAGCGTCTGTAAAATAGGAGAAAATGCAGACATATTTTCTAAATTCATCTCAGACACATGCCTCTCTTTAGAAGGCTTTTTCTTTTCTGATGAAATCTGCCTTTGAAGCACAAACCAAACACCGTTGTGTAGTGGGGTTCCTGGGAGTCAGTTTCGACTCCTAGCAACCCCCCGTGATAGAACAGAACTACCCATACGGTTTTCTAGACTGTAATCTTTCTCTGGAGCAGAAGACTGAGTTTGAAGCATCGATCTTCAGTTAGCTGCAGAGTACTTAGCAGAGGCACAGGCAGGGCGGGCGCCTTGAACCAAGTATTACTGCACTCATTGAACAAGCAAATTCAGGTATTGGGTTTCCATGCCAAACCAAAATCCAACCTACTATCAGCAAGTCAATTCCGATTCTAGCGACCCTAGATGCCAGGTTTCTGAGGCTATAAATCTGGAACAGTACAAAAAGCGGCATCTTTCTCCCTTGAGGCAATCGTTAGATTTGAACCATCGTCGTTGCAGTTAGCAGCCCAAAGTGTAGCCCATCATGTCACCAGAGCCCCTCTTGGCATACATTTATTTAACTGAAGTCCTAACCATAATAGGATCGCTAAAATGTTCTCATGGAACTCATTACATTTTAGCACATTTCAACTTAGTTTAGAAAATAGGGCAACATTGCACATTTTATACGTATTTTCTGCTGTTTTAAACTCTAGGTTGCTTAAAGGAAAAAAAATCGCAATCATCAAATAATTAGAGGCTTCATTTTCTGAAGATTTTGTTCAGCCACAGTTTTACCATAATATCACTTTCTTGCTGCAGTAATATTTGTGTCTGTGTGCTTTCCCCCCACAAACTATCCTTAAGTTTTGGGTACATTTCCAAGTTTGGAAGAATCCCTCCCCACTGGTCCAAGCTGCTACCGTATCAGTTTGGGACTCAGTACAGTACCACCTAGAAAAATGTTCTCAACCTTCCTAATGCCACGACCTTTTAATACAGTTCCTCATGGTGTGGTGACCCCCAACCATAACATTATTTTCATTGCTTCTTCATCACTGTAATTTTTCTACTGTTATACATCGTTAAGTAAATATCTGATATGCCGGATGTGTTTTCATTGTTACAAACTGAACATAATGAAAGCATAGTGATGAATCACAAAAACAGTGTGTAATTATATATTGTGGAATATTTATCTCTAATGACAAATGAAATTTTGTCTTGAAGCATGGTGTAGCATGGGGAACAGTCTTCACGCTGGGTACTCATATGTGGGCGTATCTGCATGTGGGTGGACTCACCTGGAGACGGAGGAGCCGTGTCTTGGTTCCTAAGACCATCGGAAATATGTGTTTTCCGATGGTCTTAAGCGATCCCTGCTGAAAGGGTCGTTGGACCCCCAAAAGGGACGTGACCCACAGATTGAGAACCACTGACCTAGAAAGTAGCCCATAGTACTTTCTATCTTGCCCTCTCCAATATGTCAATATAAAAAGGGAAGGGGTGTGAGGGGGGAGGGACACAACATATAAAATTTTAAAACAAGGAGGATATCACCTAGTATGTTAAGACATTTCAAAAAGGTTTTATTTTATTTTTTTAAAAACTTCAAGGGGGTTTTCTGAGTAACTTATTATTTTAGTTTCATACTCACCTTTTAAAGGAGAGCTGAGTAGCACTGTCAGGTAAGCATTGGCTCCTAACTGTAAATTGTAAGGTTCAAACATACTGGCCTCTCTGTGGGGAAAAAATGAGGCTCTCTGCTCCTGTATAGATTTACAGCCTCAGAAACCCTACACATGGTCGCTATGCGTTGGAGTCGGGTTTGGGGTTAATTGCCTTAAAATGACCCAGATCTGTTAATAAAATGATCCTGGCGGTACAGTGAGCTTAGCAACTACAAGGAGGTGGTTTGAATTCACCAGCTAGTCTGCTTTTCAAGGATTTACAGCCCTGGAAACTATGGAATGGTTTTAATCTGTGGGGATCTAACTCACAGGGCCTCTGGTTTTACAAAAAGGCCTGTTTAAGGCCTCATTTTCTTTCTATTCTTGGTATCACTTATGTACCTCCTAAGTGCATAATTCCCATAAATATAAATTCAATAAAAGAATATTGGCCTTATTTTTACTTCAGGGAGGTGGGGATGGGAGGAGAAATGTTGGTAGTGTTTCAGGCCTGTTGTTAAGGAAGGTACTCAAGGATGCTGGCCTCACGATGTGCCGCCTCTGAAAGGGTTCCTCTAAGGGACAACTTCATTTGTTTTTGTTTTCCTTAAGCCTAACAATTTCAATCTGACTGAATTGTTCTGTAGCTGTTCAAAATCCTGAGTGGTTTCTCATTGCTTTCTTGTTATCTTTCCCACCCACACCTCCTCTTATACTAAAGATTTTGTATCTATATTAAGAAATCTAACTAGTTCATTGCAACACATAAGTGAGACTAACCAGGTAGCTCTCTGATGTACAATGGTAAATAAGTCAAAAAGGATTGCTCCTAGGGTCTTCATGCATATATGAAAAACCAAACCAAACTCACTCCTAGTGAGTTTCTGAGACTGTTAACTGTTTACAGAAGTAGAAAGCCTGTTTTTCAAAACTGCCAACCTTGCGGAACTCTCCGCAGCCCAAACTCATAACCACTGTGCCAACAGGGCTCCAGTTCATATACTGGTCAGTTTATTACAAAGTGTTTTTAAATCTCTATCTGTGGTCTGTGGAGGAATGCAGACAAGTTCGTTCAGCAATACCTTTATCTTAGTCTCCTTATGATGCTTTCAACAACAACAAAAAAAGAGATACTTTTTTTTTTACACCATTTTGAGGTTGGGGCTTCTATCAAATTTTTTTTAAAACTTAAATAGATATCCTGCCAAACAATTGAAGCTTTGTGGCAAGTTTATGGAAATGTAGCCCCAAATAAGACAATAAACGTTTGATTTGACTAAGCTCTTTAAAGGAGGGCAGGAAGACTACAAATGTGAGCCAAGATGGAAGACCATCAACCACGATGAATGAAGACTATCAGCTAACTGTGCCTGAATCCAGAAAACAGTGGAAGACCATAGAATATCACTGGTGCAACTGCTACCAAAGTGGGCATCTTAAATGGATTGGCATTTTCAATTTAAAACCAACATCTTGCCTCAGCCAGCTATCGGCTCAATGGGTGCCAAATGAACTGTTAGAAGATCAGCAGTATCAACGAGATAATCTTTCCATCAATATCTTAAGACTAAAGCTAATAAATACAATCTTATAGAATGAACTGTAACCAGGAACGAGTCTTGAATTCACCAATATGATCCAGAGAGCAAGATAAAATCGTAACAGCAGCTTCCAAGGAGATCTGCTGGGCCAGTTCAATTGAAGGTGCACATCAGCTCAGCAGCTCATGCTGACTGTTTGGGGGGGCTTATTAGGAAAAAGTTGTAAGAAAATTAAAAATTGGCAAAAAAGTTGCAATAAGGAATTTTCTTCCCCCAATGCATCCGCTCATTCTTCAAGAACAGCAAAGGTTGTCCTCTAAGAAATGTTACACCATGCACTGTGCAGCCATGATCTTGTCTCTTTAGACTTCTTGTTGTTCCTCAAACGCAAAGAACATTTAAAGGAACATTATGTGAGGCCCTCAAGGGTGCCGCCGAGCTGCCATTCTGACATGGCATAAAACGAAGAGTGCAGAATTCTTTAGGGGAGGGTTCGGGAGATGGAAGCAACCCTTTCTGAAGCGTATAAACCTAGAAGGTTATGTTGAAAAACAACCGCTTCACATTTTAATAATTTTGCGTAATAAAACTTTCTAGGATTTTGAATAATATCTTTTGATTCACCCTCAGGTATCATATGATTTTCATTTTTATGCCCTATTTCTCTCAAGGACTTGATTCAATGGGTCAACATGAGTCCCTGAAAGGTACAAGCAGGTAAGCACTCAACTACCCAGGAACTCTGGAAGTCAGCCTTGGCAATCTCCTTTCAAAAAGGCCACACACACAAACTGAAAACAAGCTTGACGGAACAGTTCAAGTCTGCACACGTGACTTGGCCTGAGTCAGAACCAATTGGAAGATAACTAACAACATGTTCATAAGGGAGCTGGGAGAACCGAAACATATTCAGAAGTTTATGTAAAAATCAAAAATAGGGAAACATGCAATCTTGACAAGCCCATCTAGGAAGTGCTGGGACTATCACTCTGTATTGAATAGGAAACCACACTATTAGAAAGACATCTTTGTGGAAGATCAAGCTAGCAACGAGGATCACTTGTTAAATATCAATCCAAAATCTAAGTTCACAGAGATAGTCTTTATGTTTTCCTTTTATTTGGGAATGGAAAAGAAAATGAGTTTGTGCATATATGATACACACGCGGGCACAAAAACTTTTTTCTATCCTTAATGTATCTTGTAACTTTAGCAAACTATTAAGAATGCACATACAATTTCCTGACAATAAACTGATCCATACCATGATTTGAGGTAATATTTATAGGATAATAATACCAAGACAAATTTTAATGCCAATTAACCAAAGCATTTTAGTTCATGGTTTTTGCTCCTTGACATTAAACTTCAATAATGGATATAATAAATTCCAGTTTACTAACATGTATGAACTAATCATTTTTATATTTAAGTTCTTAAAAGCTGAAAAGTAGAGTACTTAGACTAACAGGTATGGTAAACTGTCTATTCAATTTGATAATTTTTTAAGTTAGCAGTACTACCTTAAAATCTCTCCAACTGGACAAAAAAAATCTCTCCAACTGGAAAAAAAATCTCCAACTGAAAGCCATGTACACACTACTCAAGATTAACTTTATAGAGATCTTCATTGATATTTAGATTCAGTCATTTCTACACTTTGCACTTTTCATCTGCATAGTCCTACCCATTTTTGGCAGGCTTGTCCACCAACGCTGTAAATCAATACGGTTCCTCTCTAGGCTTCCCTTTAGCTTCTTTCCAAATGCCTTTTCTTAAAGCGCATGCAATATTAGAGAGATGAGAACCTCAATGATTATAAGAGTTATCATTACTGATTAATAGATGTCCTTTATCCAGAAGGATAATTCTTTAGTTTTGTTCTACAATGCCCTTCAATGTCCAAGCATTTTGCTGACTTATTTTGGGTCACTGTCATGTATTCAGTCTACCATAAGCCTCCTATAGTTTTCTTCTGTTATATCTCTAGTCCAGAGACTTTCTACAAGAATTTATAATACATTGCTTAAAAGGGCGGGTAGTAAACATAAAAGATTTTTACCTGAATTCTATTTCCTTCACTAAGTTTATCGCTTATACTTACTAGCTGTTTATTTAGAAAAGACTGGTCTTAGACTACAAAATGACATTTTAAAACAGAATATCCTGATACAACTTTATAGAAAAGCTGTAAGAAATCAAGTCATCACGATTCTTTAAAACAGCAATAAGAGCATTACACAAGTGTCAAAATAGAAATTTAGAAATTGGAAATACAATAATACTACCAAGAACTTCAAAAACAGGAATTGCTAAGGAATGCCTTAGTAAAATTTGGTTATAATTCTCTTTAATCATAAAATTACCTTAATATTTTCTGAATACAGCAGCTTTGGGCACTTAAATTTAATGGCCACAGGCATACCTCTGAGCTATTGCATGTTTGGTTCCAGATCACTGCAATTAAAAGAGGCGAACAAAAAACTATATGGCAATAAAGTGGGTCACACAAATTTTTTTTTTTATTTCTTTGCCATTTCATATAAAAGCTATGTCTACACTGTGCTGTAGCCTATTAACTGTGCAACAGCATTATGGAAAAGTCTGAAATATTGTCAGGATTACCAAAATGTGACAATTTCAAAGGGAACATACACTGCCAGGAGTGGGGGAAATGGCCCTGATAAACTTGATTTAACACAACATTGTGGCAAGCCTTTTAAATGTAATAAAGCAAAGAATGATACAATGAGCTATACCATCAACACATCTAACATTATAGTCTCTTAAACAACATCCTTAACCAGGAGGGAAATAAACTACACAAAGCTGGGAAATATGATATTCAATCCTCATTAAACAACAGAGGTTCAGTCCCAGTCGGCTGGACCAAGAGTTCATTCAGCAACCAAGTTCCAAGAACAAATCAGCAAATTACGGCGCTTTGCTGTGCCTGTGTTAAGTGATCTGTTTTCAACCTAATGCTTCTTCAACAAATAGTTAGCTGCTTCACCAAGTACTATTAGCAAAGCATATCTATTGGGTAAAAAGGAAAACTGCCCCCAATAAAATTACTTTTTAAAAAAAGGGGGGAAACTGTTAGATCATGATCATACATTAAACACTTAATGATAATAGCAGGCATCCTCCATAAGCTTGATTACATTCTCTTCACCACCAGTCTTCCATCTTCAGCTCTAAGAACAAAATTAAGAAAGTCAAGGGAGAAAGATAAAAATAAGCAAAGAAGGGAAAATCGACAAAGGTTTAAGCCAAAATTAAAACACTACAAACTTTCTGAAGTGTATTTATAGAAACATGTAAGAATTAGGCTCTTACTTTCTTATCCATTTCACTATATAAATTTTCCACTTGGTTCAGACTCTAATGAGTCTATCCCAGGTCACTAGAATGGTTCAAGTCAACACTGAACATTGTAATTCCCTTTACTTTTTTTAATTTACATTTTGAGAAGTGCTCCATTGTTAAGCATATTAACAAAAGAATCAGAAATATTAAGATTAATTAACATTAAGTATGCTTACAAATGTCAGTGTAACAGGAAATGTAAGGGAAGTCTTTTAATGTCTGAATTATGAGCTGCTTTTATAAGCAGGAATGATCTGCCCTCATTTAGATGGTACTTCAATGGGCAGAGATCAGTCAGCACCAGCAAGAACTCCCAGAACTCACTATGCACTCCACGTTGAGCCTTCGACAATCTGGGATCACATTTCATACGGACACACTAAATGAATAATAGAAAACACCATTCACTAAATTTTCATCTATGACAAACCTTCAGTCCCTGGCAGCTGGAACAGTAAAAGCAGAGTGCACTGGTCCCCACAGGTGAAAGAGTTCCCTGAAAGCTCACCCCTCTCCCTGCAAACAATTGAGCAGACAGAGGAATTCCACAAATAGCAGAGCAGAAGTCAGATGACTGAATATATTATCAGCCTTCTTTCAGGACGACAGTGTCTCAGCACCAAGCCATGCTATCAGGATTGCAAAGATATCTGCAGACCATGCCTCACTCTCTCCCCGAACAGTTATACATAAAGAATTTAATATCTTCAAAAAGTTAGACATCAAATAGCTCTATCAGTTATTTTATTCTTTTCAGAATCTGTATGTCCTCTATAGTGTTTTCTTAAT
Organism: Echinops telfairi; assembly: GCF_000313985.2. Classification (NCBI taxonomy): domain Eukaryota; kingdom Metazoa; phylum Chordata; class Mammalia; order Afrosoricida; family Tenrecidae; genus Echinops; species Echinops telfairi. Next base: position 69,488,195 of record NW_022103896.1, on the reverse strand, counting down.
CTATATTCTACCTAGCCCCAATAAACAAAGTTTTCTTACTTTTTGTGAGAATAGGCAACCTGATTGTGCGTTTTAAGATTACACTCCTACTAACTGCAAGGTCAGCAGTTCAAAACCACCAGCAGTTCTTCAGGCAAAAGATAGGGCTTTCTACTCCTGTAAAGAGTTAGTCTCAGAAACCCAGAGGTGCAGCTCTACCCTGTCCCATAGGGTCGTTATGAGTTGGCATCCACTCGATGGCAGTGACAGATAGATGATCTCAACAAGGCACTGAATGAAACACAATGTAATTACTCCAGGAGAGGTGAATACAGTGTTGGAAACTCACTAGGGCAGTTCTACCCTGTCCTATAAGGTCACTCACTATGAGTCAGCATCAACTCAATGGCGGTGAGTTTGGTTTTGAGAAGAGAGGGATGGTTTGACAACAACAGAAAAAATGAGCACCTACACCTTAGAGCAACACAATGGAAAACATTTGAGTTTATACAAAAAAGGAGCCTTAACCGCACCAAGTTCTTGAGAGGCAGTCAGTAATTGCTATCTTCATCCGCTATATGCAAGTCAAAAAGTATTGCCACTGGGGTTCTAGTTCATTTAGAACTGGGTTTATTCTAAACAAAATGCATGTAAACGTGCCTCTATGGTCAGTGGGCAGCTGCAAACAAGTTCTCTCAGTAATATACTTGTCTCTCTCAATAGGGTGCCTTCAAAAAAAAAGAAAAGGACATTCTGTGTGTGTGTGCTGGGGGGGGGGGGGCTGGCAGAGGGAGGGGTACAATTTTGAGGTCAGGGCTATTAGTAAATTTTTAACAAGACCCCAAGGGATATACTCCTAAATCACTTAAGTTTGGAACACACATATGGAATGCTACCCCAAATGAAACAAGTTTTCAAATGGATCAAGCCATTTAAGAAGACTTCAACTATTAATTCAAGTAGTGGCCAACTCAACTTATGCTGACGGTGGTGCTTTAATATTCGAAAGGAGTCGTGGTGCTAGGCAAAGGACAATCACAGGGAAACTCTGACAGGATACAGACTTGCCATTTTTGTTAGTAAAAGGTTAAAAATAATTAAAATCTGCATTAGTAACAATGCTGTGAGGAAAGTTGCACCAAGGAATTTTTTTTCCATCACAACAGTGCACCTGGCTCTTTCTATGGTCTCTATGGGTGGCCTATGAGAATTTCTCTGGGAAACATTACCCTATCAATCCTCCAGCCCTAGTCTTGTCTCTTCAAGCTTCCCTTTGTCCCTAAAACCCAAAGAACGTTGAAAAATAATTTTATCTGAGTCCCTCAGGGATGCCAAAATTATTTGGTTTAAATTGAAGAGAGCAGAATCCTTTGGAGAAGGGTTGGAGTTTCAAAACAAAGCCTTTAAAAGTATATGGACCAAGTGTAGGATATGTCAAGAAATAATAGCTTCATATTTGGGTATTTTTGTTTAATCAAAGTTGCCACGGTTTTGTAGCAATTTTGTTTACTTACTCATAGTTCTTTTGTATCTCAGTGTGTTTAAATCTGTAAACAATAAAACCTATGAAAGACAGAACCTGTGAAAGGCAGAAATGGAAAACTCACATAGTTCCCACTAAAGCATGCAACAGAACAAAAATAGTAAGATTGCATCCTGTCAGCACCAGAAAACTTAGACGGCCAGAGAGAGCTGGGCAGTCCCTAAAACTGAGAAGGGGTTAGTTCACTGGGTAAGGAACCATGTGCCATCTCAGCAGGTATTTTACATATACAATCAGTGACATGAAGTCCATTCATCAGGCTGTGCAACCATCACCTTGATCCATTTCCAAATTTTTCTCTCACCATTAACAGAAGGTCAGGGCCCTTCAAAAGTCCCTGGCTTTAAAAATTCAAAGTTAATTTCTAAAATCCCAAATTTTAAGAATTGTTAAAAACTAGATGGGTCATTTAAAAGCTGGAGACAATTTGCAGATCTGAAGATACATAACATCTGTACTGGTGGGTACACCTTGAAGAAAATGTTGAGGGGGAGAAGGGGGCTGTAAGCCTAATTTGTAGGGTGAGAACTATTCATTCTTTGTTCAGGGACTAGAGCCTTCTTTTAAGGATCTGCAAACATTGGCTTTATCAGCTTCCTAACAGAAGGACATTCTCAGAGTCACCATTCCCTCTGATGTTTTCCTTTTATTTCTCCCACTGGCCAAGGTTAATTCCACCCCCCCACCCCCAAAAGTTTTGCACATAGGCATAAGGATTTAAACCCCTTTAAGATTTGGTTTACTACTGAAAACTGGTATAACTTCTATTTTATGGGATTGTTGCAAAAAAGAAATAATGTAACAATTAAAAAGCCTACTTGATGATAGCTGCCATTTACATTGTTATCGCTATTGCTGTCCTAATACAGACATTTTAGTGAAAAGCAAGAACAAAATGCATCTAGAAAGTCATTGTTAAACTCACTGAGCAATTTCCCTTACTTTACAACCTAGGGTGGTGAGACTCAGAATATTTAGCCTTAAGCAGGAACAAAACACTGGCAACTCAGAGAGGGAAGGTCCCTGTCCCTTTATACAACTAACTAAAGATTGCAATCCTGACAAAAGTAGGGGCACACCATTTAAGAGGAAATAAAATACAATTAATGACAAACATTAGGGGCCCTAGTGGTAATGTGGGTTCAGCTTTGGGGCACGAATCCACAAAGTCTGTGGTTCAAACCTGCCGGTCACTCTGCAGGTGGAAGATGAGGATGTCTGCTTCTATAAAGATGCACACTCCCAGGAAAAATATACACGCTCCTTATGAGCCAGAATCAACTCAAGGGCAGGGGACTGGCTTTGGGTCATTAATGAAAACTACTTAAAAGTAAAAGTAGGACATTCAAAAGATTTTTGCCCTATAAACATTATAGTCTTACTTTGAGGAAAGAGAAACAAATAAAACACAAATAAACGTTTCTGACATTATATAATGTATGTATGTGTCTAGATCTTTAGAAAAGGCAAATGGAAAATTATGGTAAGCTTTCCCCTTTCTCCTTCCCCTCCACCACCCCCACTCTAAAAAAAAATCATTCACTCTATGTTGGTGCCCTTCAATCAGATTGGCAATTAACAGTTCATACTATGTAAAAATATAAAATATTCATCACATAAGTGACTACGAAACGGCACAATGGTTAACATGAGACAAGACTGCAAAGACAAGATCTAAAAGGTACAGAATTAGATTTAAGTTGCCTGTGGAGAACCCTGCTATTGTTGAAGTTCCTTGAGGGGATTCCAACTCTTAGACCTCGTATGACACAACAGAAGGAAACCTGGCAGTCTTGCGCCAGCCCCAGGCTCACAACTGTTAGGTTTGAGCCCCTCATAACTGCCACTGGATCAATCCATCTCCTTGAGGATCTTCCTGTTTTTCTGATGATCTTCTACTTTGCTAAGCAAGATGGGGGAATTCTAGCAGTTTGTAATTGGCTACTTATAAAACACAAAGTCTGCCGGAACAGGGGAAAAAACGCTTCTATCTCCATGTACTTCTCAGTTGCTATCTAATCAAAGTAAAAACATGGAGGATGGAGAGTGGCTGCTTTGAGAGTGATGAGGGCAATGAATGAATGTACACATGTGCTTTACACAATTGATATATGTATGGATTGTGATTAAAAGTTGTATGAGCCTCTAATACAACGATTAAAAAATGTGGAGGTTTTTTTCTTCTTTCAGAACCATGGACTACTTAATTTCTTCATTTCTTGGATTAATTTCTACCTTTCAGCAGCTCCAACTTCAGAAGCTTCTACTTCCAAATGCCTAAAGAAGAATCAAGTACAACTCCACCAAAGGTTTCATGCTCACTCAATTCTTCTCTCCTCTTAAAATTTCCAACAAGAAACACAACTAAAAATTGTCCTAGAACCAACATTTCCACAATTTACATTGTCATCACAACCACAGAAAGGCAACATTTCATAGAGTAAACAGATAAAATCTTTGCCCTAAAGATCCAAAAGTAATATGATCTACCTACAGACCATCAAGCCTTTTCATTTCCATTACCTTCGAAGCGTTGTTTGTCTTGAAGATCTTCCTCCTATTCAAAATCAATTTTGCCTCAATTTTTACAACAGCTAGAAAAACTACATCAGCTTCTAAAATAGTCATGAAAGTAATTCACACACATTCTAGGACAACTAGAATCCACACAGTATGTGTTTTCTTCATGTTGTCTGACTTAAAAATCTATGACGCCAAAATTGTATTGTATAGCTTTTCCAGATATTGCTTTTAATAGATCTTAAATGCTAATATTCTTTCTATAGTCGTAAACCTTCTTACAAGTCTTTAAAATACAAAACAGGAAACATACAAAACCTACCCAAAAAACAAAACCAAACTCACAGGTTTGTCCTCGCATAGCTACCCTCTGAGAAAGGGCAGCTAAGAAAACTGCTTCTGTGGGTTTCTGAGATTTTAACTCTTTACAGAAGTGGAAAGCCCAGTCTTTCTCCCTACAAAAGCTAAAAACATCCTTTTTCTGTTTAGAAAAGTAACTCACAGCGGTAAAAGAGCTTAAGATATGAGAGGGCACAAAACAGTGTTTTGTTCTGTTTTCCTTTTAAATGGCTTTCAATATGCAGTCTTATTAGTGCACTAGAGAAAAGAAAAAGGTCCTGATTTATGATTTATTAGAATATAAAAAGAATATATTCAAGTAGTAATTTCCCTTCTTTTCTCTTATAATTTGCGATTGATAAAAGATGTAATGATATAAATTATCAAGCAAAACTAAAAACACGACATGTTGAAAAGATGTAATTTCTTAAATGGCAATTTTGTTGTCACAATAGCTGGGCATTAATTACGTTTTTAAATAGAATTTCAGTCACGATACACTCAGGGTCAAAATACCAGAGAAGGCCACAAAGTGCATCTCAGAAAATTAGTCCTGTATAAACAGTGTATAAAGCGATCCTTTTTGTGGGGGCTGGGGGGTTGAGGGGGGAGGTTGTACCCAGCATCCTAAGGAGGATTGCTTAGGAGAATTGTTTTTTAAACCTTTTAACACCACAAAGTTGTTTTTGTTTTTTTCCTTTTTCCCTAAGAAATCCAAGCTGTCAACTAATGGGTCACATTTCACCCTGATGTGATTTGAAACAGGGAAAGGTGCTGAATCCTTAAATAGTGTGCAATGCTCACACATCAGCTCACAGACCCAGAGAGCATCTGACCCTCGCCCTCTTCCCACACTAATGCTCACATTTCCGGTCAGACACTCTCTTCTGACACTGAACCAAAGTCATGTCAATTATATCTAACCATTGAAGGGTTAAAACTAGAGCAAAACTATCCAAAGTACATCCAATTCACAATTCACATTAAATTGGGAGCTATTTTCAACCCTCTGCTACCATATCCTGACATCTAAAAGTCAAAGAACTCTTCTGTAAAGACTGAAATTCCCCGGAGGAGAAGGCTCAGACCGTCGGAGAGCACACACAATGGAATCACCGCTGCCGGTGCACATCTTTTTCTAGATGTCTCCATATGCTTGAGAGGGCCCCTCCGCTCCTCTGCCAGGCATTAGGGGACTGCCACTCTCTGCCACCAAGAATAGAAGAACATTTTCTTGGATTGTTGCAGAGAATTAAGTCAGATAATGTGCTGCTCTTGAGCATACGAAAGAGAAGGGCATATGTCACAATGGCTCACAGCAACTAAATTAATTAATCATGGAGGGTTTTGAATGTTGTTTCATTTACATAACTCCCTATGCTTGCAGTCTACATAGTCGGCTTTATCCTAGCAATTTTATTCTCATACTTCTAAAATAGCACCTCAAAGGGCTTCAACAAAATGCATACATTTACACTCACATGGATACTCAAAATTACACTGGATCAGGAATCCATCGTAAATCTCAAAATGGTACATGTCAAAGGAGTATATTTGTAGGGCTTGCCAAGTACTGTTCCCTAAAGCCACAGTTCCCTAGACATTTTTTCTGAGTAACCCAATAATAATAAAAGCTTGAGACCAGTATAAGTAACCAAAATAATAAAACACATAAAATTTCTCTTTTAAAAAAAGCCTCCAAAAATTAAATTCACAGGATACCAACACAAAAGAAATGCATTCATCTTGTTTCTTCCATTGGGAATTAATATATATGCATATATATAGCTCATATCACTCAATAGTTCAATCACATCCGAGTGGTGCTGTACAACTGCTACCCCCTATCAGTTTAAAAACAAATGATTACTTCTTTGAAGTCCCAAAGATCTACGAGTTCCAGTTGTGAAAAGGGGCCTTTGCTGCTGTCAGTGTGTACTAACCTCCCCAACAAAGAGCAAGAATACACACACAAGCACGGTAGCACCTGCTGTCCTCTTAAAAGACGGTCATGCCTGTGGAGCAACCTGTGCTCCTTCTGGAGAACCAAACAGAATACCCTCCCGTTCCTAAATTGGAAGTTGGAAAAAAAAAATCACTTGACTGGACGCCATAAACAGCTTAAAAAAATGAAAAACGAAGTAGGTCTCTTAACCTTGTTTAAACCAGCAGAGTAGCCACACACTGTACCATTCAGCAGTGTTTATGAAGAAAACTAAAATTACTTATTTTTAGGAATCTTTTGTGTAGGAGTAATCTGGCAACTATGTTTCACTCAGCTTTTTCTGTGGACAAATATTCTTTTACTAGTTCTGCTCTTTAAACACTACTTTGTTTCACGCATACGCTTTAGTTTCAAACTTAATTTTGCTTAGCCAAGAGCACACAGCACACACAAAAAAGCATATACCATAAACCTCCACTTTCTATTCATTCTGTTGTTGTTGAATGTCATGCCCAAATGCTGAACTTCCGGAGTGCACTTCGGGAACCAGTGGGTCTTAATGAGTCAGGAGAGAGAGCAGTGAAACAATATGAACAATGCTTTACACTCTCGATTATCAGTTGACATAGGGCTGCCCCCGTGCCTTCATTCTCAGGGCACTCGCAAATTTCTTTGTCCCCACGCTGTGTGGCTGGAGAAATTCCGTAACTTCTATGAGCCTCCGACAGTACACCAGGCGCTAAGGTCCAGAACGTGACCAATGGTCACTACTCAACACATGCCATTTTAGAAACAGGCCTGGGGGGGAGTGGGGGCTGCCACAACATAAGTGGATTCAGACACCGAAGCATGTAAGATAACGCCTCTTATGATAGGAGAGGTGCCTCTCCAGGTCGGAGCCCCTAGAAGCGACACGACCCCACCAGATCAAGGGGCGGGTGACGGGGATGGAAAAGAGTAGATAGCTCTTGGCGTCTCCATGACTCCCCCGCCCGGTTAGCAACTCTGCTCTAACTGGTCCGGGGGAAGCCCCGCCCCTCCCTTCCTCCCTTCCTCTTGATTGGCTTCCCAACACCCGGCAGGTCAGCTCCCCGCCTTCGATTGGCTCACTGAACCATCAGTCAGGCCCAGCGAGATTCGGGTCGGAGGGAGGGGAAGGCGTTGGAGGAGGTGGAGTGGGAACAGGATTAGAGGACGAGGTGGCGTAGGAAGATGTTCGGGTTGAGTCTCAGGTTTGGGAAAGTTTCCCCAACCAGCAATAGACCCAGAACGCCTAAGGGCCCGTCCAGCTCCGACCTGGTGGAAGGGGGCGCCGGCCCTCCATTCCCGCCCCTCGGTCCCGCAGGCCCCGGAAACCACTATAGGGAGGGACCATTTAACCAGGGACCGACCCACCCCCGATCTCGGAAGAGGCG
>NW_022103896.1:69475441-69478487 GCF_000313985.2 Echinops telfairi | reverse complement strand
CCCCTTGGGGCGCGCTTCACACGCCCAGGCTCCTACCGCCACCCCCGGGTGGCGCCCCTCAGCCCTCTGGTCCTCCTCGGTCTCTGGAGTCCGGCGTCTTTCGGTGCTCTATTTCCAGGGGGGACGGAGAGGTGAGACGGGGAGAGGCGAGCTTCAAGGGGTTGTCTCCCAGCAATTGCTTTGCAAAGTAAATGCTGCACTCAGTGTGTACAGCTTGAACATTCTCGGAACGAAAAGAATCACAAAACTTCTTGTTGAAAAAGCCAGTCCACTTTCCAGACCTAAGTGTGGAGTAACAGACAGGCAGAAGCTGAAGAGTGTTGCACCCCAAAATGTGAGAAGATCCCTCGTGCAAGCGTTACTGGGATGAGGTTATTTTTTAAAGTACGACTTTTCTCCAATGCATTAATCTACTAGAAATTTACTAGAATTACTAGTCTCAAAATAATTTTTAAGTAACTTTTGTGTAAAAAAAGGAATAAATTTCCTTAATAGTGAGAGAGATCACTTACCATAAAGCAATATTAGCGCCAACTGAACACTCTCTGTGTCTGACATGCTGAGTGATCTCTATATATTGTAGATTTTAATCCTCAAACTTCATGAAGCAATTACTATTTTTATCAATACCAAGTTAAAATTTGAAACTTAAAAATTAAGGTCACAACTGGGAAGTTAGGACAAGTTCTGGTAGGCTTCAGAGCTAGTGTGGTTAATCACATCTTCCCACAAAATGCGTAACAATAGCTCCAATTTTATTTGGGAGAATAATATGTAAATGTGTGTCTGACTATGTCTTTTTAAATCTTGACAAGAATGCAGGGTTTGAAATGTTCGCATTGATCTTACATTAATTTTGTGCATATTTACAGATTTTTAAATTACTTGGAATAATGAGATTATGTTCCTTAAACTCCCAAAGTCTTCCTCTAGTAGCCCTTGACAAAACTGGGGAGCATCTGAAAAGGAAGATTTGGGGCGGGATTGGGTGTTTTGCTTTGCTTCTTTTTGTCCATTCCTCCCCCTCCCTGGTGTTCAGTGCTTCTACAATGAGATAACAGTCACCTGAGGCCACGTTACTATGCACAGGCTTTCGGGTTATCAGGAATTGTGATAAGGAATAGATTCTCCTCCTTGCTTTCTATTCTCCCCCACCACATCCCTCGGAGCCTTTTTTTTTTTTTTTTGCAGAAGTCCGGAGGCCATCGGTGTTGGGCAACAGTAGATTTCATACTTTTGAAAACTACCCATGGTATCTATTCAAGTTAATCCCATTCCATCCCATTTCTACAAAAAGTGAGTGAAGCAGCAACAACCTAAAAACCTGACAGCATAGCATGCAATGATCCAAATTTGCTCCGTGTATAATGTGCTAATGCTGCGCCACAGTCCCCTATTCAGTTTCCTCAAATCCTCAGTCACCATGTAACTTCTCTCCACTAGATTCTCTGGGCTCCTTCCACACTTTATACAGTTTTAGCAATGTTCAGCCTTGTACTCCAGTTCTTTGTTTGCCTTGCACTGGATTCTAAACTACTTCAGGGCCAGAACCCTATCTTCTTTGTACATTCTACAGATAGCACATTAACAAAGTCTCACATACTGGTCTAACTGAATTTGCAAAATATTAACAATAGTACCTGACGTGGTAATTTTTTTTTCAGCAATTTGTAAGTGCTTACATTAAAATTACCCCCACTAGTGAATTAAGGTGCCCTGGTAGGGCTATCAGGTAAGTGTTAGGCCCCAAACCACAAGGTTGGTAGTTCAAACCCACCAGCCACTGTGTGGGAAAAAGATGAGGTTATTCTGTTCCCAGAAAGATTTCTTTCGTATGGATTGCGATAACAGTTGTATGAGCCCCCAATAAAATGTTATAAAAAAAAAAAAGATTTCTTTCAAACAGATTTATTGGCAGATACTCCACATATCATACAATTTAATCATTCAAACATATTAAGATTTGTGCAATCACAATTTCAGAACATTTTCTTCTCATACTCATTGTTGTCAGCTCCTCATTTCTTCCCTATCCTGCCCTGCCTTGTCCCTAAGCAATGATCAATCCAATTACTGTCTCTATAGATCTACCTGTCCTGGATTTCATATACAGGAAATCATACACAAACCAAAAAATCAACAATGACTAGCGAAACAGAAAAAGTTGAATCAATGAAAAAAATATATATTAAAAACAACTATAGAATGGGTCCAAAGGAAAGTCTAGTGATAAGGTATTCGATTTTATTTAACCTAACTATGTCTTCCAGACCAACTTTAAAATGCTCTCTGTTTGAGAGCAGGACTATTCACATCCCTGGACTATGGTCAGAAAGGATTCACTGAAGCCTATCCATATGGAGACCCTGCAAGTGAACTTGGGGCTTCCACTCTCACCCATGGCCTTCTGCAACCTAGGTGTTCACAATGTCAACTCAGGTACCTTTAAACTCAGATACCTTTCCCTTTGAATTTGGATGGTATTCTTTAAAACCTTGGGAAATTTTTAAAAACCAAAAAGCTTGAATCACACAGGCTGTGTGCGTCTTCCATGAGGACTTACTTGATGCCTCACTTCAATGGCTGCTTGTTTGTAGACAAACCTTTAACTCACACACACCCTGTCGTGCCCCACCCCCATCCACACACACTATTCTTTCTCATAGGGGCACAATCTGGTTTCTTCACCAAACTTTGCTATAGTGCTCCTATCTTCCCCGATCTCATCATTAAGAGGACAAGCATGAAGCTGGGCCATGTCATAAGAACTAGTTTAGATTGGGCCTAAAATTACGTGTGATCTCTCTGAAACACTATACAGTGTTGCTATGAGCCTGATCGACTCAATGACAGAGGGTTTGGCTTGTTAATTACCAGTTTGGTGATGTAAAACGGAAAGGAAAAAGATGCAGTTGACTTTATGACACAAAAAGAACACAAAGATTCTGGAACTGGATATATATTACGAAAGAGAGCGTCCCAATAAATAAAGAATGTGCGTGGACAAGGACTACACCTGAAGGACTTAACATAGAAGCCCAGCTGA
>NW_022103896.1:69474415-69475262 GCF_000313985.2 Echinops telfairi | reverse complement strand
GCTTGGTGCGTGTCCAATAAAAAAAGGCGAAGAATCACCATAGTTGGTACCTTGATGCCCCCATTGCAGTGACATGACAAGTTTTGATCTGTTGGGCAGGGATCTGCACTTCGAAGAAATGATCCAGAAAGTTTCTCCCTGGCACCAATCCCCATACTTGGGTAAACAGAGCTCACTTGAATGGGTTGAAGTGCGTGGGGCAACAATCACGGCTGCGGCTCAAGGTGGAACAGTCCACTCATAGACTCCTCGTAATGACAGCGTCCGGAGTGCTGAGTCATCCTGAAAACTGATGATGCCATCAGTGCAATCAACCTATACCCCAGGGGGATGATTAACAATGTAGTACATTTTTGTTTATATGGGTTTTTGTTTTCCTGCCTTTAGCTTGTGTGTGTGTGTGTGTCTGTGGGCGTGTTGTTGGTTTGCTGGTTGGTTTGTGACTGCTGTTGATTGTAGTTGGTCTTAATGGGTTTTGACTTTCTCATAATGTGACCACCAAAGTAAACCTCAGTCTTCATATCCTATGGACAAGCAGATGGATTCTGGACTCCCACTTAACCCTAGCCCCAATCCAAGAACAGTAAGTTCTGATAACATGGCCCTGCTCAATCCTTACCTTCATGAAATGATCACAGAAGATAAGGGTGCTACAGCAAAGTGTGCTGAAGAAAGCACATGGTGACCACAATTTAAATAGGGTCTGGGATCTTAAAGGCTCATATTCACACAAGCAGCCATTTAGGTGAGATGTCAACTTTGTCCACATGGAAGAAGCACACCAGCCTGTGTGATCCAAAGATGACAATAAAAATATTCAAATATGGTGAAGGGAAAAGTATCACAG
>NW_022103896.1:69470360-69471968 GCF_000313985.2 Echinops telfairi | reverse complement strand
TGCTAACCTTCTTTCAGTCACAGTAGGCCTTGAATTCCTAGACTTCTATGTGTCTTGGCCTCAATCTTCTCTTAGATCTAGAAGGTTCCCAGTATAAGAATCTGGGCCCAAGGGACCTACTCCACTCATGAATCTTCTTTCTTGGTCGTAGTAAAGCCCGCTCTCTGTGTTACCAAGATACTTTTTGGCCTTTGTGGGGGTTGGTGGTGCCTGGGAGAGCACATGAGGCTGGATTTAGAGACATTGTGAATATTCTACTTCTAATCTGGGGGAAGCGATATGATCACTTGCATGTTATGAAACATTTTGTGTACAGTTCATTGAAGGTATACAGTTATGATTTATATATCTTTCTGAATATATAGTATGTTTTAATTTGGGGGAAAAAAGTTATTACATAGCATTTACTGAGGTCTTCCTACCTAGAATACAGGTTTCTGGAAGACAATGATCAAATTTTACATTTTTAATATCTTAAATATGTTAGCATAGCAGCTTCATAAAATACTGGTTTATACACAATAGACAGATACAAGTACCAATAGATGCTTGTTTATTTAATTGTAGTTAAGGTGAAGAATAATAAAAGAACATGTATACACATATGAACAAATTAAGAAGTACTACTATGCTTCCCTAAAATTATTTTTCTTATGTGTTTTCTTGAATAACTTACAAACGAAGATTTGGATGTCATTAAAAGTAGAATCCAATACATGTAGTGCAATCTGAGAATCACATCTCACTCAAATACTCCAGTAAGTATGAGCTGGTAGGTGGATAGACAAAACACCAGGTGTTGGCCTCATTGCACTTCAAAGTTCATGACTGGAATAATGTAAGGTTCTAGAATAGAGACTGAGAATCTGAAACAGGAAGCACGTGACAGGCATTTTATTAAATACTTGTAGGGCTTAGTTTCCTACCTGAGTTCTAAATTTTTAACTTCAGAACTATTGTACCAATAAACTACAGTATGTTCACAGGGCATGGGGGGTCGGAGAGAAGAATCATTTGGTTAGGATCTAAGACTGTAATAAATTCCTAGGTCTAGAGGAAGATATTAGTGTCCATTACAGGGGTGTAGAAAAATGTCTTTGTGAAACAGAGGGCATCTGAAGATAGGCCTTTTCCTTAGAGGAAGGACGTTTTCAGAAGAGTCATGTACCCTTTGCTTTTAAAAAAATTACGCAATCAGTCTTTGTAAGCACAGGCCACTTGTCAAATAGCCCCACTCACCACAATGCACTTATTCTAGCTTCAGCTTTAAAAGAAACTGCTTTATGAAAAAAAAAATGCAGGTTCATTCAACATGATTCAAAATTATTTTTTATGAATGTCAATTTTAAATGTATTTGATTACATTCTTAGGCTCCTGAGGTTGTTTTCTGGGGGAGAGTTGCTCTTGTTTGTTTTCAGCTGTTCCACAGATATAATGATGTTTCAGTGAGACCACACTAACTGGAGGACTGCAGTTGTTCTTGTGCTCCACCCACAAGCTCATTTAGATCTAAGCTGTAGGTATACAGGCAAATGTATTATTGCTCTGTCATCTAGGAGGGGACACCAAAAAAACACAAAAACAGAGTACACATTTTCCCCACCAGG
>NW_022103896.1:69462037-69467184 GCF_000313985.2 Echinops telfairi | reverse complement strand
GGGAGGGAGGGGAAAAATGAGGACCTAATGCGGGGGCTTAAGTGGAGAGGAAATATTTTGAGAATGATGAGGGCAGTGAATGTACAAATGTGCCTTACACAATTGATGTATGTGTGGATTGTGATAAGAGTTGTATGAGCCCCTAATAAAATGATTAAAAAAAAGAAGAAGAAGTGAAGATAAAAAGAAGGGGCTACTGTGACCTAGACCTGGGCATGTGCACAGGTACAGATAAGAGATAAGACCTCATGACACACAGAATGCAGGAACAGGAATGGGAGTAGTGACACCGGAAGGGGAAGGTGGGAGAGGAGGAGAGGAAGGGGGAATCAGTCGAAATGACTGACACATAATCACTTCACCACCACCACCACCACCACCACCACCCCGGACAAACAACAGAATCCATGGGGGAAGGGAAACAGTGATCAGTGTAAGATATGAAAATAATAATAATTTATCAAGTGAAGGAGGGGGTAGAGAGGGAAAAAGAGGAGCTGATACCAAGGACTCAATAGAAAATAAATGTTTAATACTTACCTGGCAGGGGAGATACCATGAAGGTGGTTTTCCCAGGACGAGGCTTATCCATTGCACTTCGGATGTGCTGACCCCTGCGATTTCCCCAAATGTGGGAAACGCGACTGCAAAAAAAGAAAGAAAGAAAGAAAGAAAATAATGATTGCAACATATGTAAAAATATGTTTGACACAAATGATGTGTGGATTGTTATAAGAGCTGTAAAAGCCCCCAATAAAATGATTTTACATAGAAAACAAGAATTGAAAAAACATGCAAAATTCAAAAGAAAAAGGGAGGTGCTATCAGCCATCCAAAGAGATAACTTTGAAAAAAATGTTTCCAAGAATGGAATTGCAGGTTTGACAAATGTATTCAGTGCAATGGAGAGTACTTTGAAGGTGATAGGTTGTTTTCTAAAGAAATTTAAATACATAGCTTTGAAAAAACAACTCCTTTTTTGAGGTGTACCCCCTTGTATGTTATAGATATTATTTTGTGTATACTCAATATTTGATAAAAACTATCTTCAAGCATTTCTTCTATGACGAGTATTTTATGCATATTCTATAGTTATAAAACAACAAAACCAAATGACTATTTTTCTTTTAGGCTCAGTTTTAAAATAAATTACTGATGTTGAAAAGGTTCTAATACGCACAACCTCTCATGAACACCTGGTCATCCACGCAAGTTTGTAGCTTTACTGCCCCTCCTTCCTGTCTTGCCCTCTCCCCTCATTGTTGGTGACTGCCCACCTGCTGCTTCCATCCTCTTAATAGCAGTTTCTTTGATAGTATCTCCACCTTCAAGTTCTCCTTTCTGAGTCCAAGCCCTCTCAAAAGTTGGTGATTGTTGTTTTCTCTCCTTCTTCCTGGAAACTTGCTACCATGCTTCAGATACATTACCAAGAACAAGTGAGTTTGGGTATTTCTTTTCCATTGTTTTTACCTGAAGACTCACCATTCGAATTGACACATGCCTGTAGAAAGCGATACAGAAGTCCAGCAGAACAAGTGCTAGTTTTCCATAGAGACACATGTGATGGTTAGGTTCTATTACAAACATCATCTACTTAACAGACTTTAAGAGGCAGCTCAGTGAATCTGTACCTCCTGCTTACCATTGCTCCCGTAGGAAATGTGTCCCGCCTCACGATTAATCAATAAAAAGTAAACTTTTGAAACACTTCCAGAACATTGTCTGTGCTTTACACGTAAGACTTCAAAATCTTTGACAAAAGCAGGGTTACAAACAAACAAAAATAAATTGTTTTGTTTTTGTCATAGCTAATGATTCTTAAAGGAATTGTTATATTTATAACCACAAAGCAGATGTTAACAGCTTTAAAGCATGGAGTGCTGGAGATAATGCACAAAGATATGGGGTGTGGTTTTTTGCACTTATTAATTCTGCACAGATTTATTGAGTTCTTACTCTGTGTGAGGCATTATTTCTACACTGACAATTCATTACTGAGTGTAACAGGCAATATCGCCGTCCAAATGAGTACGGCACGTGCTACACCAAAAGCGAAACCCACAAAACAAAACACATACCCACTGCTGTCTAGCAGATTCATAGAGCGCCTACATAGGGTTTCTGAGGCTACAGGAGCGGACAGCCTCATATTTCTCTATAAGCTTCCTTTTCCCCCCTTTGTTCTTTCTTTTTCTTTAAAAAAATCATTTTATTGGGTGCTTTTATCATAATCCATACATACATCCATTGTGTCTAGCATATTTGTACATATATTGCCATCATTTTCAAAACATTTTCTTTCAACTTGAGCCCTTGGTATCGGTTCCTTTTCCCCACTCCCCTCCCCTCCCTTCCTCATGAACCCTTGATAATTTATATATATATTTTTTCATGTCTTACACTGACTTTTCTGTTGTCCGTCACCCTGGGAGGAGTACTATGTAGATCATTGTGATTGGTTCCCTCTTTCTATCCCCACCTTCCCCTTCCCCTCCTGGTATCGCTACTCTAATCATTGCTCCTGAGGTGTTTATTGTCCTGAACTCCCTGTGTTTCCAGCTCTTTTCTGTACCAGTGTACATGCTCTGGTCTAGCCAGATTTGTGTGGTAGAATTGGGATCAAGATAGTGGGGGTGGGGAGGAAGCATTAAAGAACTGGAGGAAAGTTGTATGTTTCATCGGTGCTGTACTGCACCCTTGGCTTGTCTTTTCCTTGTTACCCTTCTGTAAGGAATTGTCCAATTGTCTACAGATGGGCTTTGGGTCTCCACTCTGCAGTCCCCTTTATTCACATCGATATGAATTTTTTTGTTCTGGGTCTTTGATGCCTAATACCTGATCCCACTGACACCTCATGATCACACAGGCTGGTGTGCTTCTTCCATGTGGACTTTATTGCTTCTCAGCTAGATGCCTCTTGTTTATCTTCAAGCCTTTAAGGCCCCAGATGCTATATCTTTTGATAGCCAGGCACCATCAGCTTTCTTCACCACGCTTGTTTATGCACCCACTTCAGTGATCGTGTTGGGAAGATGAGCATCATGGAATGCCAGTTTAATAGAACAAAGTGTTCTTGCATTGAGGGAGTACTTGAGTAGGGGCCCAATGTCCATCTGCTACTTTAATACTAAACCTATAAATATATGCACAAAAATATATTTCCCCATCATCGTATATACACATATATACATATGTACATTTAGACCTCTATAAATGCCCTTTGCCTTCTAGTTCTTTCCTCTATTTCCTTTTACTTTCCTATTGTCCCACTATCATGCTTGGCCTTCATTTGGGTTTCATAAATTCCTCTTGGTTCCATTGCTTTTGATCAAGCCCCACCAGGCCTCCTATACATTCCTTGCCATTGATTTTACATCACTTGTTCCCTTGTCTCTGGGTTGGTTGACACCTGCCTTCCTTTCCCCCACCTCTTCCTCTCCTGTGTCCCCTGTGTCTCCTGTGTCTCCTGTGTCCTGTGTCCATTGTTTTCTCCTCTGGATTGTTTATCACGCCTATCTTATCTAGATAGACAAGCAGAGACAATAAGCACAAAAACAAGACAGAGCAAAACAAAGCAATAAAAGTAAACAAAACAACAGAAAAAGAAAACCCTATAAGTAGTTCCAGGTCTGTTTGTTGACCTTTAGGAGTGTTTCCTGTTCAAGTCTGGTGGGTGCCACACCCTGGCCCCATGGTCTAATTTTGGTATTCCCTGGGGAGTTCATTGCTTTGCTTCCCTTGCTGCTCTGTTGCACGCCCTCAGTGTTTTGCCCATCTATATGAGTTTCTGAAGGTGGGTTTGAACCACCATCTTTGCGGCTCGCAGTCCCAGACATACCCATCACCAGGGCTCCGTGGCACATCCAAGGAAGGCACTCAATAAATATTTATTGAATGAATGTGACTAAGGAAATCATTAAAAAACAAAAGCAAACAAATTTATTGCCATCCAGTCAACTTTGACTCATAGTGACCCTTAAATCACTATCCCATCAGGGCTCCTCTAAGAAAACCATTAGAACCTGATGAATACGCACCTTTGGGAACATTTAATTAAATTAATGAACAAAGGGGTGGTGGTGTGTACATTAAAAGAATTCGTTCCAACAACCAAGGTTATAATTCTTCCCTAATTTCTTCCACATTCATAAGGAAGTAATAGCCCTGCATTTGCTGGCCATAGGTTAGGAGACAAGTGCCATTCCACCATGACCTTTACACTTTGTTTGCAAATTATAACTCTGAGACCTGCTTTCTTGGTTTGCTTTCATCTATAAGTAATTCAAATATGTCATCTTAACTCCAAAATCTTGATGTCGGTTTATGGTGGCGTTGTAATGAAGGGCACCGTTAAACTAAATGTGTGGTTAATTCTGTTGTTTTTAAATATTGCGGAGTTAGCTCTGACTCTTGATCACCTCAAGTACAAAAGAAACATCTCTGGGCCTGCTTCATCATCATCATCATTGGCCTATTGCAGGCCCTGTGCATTTTGAGTGCCTACCAATCTAGGAGGCTCATCTCCTGCCACTTGATCAAGCACTATCTTAAAATCACGTTTAGCCTATAATAATCTGATTGCATTTTAAATCCCATCTTCATGGATATCTTTAATATAGTTCTTTATAACATTGGCTTTGAGTCTATGATTGCAGTGCATCCTGCCCCACGAGAGCATTGTGCAAAGAACACGATCATTTGCTATATAGCTATATAGATAGCTATAGACAGATCTAGATACATTGTATATTTATATTACATATTGTACATTATTACCATGTATTATACACACACACTCATATAACACTAGAAGAGTAGTTACAGTATTTTAACTCAAATTTCTTTCGTGGGCCCCAGCTAGTAGTCTGTAGTTGTTGGGTGCCATGTAATAAAGTTCCCCCCACAGGGACCATGTGACAGAGTAGAACTGCTCCCTGGGCTCTTCTGGGCTGTGTCCTTTACAGAAGCAGATCACTAGGTCTTGCTGCCATGGGACTGCTAGGGGAGTGCAAACTGACAGGTGAGTGCTCTGTTAGCAAGGTATTCTTTTTAATAGAGGTGCTCGCCAAAAAAAAGGTCTTATTCCCAAATTATTATGAGTTATAAGTGTGTATTAGTCTAGGTACTTTAGAGAAACAAATCCACAG
>NW_022103896.1:69450340-69461675 GCF_000313985.2 Echinops telfairi | reverse complement strand
GACCATCACAAAGCAAGAAACCTGAGAACTAGAAAGGCGAGAACTAGAAAGGCGAGGCTCACCCCTCATTTATCCCTCTGCCTTTCAATTAGCCCCACATGTGATTATCGGCCAGGTTGGCATAATTAACTAACTCAAAGTGCAAAACCAACAATGTGGTCTATCTACAGTAATATAGTGAGTGCTATATTCAGTATGTTTTCCATCAGGGAATATAATGGGTTCCCAATACCAAGCTAATACCAATACCAAGCTAAGAATGTTTGAATCCTCACTTCAAGATTTTTTTTCATACAGTGGAATTTTGCAGGTTTTATAAAGAATTAAATACCTACAGTCTTTCCTGAGCAAGTTCCTTTAGTGCCTTTGGCTTGATTTCCTTGATTTTTACTAGGTTTTTCAGATGTGAAATTTTAAGCAAGGACATTCTTGCAATTCTTTAGATGTTTTTATTTTCTGTGTCCATTCCTAAAATAATGTTTTGGAATGAACTGAAATAATATATTTTAGGTGGCATATTTTAAGTAAATAGTAGATGAAAACTTATGTAATAGAATCCATTTGAAAATACTATGCATATTATGCATAGTCATATCTTTTCAATCTTTTCCTTCTCTTTGAATGTCATTAATTTGTCATTACTTCTTAATTTCATTTTAATTTTTAAAAATTCTTTCTTCACTCTTTTACTTCCTCTTTATCATTTTTTTGCTCTTTACAAAAATGTTTCCTTATTACCCTTTGTCTTTCCTATTGGCCCTTTCTTAAATATTCTTACTGATTCCTATTTACTTTTAAGCAAACTGCAGTTTTTACTATCATGTACTATAAATGTTAACCAGTTTCTATTGCCATTTTCAAAGCACTCTCAAACTCGACCTCAATTTTAAATAACTTCCCTTCTGTTATTGATACAACTATACTTGTATTTATATAAGTAAGCCTCATTTTCTCGTGACTTCCAATTACAGGTGGATACTGTTTACTTTAAACTTGATTCAGGTATGCTTTATTAATCTAGAAGTACACATTACTAATATACTTGAAATTAGATTTAGAATGTTTCTTTTTCATTAGAAGCATGCACATGTGTATAGCATGGCACATATTGATCATCATTGCTGGAGTATGTTTATTTTACCCCTAGTACTAGATCATCAACCATTTGGAAGTAGGGATCCTATTAAATCTCCAGGATCCAGCACAGTATATATTTTTAAATAAATTAACAAATTGTAGCAATGCTGTATAATTTCAGTGGTCTTATCCATAAAGCATTTCCCCTATCAGCTCCAAATGATACCTAACATTCTTTTGCAAAGGTCAAGCCTTTTCATTACCCCAAAAGACTTATTTTAAAAGAAAATGGCCCTTAGATGAACACACTCCTTTTAGCCTACTCCCTCAAACAGAGGTTCTCAATGGTGGGATGAGAATTATGTACTCACTATGTAAAAATAAATTAGGGGTTCCCCAGGTAATGTGCAGACAGTATTTTTGCTGATGTCGGGCTGAAAGCAGAGAATACTGGGGGAAAATCTATTCTTTACTTGTGCTTTATTGACTAAGCAAAGGCAGTTGACTGTGTGGACCATAACATATTTAGGAGGGTAAGTCAAGAAATTTGGTGACTGGGTTTTCAGTTCTTACATGCGTGAGATAATTCCAAGCCAAGTGTGTTCAAACATGTCTCTGCAATCAGTGCACGGGTGCAGACAAACTCTTTCCATAACTCCTTTCCTTCGATCTCATTAGGGTGTCTTCAAAAGACAGTCCAATCAAAACAGTCGTTTCCATGGTGGTCGGTTTGGTCAGTTCAATTTAAGGAGAAAATGGCTATAGCAACCATTTTGGGGGAATTCCAAAAAGGGTAACTTTGAAGGATTTTCTTGAAAGACGCAAGACAATCATGGACAGCCTATTAGGAAGAAATGTTAAGATAATTGAAAACTGAATTAATAAGAATGAGGCCAGGAAATTTTGGCCAAGGACATTTTCCCCCCCATCACAACAATGCTACTGCTCATTGTTCCAGGGTAGTATGGATTCTACAACAAATTTGTTGGGAAACCTACCCCGTCCACACTGCTGCCCTCCTATTTCTACCTCAGTCTTCTTTTTGTTCCTTAAACTGAAAGAACATTGATGAGAAATACAATTTGATTCTGAGCATGCCCAAACAGTCCTTTTGACATGAGTAAGCAGTGGAGAATCCAAAAAGTACATGTTCCACATAAGCGCAATTAGTACTCTGGAATTCTCATTGTTCAAAATATTATCCATAGTGTATTCCAGCTGGTGAGGTTCAAATGTACA
The DNA here is from genome assembly GCF_000313985.2 of Echinops telfairi. Classification (NCBI taxonomy): domain Eukaryota; kingdom Metazoa; phylum Chordata; class Mammalia; order Afrosoricida; family Tenrecidae; genus Echinops; species Echinops telfairi. The sequence goes on along the minus strand of NW_022103896.1, from coordinate 69,459,359 downwards.
GGCAAGAAATCAAATGATATGCTGCCCTGGATAAATCCACTACACAAGACCTCTTTAAATTGCTACAGGGCAAAGATGTCACGTTGAGGACTAAGGTGTGTCTGGCCCAAGCCATGGTATTTTCTGTCACCTCATATGCATATGAAAGATGGACAATGAATAAGGAAGACTGAAGTAGAGCTGATGCTTTTGAATTACGGTGTTGATGGAGAATATTGAATATGCTAGGACTGCCGGAAGAAGGAACATGTATGTCTTTGAGGACAACAGCCAGAATGTTCCTTAGAAGCAAGGATGGTAAGATAAAAATTTTAAAAATATACCTAGCATAAATGAATCTAAATAGTGATATGTCTGAAGTACTGCAAGAATCTAAGTAGACTTTTGAAACATTTAAGAGCGATTAAGTTATATTCAACATACACTCAAATAGCTTTACTATTGGTAAGTGTTATTGTGTTAAATGGAAATTCTCAACCAAAGACAATACTCTTATTTTTCTCACCCAAAATTGAGTTTATTGTCATATGATTAGAAAGCCTTAGTAGTGCAGTGGATTAAACAGTGTCCTACTAACCCCAAAGTTGGAGGTTAAAGCCCACAAGCCTGTCTGGAGAAGAAATATGAGGCACTATGCTTCCATAAAGATCTATGGCCTTAAAAAAGATCTATAGCCTTGTATAGCCTATAGTGTACTTTGACTCTATCCTATAGGGTCGCTCTGAGTCAGAATAGAATTGATGGTGGCAGGGTGTTTGGTTATGTTCGTCAAATGATAAGATATTAGGCTTAATTGTAGTACTTTTAAAGGTAGTTTATAAAAATACCTTATTTTAATTTACAAGCAGAAAATACAAAGTATTTTATTAAAACAGTGAAACTAGTAATAAAATAAAAATTAATCTAAGATGTATGCATCTTTAGATGTCTTGCTTTTACTTTAAAATGGGTGATTGACCCATATGATATAAAATTATATCTGAGAGTAAGTAGTAATGTATTTACATAATACTAAAACTAGCTAATAACCTGTTGCTTCAATGTTCCCAAAGCCCCATTCATATGATATTCATATCATAAGAAATTTAGTAGCTATTGTTCACCTGAAAAATATTCATTTGTACAAGCAGATACATCTTCCTACCAGCCGCTGGCTCCTGTTCTTGGTCTCAACTGAGATAGTTTATTGTGCCAGTCTGGCCGATAAACACAAGTGGGATTAACTGAAGGGCAGAGAGATAAATGCCTTGGTGAGTCTCAACTGAAGGGCAGAGAGATAAATGCCTTGGTGAGTCTCGCCTTTCTTGTCTCTCGCTCTTTGATCATCGGACCAGTGTGCGGCTGCCTTGCTTGTCCTGTGTCTCAATTTAAACAGTACACTACCTGTGGGACCCCTAGCCTGTGGACTGTGTCGCCTATAAGTTGAGGTCCCTTTAAGACATCGCTGGAGCTGGGGACTGGCAGTTGGTGACCTGGCTGGCAGTTGGTGACCTGCCTTCTGATTGGCTGCTGTGCTGACATAGCTTAGCTCTCTCTATAAATAGAGGAAGATCTGGCAGCAGATTGGACTGGAAGGACTGCTAGTCTCTCACATCTCTCTCACGGTGGTAGTGAGTTGAATTGAGCCATTTGTAGTGCTTTATAATTTAACTGTTTCTTTCTTGTATTATATATTTAACTGTATATGATTTAACAGTTCATTCCTTGTTATATATCTAATTATTTTTAAAAATAAATATATTAAATTATCAGCAATTTGGTTTTATCTCTCTAGAGAACCCTGTCTAACACATCAACTTATTGGCACAAACAGTCTATGCTGAAAATTTGCTGTAAGATGCCATGAGACCAGTCATGTACACCAGATTTTGTGAAATTTCCTTTATCACAGTGCCCAACCTCTGATTTACATCATATTATACACGTCAGATCAGGCACTATACACTTTAGGGTGTTAGGCTTTTTCAAGTTGATAACAGACACTTTCAGTTGAGACAAATGTACATATGTCACAAGATCTGTCTTTATCATTCTGTCCATATTAAGACTAAGGAGCTCTGGTATACTGTGGATGAGGCATTGGGTTATTAACCACAAAGTTGGTGGTTCAAACCCACAAGCCATTCTAAGGAAGAAAGATGAGATTGCCTACTCCTGAAAGGATTTACAGTGTTGGAAACCCTATATAGGGTTGCTATGAGTTGAAAGAGACCCAATAGTAATGGGTTTTTCTTTGGGTGGGTGGGATATGAATAGTTATTTAACTGAAAGAGGAACGTGTTAAATATTTTAGTATGTAAATAAGTTATAAGGAAGTCCTTGGGTCATGAATGTCTGACTTTCTTGCAACACGTATTTCTGAACCAACCCCATAAAATCTATTATATTAAAAATGTGAGGTATATACAATGATTTGTAATAACAAATAAGTGCTACTATTATTATTACTATGCTATTATATTAAAGATGTTTTAGTGTACCTGGAAGTGGTCCTTTTATGTTTTTATACATAGAAAGGTACACTATATATACTATAAACTAAGACAGTTAAATTGGCATTAGGTGAAAGCCATACTTAACAATTCTGACTTCTCTATAATTTGATTGAAAGGCAGACAGGAATGGAACTAATTTCTAATTCAGACATTGCCTGTACTCTTCTCTCTGATGACAAGGCCATAAAAATGTGGATAAAAAACAGTATTTGCACTGAGTTACCATGAGATTATAACCACAGGTACAAAACTCAAAAACCTATTGCTGTTGAGTTGATTCTGACCCAGCAACACTATATGACAGAGTAGGACAGCCTGATAGGGTTTCCAAGCATGTAATCTTTACGAAAGCCTACTGTCTCATGTTTCTCCCATGCCGTGGCTGATGGATCTGAACCACTGACCTTTTGGTTAGTAGTTGGGTTCTTTGACCATAGGTATAGAGTCACATGCTGCATATTATTCGGGCAAGTGCATATATGTTTGTGGTCCCATCAGGTTACAATAGAGCTCAAAAATCCTCATCAGAGGACAAGCCATAGCAAGTGCAACAGCTTTCTACTTCCCACACTCAATACACGCATCTCATGTCTTTTGCAAACAAAGTTAATATTCTGCTAGGAATACTGGTATGGTACATATGTAGCCTATAATATATTAGATGCATAGGTACAAGGCTAATAAAAATGCAAGAGGGACCTATATCAGATATGAAGACATTATTAATGTTGTGGACTGAGAACCAAACACAAAAGCAAACATCCCCTAGCACCTTGCAGATCACTGCTAAGACATGAAGCTTATTTGAGATGCTTAAAGAGAAAGTAGGATTAGGCCATGAGATCATGTTCTCACAATTCCAAATCATATAACACCTTATTTCACATAGAACATTAAGTGACTATACACGTTTTGGGGGACTAAATCCAATCCATACCTTTTCAAATACAAAACAGGGGGGATTAGAATAGTTTTCATTGCAAGGTTGATAAGAATAAGATTTTTCTCTCTCAAAGTATTACGAAGACTGCTGTCGTTTTATTAATAAAACACAACTTTAAAGGACAACACATTAACATATTTGAGATTTTTAATTTTCAGCTGTTCTCCTGTCAATAATGAACTGAGACAGGAACTTAGTTCGGTGGTTGACCTAAAGCAAGGAAGCATCGCACTATGTTGTAGGCAAATTGCTCAGCAAGCAATCTTCCCTTTGTGTGGCAATCTACCATGTGCCATGTTGTACTAATTCAATGAAAAAAAGTGCAGGGTAAAAGCTATCACTTCATCTCTTGCTGATTGTGGGAAACCACTGACAAGTTTTTGCATGAATTTCAGTCTAATATAAGACTGTGGTTAATAGCAATGTTTAATCATTTTGGGGTTTCTGCTTTTCAAAACCTTAACAATTTTAAATTTGCAATTTGCAGTTCTGTTGCTGTGTTAGTCTGGGTAGATTAGAGAAACAAATCCATGGACACTCATGTGTATAAGAGAGAGTTTTTGGGGATTTTTTAAAGTCATTTTATTGGGGGCTCATACTACTCATCACAATCCATACATACATCAATTGTATAAAGCACATTAAGAGAGAGTTTTATATCAAGGATAATTGTACATTAAGAAAGCATCCCAACCCAGTCCAGTCCAAGCGCATAAGTCCGATATTAGCCTATATGTCTGATACCAATCTATAAAGTCTTCTTCAGACTCACGAAACACATGCAACGATGTCAAATGCAGGATGATCAGAGGCCAGTGGGTAGAAAGTATTTGTATCCAGTGGTGTTGTAAGCATCTCAGCACTGGCAGGGATCTCCCCTTGGCTTCTCTAGTTCCTAGGGCATGGGGTCTATCAACGTAGCACCATGTGTCTTATCAGTAGAGCATCTCCAAGGGAGTGAGCAGTGAGAGAGAATCTCTCCTGCCTCCAAGGAGCAAAAACAGCATTTCCCAGAATTTTCAGAAGGCCATGCCCACACAGAGGCCTCATTGGCTATGATCTGATTGACAGACTAGACTCCACCCTTTCATTCTTAATCCTTTCAAGTCGCACATTGACACCAGATTATGTAGCTATCACAGTTGCCTTACATCAAAGCACATTTGTCTGAATCAAGCTGATTATGATGCACATCACTTTACTGTACAAGATTATAAACACAACTTAGAGCTATTTTGCTGCAATGCTCTATTGTTCCACTAATGCTTGAAGCCCATAAGAAATGTATGTATGTAGGAACTGGAGTTGAGAGTGAGCACAAACCTCTAGGATTTCACCTAATAATTAAAGACTATCTACAGAGGGACTCTGGGGAGGCTGGCAGCATCTACATGGCTGTCCCAGAAGTGACTAACCTTTCTATTAAGCTTGGATATGTCCATGAGAACATAGGAGTGTTATAATTCCATTTAATTTATACATCTTTCTTATTACTTTCCTTCCTTCCTGTCTTTAATTACTTCTTCCTTTTTTATTTTTAAATTCAGGCTTCTTTCTAGAACACAAAGCTACTTTATATACATGTGGGGCAATATCTGCCAAAGTTGTGACAATTGTAAAATTATTCCTAAGAATTTTATTTGACATCATAATCCCATCTTATCATACAGGGAAAGCCTAAAATTTATTAGATGTGGATAATGGGAAATATGAAGCAATCATAATTAATCAAAAGTAATGAGTATAAAACCTAACAAATGTGAGGTTTTAATTTTTAAATTATCAAATTGAAGAGACAAAGGACTAAAGACCAAGATGATAAAGATATCAGTAAAGATAATGTGAATATTCAAAAACAATGTATTATTTTACTGTGATATTTGTTTTTGCTAAAAATCTTCTGTAAAAATAGTTGACAGTATGTTACAACTATGAATTGTAACAGAAATGAAGTTAAACAATGCACAGAAAGCTATGCTTCCTTAGCTAAGCTTACCTAACTATTCTAAATTACCTCACAAGTAAAATGTGTTAAATGGAAACCTCTTGCTTCATGAAAATAGTTTTATATTACGGCCACTTAATTACTTTTACTTTAATAATTACCTTTACTTTTACAATTGCACCACTATGAAAATAAGTATATATTGAATACAATTAACTGCACCTAGTTATAGCATACCAATGGGTTCTTGATATAATCAGCCATTTACAGCATTTGCCCAAGGCAAAGTTCAGAAGTGTTAGCAAGGGAGGAGGAATGGAGGCAGGAAACACAAGGAGGAAGCGGGATAAGTGATGTCACATTGTGGGCATTGCAATCAATGATATGAAACAAAATATGTATGAATTGTCGAAGGGAAAACGGATTTGCTCTGTTAACCTTCACCCAATTCACAATCAAAAGCTAAAAATTAAATGTGTGAATAAATAAGTTTTGGATTTGCAATCCTTGAAGCAATCAGCATGTCCTAAAAGTTTCCTTGTGGCCATTGGAATCTCTTCCCAACATCCCTCCTCACATCGCCCCTTTTCTTCAAGGCAACCACTCATCTGTCTGCTGTCACTAGAGGCTAGTGCAGTATTACTTTTAATAATCTTTAATTAGGCTACCGGAGTTTTTCTTTCCTTCAATTAGAATAGGGGGGGAAGGAGTTGTTTTGTTTCTTAACGGGAAGGCAAAGTAATAATGCAGTTATAAAGAGAAAAAAAACACAGGTCATTAGAAAGAAATAACTTTTAATTGAGTAATGATTTTGCAGATTGTTTTTCATACTCAACAACCTAATGTTAATTAGATAAATGACTCAAGAGTCCAGGAAATGAAGTAAAAGAGTGTGTTGATTTTAATAGAATGTCCCCCATGTCATCTTTCAGCTTATTTCTAATTAATAAATGGATTTGAAAAGTCTGACCAAAAAGTATATCTCCAATGATAACTACTCAAATAAGTTGTATGTTGGAGTTCTAGGTCAATAATAAAATTAAGTGGACTGCTGCAAATGACAGAAAAACATTACTCAAACTCTACCTTACCAAAATATTCGATCATTTTAACCTACTATTACAACATATCAAAATTAAGTTGGTCTATAAATAAACACTGTCTGGGAATGCTGAAAGTCCTAGAAATTTAATATTTATAGTTTCTGGAAGTATATTTAATATTTTGCTTTGATTAATTAGTATTTTTTAAACTATTATAATAAATAAGTTTTTCTAGCCTTCTCAAATACATATATTCTTCTCTTGAGCTTGAAGGTATGCTTTTGCATTTTAAGAATGTTTCTATCAGAAGTGTTACCTAAAATAAACTCAATACTTCATTTTATAAGAAGCACATTTTTCATTCTCTTGACATTACCAAATGAAAATGCTGTATATTGGAACATAAAATTAAAATAAATTCAACCTAGTTTAAATTATACATACACACAGCTATGTATTCTAAATAGATTTATTGGTATCAAATTATCCAAGTATTTTCAAGCATTGAAATGCACATAGCCCAAAGAACTAATACTTCATTTATCATGAGAGACCAATTTATTTTATGAGAGTTTTATGCTATTTATTGATTACCAGAAGGATGTTTGCATTTGCTTCTTGTACATCTTTCACTATAGACTAAGAAACAGAAAGATAGGATTTGTGAAATGTAATTGTACTAACGGTTAATTATGTAGAGAATGCCTATGCCACACTCTCATGTATGGGATGGTCTAATAGCAAACATAATTGTAATTGTGAGTAGGGTAAATAACTGGGCAGTGTTTCATTCTGTTGAACATAGGATTGCTTTGAGTTACAGTCAACTTGATGGCATCTAACAACAACTGCAATGTAGACATCATAGATGTGTTTGTATGTCAATTTCAATCAACATTAGATCTATTAAGTCCAACCATTATTTATATATATGAGAGATGACCATGAGCTATCTAATTTGAAAATTTGTTGAAATAGTTTTATTGGTATATATAATACTTGTTTTAAAAGATACAGAGGTGTTTATGAATTTACTTAAAAGTTTGAAACTTTTCTCTAACATCTGTACATAACACCATATTAGGAATCAAGGTGTACTAAAATGAAATTGTAAACGTGAAAACAGGGAGGACTTTGGGGAAAGATAGTAGATAGGGCAGGCAGGTTATCCAGACTCTAGTCTACAACAAAGGCAGAAAAGGCCAAATAAAGTAGTTAGAGTTGATAATCCTATAACCCTGACTTTCAGAGGAAAGGGTAGAGAAGTAGATCAAATACTAACTAGAAGAAAAAGCTCAACAAAAACGGCAAACAAGGAGACACATGAATGGATAATTGCCAGCTGGTCAAACACAGCATGATCATTTTGAACTTTTGCAAACAGCATTCCAATTGGGGTAGTGCCCTGAAAGCTAGCTCCACTCACCCAGGACAGCACAAGCGCTCATACTCCCACAAGCATTCACACCTGAAAAGTCTGTTCCCTCTATCCTCCTGGTGACCAGAAGGATGGTCAGCCTCCATCTTACTCCACTGTTGGTTATTGACACTTCTCCCGTTTCCTAAACAGCCTCTGCTTGCCTAAGGTCCAAGGTTCACGATGCTGGGTCAGGCCCATCTTTGGAGGCACTTGCTTTTCTCCTCTATGGGTCAAAGAACTGCATGGCACTAGATGGGTGCTTGCCTACATCTACTCCCTGGGGGTCGCAGGAACTCTTCCTGGAATTAAGCCTCTGTGCTCTGGTCCTGCAGAAATTCTTTCAAGAACCACGCACCCTCAGAAAAGCCACATTCCAGATCGGTAGGAGCCTCATTTAGGACTGGACACTTTGCCCTGCACCTCTCTATTTTCCTCCTTAATTAAAAAATTCCCCTTCTCTTTCCTTTCCTTTATTTCTGCTTTTTTCTTTCTTTTCTTATATTTTTCTTTTCTTTTATCCCTCCCCTTATTTACATGAAACAAAACATAGTGGCTCAAGTAACTGAGCAAAATATAGAGCTCAAAAATCTTCCTGATTTAAAAAAAAAGGGGAGGGACATTGGAACTATCTGATAAAAGAATTCAAAAGAATTGCGATAAAGATAGAGGAAAATGCAGGCAAAATCAAGGAAAATACACCATACTCTAGAAGAATTCTGCAGAGCACTATAAGAACAAACCAACACACACTGGGTGAATGTACGGGTTGTAATAAGAGCTGTAAGGGCCCCAAGAAAAGTGTTTTTTAAAAAATAACAAACCAACAAAATAAATAAAAATTAGGTACCACACAAAAACCACTACTAGAAGTTCAGAAGATTAAAACTAAAAGTTATATAAAATTGTCAAAGATTTTTTGGAAGAAAATATCCCTAAAATTCATGAAATGACAAGATAGATAATCAAGAGGCTCAGAGAACCCCAAGCAGGTTAGACCTTAAGAGAAAGTCACCAAGACATATCATCAAACTTTACAAAACAAAACAAAAACATGAAGGCTGCTCAGGAAAAATGAAAACAGAAAACCCACTGACTTGATTCCAACTAACAGCAACCCTGAAAGATGGAGTAAAGTCGCTGCTTTGGGTTTCTAAGATGCGAAATCTTTTTTTT
>NW_022103896.1:69447617-69448598 GCF_000313985.2 Echinops telfairi | reverse complement strand
TTGTTGGCCTTTAGGAGTGTTTTCCAGTCCAGTCTGTTGGGGCACCACGCCCTGGCCCCAAAGTCCACCTTCAGCATTCCCTGGGGACCTCGCCGCTCCATTCTCTTGCTGTTTTGTTGCACCTCCTTCGTGCTTTGCCTCGGTGTGGCAGGATCAGATTGGGTGCAATTCCCACACTGTGTCTCTGGTGTAGTACCCTGTAGGGACATGGGTCAGTGAGGGGTGTCATGTCTCACAGTGGGGCTGGCCATGTGGTCCTTTCTGTGGACTGACTGCTCTAATTGGGAACATCGTTCTCAAGGCCTGGTGGGCCAGGATGTGCTCCAGTCTCTCCTCACCCCCCTTCATCTGCTCCCATGTGCTCCGATCAGATATATCCCTTTCCCAGAGCTGCAGATTCAATGCTGTCTTTTGAAATAAATTCTTCTTGGGGGAGGGGATGCTGTCTTTACCAGAGCAGTCATTCTCATTGTTTTCTCTGGAATGGCTGGTTGGCTTGAAGTACTTTGTAATTAGCAGGCCAATGGTGAACCCAGAGTTCCATCAGGGCTCCTGGGACAAATAAAAATTACCTACAAAGGAAAACTACTAGGGCTAACCTCTGATTTCTCAGCAGAAACAATGCAAGCAAGAAAACAATGGGATGATATATACAAAACCTCCAAGAGACAAAAATTGTCAACCAAAAATTATATGCCTATAATTATGCCTCAAATATGACAATGGTATTAGGGCATTTTTAAATAAGCAATGTTTCAGGGGATTTGTAAAATGAAGACCAATCCCCCTCTCCCATGTCCCACTGGAACCATCCGTTCCGTTGTTCTCTTGGGGGAAAAAGAGGGGGGTGCCAACAAACCCAGGGACAAGGGAAGAATAAGTGATATAAATTGATGGTGAGGAGGACATAGGATGCTTGGGGGTGCTCGATCAAGGGCAATGTAGCCTAGAAGAATTACCAAAACCCAAATGACAGCCAAA
>NW_022103896.1:69436671-69446921 GCF_000313985.2 Echinops telfairi | reverse complement strand
ACCAGAACATGTATACTGGTACAGATAAGAGCTCGCAACACAGGGAATCCAGAACAGATAAATCCCTCAGGACCAATAAGGGGAGCAGCAAAACTTGGAGGGTAAGGGTAGGTTGGGGGTGGGGACAGTAAGGGTGAACCAATCACAATGATTGATGTATGGCTCCCCTCCCAAAGGGATAGATAGCAGAAAAGTGGGTCAAATGAGACAGCGGTTGGTGTAAGACATGACAGAAAGGAAAAAAAAAGGAATAATGTATAAACTATCAAGGGACCATGGGGAGGCAGGAGGTGGGGAAATGAGGAGCTGATGCCAGGGGCTCAAGTAGAAAGAAAATGTTTTGAAAAAGATGATGACAACATATGTACAGATGTGTTTGACACAATAGATATTTGTATGGATTGTGGTAAGAGCCCCCAATAAAATAAAATACAAAGAAAAAAAAAAAGACCAAACTTAAAAGAAATACTAACAGAAGTTATTTGGTCAGAACACCAGCAAAGACACATGAACATTACCCAGAAGCAAACCCACCTATAGAAATAGCCAAAATAAAACAAACCTTCAAGGTGGAATTTGTAAATGAGGACAAATAAAAGTAGATGAGGGAGTGTAAATAGTATTGTTACCGAGCTCCCAAACAGAGAGAGAGAGAAAGTCAAGTATATTTCAAGATATAACAGATTGCTTTAAACTTAGGAAGAACATAATAAATTAAAGTGTGCAACTTTAAAGAAAATAATAAATCCTCATCAAATAAAAAGAAGAAAACTATAAAGATTTAGGAGACTCTAAAACAACAGCAATAAGAAAAGTGTAAGAAAACCCACAAACAAAATGAATGCAGCACAGAAAATTATGTGGAACAAGAAACCAGAAGCACTACAAAAAGAAACGCACAGCAACATGACAGAAATAAATTTATATCTATTGATAACTGCACTGAATGTAAATGAATTAAATGTACTAGTCAGAGATAAAGAGTGAATAAGGAAACAGGATCAATCATAATATTGTCTAAAGTGACACAAGTTAGACACAAAAATAGAGATAGCCTAAAAACACCAGAGTATGGGTGTTGGGGTGGGAAATCATGCTAACAGCAATTGAAAAACAGCAGAAATGGGAGTATTAGTTTCTGATAAGTAGATTTTAAGGCAAAAACCAGTATATGGAAAAAGGACAGAGAATATAATGATTAATGGCTTAAGAAATAAAAAGACGTGGCCAAAATTATTATCTATACACCCAATGAAAATACCCCCAAAACATAAACCAACTTTAACCAAATTAAAGAAGGAAATAGACAACTCTGTAATAATAGTAGGAGCCTTTAATATACACTGTTGATGAAGTACAGAACAACTTAAAAGAAATGCAACAAAGACAAGAATCAAATAACACACTCAATCAACTTCACCTCATAGGCATGTACAGAGCACTTGATCCAACAGCACAGTACACATTCTTTTCCAGGAGACCACACGGGTTCACAAAGCAAACTTAAATACAATCTAAAATATGGAAATGCTGCAAAATGTTTTCTCAGATTATAATAGTCTAACATTAGAAATCAACTATAGTAAGATCTAGGAAAGGAAAAAGAATGAAACCAAATAAAACCTGCTTAAAAATGCTGGATAATAGAAGAAATGGAAAATGAAATAAAATTGTTTGATTCAAACTTGAATGAAAGAACAAAAGGTCAAAATCGACTACACAAGCACAGTAGTTCAAACAACCTAGGTAGTATTGGTACAACGACAAATATATAAATCGTTAAAGCAGAATTGAGAGCCAAAATTAAACCCATCCACCTTTGGCCCACTGATCTTTGACGAAGGGCCAAAACTCATTAAATTGGGGCATGGGGGGTGGGGGTGGGCGGGAAGGGCGGAACAGCCTCTTTAACAAATGGTGCTGGCAAATATATATATATATTCATTTGCAGAAAAATAAAACAGGATCTACATGTCTTACGCTGTACAGAGTTAACTCAAGATAGATCAAAGACCTAAATGTAAAACCTAAAACCATGAAGGTTGTCGTCAAAGAAATAATAGGGGCAGATTTCACCCACCCCTTATCGCTGTCATTGAATGGTTCTGACTTAATACAGTGACACTGTAGGATGGATTGGAACAGGTCCACAGGGTTTCTGAGACGATCTTTATGAAGCCAACTATCTCATCTTTCTCTCATGGAGAAGCTGGTGGGTCAGAACTACCAACCTTTTAGTTACCAGTTCAATTCTTAATCCACTGCCTTACACGGGCAACTGACTGAAAAATTTAGGTCTTTGTACATTTCAGTCTAATATTGTACTTTGTCTTCTTGAACTACCTTTTGATAACTTTTGTTCAGGTTCTTAAGAAATGTTGTTTCTTACATTTGCTTTTGGTATTCTGCATTGAAGAAGAGGTTTCCATCGTTTCTGACATGTTTTGGGTTTTTTTCTCATCTGTCTTTTTAAGGACTTTGGTCTTAGTTATCTAGTGCTACTGTGGTAGTAATTCCATAAATGGATGATTTCAACAAACAAGTTTGTTTTTTCACAGTTTAATAGGCTAGAACCCCAAATTTAGGGTTCCAACTCAGGGGGGATGTTTTCTCCCTGTGTTGGCATTGGAGGAAAGACATTGTTTCTCCACAGTTTCTGTTCCTGGACAATCTCCATGTGACCATCTCTCTTCCCCAATATCTGCTTTCTAGTTTGCTTTTCAATCTCTTTTATATCTCAAAAGAGATCGACTCAGACTGTACTCTATAGTAATGCGGCCTCATTAACGTAACAAAACAAGTCATATCCAAATAAGATTCAAACCACCAATATAGAGATAAGAACTTACAACACATTTTTAAGAGACACAATTCAAACAATAACTTTCTACCCTTCCCCCGCCATCTCATGTTCATGCCAAATGCAAGACTCATCCACCTCATCACATCAGTGTTACATCCACTCCAATTTCAAAATCTCATCTTCTACATTAAAAATGGGGGAGGCTTTTTTCTTTTTTTAAAAAATGTTTGTTTTTGTTTCAATTTTTTTCTTGTTTGTTTGGTTTGTTACTGTTGTTGGGGTAGCTGGTCTTATGGGGCTTTGATTTTGTTATAATATAACCGCCACAGTAAACCTGAGTCATGCATCTCCTAGGAACTAGCAGATTCTGGGACCTCACTGAACTCTAACCCCAATCTAGGAACAGTTAATTCTGATGATGTGGCCTGCCTGATACTCACCTGCATGAAATGCACTGAAGATAAGGGTGCTACAGCAAAGTGTGATGAAGAAAGCAGATAGTGCCAGGCTATCAAGCGGATTAGCGGATTAGCGTCTGGGGTCTTAAAGGCTTGTGTTCAAACAATCAGCCATAGAAGCAAGGGGTCAGCTAAGCCCACATGGAAGAAACACCACGGCTTGTGTGATCCAAAGATGATAATAATAAAATTCAAATATGATGAAGGGAAAAGTATCAGAGCTGAAATTGTGAACACCCAATTTGTGGAAGACTGTGGAGGACAGGAGGCACCCAAAACCTCTCTGCAGAGTGTATTGTCAGATTAAGCCATAAGCAAAGGTATGGAATAGCTCTCCTATCAAACATAGATCAATGTAAGGCTGCTTATGCTGCATCAAACTTGATACTTGGTCATATGACCTCCTTCTTGACCCAACCTGAATTTGTACTGGGTGCAAGGATCTCCTGCTTATATCATGACTATAGACCAGGCATGATCTATGGGATGACATATGGGACATAATACATGAAGAAAGCAAAAAAAACCTCAAACACAAAAAACAAACATAAGTAGATTAGAATATATAGATAAATCATATACAGGTACTGTATTTACAGTACTTGCTAGCTCTAATAACTAAAATGATACTAAAAGTCCATTCTCATGATTACTATTAAATTTGCTAATTTCCCTGACAAACAAAACCACAGAGAATGACTTCAATTTACAAATTAAATATTTGTATGGATCTGGTCCAATGAAAAGTATCAGTCTTTCATGAAAAACAAAATGCAGATGTTATGTATCTACTCCACAGGATTTTAGAAGATAGGGAGCTGATTCAAGACTGGCTTTAGACCAAGCAATGGTCACATCTAACTCAGAAAAATTAGAGAATTCACAAACAATATCGAAAAAGAAATGTTGGACTCTTAAAATTTAAATTTTAATGTAAATTTATTTTAAATGAGAACTTCATAGTTTGCATATTTATATCTCTTATAATGAGTTTAATTTGATGAAATGCTACAACATAATACATGATTATGATTCAATGTACGTTTTTCCTACTGAAATTCAAATCTATATTCTTGTTAAAGCCTCAAAATTTTAACCCATATGGTTGCTTTTCATAAATTTCTTTCAGCAACAGTGATTCATGTGTTGCTTGATAATTCTGTTGTTTATATATTGATTACAAGCTATAATTATATTAAGTAAACTGAGAAAGCATGCCACAAACTGGCTTTAGCAAGAGCTATAGTTTTAGATATTTGTTTTGGAAATGCTGGACTGTATATCTGTATTTTATCTAGCAATATCTCAATTTCCTCAATAAGTAAGTCAGTAAATTGAATTTATAGTTTATTTTGTTTTTCCTCCCATCAAATTATGTGAATAAGAAATACTGTGGTCTCTTAACACAATTCTGTTTCCAAGAAAAAGAGCATTCAAGACTGTAAAATAATAGTCAGTAGTGACTTTGTCAAAATATATTTATTGTGTATCTACAGTGCATAAGGCACTTAGGGAAGACAGAAATATGAGAGATCTTCAAAAGTGGGTGGAAAATGTATACTATGAAAAAACACTGCAATGATTTAAAAAAAATTGGCACCAAAATAACTCATACTAACTTTGTTATAACATGTCTGGACAGGATCTAGTTTGAGGCACTGAAAAGGATAAGACATTGATTTCATGACTCTGTAACCCAACGAGGGACAGAAGGCAACAATCTGGGGAAATTAAGAATAGCATGGGGTTATCGAAGGTGTCCGTGAGGCATGCAGACATAGAGGTTCTGAGGTAGATTGGAATGTGTGCCGGGAGTCAAGACAAAAGCTGAGATTCAAATTTGGAAGTTGTTGACTTAGGAGTGAATGCAGTTGGATAAGAAAAGTAGGACTAATGAGAAGTGGACTACTCATTCTTAAAGCTTCGATCTATGTTTTGTTATGAATTTATGAATCAGCGCATCAATTCTGACTCATAGGGACTCTATAGGAAAGAATAGCATGGCCACATAGGGTCTCCAAGGTGATGGGTCTTTGCAGAGAAGGTGACCACATCCTTCTCACATGGAGCAGTTGGTGGCTCTAAATTACAATGCAGCTGAACACTTAACCATTGAGCCTTTTGGAAGTAGACTCTGGAACCTTAATTTCAGGTTCATCTTCTACTGTTTGCCATCGCCCTACACAACTAATACCTCTCCAGAGGTAGTCACTGCCTGCGTTGTGTGTTCTCATGACACTGTACCCCAACTGTTGCTTCACTTGAGCCCAATTGAGATTGTGGCACATTTAACACCTTCCCTCATGGAACTAGTCCGTGTCTTGTTCATCTTTATATTGCCAGCACCTAATTCCCTACATGGCCCACTGGACTCTGTCATTGTTCACCAGATGCTTGAATTCTTGGCTGTGATATTATTGGGTCCCACAGAGAGGAAATATTAAACAGCTTTTACCATAAAAAAAAAAGTAAAGAAATCAGTTTGAAAAGAGCCCCTATGAGAGAAACATGAATTCTGCTAAAATTGAACCAAGCACAGTTATCAAATTTATGGTGAAGCTTGGGTGGAAGAAGAGTGAAATCATTGATGCTATATGACAAGTTTATGGGGACCATCGGCCCACCCAGAATCAGCGGTTTACAAATGGACAATTCATTTTAAGAAGGGACAAGATGATGCTGATGATAAAGGCCACAGTGACATACCACCCACAACAATTTGCGAAGAAATAATTAATCTGCTTTGTGTCCTAATTGAGGAGGCCCGTCAACTACCAGTAGAAACAATAGCATCATTGTAACAATCTCAATTGGTTTAACTTACACAATTCTAATGGGATACTTCAAGTTGAGTAAACTTTCTGTGGCGTGGTGCCCAAACCGCTGCACCCAGATCAACTGCATCCAAGAGCAGTCAGAGCTTTCCGTGGACGTTTTAAGCAAGTAGGATTAAGATCCTGAAGTATTTCTTGGACGAATCTTAATAGGAGATGAAACATGGCTTTATCAGGATCGTCATGAAGACAAAGCATCATTAAAGCAATGTCTACCAAGAGGTGGAAGTGGTCCAGTCAAACGCAAACAGACCAGTCAAAGAGCGAAGGTCATGGCAAGTGTTGTGTTTTTGTTTTGTTTTTTATGATGATGAAGACATTTTGCTTGTTGTCTTTCTGGAGTGCAAAGAATGTTCATATCTGCTTATTATGAGACTGTTTGGGGGAAAGCTAGCTAAGACCAATGTGAAAAAATGCCCAAGAACATTCACCAGAGTTGTTCTCCGCCATAAAAACACTCCTGCGCATTCCTCTCATCAAACAAGTGCAATTTTAGAAGAGTCTCCAGGAGAAATTAGTAGGCACCACCCAACAGTCCTGATTTGACTCTGTCTTCTTTCTGTTTCCCAATCTTTGAATCGGATCCATTTTCTTCAGTTAATAATGAAAGATTATGTATTCACATGGTTCCATTTCCAGGACCCTCATTTCTTTCGGCACAGACTAAATTGTTGGTATCATCACTTACAAAAGATACTGTCTTGACCTTGAGAGAGCTTATGTTAAGAAATAAAAGTTTATATTTTAATCTTTTAAATCATTTTTAACAAAAATTTCAAAGTTCCCTCATATACTTTGTGCAATATTCTTTCTTTCAAGAAAAGTCCACTATTTACTTTATATGTATTTATTTTTACCATTTATGACTAGCATCTTACAACAATGCCTGCTACTTCTGAAAATATTAAGAGTTACATTGGTAGGATCATTGCTTTTATTTCATTTAAAATAGTCTCCAAAAACAAATCCCCTTTACATTAGGAAAAACACAGATGACTTAGGTAAACCTCTACTTCATTAAAACAAAGAGACATTTTATTGAAAGAAATTGGAAATCAAAAATTGTCAAAGCAGTTTCTTATATTTCCCAAAACCCACTGCCATCCAATTCCTACTCATTTCTTAATTCCTACTCATTCCTACTCAGTTCCTGCCATTGATTCCTCCTCATACAGACCCCATAGGAAAGGATGGAACTCCTCCTGTTGTTTTAATGTTTGGGAGTTTTTAAACTTTATTATTTTGTTTGTTCATTTGTTTTTTCCCTTTCTCTTTTCAGTTTATTGCATGAAGGAGTTACACTAGTCCAAGTTAAAAGTGGACCTCAAATGGTTATATGACTCAAGAGTAAGACAAAAGTATTGCTATACCATCACAGAAACATCTATGAAACAAAAATATCAAAAGATGAAACTACTATTTCTTCATGTATCCTGCCTCTAGGTCTATGTGAGAGCCAGCCCACATCTGGATGGCTCCTAAAGGATGGTTATGTAATTATGAGACAGACAAAAGTTTTGGGGTGCTCACCTCCTCCACGGCATTGGGAACCAGTTCTGAGTTGGAAAGAGAGTGTATGAGGGGGTATCCCCCCAAAGCAGGAATTTTTTTCAAAGCTATGTATTTTACAAAACAACCTTATCACCTTCAAAGTACTCTCCATTGCACTTAATAAATTTGTCAAATCTGCGAGTCCATTCTTTTTTAAATTTTTTATTCATTTAATTGGGGGCTCGTACAACTCATCACAATCCATACGTACATCCATTGTGTCAAGCACATCTGTACATTTGTTGCCATCATCATTCTCAAAACATTTGCTTTTTACTTGAGCCCTTGGTATCAGCTCCTCATTTTTTCCCCTCCCTCTCCGCTCTCTCCTCCCTCATGAGCCCTTGATAATTATAAATTATTATTATTTTGTTATATCTTACACTGGCCGACGTCTTCCTTCACCCACTTTTACCAGAGGATGTACGCTGATACAGATAGGAACTGGAAACACAGGGAATCCAGGGCGGATGATCCCTACAGGACCAGTGGTGTGAGTGGCAATACCGGGAGGGTAGAGGGAGGGCGGGGTAGAAAGGGGGAACCAATTACAAGGATCTACATATAACCTCCTCCCTGGGGGACAGTTAACTTTATTTCTTTTGGTATATTTATATAACCTTTTTACATTTTTAAAAACTTTTTATTGTAAATTAAGTGAACGTTTTACAGAGCAGGTCATAGTTTACGTTCCAACAGTTCCACAACATATTCTGATTTAACTGATCACTACAATTCCCACAATGTACCCTCACTTATCCCTCTGTTTCCCTGGGCTTCCTGTTTCCATTGCTCTTTCTTTCCTAACCCTCTTAACTGTGCCCTTGGGTTAATGCTGTCCTTTGGGAGAAATAAACCCCCAAATGTAAATGATTGATTATTTTTGACACAGAGATTAGTTTAGTCCCAGACCTGAAGGGTAAAGTCTTGAGGGCCCCACCAGTCTCTCTCTATCTAATGGGTGAGCCTGGTCTCGTTTGTGACTGTTCTTTTCCCATTTTTATGCCATTCCGCTTAGGACCAGGAGCCCTGGTGGCTATAGTGAGTTATGCATTGGGTTGCTAAGTGCAAGGCCAGCAGTTAAAAATCAGCAGCCAATCTATTGTACTCCCATAGAAAATTATAGTCTTGGAAACCCACACAGGCAGTTCTAATCTGTCCTCTGGGGTCACTATGAGTTGGAATTGAGTGAATAGCTACCTAGGACCTTCTAATGTGATCCTTGTCACCTGGCACCTTCTAATTTTTTGGGTTTCTGGTTTGTGGAGACTGATGTTTGTATGGTTGATTAATCTGTTGCACTGATTGTTTTCTTGCATTTAAAACATTTTTTGTCACTCTTTTTTCTTCTGGATGGGAAGAGATCGAGAGCTGTGTCTTAGACGATTGCTCTTAAGTTTTAAGATCCCACTTACTAGAAGAATACACTTTAGGTTGGAATCTGCATTTAGCCATGCAAAGACTGATTTCTGGCTATATTTCAACGGTCACTCCGTTTGATGCACATATTACAATTCAGGGTTTCTCACATTCTCAGAGACTGAATTCTAAGTGAATTACAAGTCTCAAAAACTTAGGGTGTGAGTGGCAGTGTCATGATGTACCCAGTAAAGGAAATAGGTAGACAGGGGTCAAATCATAAAGAGTCTACATTCTATACTCAATGGACTGTTATTCCAGGGGTTCGAGTTAGGAGCTCAAGTTTCCCAGGCAAGAGGTGATGAGAAGCTGAGTTTCAGAAGAGCCATTTTTCTGGATGGCACAATACTTAAGCACTTGACTTTGGGTAGTTCAAACCCAGCTTGACTTTGGGTAGTTCAAATGCAGTGGGTAGTTCAAACCCAGTCAGTGGCACCTTGAAGGTAAGCGGAGTGATCTGCTTCAAGAAGTCCACAGCTTTGAAAATCTTGAAAGTGGAGTTTTCATTTGTACACATGGAGTCTCTCTGTCTATGAGTCAGCATCAATTTTATGGCAGCTAAAAACAACAGCAATTTGCCTGTAGCACTGAGTGCCTTAAATGGTTAGGTGCTGGACTACTAATTAGAAGGTTGTTGGGTTGAACTCTCCCAGAAGTGTCTCAGAACTAAGGCCTGGCAGTTAGCCTGAAGAAGGGTCTGTCTGTAGAGATCGCATGGAATCCACTCCTACTCTGTGACACATCATGTCACCATGAGTTGGAACTGATTTAACAGCAACTGGTCAATTGGTAGTTTGACTTGAAAGGAGAGAACAGATCTAAGAGACATTATGGAGCAGACTTGCCAAGTCTTGGGGACTGAATGCTGGAATGGTGACAAAAGGCTTCCAGGTCTCCGGGTGGCTGAAGGTGCTACTCCTTAAAGAGAGAAGCCAGGAGAAAACCACACGGAACTGTTATTCTTTTGGGGTTTGAACTCATTGAGTTTGAAGTGATTTGGGGGATTGCAAGGAGAAATGCCCACTAGGCACTAGGCAGTCTGGTTTTAATTTAGTTTTTACTAAACTTTACTAAAGAGATCAGATTCATTACATAATTTGAGGCACTGGGTGATGGAGATATTAGACAATGTAAGACATGAAAAAATAATAATTTATAAATTACCAAGGCTTCATGAGGAAGGGC
>NW_022103896.1:69428129-69435754 GCF_000313985.2 Echinops telfairi | reverse complement strand
ACCCAAGGGGAGGGTATTGTTTGTGTCTCCACAGGGAAAGAGGGACCAGATTTAAAGCCAGTGCCAGATGAATGCAGCTTGTTGGCAGGGAGTGGGGAGACAGTGGAGGGGCCTGAGGGCTCAGTCCCCATACCAGCTACATGGACAACTGCCCCTCCCCCCAAGAAGAATTTACTTGAGAGGATGGTGCTGAAGCTGCAGCTAGGGGAGAGGGGCATGTTTGATCAGAGCAAATAGGACCAAATTAAGGGGGAGGAAGAGAGAGTGGAGCATATCCTAGCCCACCAGTCCTGGAGGATGATATCCCCACTCCGAACAGCCAATGCACAGAGTGGACAATATGACTGATCCCACTACGAGACATGCCATCCCTTGAAGGGCCAGGGTCCTAAGGGGAACAACACTGGAGACTCAGTGTCAGGACTGGCCTGGACTGACCCTGCGGCACCAAGGCAAACCATGAAAAGTGTGCGCCAGAGCAATCATGGGAGCAGAGCAGGGAGCCCCTGAGGGAGAACAAAGGACAGACTCTGAGGCCAGAGCATGGCACTCCCATCGGACCTGACTGAAGGACACGCCTAGAAATAAAAAAATCAGACCTTGATCTATTTAAAGGTTTTTCTTTCTTTTTAAATATTTTTTTCTTTTAATTAATTTATTCTTCTATGGGTAATTGGTTTTCTTTTTTGTTGTCATCGCTGTGTTCTCATTCATCACCTGTCTTGCTATGGCTTGATTTTTGGTGCAGACTATTATCTCTACAGATCTATCTAGATAAGATAGACTGGATGAAGAGTCTGGAGGAGAAAACAATGGGACCAATGGTTCCAGGGGGACACGGGAGAGGGGGGTCAGGTGTAAGAAGTGGTGCTGACCAACCCAGGGACAGGGGAGCAACAAGTGATCCAAAATCAGTGGCAAGGAGGGTGTGAGAAGCCTGTTAGGGGTTAAGCAAGGGCAATGTAACTGAGAGAAATTGCTGAAACCCAAATGAAGGCTGAGCATGATAGTGGGACAAGAGGAAATTAAAAGGAAATAGAGAAAAGAACTAGGTGACAAAGGGTATTTATAGAGGTCTAAAGACTGGAATGTACATATGTAAATATATTTGTATAAGCATGTGGGGAAACAGATCTACATGCATATATTTATAGGTTTAGTAATAAGGCAGTAGATGGACATTGGGCCTTCACTCAAGCACTTACTCAATAGAACACATTGTCCTATTAAATTGGCATTCCAGGATGCACACTTTCCCGACATGATTGCTGAAGAAAAATGTGTGCATGAGCAGGTGTGATGAAGAAAGCTGATGGTGCCTGGCTATCAAAAGATGTGGTATCTGGAGTCTAAAAGGCTTGAGGATAAACAAGCGGCCATCTGGTTGAGAAGCATCAAAGCCCACATGGAAGAAGCACACCAGCCTGTCTGACCACGAGGTGTAGAAGGGACCAGTTATCAGACATCAAAGTACTAAAAATCATATCAGTGGGTGCCCACCTTCCTGATATGATCACTGAAGACAGACGTGTGCATAAGCAAGTGTGGCGAAGAAAGCTAATGGTGCCCAGCTATCAAAAGATACAGTGTCTGGAGTCTTAAAGGCTTGAAGTTAAACAAGTAACCACCTAGCAGGAAAGCAACAAAGCGCACATGGAAGAAGCACACCAGCCTATGTGATCACAAGGTATCCACAGGATCAAATACCAGGTATAAAAAGACCCAAAACAATCATACCGATGTGAATGAGTGGGTCAGAGTGGAGACCCATAGGCCATCTATAGACAATTGGACATCCCCTCACAGAAGGGTCACAAAGAAGGGATGAGTCAGTCAGGGTGCAGTATAGCACCGATGAAACACACAACATTTCTCTAGTTCTTTAATTCTTCCTCCCCACCACTATTATGACCCTAGCTCTACTGGAGTATGTACACTGGTACAGATAAGAGATCTCAACCCATGGAATTCAGAACAGATAATCCCTCCCCGCCCACCCCCCCAGGAATAGTAATGGAAGTAGCGATACCAGGAAGGTAGAAGGAAGGTGGGGGAATAAGGAGAGAAAGGGGAATGGATTGCAAGGATGGATGTATAACATCCCCTTGTCCTGGGATATATGTATCTCTCTATATGAAATAATCCACCCACCTCCCCAGGGGGACAAACAACAGTAACGTGGGCAAAGAGAGATATGAAATAAGATATGAAAATATATAATAAATATATTAAAAGTAAGATATGAAAATGATAATAATTTATAATTTATCAGGGGTTCATGAAGGTTGGGGGGGTGAGAGAGAGGAGCTGATACCAACGGTTCAAAGAGAAATAAAATATTTTGGAAATGATGATGGTAACATGTATACAAATGTGCTTAATACAATTGATGTATGGATTGTCATATGTGTTTTAAGAGCCCCCAATAAAATGATTTATTAAAAAAGAAAAAAAAAGAATCACAAGTGAATATTTTCTGACTCACTTGCTTTGGACGTTTTCAAGAGGGATCAAATCACTGAAGGGAGACACCATGTTTAGTGTAGGGTGAGGTAGTGGAGACTAGAGAGATCCTTATCATGAGAAGGATTAGCATGGTGGTAAACATCCATGGGAAAGCATTTGGCAATTTTCGAGCTATATTTTAGTCTATTGTATATAAGGCCATCATGAATTAGATACAGATTAGCAGCTACCTATCAACCCACCATCTAACTACCACCTGTCCGTCCGTCCACATATCTATCCACCCCTATATCCATCCATC
Source organism: Echinops telfairi (assembly GCF_000313985.2). Lineage (NCBI taxonomy): Eukaryota > Metazoa > Chordata > Mammalia > Afrosoricida > Tenrecidae > Echinops > Echinops telfairi. The sequence continues at coordinate 69,432,987 of NW_022103896.1, read as the reverse complement.
CATCTGACTTTAAACTTTTTTTTAACTAATCAATATTAAAAAATAAATATATAAAACAAAAAGTAATCAGTGTCCCTGCCTTACCATGACATTTTAGCATGATGGATGTAATACTATATGTTTGTTTGTATATTTTGATCCTTTGGAAGTCCAAAAACCATTGTGACAACTAACATTGCCTCTACCCCTTAGGAAATAATTTTTGCCTCTTTGGGAACCGTATAGCCCTGTTGAGAATGTATGCTCTGGGGAACTCAGGCGCAAATCCTAATTATTCTGCTTATTAGCTGAGCGATCCTGTCCAAGATATTTAACCTTTCTGTGACCCAATTTCCTCTTCTATAAAGTGAATATAACAATAGCACTATCCTCATAAATGTTGTGAAGATGAAATAAATTTATATGTGAAATACCTAGCAAGTTCAGCATATAAGCATTATTATTTGTTCTTTATAAAACCTTTTCTCTCTTTTCTTTTGCTTAACTTTATTTTACCTTGTTACATTGGTCTTTGTGAATGCGCACTTTGTGTTTAGATATTTTACTGCTCCTAATTTAGAAAACCCTTCATTATTATTATCCATGATAGTTCTTCCTCTCATTGATATATAAACTAGCTTGACTGCATGCCAATTTCATTGAACTGTAATACATTTTAACAAATTAGGGAGGGGAGATGAAAAAGGAGGCATCAATATTCAAAGACTCTGATTTTATTTCCATGACTCATCTCCATCCTCTGTTCGCTTGATTATTCTTCAGCTGACAGCTTGATGTCATTTCCTCAGGCAGACTCCTAACCACCCTGATGAGTTAGAATTCTAAAGTATTGGCTTTTATACATTCGATTTGTTTTGTTTTTCTTTTTTAATCATTTTATTGGGGCTTCTACAGCTCTCTTTTCTCCTAATCATTTTATTAGGAGCTCATACAACTCATCATAATCCATACATGCATCAATTGTGTAAAGCGCATTTGTTATACATTTGACTTGCATGGTCACTAGATTAATGTTTGCCAGCCCAGGTGGGTTGGAAAGTTCATGAAAGCATCATATGTTTGAGTGTTTTTGACTTTGTATTACTTGCAGCTGGCACAGTGTGTCTGGCACTCATCAGGTGTTTAATAACTAGTTGTTAAATAAATAAATGAATTAGAAGGCAAGAAAAGGAGAGAGTTTGGATGGTGCATTCTGGCTAATGTGCTTGACTGCTTAGGTGAATAGTTGAAAAGTTCAGTCCCCCTGCAAGAATCTCAGAAGATTGCCTTGGTCATCCACTTTTGAAAGACCCGTCATTGAACACCCTATGGAGCACTGTTCTGACGTACATGTGGTTGCTATGAATTGGAAACAGCTTTGTGGCAACAGGTTTTTAAGAAAAGTTAAGAGATGAAAAAGCACAAGATGCTTTTGTACACTGGTTTAACTTGAGTGAAGAAATAATTCTCAGTATTGTTTCTCTGAGACCAAGATGATGAACAAGTTGTACAGAAGTATTGTTTCTGGTAAAATTTAAAAATGGTTATATTTTCCCAATAAAAGAAAAAAATACATTAGTGGATGAAATATTCTACTGATCACAATAGCAAGACAATGGAAGCAGCCTAAATGCCTAACAGTGGAAGAATGGATAAAGAACTATGGTCCATGCGCACAACAGAATCCTGTGCATCCCTCAAAAGCAGTGAGGAAGCATGAAGCACTCCGTGACATGGAAGAACATGGAACCCATTATGCTGAGTGAAGTCAGTCAACCACAAAAGGATAAATGTTGTATGAGTCCACTACTGTAAGGAGAAACACCAATTACAAAAATCTTACAATTCCCAAACAAAGGGGTAGAATGTCTGCCTATCAGCCATGAACTGTACATCATCTCCACCCCTGCACCTTCCGTTATGTGCATTTCATAAAAACCATTTCAAAAAAGAAGATCTCACATTGGCTGGAGTCACTCCTTCAAGAAGCGGGGAAGGGAGAAGACCATCCACTTGATGCTGTGCAGCACCGAGACAAGGCTGACCCGACAAATCAACCCGACCTCCACAGGAAGGAGAGGAGCACCTTACTGGAAAATCAAGACCAGGGGAGGGGAGCATCTACATTTCAGATGAGGTACCGATATTTCTGTTGGTGGGTATGGTGGGTAAATGGGGAGGAGCAACCTCACATCAGGAAGGGATGCTAAACAATAATTGTAAGGAACCCAAGAAGAGAATAAACCCAGTTCTATGTTCCTGGGTAGACACTTCAAATATGGTTCTACTGAGCCTTCAGTGACCCACACCATGGCCTAAGCACTGTGATGTCCTTAGACACAGGCCTTACACAGAACATGACCCTCCCCAAGGGCCACACAAGAAGGCCTCAATGTAGAAGCCTGACTGAACAAACTAGGCGCTACCTGAAAAATACCTGTACCCTTGGATTTAGTTTAGGAATAAAATAGCCTAATGGGAGAGGAAGCAAAGTATGGCCACCCCAAGACTGTGGAAATGTCGGACATTGGGACTTGGATGGGACCCCTGGCTTAGTGGGTGTCCAATGAAAGGGGACCTAGAACCACCATATATTTAGTACCTCAATGGTCCACTTACATTAATATGACAGGTATTAATCTAATAGGCAAGGATCTGTCTTGTAAAAAAAGGTACAGGGAATTTTCCCCTAGCACCAACCCCCATGCTCAATGTAAACAGAGCTCAATCATTTAAGAAATCAATCTGTACAAAGCAGCAAATCATGGATTGCAGCTCGCAATTGGACTATTCTTGCATAAACTTTTTCTATCAAACAGTACCTCATATTCTATGCCACAGGATAAATTATTGATGTTATCAATGAAATTGCCTTTTACCCCAGTGGGATGATTGACAATGTTGTACTTTTTTGTTTCTTTGTTGTTGTTATTGTTGGTTTTTGTTTTTGTTATAATAAGATGGCCAAAGTAAACCAGAGTCATTCATAACTCTGTGGACAAGCAGATGGATTCTGCTTAATTCTAGCCCGAATCTAAAAATAGTTAGTTCATATAACATGGCCCAGCTCAATACTTGCCTCTTTGAAGAGATCACTGAAGATAAGGATGCTACTGCAAAGGATAGTGAAGAAAGCAGATGGTACCTGGCTATCAATTGGAATAATGTCTGGGGTCTGTTTTTTTTACAACACGACTTAAAAAAAATCATTTTATTGGGGGCGCTTTAAGCTCTTTTAACAATCCATACATCAATCACATTTGTGCATATGTTTGTTTTTATCATTTTATTGGGGGCTCATATAGCTCTTATCACAATCCATACATCTGTTGTGCCAAGCACATTTGTACCTATGTTACCATCATCATTTTCAAAACATTTTCTTTCTATTTGAGCTCTTGGTATCAGTTCCTCATTTTTCCTCTCCCTCTCCCCACCTTCCCTTCCTCACGAACCCTTAATAATTTATAAATTATTATTATTTTTTCGTGTCTTACACTGACTGATGTCTCCCTTCACTCACTTGTCTGTTGCCTGTCCCCACATTTTTGCATATGTTCCCATGATCATTTTCCAATATTTTCTTTCTATTTGAGCCCTTGGTATCAGCTCTTCTTTGTTCCCTCCCTCCCTCACCCTTCCATGTGTCTAGGGTCTTAAAGACCTGTATTCGGACAAGTAGCCTTCTAAGTGAGGTGTCAACTAAGTCCACATCTAAGAAGCACATGTGTCTGTGTGATTCAAAGATGATGATGATAACAAAATCCAAATATGATGAAGGGAAAAGTATCAGAGCTTAGACTGTGAACATCCAATTTGTAGAAGACTATACAGAACAGTGGGAGGCCAAAATCTACCTGCAGAGTATCTAGTCAGATTAATCTTCTGACAGATCCCTCTAGATAAAGGCAAGGAACTCCAACAGCTGCATTATCAGACCGAGATTATTGCAAACTTTATTATGGTGTATCAACCTACAGTATAACATGATACTTGGTCAGTGGACCTCCTTCTGGACCCAACTTGCATTTGCTCTAGGCTCAAGCATCTCTCGCTTGTTCCATAACAGGAATTTCTTCTCTGACTTTTAAAATATTGTTGGTGGTCTTTTCTTTCTTTTTATTTTTGTCTTTATAGTATTATTTTCTTCTCTCTGCTTCATTTTGGTTTTGTTTTTTATTGTTTCTCTTAGGTTTCCCAGTGTGTGACACATGGAAGGAATGAGTGCATAGAGATAACAGCTGATGCAATGGCTTATCGGAGATGTTGGGGTGAGGAGAATTGGGAAGCAAACAATGAATGCAGGAGTGGGGAGGAAGCACTAAGCTGGTTGTGGTGATGTAAATACACCTCTTTCTAAAAGCAAGTTAACTATGGAAATGTATGATATGTTAATATAATATCAAGGAAACTATTAAAAAATAACTTGGCCACTTGCCATGGTGAAGGAGGAAGAGTGTGTGCTTAGGGGGCATTGAGTTGATGTCAACAGTGGTGGAATCATTTGGAAAAGGACATCAATAATGGTTGCACAACACGAAGAGTATAATCAATGGTACTGAGTTTTACATGTAGAAGTTGAGTTGGACAATGTTTTGTTGTGTATATTTTTACTACAATTTTTAAAATGACACAAATAACAATGAATATAAGGAAGAAGACAATGTTCTAGAATTGATTGTGGTAATGATTGTACATCCCTTCTTGATATGGTTAATCTATTGAATTATATGATATGTGGATGAAGTGCCAACAAAATGTTAAAAAAAAATTCAACTCTCATCTAGCTCAGAAGCAACAAAGCCCACATGGAAGAGGCACACCAGTCTGTGTGATCATGAGGTGTCAAAGGGATCAGGTATCAGGCATCAAAGAACAA
>NW_022103896.1:69413949-69427636 GCF_000313985.2 Echinops telfairi | reverse complement strand
ATTTATAAATTATCAAGGGCTAATGAGGGAGGGAGGCATGGGGAGGGAGGGGAAAAATGAGGAGCTGATGCCAGGGGCTTAAGTGGAGAGCAAATGCTTTGAGAATGATGAGGGCAATAAATGTATAAATGTGCTTTACACTATTGATGTATGTATGGATTGGGATAAGAGTTGTATGAGCCCCTAATAAAATGATTTTTAAAAAATTCAACTCTCAAGTAGAAAGAAAATGCTTTGAGAATGATGATGGCAACATATATACAAATGTGCTTGACACAATGGATGTATGTATGGATTGTGATAAGAGCTAGAAGAGCCCTGAATAAAAGTATTAAAAAAAATTCTACTTAAAGTTTTCTCCTACATGCTTCCTAAATATTTAAGGACTATTACAGTGTTTTTGTTATTGTTGTTGCTAGTAAGCAGTGATGAATAACAAAACATGAATATGTGACAAATATTTATTAAGAGAAAAAAATTAGTCATAGTTAATTAATTTGACAGCATGATTTCTAAGGACAAGTTGCTCATGGATATTGTAATACCAAAAACCAAACTCATTGCCATTAGGTGCCTGCTGACTCAGAGTGACCCCTGTGGGTTTCTGAGACTGTAACTGCTCATGGCAGTAGAAAGCCCCGTCTTCTTCCCCCCTCAAATAGTAGTCATGAATTAAATAAATAAACAAATGCAATAAGTTAATAACCATTATTGCTCCTAACAAGTACAATACCCCCTCAACTGCACAGAGAAGGTTGACCAGAAACAACCATTCACAAGAAAAATGTAAATTTACTACATCATCAAGATAACGTGCCTTATTATAATGTTGCAACTGCACAGAAAAGCCATCCGGGTGACTAGATGAATTTTTCGTTTGCTATCCAGTTGTTTTAGAGTTATACTCTTTTTAGAACCCAGAATCATCATGATAACTTTATATTATATGTGGACAGTTTTCTTTGGCTACAGACAAATCATCTAAAAACAATCTAAGGTTTAAAAATCACAATGACCCTAATCCTATTTGTTCATGAAAAATTCTCCAATTTTATGCTGTCCATTTCTCAGTTTTTCTGATTATTTTCTAATTCAAGGAATTTCTTTTCATTCATTCTTTCTTTTTTTTTTAATTCAAGCAATCTCTATTAAGAGTATATTATAGTTCAAAAAAAAAGTATATTATAGTTCAAAACTCCAGTTTCTTCTAGGGTTGATTTTTTTATTCTATATTTTCCTAAAATATTCATTTTACTCCTCTCTTTTATTTAACCATTGAATTATCCAATTTTATTTGGCTTTATACTAAAATAACCTAATATATTATACTGACCTCATCAAAGCTAGACATATGTATAGCATTTACTTAATTGAACCTTCCTGGCTTGTCTTATTCTATATTTAAGCCTGCATTATGCAATGCTATTTACTTGATTTATTGGGTTTGACTTACATGTTTTATAAATTGTGACTGTTGGTAAAATTTTAAAGAGATTGACTTGGCCTGATTGGGGAATTTTACATAGAAGATTCATTGCTGTTGAGGTTACATTTTTTTTAAGTATTCCTCTTAGTAAAGATCTTGATACAAGAGTAAATAACACTGACTTCCAGAAGCTCAGAATAGGGGTTTCTTCCAATATTAGTTTTTTCCTCCAGCATTAGAATTTGGTTAGAGTCTCCACTTAAGACTCTAAGAAGTTGGAAATTCTGTCACTGAGATGTTTCAGACTATCTGAATGGAGGACATTATGTGGATTATAAGTCTAAATGGTTTTCTATGTGGCCCTCTTTCCATCCAGAAATTTGGGCTTCTGCCTAAATTCTTTTTTTTCCCCCATGAGACTTGTACTGCTTTTTGAGGCTACCTTTATGTAAAGTAGGTAGAGTAATAATTACCTCATTAACAAAGTTTAATGTGGATTACTGTGCATAGGCCCTTTGATATCCTCTGGTGAAAGTGACTAATTTGATATAAATATTACTTTTGCATTAACTTGTGGTTCAATTTCTTGTTTTGTATGGATTTTGTTATATGCAGTAACATTTGCAGTGCTGCTTGCTGTGTGCCAAGCACTGTACTAAGTGCCAGGGAACCAAAACTGAATTAAACATAGTCCCTACCTATAAGGAGCCTACAGAGTGAGGCCGGGGGAGAAAGCTATGTGAAAAGTAATGCAACATGTATAGTTTATGGTGGACACATTCAGGAAGGACAGGAGACATGGTCTGGTCAGAGAAGAAGGACCAGGAATGTTCAGAGAAGAGATGTCCCTTGACCTGTCTGTTTTTTTCAAATCATTTTATTAGGGGCTCTTACAGCTCTTATAACAATGCATCCATCCATTGTGTCAAGCACATTTGTACATATGTTGCCATCATCCTTTTCAAAACATTTTCTACTTGAGTCCTTGGTATCAGCTCCTCTTTTATCCCCCTCCCTCCCCCATCCTTGTAAGCAGCTGATAATTTAGAAATTATTTTTATTTTCATGTCTTACACCAACCTCTGTCTCCCTTCATCCCTGTTTCTGTTTTTTGTTTTTTTTCTCTTCCTAGGGTGGGGTGGTTATACGTCAATTATTGCGATTAATTCCCCCTTTCCCCCTTTTTCCCCACACCTTCCCCCTAACCCCGTGGTATTGCTACTGCAATTATTGTTCCTGAGGGGTTTATCTGTCCTGGATTTTCTGTGTCCAGAGCTCTTATCTGTACCATTGTACATGCTCTGGTCTAGCCAGAATTGTAAGATAGAATTGGGGCCATGATTGGGGGGGGGGGAGCATTAAAGAACTAGAGAAATGTATGTTTCATCAGTGCTATACTGCACCCTGGCTGGCGTGTCCCTTCTGTGAAGAGATGTCCAATTGTCTACAGATGGATGTGTGTCTCCACTCCGTCCGACACCCCCATCCCATTTGTTTGCATCAATATGATTGTTTGTTCTGGGTCTTCTGTTGCCTGATACTTGATCCCATTGGTACTTCATTATCACACAGGCTGGTGTGCTTCTTCCATGTGGGCTTTGTTGCTTCTCAGCTACATGGCTGCTTTTTTATCTTTGAGCCCTTTTTATCTTTAGGCGCTATATCTTTTGATAGTTGGGCACCATCAGCTTTCTTCACCATATTTGTTAATGCATCTATTTTGTCTTCAGCAATTGTGCTGGGAGGGTGAAAATCACAGAATGCCAGGTTGTTAGAACAAAGTGTTCTTGCCTTTAGGCAGGGCTTGAGCAGAGGTGCAAAATCCATCTGCTACCTTAATATTTAATTTATAATACGTGTACATAGATCTATGTCCCTATTGTTATATAAAATATATTTACATATGTATGTGCCTATATTTATACCTCTAGAAATGTCCTTTGCCTCTTAGTTCTTTCCTCTGTTTCTTTTTACTTTCTTCTTGTCCCACCATCGTGTTGGACCTTTATTCGGCTTTCATTAATTCCTCTCAGCTACATTGCACTTGATCAAGCCCCACCAAGCATCCTACATCCTCTTCCTCATCAATTTTAGCTCATTTGTTGTTCCCCCTGTCCTGGGTTTGCTGGTTCCCCCCTTTCTTTTCCCCACCTCTCCCTCTCCCATGCCCCCTTGCCCAAAGCATTGGTCCCATTTTCTCTCCTCAGGGTTGTTTATTCTGCCTATCTTATATAGATAGGCATGAACTGTCTTATAAGGCTTGAATTAAATCCATCAAACAAGAAGGGGAACAGGACAAACAGAGATGTGCTATAAGAATTTGAATATCTGGCTCACATTTTTTCCTCCTTTTAATCCCGATTCACTTAATGGATTGAAGGTTTTAAGGTCTCAAGCAGTACTCATTGAAATAGGAGGTAGAGGAGAAACTGTAAAAACAGTATTAGGTCAATTGACAATTGACTGAAGAGGTCCTAGACCGTTGAGCCATGAGGTGTTTGTTTGTACTTATGCAGAGTATCCTGAAAGAGTCCTAGTGGTGCAATGGTTAAGTGCTCAGTTGCTAACCCAAAGGTCAGCATTTAAAGCCTACTGCTTGAACCTTATGGCAGCCTTGCTTCTTTAAAGATTACATCCTTGGGAATCCAATGGGGTAGTTCTATTCTGTCCTATGACTAGGTTTAGGGTACAATTCTAGGGGTAGGATTCTTGGGGTAGGATCACTGGATTACATGAGAGCTCAATTTCTTTTCTTTTCTTTTTCTTTCAGAATCACTGTAATATAGTATTTCTAAAATAATAACATGAGAACTTATGATTATCTCCAAATATAAAGTTGAAAAAAGAAAAAAACCAAATCCAAATCATCAACATGGTAATTTGTGTGAACCTGGGGCTGTCTTAAGAATCAATAAGATAAAACACAGCAATTCTATTTTTAGGGCACTTTCTTTCTGTGTGCAAATCACTAATGTCTTTTTTAATTCTGCAGATGGACTTTATCATTAGGTTTGATGATTCAAGATTACAAGGAATTAGCATACTGAAGCTGAAATCTAAATTTTGCAGATGTTGAGGATTTTACTCATTTCTTTCACTTATTAATGTCCACTTGTTTTGTTAACACCTTCAGTCAACATTTCTACCATTGAAGAGATTTTGTGCGAGACGTTGAATGCTGTATTATGGCTGCCATCTATAAATACAGTTTAAAATTAGATGCCGAAGACTTTCAATTTACATCCTGCCAACTGTTTTACCACACTTCGTGTGTGTGTGCGTGTGTGTGTGTGTGTGTGTGTGTGTGTGTGTGCCTGTTTGCCTGCCATGTTATCCTCTATAATGAGTGAGTTACAGTAATTGTAGCTGGAAAAATCATCATGCAAGGGGAAAAAAAGCTGAAAACCTGCCTTATTTTTAAATCAGTAAAGCTTCTGTCATTTTTTGGCTGAGTTACAGCTTCACAGCAGAGTCAAAGAGCCAGCAGAGTAAACGCCACGTGGGGAAAGGTTCACTTGAAGCATAAATTAACTGTATTTCATTTTCCCTTAATAAAGAATTTCAGTTTTTCCACAGTTAACTGTATAATCAATTTGCTCCCCTGCTGGTTTGCTAACTTGCTGTTGGCTTTACTTCAATAATATTGAACCAGGCCTGGAAGGAGAGACAGAGGGGGAGTTGACCTCAGAGAGAGAAACACAGGACTCAGTAGAACGTCGAGCTTCTCCTTCCGGGATTGTTGTTGGACCCTTTCTTCCCAGAGGACCTAAACATGTTGCACTCAGACCCTCTTCTCTGGCCACCTTACTTTCTACTGGAACATTCGATATGTTTACATAGCAGCTTTTTGATTCATGTTCGAGGAGAGGGTGATGCTGAACTTTTAAATCCTTCAACAGTTTTCTGCACCTCTGGGCTTTCAATCTGTGGAAGAGAGAGAGAGAGAGAGTGTGTGTGTGTGTGTCTACCATTAAAATATTCAAGACTTTAGAGTTCTAAGTAAGATAGCATTTCAAGCAAAGTTGGGTCCGTGAGTAATGTAACATAATTTTAAACCAAACAGGGCTGTGGAGTCAGCACTCTAATTGTAAAGTTACCCGACTGGACGAGCTGGAGCGAGCACAGAAAAAATACATTCTATCCTAACTGCTGATTTGTTCCTCTTGCCCTTCCCAGGCCTAGAAATTATACCCTATACTATGGGTTTGTTCACTAACTTACTTGTAATTCCACATTTTTCCCCCAGCTCTTTGGATTACAAGACACAAGTTAAACATACAAGACAAACAAATATTATCTTTAGTCACAGAATCACCAGACAAAAAGCACTTCAGAGCAAGCGGTCTCCACCCCTCCGCATTGCTGTTTCACCTCCTCATTCCTAAAGCTGCACTTCAATTGGACAGGGAGTTCTGCCCCCAAGCCAAACCACCAACTCTTTTATCGGCATACGTTCTGGGTGACTAAAATTTGATTTGCTCCCTAGATGGTTTAAGAGTCACATTAACTCTTGAGGTGCCTTCCAAACAGACCGTGGGAGAGCTTGCAGAACAACCAGCACCAGCACCAAGGAAAACCTAGTGGCCTTCAAATGGACGCTGACCCACGGTAGCTCAGCGGGTGCCAGAGTGTAACTGGGTTCCGCAGGGTCTTCGGGACTGCGTGTGGGGAAGTGGACCTCCAGGTCTTTTATCTGAGTCTCTAGGCAGACGCGAACCTCCACCCTTTCGCTCAGCCATTGAACATTTAATTGTTTGCACTACTTTATTAATCAACTTAGATTGTTTTCTATCCCACTTAGTTTTTCCATTTGAAGGGAAGGCCCATTGGAGTTGATTTTTCTGGGGGGAAAGAAACATTCAAATATCCCTTTCCTGCAAGTTATACTAGAAAGGGGGGAAAGGAAAAGAAAAAAGACAATGTGCTATTTAACACAACCTTTGCCCTCTGGAATCTTCCAGGTTTGCTGTAGACCCCAAACTATGCATGAAATGTAGCAGAGCATTCATTATTGTCCTGTCATCTGAACATAAATCTCTGGCAGCTGAGTCATGCTAGACTTCCTGAAATTTTTTTCACTAAACTGACCAAATTGAAAGAAAAAAAAAAAGGGTTTACTTAGCTTTAAAATCCGGGCTAGTTAAGAAACCCAAATGTATTAGAGTAAAAACAATTCATCTCTGTTTATAAGCATTCACAAGTTAATAGGAAGGTTAACGATGGAATTTCTCTTCGGCTATGGGTGACAATGACTTTTGGAGAAAAATATAATTAAGAATGGTATGTCTATTTGAAGAAAAAAATCTCTAGGGACTTGCCGCTGAAGAAGGATGTTTTGACTAAAGCCATTCAAGCCTTCTCCCTGCCATTTTCCCTCCTGGTTTAGACTGATCCCAGAGTTGATAGTCTCAATCTGAGCCATTTGCAAATGGTTGCCTGACTATGGAACAAGCCAGGACAAGTCTAGGCAATCATTTGAAAGAGTCTTTTCTAAAAAGATCATGTACCAAGCTCCCAATTTAGCTCATGTCCTGTCAATAATGGGGACCACACCCATTGTGCCCAGTCGTATGTCCTCCTCAGAGATTTAGCATGTGATTTAGCAAATACCAAGAAGATAATTGGCAAACATTTCCCTTGAGGCAGAACTGTTTTTAATCTTCTAATCCCTGGTGGAGGGTGAATGTAGATTCCAACTTCCCACTTTTCTTCCCAGAGCTGGTGGAAATGGTCATCCTTTGTTTGGCCTTTGGTCTTCAATTTAGTAGTATAGCTTGTTTTTGACAATCATTGATGTCCTTGTTCTAGCTGGATTTCTCTGTGAGAAGAATCTGTACAGGCATACTTGTGCTTTCAATAGACATGATTTCAATTTTATAGATATTAAGGTACAAAGAAATAAAATAGAAGTCAATGCTAAATAACTCTTCTTCCCCTCCAGAAACAGAAGCAAGAGAATTGTTTATAAAGCTTAGAGAAAGTTTATTGGTCTGTGTAGGGCACACGGATATTTCACTTGCACAAGAAATCCAGTAGTTTGAGAAGGCATGTCTTCAGATAAGCATGCTTGAAGGTAAGAAACTCCTCTTTCTTCAGCACAGCCACGCTGATCGCGAACACACAGGCACCGTACCCAAACCAAAACAGAAGAAAAATCAGAGCGCACAGACAGGAGGCAAACTAGAAAGAGGTGAAACTAAAGTTAAATTTTAGTGAACTACACCCCAGGGCTTTTTCTGTGATCAGAAGCATTCAGTGTGGCAATTGGCACAGAGAGAAATCTTAGTCTGGATAATGACTAAGAAAGAAATCACAAGAACTAGTTTAGGAGGGTTTTGAAATGGGGTTGGGGCAGGGGAGAGGGACCTACTTACTGTTCGCTTTCTGTTGATATTCAACACATATAACTAGCACTTAAATTGAACAAATTAGAGAGAGAGAAAAGTTTCTTGCTTCCACCTTAGCATGATTTTGCTGGGCATATAGAAAACAATATATGGCGCTGTTATGGTCGTACGATAAGGCACGTGTGTCGTATAATGAGATACGCTACCTGGCATTTTAAATTAAAGATAGATTTCCCAAGTGACGTCAACTAATACATCATGTGCACGCTGACGATCAGCTTCATGGCCTTTATCAAGAGTCTCACCTCTGCCCAAGAAATTGTCAGGGGAAAGAAGACGAAACTGCAGCATCTGCTCCCCATTTATTCCCGTATTAATTATTTAACAAATATTTGTTAAGCACCTACTGAAAGTATTGGGCACTATGAAGTATTGTATCAGTTAGGGCCCCCAGAGGAAACAGATGGCTCATTCAAATTAGGATCATCCAAGGGGAGTTTATTTATGAAAGACACTAATTTCAAAGGTGTGGGTAAGAAGGGAGGGTGGAGGGAGAGCGGGCTAACATCTGAAGGGACCAGGAGAAGGAGAAAGCAGGGGACTCCGTCAACTGATTTTACTCCCCTTCCTCCCCTAATGTCCAGTCAGGGTTCCCAAGCCACGGAACACATTGGAAACTGGAAGGCCTTGGAACCTGTGGACACCAGCCACACAGGCTGGTACAGAGGACTAGAACTTGGACGGAGAGCAGCAGAATCCGGAAGGGTAAATGTAGGGCATCCAGCAAAGGTTCAGAAAGTAAACAGGAATGCTCCCCATCCTTGTAGTCTTTACTCTCTTATTAGAAAGTGGATACAGTCTCCCTTCACCTTGTAATCGGCTCCCCTTTTCTACCCCGCCTTCCCTCCAGCCTCCTGGTATCACCCCTCTCATCACTGGACCTGAAGGGATCATCCGTTCTGGATTCCCTGTGTTTCCAGGCCCCATCTGTACTAGTGTACATCCTCTGATCTAGCCGTATTTGTAAGGTAGAATTGGGATCAGGGTGAAGGGAGATGTTGGGCAGTGTAAGATATGACAAAATAATAATGACTTGTAAATTATCAAGGGTTCATGAGGGAGAGGGGAACAGGGAGGGAGGGGAAAACTGAGGAGCTGATGCCAGGGGCTCAAGGGGAAAGCAGATGTTTTGAGAATGATGATGGCACCAAATGTGCAAATGTGCTTGACACAATGGATGCATGTGTGGATTGTGATATGCGTTGTACAAGCCCCCAATAAAATGATTTAAAAAGTGGATGCACTCACATAGGACAAGAACATTAAGTGCTCTTGTTGTTCAGGTGTCCTTAAGTGGCTGACTTATAGCGACCCTGTGTACATCTGAATGAAGCACTTGCCCGGTCCTGGGCTAGCTTTACTATTGTTATGTTTGACCACTATGTCAATCCACCCTCAAGGGGCTTCCTCTTTTCCACTGCCCTTCTGCTTTCCCAAGCATGATGACCTTGCCCAGGGACTGGTCTCTTCTGATAACGTGCAGGGCAATCTCGTCAGTCTCGCTTCTAAGAAGCATTCTGGCTGGCTTATTACATAAGTACTGTTAGGTAAATACAAACCAATAACCAGTTTCAAGTTGGGTCAGTATGAAATGCAAGGAAGTACAACAGTGTAAAAGTTGTCATTTTAACTACTTTTAAATGTACAATTTGGTGACATTGCTTAGGTTCCCAAGGTCACGCAACCATTGCTACTATCATTTCCAAAATTTTCCATTACCCCAGAAGAGACTTTCTGCCAACTGCACACTGACTCCCGCGACCTCCTTCCTACAGCTCCCATAACCTCTCAATTACCTTCTGCCTCTATGAATTTGCCTATTCTAGATATCCTCTGTGTGAAATCAAATCACATTTGTTCCTTTGTGTCCTTTTGTATCTGACTTATTTCACCTCAGGTTTTTAAGGTTTATCCAGTCATAGCACATGGGAGAGCATCATTCATTTTTATGGCTGAATAATAATCCTCCTTCATATGTTTGTACCATAATTTGTTTATCCATTTGTCTGTTGATGGATACTTGTATGGTTTCCACCTTTTGATGTCTAGTTTTCTGTCTTAGACAGTACTTTTAATTCTTTTAGGCATTTACCTAAAGAAAGTGGCATCAGGATTGGGGGAAGGCTTATTAACACCCTACGATATGCAGATGACACAACCTTGCTTGCTGAAAGGGAGGAGGACTTGAAGCACTTGCTGAAGATCAAAGAATGCAGCCTTCAGTGTGGATTACAACTTAATGTAAAGAAGGCCAAAATTGTCAAAACTGGATCAATAGGGAATGTCATGATAAATGGAGAAAAAGTTGAAGTTGTCAAGGATTTTTTTCTTGCTTGGATCCACAGTTAATGCTCACGGAAGCAGCAATCAAGAGATCAGAAAAAATGTGTTGCACTAAGCAAGTCTGTTACACAGGATCTCATTAGAGTGCTGAAAATCATGGGGCTTACTTTGAGGACTTAGGTACTCCTGACTCAAGCCAAGGTATTTCCAGTTGCCTCATACACATGTGAAAGTTGGACACTGAATAAAGAAGACCAAAGAAGAATCAATGCATTTGAATTGTGGTTCTGACCAAGAATATTGAAAGTACCATGGACTGCCAAAAGGACCAATAAATGTGTCTCTGAAGAAATACAGTTAGAGGGTTCCTTAGAGAAAAGAGTGGTGAGACTCCATCTTTTATACTTTGGTTTTGTTCTCAGGACAGACAAGTCCCTGGAGAAGGACATCATGCTTGGTAAAGCAGAGGGACAGCCAAAAAGAGAAAGGCTCTCAAGGATTGACACAGTGGCTGCAACAATAAGCTTAAGCAGAGGAACAATGGGGATTCTCTTGTAGAATGAGGGTCAAACTTCTTGATGCAGAAGTTCCTCTACTTAACAAATATGTCCCTTAGCTAGCTCTCAGACTGAGGAGCAAAACTATAGAACCATTAACCTACTCTTAATTCAGGAGAAGGCTAGACATTTGAGAATTGAAATGCCTAGCATAGTACAAGAGGGCGCTGCTAAAACTGTGGTGACAAGACCCCTCTGGTGCTCTGTGTTCATCCTGCACTCAGATGGGCACAGTGCTAGAGCAGTGACAGGTAGACAGCAAAAAATAGTGGGTAGTGGCTAAGGGATTCCCCTAGACTCTTGCAGAAATCATTGCAGAGAGGCTTTGCCTTCTTCACGTGAGCAGTGGAGATGGCGTTCATCTATTTTTCACAAAGATGCCTGACAGAAGATGTATTTACCTGGTTCTAAAGCTTAGAAGATGAACTCATGCTCCTGCTTAGAGGAAATACTTAAGGGAGCTATAAATTTACCAAGCTATACCATTCTTAGAGGGAGAGCTAATAACAAGCCTGCTTTCCCCCTTCCTTTTAGATCAAGGGTTGAGTGAGAGGGTTCTTTATTAAATACAACTCCCCGAAACCTCAAGGAGATCCACTCGGCGGGCATCTATTGTGCCTCAACTTGCAACACCACCTTCTTGCTCCTTTCTTCCTCCTTTTCATCAGGCACGTTCTCTAATCTTAACAGCACAAGGTACCAATAGAGGCAAACACTGGATTTGACCTTCAGTGACCTTCAAAGGGTGGAGGAAGAGACATGTTTAGGAAATGCTAGAAAACAGTATGCTTTAGACAAATAGGAGGCCGCCCCAGAAAAATGCCTGATGAAATGCTAAGCGAGGAAGTAGTACAGGAGTAAATATTGTGCATTTAGAGTGTGCGATTACTGTGGCATGAAAAAACTTGTGAATGGTTCATATTTCCTTTAAGGTTCCTCATTTTGAAGGGCTCCTCGGGGTGCTTTCACTGACAGTTGAAATACGCTGCCCGTTGATTAGGGCTTGAAATTAGTTTTGTTTTGTGTAATTGTAATCAGACTGGATCTGCACTCTACAATTCTAACACAACCTACCTCCCACTCTCCAAAGTGGGTAGCCTTTTGGCATTTGTGGTAACAGGATTTGACCTAAAATACATTGTTTATATAATGCCCTATATTTAGCATCACATGGAAAAGTTTCCCAATAATGAGGTTTTGGAACACAGTCAATTCACAGGAATCAAGTCATAGTCATGACAGCTCAGCAGCTCTGAGCTCCTCTTGAGAAGAGAGTGAGTGACAGGATGCGAAACTAGCACTTGTGCAAGGAGCCCAACTGCACCCTTCAAAACAGTGCTGTGCATCCTCCTTCTAATGGCCTGCTTGGTTCTTTGACCTTTCTCTGAGGGAAATGTCCTTAAGAGTCCCTGATCTGCCCACCTCCTCTCTCCTCTACAACCTTTTGTTCCCTCTCAAAGGTGGTTACAGCCCATCAGCTCAGAACACTGATCTCAGATCACTGGCAGGCTTTAATTTTTACGTTGGCAATTGCTTCATTCCTTTCTGAGAAACCAAGCACACCTGAAGGAAAATGAGCACAAGTTACCACCAGCACCATCACGAACAAAGCAAAAATCCCCTAACCTCACAGTCCCAGCGAAACCATTCCATGGGACAAAATTCCTCCCTTGACCTCACTTTGCAGGGATTTGGGGGACAGGCGTTGTGAGCACTCCATACGAAGGACATTCTGGCACAGAGAAATGAGAAGTTTTCCTTTTTCAGGTGTGGTTTTTAGGAATAGAATTTTCCATACTGGATTAGATCATTTTTCCATCAAGACCAATATCCTGCTTAGCTGACATGAAGTTAATGATGGTGAAATGCTTTGAAAACATAAGTATGAGCAATAATAAGCTTGCATACTAGAAACTTTATGGCCTCCAGCCCTGGTTCATAAAAACTTTTTCTTTTTTTTTTAACAAAAAGAGCAGCGAATCCAGAGAAGACAAAGCAATCCAAGTTCAGCTTCGTGCTTTGTTTTACATTATATGTGACTTCAGTAAATAAATTAATAACATTTTTTTTTTCTTTTAAGCCTAGAAGTGTTCAGTTAAGGGTGTTTCCAGAAATTGGCTAAGCATGTGTTTTGTGATACTCTTGAAAATGTGGACGTGTTCCTTGGGTCTGCCTCTGAAGGAGTATTTCTTTGAGTTGTATAGCTTTACACTTGCACGCAGAGATGAGCCATTTTCTGTCAAGATCTGTTTACCTTGTGTTTTCCTCAGGTTGGTTGATTTGTTCTTGAGTGCTGAGAAGAACTTTAACATAAACTAAAAAGTACAGTGTTTGCTTTTTTACCTTAAGTGTTGTTTATCGAACAGCTTTTTATAGATTCATGGTGACTGAAGAATGTATCAGACTCATCAATGGATTAAAGCTGCTTTACTTTCCACAAAGGCGGGGGGAAACACCCTATAACAACACGAAGCTCCCGATGGAGAAAAACCAGATGGAATCCTTTCTGTTACTTTAAAAAAGGGGCCCTAGGTTTTTCTATTTCTAAAGTTTTCAGATAGCTTTACTCTCTGCTCTTTATATAATTAGGATTTGTGTAGCTCACCTGAAGAGCATTTGCTGTCCTGAATATTTCATAGCAATTACGATTTTCATGCTTTCTCCGCTGAATTTTACTAGGGGTCTTGAGATACTTTCTAGAGAACACCTCACTTATATTTCCAAACATTACTGTATCGCAGAATTTATAAAACACTTTTAAAAGATTGCCAACTTTTTTTTGGAAGTTCCATTTAGTTTCTATTTCACAAACTCCAATGTACTCTGTGTGCAAATATCTATTGTGATTTTATGGTTGAAGTAAGTTAGGGACCATAATAAGCATTGTCGTCCTGGGTTGTGAAAAGGGGCTAAGACGAAAACACATCCTTGTGCGAGTCTTCAAAGCGTCATCGTGGTCCTAGCATTGAACCTTTCTGGGCCTCAGTCTCTCCCCTGTAAAATGAGGGGCTACC
>NW_022103896.1:69403924-69411798 GCF_000313985.2 Echinops telfairi | reverse complement strand
ATTATGAGAGGGATATCAGTAATGGTTGTACAACACAAAGAGTATAATCAATGGCACTAAATTTTATATGTAAAAGTTGATTTGGAGAATATTTTGTTGTCTATACTTTTGCCACAATTAAAAAAATAATTACACAGATAACAGTGAGTACAAGGAAGAAGAAAACATTCTAAAATTGATTGTGGTAATGATTGTACAACTCTCCCTGATTTGATTCAACCACTGAGTTGTATGATAGGTAGATGAAGTACCAATAAAACGGATAAATAAATAAATAAAATGAGGGGGTTAGATTTGATATTGAAAGAACACTAACACTCTATGTAGCTAAACTGGGAGGAGCATTTTAACAGCAAGAAAACTATTAACAGCTCAGCGTAACTTGTCCACCCCAATAAGGAGAGGTAGCTGGCAATGACCAGGTAAAGGGGTCCGGGAAGGCAGTAGCACCAGGAAGAGACATCGTTGGGAATCAGGGTTCTCAATGGACCTGCCATGCAATGTACGTTGTTGAGAAGAGTGTTCTTTGCTTGCAAGCACACACACACACACACACACACACACACGCATTGGGATGTGGACAAAATTAAAAGTTCCAGTTAATACAGTGAGGAAAAAAATGGGTCAGGCCCACTGTCTCCAGCTATGTTATTAGTTATGATTAGATCTCTATGGTTCATAATTTTGAAAACTTATTTTAACCTACTTTCCAAGGCCAGCATAATTTACTAATAGGTTCATAGCTATAATTGTGAATATACAATGCCAAGCAATAAATTCAACTCTTTTCAGTTTCCAAATTAAGTGACACCACCCAATCACACAATGGAAATGTTTTTCTGGCTATAAAAGTATTAAGTGTTTTACTAAGAAAATTTTTGAAAACAGGGCAAATTATCCCATGTAAAATAAAGATCAGCAATAATCCCACTACCCAGAAATGAATAATTAGCATAATAATTTCAGTGTTTCCCTTCAGATTTTTTTTTCATGGACATATATACAATTTTTATTTCCAAACACTGGGATGACATTGTACGAGAGTAGGTCAAACAGTATTGCTACTAAGGTTTCAGTTTATCCATGCACAGGTTTATTCCAAATACAGCATGTTTTAACATATCTCTGTGATCCATCAATGGCTGCAGAGAAGTTCTCTCAGTAATACCCTTGTTTTAGTTCTAGTAGGGTGCCTTCAAATAAAAGGTCCTATCAAAGCAGTGGCTTCTGAGGATAACTCCTGGGCCAGTTAAATTCAAGGCAGCTCAGTCAGCCCGGAAGGTCTGGGTGTCTGATTTGGGGGATTCTAAAGAGGTAATATTGATTTTCTTGAAGGACACAGAGAAATCATGAGGACTTATTATGAAATTTTTAGAAAATTAAAACTGCTTTGGAGAGATTTGCATCTTTTCTCCATCACGACCATTTATTCGTTCATTCTTTGATGGGAGCAAAGACTTTTCTTTGAGAATTTTGGTAAGAGATCTCGTCTTGCCTCCCAAGGCTTCTTTTTGTTTTCTGAAACTCAAAGGGCACACAATGTGAGTGCCTGGAGGGTGGCCCACTGCCGTTTCCAGGTGGTGGACAGACTCCTTTGAGGGAGGGTCTGAGAGATGCCAGCAGCACCTTCGGAAGTGCATAGCTGCAGATGGAATACGTGCCAGGAAATAATAGCTACACGACTTGATAGTTTTATTTAAAAAAGGAGGTCTATGATTTCATAGTGATACTTTTTGGGGTCTTTTCACCCTTACATGAATTCTTTATATGCAGTGCAGTTCACTGTGATTGCATCATTGTACCACACAGATGTTACATTCTTGAATACTGGTTTATTAAAACCTTTTTAAAAATTTTTTTATTTTTATTAAAACCTTTTAAGAATCAGCGTCACTAGTCTACTTTTCTACTTTCTGGACATTCCAACTTTTAGTTTT
Organism: Echinops telfairi; assembly: GCF_000313985.2. NCBI lineage: Eukaryota > Metazoa > Chordata > Mammalia > Afrosoricida > Tenrecidae > Echinops > Echinops telfairi. The sequence continues at coordinate 69,409,861 of NW_022103896.1, read as the reverse complement.
CTTTCATGTTTCACCCTATTTGGTGTTCTTTTTGTGTCCATGTTACTTCAGTTATATCTATGACAAGCCTACTCATGTAAAACTATTTCTACCTCTGTTGCTGACAAAGGGGAAGAAACCTAAATGATGCCCTAGGGAACAGTGTTCCTGAATGATAAAATGCATCAGCTGCTTAGTGATGCTTAACTAAGTTCACATCTTGCCGCTCACCCACACAGCACTGTTCAGCTTGTCCTTTACGTTCCCCTCTGGGCTCTGTCACTGACTGGCTCAATTGCCACAGGCATGACTTTAATCTGGGTTCAGCTTCTTCATCCTGCTCCCATAAAAAAGTAGACCTTCCCACACTGGTATATTTTACACAATAATTTATAAAGATTTTTTTTCACAAACATATATTCAGTGGTGTTTCTATTGGATAACAGGAGATAGTTGAAGGAATTGAGTTGGAAAACCACGGTTTGGTCTTTATTTTTTAACATAAACCATTGCATATTTGAGGATTGATTGCTTTGTTCCTTACAAGGCCCTGTAATCTCATCATTTGCAGAGTTCGCATCTGGTTCTCTGTGTGGTATTTGCTATTATAATCCCTCCCCCACCCCAGATTTATTGACTGTTACCTTATGCTTGGCTTTCTTGCCCAATTGTAGTTTACTTACAATTTTATATTCTGGGACTTTGCAGATCTAAGCCAGCCAGCTGGTCATTAAAGAGCTGATATGCCGTACCATTGATACCCTGAGAAATATGATCTTCACATGAACTCTACATTTATATGGGTGGGGGAAATCTCTCGATAAAAATGGAAAGTAATTGCTACTTAGTTAGATGCTGGGCAATCTCTAGGCAGTTTCATTCTTTTAATTTTCACTGAAAATAATACAACGCTGGCCTTTAAAATCTAGCACCCTCAGACTTTAAACTTTTCAGTAGATTTCTACCTCTTGGTCATATAGGTTGTTAAGTATAGATAGACAGGAAAAGTATACACAAAACATACACATAGATTTTTTTTTCCAAAGAAATAGTGGAACCAATTCAAGCATTTATTTGGCAAGTGATAGTTTGTTTCAATCACTATTTGGTTGCTTTAAGATTAACTCGTCCGACTAAATTCAACTGAATCATTGGTTATGCACTAGTCATATGTAAGTATTCTTAGGTAGGTGGATTTCAGTGACTACTTTCTGACACCAACCCTATTTGCCGTGGTGTTAATTTTGACTGACAGTAACTACCAGATAGACTAGAACTGCCCTCATGGGATTTCCAAGGCTGAAAATCTTTACAGAAGCAGGCTGCCACATCTTTCTCCCCTAGAGGTACTGGTGGATTTGAACAGCCAACATTTCAATTAGCAGCTGAGTGCTTAGCCCCGGAGTGCCCAGGAAATTGGAATTATGGTGTTGATGAAGAAGGCTGAAGGTACCATGGGCAACCAGAGGAACAACCAGATTTGTTTTAGACACGCGATCCGGAAGGACCAGTTGCTGGAGAAAAGCATCAGGTTTGGTAAAGTGGAGGACCAGCGAGAAAGACCTCAGGGAGAAGTCTTCTTCTCCCCGCTCCCCCAAAGGCTCAAAGAACATTGAAAAGAACAACTTGAACTCCCTTGAGGATGCCCAAACTGCCAATTCAATGCTGCGTAAATCGGAGATTACAAAATTCTTTAGTGGAAGAAGTAGAGAGATGAAAACACCACTTTCAGAATAGACCTAGATGTATAGCACAGACCTAAATGGACAATGGATTGAGAAACAAAAGCTTCACATTTTCATATTTTTGTTTGAAAAAAGGTTTCTATGCTTTTGTAGCAATACTTTTGGATTTAGCATACAGATTCGGAATTAAACTACTTGTTACTATTTCCACTAATTCTGCCTTAGCCCAGGCTAATGTCATCATTTGCCTTAACCACAATAGCCTCTTGACCAGTCTCCTTCCTTTCAATTGTGTTGGTCTCCAATAGGCTATCTTCCCCATACAGGATCCAGAGTGATCCTTTTAATATGAGACCTGAAGCATGCTACTTTTCTCTTCCAAATCTTCCAAAGGCTTTCCAAACCATTAAGAATAAAATATGAACCACAACACCTTACCACCTGCCTCGATTCTCCCTCTACTCCTCCATTCTAGCCATTTGGCATGCTCTTTCTTAAATATAAGTATACTAAATGAGAGAAGCCAGAGAAAGAAGGTCACATATTGTTTGAGTCCATTTGTTTGAAAGATCCAGAACAAGGAAATCCTTAGAGATTGAAAGCAGCTTTAGTTGTGGCCCACGGCTGGAGGCAAGAGTAAAGGGTACACCCCTGGTAGGGAGTGTTAAAAAAAAATCTTTGGAACTAAACAGTCATGACGGTTGTATACCATTGTGAATATACTTAATGCCACTGAATTGTACATTTTAAAGTGGTTACACACCTATGTCAATAAATATACATATCATAAATGCCTAGTCACTTGAGCAAAAACATCCCCCTCTGTGAATTCTTGTAGTTAGTCCCATACCAAGTATGTTGAATTCTTTCCATGTGTCAAATTATGAGATAGGCGGTAAGAAAAGGAAATAGCCCTTTCATTTATGTTGTATTTTGAAAGACCTTATGTTGCTATCTCATTGATCTCATTCCTAGCTTCTGCTCTCAAGACATTTATAACCGTGTTGTTGTTAGGTACTGTCCAGTGACCCTGTGCACAACAGAATGAAACACTGCCCAGTCCTGCACCATTCCTGCAGTTGTTCCTGTGCCTGACCCCATTGTTGCAGCCAGTGTCAATTCCTCTCACTGAGCGCCTGCCTCTTTTTCGCTGCCCCTCCACTGTACCAAGCACGGGGTCCTTCTCCAGGGACTATTCTCTTCTCACAATATGTCCAAAATATGTAATACAAAGTCTTGCCAACTTTGTCTTTAAGGAGCCTCTGGCTTTAATTCCTCCAACACAGAGCAGTTTGACATTTTAGCAGTCTGTGATGCTGTCAATATACTTCTCCAGCACCATAAGTCGAATGCATAGATTCTTCTTCAGCCTTCTTTATTCAATGCCCAACTTTCACATGCATACAAAGTACCAGAAAATATCAGGCCTGGGATCAGGCACACTTTAGTTCTCAAAGTAATATCCTTGCTTTTCAATACTCTAAAGAGTATTGAAATCTGCAGCAGATTTACCAAATGTAACATTTCTTTTGATCTCCTGACTGCTGCTTCCATGAGCTCAGATTGTGGATCCGAGCAAGACAAAATCCTTGACAACTTCAATCTTTTCTTCATTTATCGTGATGCTACTTATTGGTCTAGCTGTGAGGCTTCTGATCTTCTTTATCTCGAGTTGTAATCCACACCGAAGTCTGTAATTCTTGATCTTCATCAGCAAGTTTTTTCTAAAACTATAATTGATTTATAATCTAATTGTGGTTTAAAAAAATGCACACATGTAAAATGACTACAGACTAACAGAAAAGGATAGAATTAAGACAAAATTGCTTGGTTGGAAAAAAAATATCATAAGAATTGCGTGCTGGGCAGATATGGGCTCCAAATAGTATTTAGGGTTGATTCCCCAGAATGTTAGTGAATTTCTATACTGCGTTGTTCCTTGAATGTAAATGTGCTAAGATAGATTGAATGCTCTTAAAGATTTTACAATCTAGTAGGAAAGATATATATATTTAAATCATTTTATTGGGGGCTTGTACAGCTTATCACAATTCATACATACATCCAATGTGTCAAGCACATTTGTATATATGTTGCCATCATCATTTTCTAAACATTTTCTTTCTACTTGAGTCCTTGGTATCAGCTCATTTCCCCCTCTCCTTGGTCCCTCCCTCATAAACCCTTGATAATTTATAAATTATTATTATTTTCATGTCTTACACTGACCGATGTCTCCCTTCACTTACTTTTCTGCTGCCTGCCCCCTGGGAGGGGGTTATATATAGGTCATTGTGATCAGTTACCCCCTTTCCCCCACACCTTCTCCTTACCCTCCTGGTATTGCTGCTCTCATTATTGGTCCTGAGGAGTTTATCTATCCTGGATACCCTGTATTTCCAGCTCTTATCTGTACCAGTGTACATGCTCTGGTCTATCCAGATTTGTAAGGTAGAATTGGGGTCATGATAGTCAGGGGAGGGGGGTGGGAATCATTAAAGTACTAGAGGAAAGTTGTATGTTTCATTGGTGCTGTACTGCACCCTGACTCGTCTCTTCCTTGTGAGCCTTATGTAAGGGGATGTGCAATTATCTACTGATGGTCTTTGGGTCTCCACTCCACACTTCCCCTCATCACATAGATATGATTTTTTCTGGGTCTTTGATGCCTGATACTGATCTCATCGACACCTTATGGTCACACAGGATGGTGTGGGCTTTGTTGCTTCTCAGCTAGATGGCCACTTATTTACCTTCAAGCCTTTAAGACCCCAGATGCCATATCTTTTAAGAGCCAGCAACTATCCACTTTCTTCACCACATTTGCTTATACACCCATTTTGTTTACAGCAATCTTGTTGGGAAGGTGAACATCACAGAATGCCCGGTTATTAGAACAAAGTGTTCTTGCATTGAGGGAATTCTTGAATAGAGGCCCAATGCCTGTCTGCTACCTTAATACTTAACATATATATATATATATGTACATAGATCTATTCCTCTATCATCACATATAAATATATTTACATATGTACATACCTGTGTTCCTCTATTAGTAGGAAAGATATTAAAGTACGACAGAGAGGGACTTCAGGGAAGATGGTGACGGAGTGACATATACCAAAGAGACTCCACAGAATTCAGCCCAGAAGAGTTGATTAGAGGGCAATTCAACACTGCTGGAATGCAGGAGGGGCATCATAAAGATAAGTAGGCACAGACCCATGGGGTTTTGAGGGGCTGGGGGCTTTTGGCTTACCTCAGTGGAAGCCTGCTGGGCTTGACCTTGGTCCTGCCACTGTCTCTGCCAGAGCCGGGACCATTTGGAGCCCGTAGGGGGCTTGGTATCAATACAGCCACAGCTTGTCTCCGCCACCTTGGGTGGGTAACTAAACCCTGGCACCTTTGCTCAGGGTTCAGCTACATTGTTGCTTTTGTTTCCATCTCTGCTCTCTCTCCACCAAAGACCTGGAGGTCTGGTCAGGGGCTTTTTCTCAGCACAGACACAGTTTGCCACCGCCCCCTCTGGGCAGGGACTAATCCTTGCAACCCCATGGGCAGGGATCATGGCTTAGCTACATTGTTGCTTTTGTTTACATCTCTGCTCTCTGTCCCCCCACGGTCTTTGAGGGCTGCGCACAGGGGCTTTTTCTCTGGTCAGCCAGAGCTTGCCGCTGCCTCACCTTGTGGCAGGGACTAAACCCTTGCAGCTCCACAGGTGGGGATCGGGACTCAGCTACATTGTTGATCTTATTTCCCTGTCTTCCCTATATCCCTGCACAGTTTAAGTGGTCTTCCTTTTTAATTATTTTTCTTCCTCTTTGTCTCTTTCCTGTTCTCTCACACTCCACTGTTGACCTCCAGACCTAGGGCATTTACGCCTGCACCACACCCAGCTAGGTGAGCTCCACCCTGTATAGCTAGCCCGAGGCTGTGGAAAGCCCTGATTTCCCTCCAGGGGATATTCTGCCCAACTTCTCACTGAGGAATTCCTGCCTGTGGACCTGGGGGCAAAAGGCAGCTCAGCCAACACTCATCAACATTCCAAGGTGTTGCAGGAACCTCTGCCCAACCTCCCCAACACCAAAGTAGGCAACCCAGCAGCCTTCTGGGGCACTCCCCTGAGAGGGAAGCCACAGGAGGATAAAGTGGTAGGATAATTCCATAGTGAAATTAGCTGTAGGCAGTTTGAAGAAGCATTCTTACAAGTCTTCCAGGGAGAGCCAGTGCTCTTTCACTCCCTGGAAAATGGCACCTGGCTCCTCTAAAACAA
>NW_022103896.1:69388752-69397052 GCF_000313985.2 Echinops telfairi | reverse complement strand
TGAGTGGCGATACTGGGAGCGTAGAGGGAGAGTGTGTTGGAAAGGGGGAACCAATTACAAGGATCTACATGTGACCTCCGCCCTGGGGGACGGACAACAGAAAAGTGGGTGAAGGGAGACGTCAGACAGGGCAAGATATGACAAAATAATCATTTATAAATTATCAAGGGTTCATGAGGGAGGTGGGAGCAGGGAGGGAGGGGAAAAATTCAGGAGCTGATGCCAGGGCCTTAAGTTGAGAGCAAATGTTTTAAGAACGATGAGGGCAATGAATGTACAATGTGCTTTACACAATTGATGTATGCATGGATTGTGATAAGAGTTGTGTGAACCCCTAATAAAATGATTAAAACAAAACTGCATTAAAAATGTGCTGAAAAAAATAATAAAATAAAATATTAAGTAGCACAGACAAGGCTGGATTTTGTACATAACAAACGAGCAATACAAGCAAAGCATGTGGTCACTGGCAGGTTGGTGGTAAAATTCTCCCCTTCCATGAAGTCGGTGTACTTCCTGTTCAGCCAAATACTTGTCTGTTCAATGAAGGCTGGCATATTGCTATGATACTGAAATAATTCAGGGGAGCTTTCCATCTAAATGGAGCAGGAAGAAAAGTCTGGTGTTCTATCTTGAAAAGTCAGTCACTGGAAATTCCATGGATGAGAATAGTTTGATCCACAACTGATCGTGAGAGTCACGCAGGTCCAGGCAGCATCTTGTTATACTGTGCACAGCGTCTCCTGAGTCAGTGGCTGCCAGTAGCTAACAACCACAAAACAGAACAGAATGGGATACCAGAGAAAGAAAGACAGAGAGCTTCTGGTTGAGCAGAAGTCCTGGGTGGCAAACAGTTAACATGCTTGACTGTTGTCATTTAAAGGTTTGAGGTCACCCAGAGGTATCTGGGTGGCAGCAGAATGGCCTGTCAATTTCCTTGTTAAAAACAAATCAGCCACGGAAACCTATGGAGCACAGTTCTACTCTGATTCATGTGGAGCTGCATGAGCTGGTATGTACCTGAAGACAACTGTTTTTTTGTTTTTCTAAACTGGCTACTTAGAGGAGGAGACCCAGGATGAGGGACTGTACTGCAGGCATAATAAATTCATTCAATGGCTTGGCATTCATGTGGCCAACATTATCAAAGCTTTTTTGTCTATGTAACCACAACCTAAATTATTTCTCAGAGATAAATTCATCTTTTAGTATTAAAACAAGCAGTCTGACTCGAGCAGTTTATCTAAGGAAGCTCTACTCGGATTACTGTACATCGAAACCCTCACACATTTTAAGGTGGCAAAATTGAAGGCCAGGAAGGTTAGGAAAAGTAGCTAAACGCCACACTTCCTAAGCAGCATGCAGTGCTGGGATTAAAAGTCTGTCCGTCTGATTTCACTATAGCACTGTGACCTGCCCTCAGCACTAGAAGAAGGCATGTTAGGGCCCTAAAATTCAGTCATTTGTAGTGCCCTTTCCTCTACGTCCAAAACCAAACTCGCTGCTATTGAGTGGAACTGCTGTTCAGAGGGTTTCTGAAACTGAATTCACTTGGAGTAGAATGCTTCATCTTTCTCTTGTGGAGTAGCTGGTGGTTTTGAACTACGGACCTTGCAGGTAGCCCACCATGTGACCCACTAACATCAGGGGTCCCACCTTACCCGGACTCAAACATTTAAATGAGATGCATGAGTTATATAGGTATATATGCGTGTGGGTGTTAGCATGATGTAACTCCTTTTTAAGTGTGCCTATAATCAATGCGTTTGAATTGTGGCGTTGGTGAAGCGTATTGAAAGTACCAGGGACTGTTCAAAGGACAAACAAATCTGTCTTGGAAGACCGTACTGCTAGAGTACTTAGAGTGCTCCTTAAAGGGAAGTTTGGCGGGACTTCCCCTTCTGTATCTTGGACGTATTAGCAGGAGAGACCAGTCCCTGGAGAAGGATATCAGGCTTGGTAAAGTAGAAGAGCATGCAAAGGAGGGCAAGGCCCTCAAGGGGATGGATTGACAGAGTGCCTGCTACAATAGGTTCAAGTATAGGGACAATTGTATGCCGCAGGACTGAGCGGTGCTTTGTTCTGCTGTGCATGGGGTCACTATGGGTCAGAGCCAACTAGATGGCCCCAAACCGCAACAACATCATATGAGCAGTTGAATGCAAAAGTAAAATTTGTCTTTCCTGAATCTGTAAACTTACCTCTCATGTCAGAATGAAATTGTCACCCTTCTCTAGTCAGGTTTGTATTTGCGTTAGTGAGTTCAAGTCTGCACTAGTTTCTTGGATTTCTTCATGTATCTTTCATCAGATACATGTGCATTGTTTTAGAAGGAAAATGGAATTGAAAGGATTTTATACATCTTCGTCCTTGTCTCGCGTGAGGCCCGCGTGTGTTGACGGTGGTGAAATGAACTAGACCGCTGACCCTCTGGGACCCACCTGCCGCATTTTGCTGGATGCTTCTTTGTCATGCTTCGGTGACACGGAGCTGCTCGATAATCAGTAATCGGCCGTGTTTGCTTTGCTGTGTTTTCCAATTTTTCTTTTGAATTAGATAAATACCCTCCCAATGTCTGGTAGAAATCTGTGTATTCCTCTACATGTCTTTGCAAATCTGTGGAACAGAATTCAAAATCATGCAGCACCTGATCCAGCCCGTGTGGGACCCCCACCACCTGGAGTAGAGAGCTCAGGACACAGACGTCAGGGGCCTGACCACCCTGACCCCAGGGTCGGAGAGCAGCAAGGTGGTGGTGGTGGTGGTGGTGGTGGTGGAGAGCACGATGCGACAGCGGCCCTCCTCTCCAGCCAGGCTGACCAGCTCTCATCACCTGCCCCCTTCTCATAGCCATATCAGCCCCTGCTTTGGCCCCCACCCTACCCCTCCATGGAGGGGTACCTGCCTCTCCTTGACAGTTTGGGGGTCTTCCTGGGGTGGGGGAAGGGGAAAGCACAGTGAATGCTAAAATAATTTTTCCATTTTTAATAAAACGCCAAAAATATCACACACACAAATAATTCAAAATCATAAAAGAGACCAGGCTACTTGTCAGATAGAGACTGGTGGGACCCACACGACCAGGAACCCTCCCTTTTAAGTTTGGAACTGACTCATCTCCCTGTTGGAATAATCAATTTTGAAGATCAAAGGGGCAGCAGTTATCCAAGGAAAAAGTTCCTAAGGTTAGGAAAGTAGGAAGAATGGAGAGGAGAAACACAGGGAGAAAGTGGGATAAGAGATGATACATTTAGAGGATTGGAATGTCTATAAGTGATTGAGTGTAACACTATGACCTGCTCTGTAAACCTTCATCTAATTACAATATATTAGAACAAATTACTTCCGAATGTTGGAGAACCTGAATAATCCAATGAAGACACTGCAATATATTATTCCATATATATAAATCCATACTCTAGTGCTAACATTTTGTTGGGAATGCTTTCAGCTTTTTTTTGGCATATCTTTTTTTTGTGTCTGGTCTTCAGCCAGATATTTAGAATCTCGGTGCATAATTCCAGGATTGCACTCATTGCTTTAGTCAGTGAATATTAGAAAGGTATTTAATACTTGACTATTGCCTAAATATGTTTAAAAAATTGCTCAACAGTGAATCCAAACCCAAACTCACTGCTACCGAGTCAATTCTGACTCATAGCGACCCTATAGGACAGCATAGAGCTGCCCTTGTGGGCTTCGAAGATGTAATTCTTTACAGGAGTAGAAAGCTTCCTCTTTTGCCTTTGGAGTGCTTGGTGGTTTTGAACTTCGGACCTTGCAGTTAGCAGCCCATTGCATAACCCACTATGCCACTGGGTTCCTCCCAACACTGAGTAGAGGCAGCAAACAATGTGTAGAGTAATTGAATGGTGGGGAAAAAATCCACCTGCTCCCAGACAACAACCTGCTTTGCTACATTCTACAAAATTAAGTGAAAGTGCAGCATATGGAATGAAAATTCATTACATTCTAATCCTTTCTATTGCATGGCTTTATAATGCCCTGACATACTGGCAGTATTTCCATAGAACTGACCTCTGTATTTAGAAAAAAATCAATTTTTCAAAAGTTATAAATATTTTGAGTACTCGATTTGTAATTTTTTCACCAGTACAACTTTTTCAAGTTAGTAAATATGGCAAATCGCTTGGCAGGTTTTCCATCTGTTGGAGATATGGATCTTAAAACAACACTTAGCTGATCTGCATGAGAAAGATCAGAAATGGAGTCTATGGACAAAAATATTTACTTCATTGAAAACAGTTAACTGAACTTTATCACATATTAAGTTTATTAATTTTTCATGCATTGCTTTAGACATACACAATAGGTAACCCTTTTCTGTGTTAGCATATTTTGAGATGTGACCTGCTAGAAATGGGTCAAATTGAGGTTCAAGTAAGCCCCTGAATTTCCATTTTGTGTAGACACAAACACTTTACTTCTTCCTCAAAATGATAGTCCATGTTCAGGAATTGATAGAAAGACAGCAATAGCTTGTTGCAAAGTGACTTTCCACTATAGATGCTCTTCACTAATTTGTCTTTCCTGTCATGAGTTAAAACCAGACCACATAGCTGGTCTAACATACAATCTCTGGAAATTGAACTACTTGAATGTTGACCAATCATATTTGAGTTGCACCACTGGCTAAGTTCATTGATAGCAAACTGATACATGGGTTCAGACTGAATATTTGCCCGCAAAACAATATGCAGAGCTGAATTATAGCGAATAGCCACTCTCGCATACTTTTCATCCTTAACTTTGCAGCCTAAAAGTCCATTCTGACTGTGGACCGCCTGATATTTGCATTCTCAAATGGTCCACTGTTGACAATCACTTGGCCCTCTTTCAATCCGATGTGTTACATTTTTAGAAGAAAAATTCCACAAAGCACATGCAAGTGCAGCAATTTTAGATTCTAAAAGAGTTTCACTTTCTATACCATTATCAATTACTACAGAGAGTGCATGCAGAATTTGAAGCAAATTCTGTTATATTTGTATTGCTATTAGTCATATTGCTGTTACTATTACTTTTAATATTGCTATTACTAGTACCATGATTTGCACCCTTTAAACTCAATAGTTCAATGGAAGATGTCTCTTATCACGGCCACATTTGAAAAAGGAAGTTAATTTTAGAATCACTTCAGAGATTCATAAATTTGTTTCTTTTCTGTGAGTGTTTATGTATGGGCTCCGCTTAGTTGTTGCTGTTTCATTTTGCCTAAATATAAAATTGTAGCTTTCACAACTTGGTTCTACCATAGCAAATCAATTCAAATAATTGAAAATAAATTAAATGTATAAAACAAGTAAAATTTATAAAGTACAACTTACATTCAAATATGTAAGCCCAAAAATCTATACTTGAAAATAATAAACAGGAAAAAAAAATGGAACTTGTAATTTTGTTCTTCAGGTCAGAGATATTGAGAATGAATAGTACTTAGAAGGCCCACTCAACACTGTAGAATTGATACTAACTCATAGAGACTGTACAGGACTGCTCCTTAGGAATTCCAAGGCTGTTAATCTCTACAGAACAGTCTCACCTGTTCCCAGAAGAGCAGCTGGTGGTTTTGAACAGCTGACCTTGCAGATAGCAGTCGCATGCTTAACCCAATTAGCCAACAAGGCTACATTTACAAGGCAGTGGGAAATCATTTCATTCCTTTGTAGTCTCCCTGGGTGTTTTGTGTCTTAAAATAATCTGCAATTTTTTTCATACTCCCATTCTGTCCTTTGATCCTGTTATCTTCACAGTTCATTGAACTACTACTGAGATCTAACAGTGGCAGAGCTATCACCCAAAGCATGGAACAAACACAGTGTGTGCTCCATTTGAAGACACAGTCTGCTTCTTTTTGCTCAGGACAGGACAAGCTTGAGTATAATGCCACTGGGGTGCTCTTATGTGACAAGAGAATCCACTGTGAAGTTTTATCCAATTGATCTGAAATGGAAATGAAATATAATCATTGGTGTATTAGTCTGGGTACTTTAGAGGACTAAATCCACAGCAACTCATGTATAAGAGAGAGTTTTATATAAAGGCTAAGTGCACATCAAGAAAACATCCCAACCCAGTGCTGCCCAAGCCCACAAGTCCAACATTAACCCATTAACCCATATGACCAACACCAATCCACAAAGTCCTCCTCCATCTCACAAAGCACACACAATGATACCGACTGCAGGAGGAAAGCCGAGTCAGTGAACATGTAAGCATCTCAGTGCTGGCAGGGGTCTCCACGCGGCTGCTCCAGCACCCAAGGCTGCATCGGGGTAGGTCCATGTGGCTTCTCTTTGGGAATGTCTTGCAGGAAGTCAGCCTTGCCAGCTGAAGCAGGGAACTGCTAAGGCAGCTGCACCCTGGTCTGACCATCAGAAAGCAAGAGACCCGAGAACTCCAAAGGCGAGGCTCACGGAGCGATTTATCCCTCCACCCTTCAATTAATCCCACATATGTTTATATTATGGTACTGGGAGTGAGGTTTGAACCCACATGTACACGTCATTTACAAAATTTATAAAAGGCACATTTTCTTTGTGTAGTTGTTCAACTCCCATATTCAGAGATACTGATATAACAATAGCACCACTTCTTGATAAGCAAGTTTGTTTTGTGAGTCATAACAAAATCAATTTATTATAAGAAAGTCAGTCTGAAGAGAAATGGAAAATAAGGTACATTTATATCATTTTAAGTACTGATTCATTTAATTTGTTTTCTTGAAGAATTGCCAATTTCTTCACACAGAGATACATAAGTGTTCTGACAAAATAGGAATGTAATGTTCTGATAAACGTCTTTTGTTGCTTTCTTGGAAAGTGAATTTAGAAACACATTCCTTGTGGCAAAACAGATACATATTTTGCACAGTCAGTAAATAGTGCGTTTTGCATTCTCTCGATGTGTCCACTAGCTCATTTATTAGCAAATAGTGATATCAAGCACTATGTCCTGAGCAACAGACAATAAAAAAATGAAACTTACTTGATGCCTAAATAAAAACTTTCATGCTTTAGATAAATGATATTTCCATTATTTTTGGACATTCCCTGTATTACTATATTAAATGTCTGCTCATATACTACATTCCATCTTGTGACATGCCAACCATATTTAAGGTTAAAGTTATATGGACATTGTTTACAAAACTGTGGACATAATTCTACAAAGATGCTATACAATGAAAAAGTAACTTGGTTGAATTCATTGTCACAGCCAATTTATCTGTCTTCCCTCCTTTTTGAGTCTCATCAGGGCCTGGGGTTCCCTTTGGCGGCTGACCTCATGGTGTGCGTGAGCATTTGTACTCTGTATAGTACGACGGCAAGGATCGCTGGCCTTCCTGGGGTTGTTGGGTCAGCAGACATGGCTCTACAAGACAGTTCCCTCAAAATGTATCTGAGACCTGTTATCTATGAATGTAATTTGTCCTTGTTCAGTAACTGCTCCAGTAGGATCCAGTTGCATATTGAGTGAGTGTAGCAAGAGTTAGACTCGACAGTCCACCACCTCCTCTGATTTTTTTTGAAAGGCGTAAATTCTCAATAATCTCATGAGGTAAGGAATTTCAATTAGATGGGAAGGTACTGAAGGAGACAGATGTAGATGAAGGTGCTGAAGTATAGGGATTTCATAGCTTAATCAACCTTTTTTGTGGACACCCTTATGAGCCAGCCTGAGTTTTATTTTATTTCCTTGCCATTACAGTCCCATGCAATGGAATGCAGTGGAGCTGGTAGCAACTTCCATTAGAAAGCACCCTGACAGTTCCCTTCCACTGTGGCATTCACTTTTTTGTGTATCTGGTCTACTTAGCATCAATGAGGCTTTGGACAAACAGTGCTTCTCCTTGGTTGATGTCCTATGCATGTGCTTACCTTGCATATTGGGCAATTTATCGCTGGTTATCATAAAGCAAATGAGTTAAAAAGTGGGCTAGTTAGAAAGAGAAAGCCACAAAAGAAACAGTACACTGTGCATAATAATTTTCCAAGTGGACAAATATTTATCGATAGACTCATTGAGCCCTCCCTGGTACCTCACCTGTTGAAAATCATGCTTTTACCTTGACAACACTTGCATTGCGCTTGGAATTTCTGGTGATGCAAAATGTGAAGCAATTTGCTGATAAATGAAAGGTTAACAATTTCACTGAACCTAGAGGTGCCTGAGAAGAAATCTCAGAAAACAGAAGATTCCTTAACAAATTTACTACTGAAAACCCCTTGGAGCACATTTCTGTTCTGACAACCTGTAATGTCACCGTGGATTGGAAA
>NW_022103896.1:69385559-69387813 GCF_000313985.2 Echinops telfairi | reverse complement strand
TTTTAAAGAGTTGAAAAACAAGGATGTTATCCTGAGGACCAAGGTGTGCCTGACCCAAGCCATGCCCATTCGATTGCCTCACATGCACATGAAAGTTGGGCACTGAATAAGGAAGACCAAAGAAGAATCAATGCATTTGAATTGTGGTGCTGTGGAAGAATATTGAAGGTACCATGGACTGCCAAGAGAATAAACAAATTGTCCTTCTTGAAGAAGTACAACCAGAATGCTCCTTATAGGTAAGGTTGGGGAGACTTTGTCTCACATCCTTTGGATATGCTGTCAGGAGAGACCAGTCCCTGGAGGAGGACATCCTGCTTGGTAAAGTAGAAGGGCAGTGAAAGGGGGAGGGTCTGCAGCAAGACAGATTGACATGCTGGCCACAACAATGAGCTCACACTTAAGAAGAGGGGTGAGAATGGTGCGGGGCTGAGCAGTGGTTCATTCTGTGGTACATAGGGCGCTATACGTTGGACCCAACTGCACAGTGTGTTCACGCAACATATTCACACTGATTTTTGCATGAAATTTTTCACATTCGCAAACGGAAACACGTTGAATCAATCCCCAACACAAACACAGGTCTTTGCGCTTGGAAAGCTTTGGGAGGCAGAAGCTGGAGCATAGGTAGCCTCCACTGCCATCTTAGCAGTCATTACCAGCCTCTGCTGGTGGGCAGAAGATGGTCAGGGACAGTGGTTCTCAACGTTCCTAATGCCGCGACCCTTTCATACAGCTCCTCATGTGTGGTGACCCCCAACCATAAAGTGATCTTCGTTGCTATTTCATCACTGTAATTTTGCTACTGTTATGAATGGGACGACCCCAAAAGGGTCATGACCCACAGGTTGAGAACCACTGGTCTGGGAGTAGAGGTAAGGATAATGGAGGCAAGACAGCTTCCCAACTGTCTTTCCCCCCACTCCCAACTTTCTTGAGTTATGCTTCCATCTTAGTTTAATTTTATTATTTGATTTTCCCACATGTAAACACAAGTCTTAGAAAAGCACCCTATTTCAAAGCCAAATAGAAATAATGTCCTACCAGCCACCACTTCATACTCTTCAAGCAGTGTTCTTACCATTAACACTATTAACTAAGCACTGGTTGATCATTTAGAATTGGCATGAAAACATAACATTTCAAGCTTATTGTCCTTGAGATATTTCAAAAGAGTTACAAGAGCTTTGCAACAATTCAAATAAATTCTAGTACAGAATGCTCCCTTTGTCCCCAGTTTTCCCTGTATCTTCAAATACAGGCGCTGACTTGTTTCTTTCTTATCACTTTATTTGCTGGTTCCTGCTCACAGGGCTGGAGCAAGCTCAGCAGTGGAACCTGGCGGTGCTGGAGGAGTAGCAGAAACACAGCTTGCTGATAGTCCAGATGAGCCAAGAAACTAGGTAGAGTGAGCTGAAATCATGCTCAAGAAAGAGCAGAATGAAAGCTTAATAGCCGGAACTTGATCAAAAGGGGAAATTGAGGAAGCAAACAGACTGGCAGGTAGAAAGATGGATGAGGCACCAGGAATGGGCTGAGCAATGGGTTCAAAACTAAGGATCCCTTTTAGGTTGGCATCTTCATGACGTAAGGCCAGGTTCTAGTCCTTAATATGGGCCCCCAACCATTCTACACATACGGCAGTCATATTTATTTTAAGATGTATTATGAGTCTTAAATATATAGGATATGTGTGTTATATACTATTATATATCAGACACATATACATATATATCTCAAAAGTTCATGGGAAAATTCCACTATTTTCTCACTCAAATTTTCCATGAACTTTTTGAAGTCCCCTTATATATTAGCCATTGAATATCAGTTTGTTGTATTGTGGAGGCTTGCCTGTTGCTATGATGGTGGAAGTTATGTCCCTGATATTACAAATACTATCCGAGTCACCCAGGGTGGACAGGTTTCAGTGAAATTCCCAGACCAAGAGAGAGTAGGAAGACAAGCCTGGAAATCTACTTCTCCAAACTGGCCAATGGAAACCTGAATAATCACAGCAACATATCATCTGCTACGGTGCTGGGAGATGAACCCTCTAGGTTGGAAGGCGCTCGGAATACAGCGTGATCACAACGATAAAGTCGAGCACACCCGCCGTTGTGGAGAAGGCAGAAGATGTCGTAAGGCTTTTCTCTGTTGTAAATGAGCTCACCATGAATCAGAGCCAACGCTACAACAGCCAACAACAACATATGCTGTTGCTGTTAGTTACTTCAAAGTCAGTTTTGACTCATAG
>NW_022103896.1:69382940-69384681 GCF_000313985.2 Echinops telfairi | reverse complement strand
TTGTGTGGATCATAACAGATTATGGACAGCCTTTAGAAGAATGGGAATTCCAGAACTCTTCATTTTACTCACGTGGAACTTGTTCATGAATCAAGAGGCAGTTGCAATAATAGAATAAGTGAATACTGCATGGTTTAAAACCAGGAAAAGTGTACATTAGAGATGTATCCTCTCACTACGTATAGCTATTCAATTCATATACTGAGCAAATAATCAGAGACGCTGGATTATGTGAAGAAGAATATGGCATCAGAATACAGCATCATGCTTATTAATAACACACAATAGACAGATGACACAGCCTTGTTTGCTGATAATGAGGAGGATTTGAAGCACTTGCTGATGAAGATCAAGGACTTCAGTGTTCAATATGTATTATAACTCAATGTTAAAACACACACACACACACACACACAAACACTGGTAACATCATGATAAATGGAGAGAAGATTGACACTGTCAAGGATTTGTATCTTATTTGGATTCACAATCAGTGCTCATGGAAGCTGCATTCAAGAGATAAAGTGATGCATTCCATTGGACAAATCTGCTGCACAAGACTTCTTCAAGGTGTTGAAAAGCAAGGATGTTACTTTGAGGACTAACGTGTGCCTGGCCCAAGCCATAGTATTTTCAATCACTTCATATGCATGCGAAAGTTGGACATTGAATAAGGAATACCAAAGAAGAATCGGTGCATTTGAATTATGGAGCTGGAGAAGAAAGTTGGAAGTACCGTAGACTGCCAAAAGAACAAACAAATCTGTTTTGGAAGAAGTACAGCCAGAATGCTCCACAGAGGCAAGAATGGTGAGACTCTGTCTCACATACTTTGGACAAGACCAGTTCCTGGAAAAGGAGATCATGCTTGATAAAGCAGAAGTCCAGGGGAAAAGAGGAAGGCCCTCAATAAATTGGATTCACCCAGTGGCTGCAACAATGGGCTCAAACATAACAAGGCTTGGGAGATTGGCACAGGATCGCGTGGTGCTGCTATGAGTGGGAGCTCAGATACGGGGTCCTTACGAGTTGGAAGTGACTGGTCCACAACTGACAACAGCAACATCCTTAAGATCGTTTTTGAATCTTGCTGTTGCTGCCATTGTTTGCTGCTGGTAAGTTGGTCTCCGACTCATGCTGGCTCATGTACAACTGAGCCAAACATTTCCTGGTCCTGTGCCATCCCTTTGACCGATTGCAGGTTAGACCACTGGATCCATAGGGATTTTGCTGAGTCACATTCTGAAGTAGATTGCCAGACCTTGTTCCCCAGTCCATCACAGGATGCTAGCTCCACTCAAACTCAGGTAAACATCCACAGAGAGACAGGTGGTAGCTACACATGCAAAAGGTGAGCCGTCAGAGAGGGCCAAGGCCGATCTCTTCTGGCTTCCTTTTGCCAGGAGCCATGTCTCTGCCTTCCATCTTTCTTTCCCTATTCTGTCACTCTGCTACTCGGCAGAGTTCGACAATTTGTTGTAGTGGCTGCACAGAAATCACAGACAATAGTCAAGTTGCAGGGGAGTTAACAGGTCACCACAGCCAGGTTTAGTAAACACTAGGGATACAGTCACTGGTCCACAGCAACACGTCTCAGTCAGTAGCCAGTTCTCTGCAGAGCCCTCATCCTCTCACCACGTGGTCCCCTGGCCTCTGCCTCTGTGGGGCAGGAAGTCATTGTGCTACGATGCCTCAGTCTTATCGGCTAGGGCGCTGGTCCTCTGTTCTGTGTAGTGTTCTC
>NW_022103896.1:69380254-69381480 GCF_000313985.2 Echinops telfairi | reverse complement strand
AGACTCTAAAATTTCTGGGTATGAATAAAATAAAGTCAAGTGGCACAACTTTAGACTACTGTTTTACAATGAGAAATCACCAGTTATCCTCTAAAAAGCCAATAAATGTCATGGGAGAATGGATCGCTAAGTCTTTTGATAAAATTCTAGGCTTTATGTCAAGACGGTTTGTGTGACAGGACACAGGGAATGGTACAATTTGTTCCAATTCATCCTAGGAAAATAAAGAAACCAACGCATTTAATCTTGCGTTGCATAAAAATTGATTTGGGAAAAAGTCACAGATTAGTTCTGTCATTTCTGACAACATGATTCTTATCAGAGGACTAAAAGCTTAGCTGAAGGGTAGTGAAGGATTTTATTTCAAGTATTGGGGGGAGAGGGGACTCTTTCAACGGTCACGTGCAGATCTCAATGCTCAAAATAACTCCCCTATAACTGCACGTATATTTTTGCAGAATGCACTCTTTTTGTCAGTTCCATTTATCTTGAAAGGTCCAGTTATTTCTCTCCTTGCTGTCCAACACAATGCACCCAAACTGTGTTTATCTCTGCTTGTTTTCTAATCTAGTGGAACCCAGGAAGCGAGATGGTCAAGTATGATATCTCCTTGAAATGGAAACAGCTGTTTACCTGGCATGTAACAAAGCAGTAGGCTTGTTCTCAATAAGAACATCTAAAACACTGTTTTAAAGCAAGCAGTGTCTTTACAAAAAGCTGGTGAATATGAGGGGGAAGTCCAAAGGACTGCTACGATGTTTCCAGTTCATACATGCACACGTTTATTCCAAGCAAAACATGTTTAAACATGTCACTGAGGTCAGTGGAGGGCGGTAGACAAGTTCAGGGACACACGGGATGCCTTCAAAATGAAGTCCAATCAAAACAGCGGATTCTGAGAGGAATCGGCTTGGTCATTTAAATTCCAGGCCGAGCTGTCACCTCAGAAAGGTATGATGCTTCCAATGGGGCCAACTTGATCGATTTTCTCAAAAGACACAGGACAATCATAGGGGCTTATTAGGAAGAAGTCTGAAGAAAACTGGAAACGGCGTGGTGAGAAAAAGGCCGGAGAAGTTATGGTAAAGACACCCCCCCATTAGGAAGACACACCTGCGCATTCTCTGAGGGAGCAAGGACTGTCTTAGGAAGCGTTCTTGGGGAAACGCTCCCCCATCCAGACTACAGTCCTGACCTTGTCCCTTTCGGCTGCTTGTTTGTTCCCA
>NW_022103896.1:69348368-69377684 GCF_000313985.2 Echinops telfairi | reverse complement strand
CAGTGAGGGGCATCATGTCTCATAGTGGGGCTGGCCATGTGGTCCTCTCTGTGGACTGGCTGCTCTATTTGGGGCTGCAGATTTAAAACAGCCCACCAACTGTGAAAAAGCAGAGAAACTGGTATGTATGGAGCCTGACATCAGAGCAACCAGGAGCACAGGAGAGAGCGAAGACTAGCCTGTACATGGAACGGCCTCACCCCAATTAAAATTCTGTTTCAAAGGCAAACAGGACTTCAAACCATTTTTTTCCCCCTTTCCGATTCACCTAAATGTAACAAATGCAGTTCTGTTCCACTTTCACTTCATGGACCATGCCTGAACCAGTTTGAACTAGTTCAAACGTGTTTTGTTACTTTCTGATCTCCAATTTTATTTTGCAAATGAATAACTTGGAGCAATTTCATCTGAAAAAACATGGTTACCAAATCTGTTCTATATTATATTGCAAATAATATCGCATTTTTATTTGAACTCATATTTTGTTCATCTAAAATTTTTATAAATAGTAGCAACACTGAACTACTTTCTCCACATTAACTTACAAATAAATCTAAAGGAACACTGGTGTTGAATTTTAATCACTGACTCAAACAATTTTAATACACACGCTGACACAGTGTAAAATGTATTACTTTTAAAGATATCCTAGAGTTCTCTGCATCACCAAGTCACATGGAAAACGGTACTGTGATAAAACACTTCTAACCTACTGTACAAAATACTAAATTGGAGATTTGAAAAACATTTTTAGTAGGAAATTCTCAACATAGTATTGTAAAATACACTGAAAATAAATTAAATATTAATGTATTTATTTTTAATTTAATTTTTATATATGGAACACTTTAGTAACATTTAATAGTCACACAATAATGATAACTGATTTACAAAATTCCAGAAATAGGAAGTGTGCTATCCTACTAATTACAAAGCATAATCAAATATTTAATGCTTTAGCATTCACCCAAGTCCTGAACTGAAGAATTTCCATGATAGTACATAAAATAAACACTTTATTACAAATACAGATTTAATTTATACACAATTATACAGTTCATTAAGAAAATCTCATTGCCCACAAACCATATTTATATCTAGCCAAAAGGATGCCCTCTAATATTTTTCCATTACACTCTCCCTGTTGTCTCCCAAGATGAACTTCAAATCTGAGAAAGCTCTTTCAACACTGACCTGAGTAGCTAGTGCTCCCAAAATACCACAGCCATTTTATATAACTGGGATTCTTATAGGGAGCTCTGGTGGTACAGTGGTTAGAGCACTTGAATGCTAACCCAAAGGTGGGTAGTTCAAACCCTCTAGCTGTTTTGTGGGGAAAGTTGTGCTTCCATAAAGACATATATCCTTAGAACCTTGTAAGGCAGTTCTACTCTGTCCTATGAGGGGGTACCCAAAAAACCCAGATTTTGTTTTTCAAAGCACTGTATTTAATAATTTTTTACAAAACAACCTTATCATCTTCAAAGTACTCTCCATTATACTTAATACATTTGTCAAATCTGCAATTCCATTTTTGGAAACATTTTTCAAATTCATCTGTTTGGATGTCTGACAGCACCTCCCTTGTTTTCTTCTTCACCTCTTCTACATTGTCAAATAGCTGTCCTTTCAGGTCCTTCTTTGTGGAAGCAAAAAGGAAGTTGCATGGAGGGAGGTCAGGTGAGCAAGGTGCATGGGACAAGAGAGGCATGCTGTTTTTTGCCCAAAACGGGCACCCTGCAATGGCTGTGTGAGCCGGTGCATTGTCGTGGTGGCAAAACCAGTGCCCTGTCACACACTGTTATGCATTCTTTTCAAAACCTCTAAGTAGAAAGCTTGATTAACAGTCTGGCCTAGTGGAACGGACTCCAAATGGACTACAAGTTGACATTTTCATCCATCTAGAAAGTTGACCAATGTCCAGAACAGGGTTTGTCATCAATCGACATTTCACTTCTTCTAAAACCAGAAAACCACTCATACACTTGAGTTTTTCTCATAGTGCTGTCCTGGTAAGCTGTGTTCAACATCACAATAGTTTCTGTGGCATTTTCCCCGAGGAGGAAACAAAATTTCACAGCCACACGCTGTTCTCTTAAATCGGCCATCACAAAAAACAATATGTTAGCAAAAATGCTTTTATGAAAAAAATTGACTGTGATCAGAGAGAACCTTTGCAGGTGACACCACTGGGTACACTACCTCAGAGTGAGTTGCTAGATGCTCACCTAGCGAGAAAAATGTGTACTGTGAAAGTTCTGCTCCCCCAAGTGGAGCTTTTTTCCATTTGTGGGGGAGGTACCCCCTTAGATAAAGTGTCTAGGAATTGGAATTCAATGGACAAGAGTGGGTTTGCGAATTTTGTGAATGATTTTCTTCCCCAAATTCAATACATTAAAAAAAAAAAATTCAACTCTGTACACCATCAAAGCATCTTAAGTGTGCTATCATACCTAGTCAACACATAAGGGCAAAGTCCAATAAAATATTTAATGGTTCAATTATTGAACATGTACAGTATTAACAGTATACTTGTTTGATTTCAATTTAGCCTTTTCTTTCACTTTGAGATGTCTAGCTCATTGACATCATCACTTGAAACAAGACTATTTCCCAAATTGCTTTTCTTGGTTACACTTTCAGTATTGCTCCTTTTCAGAATTTCTATCATTTCCCAAGTACTTTTAAAATGAAGTATGTAGGTTTAGAGCTAATTAGATCTTAATATTGAGGATCTAGATAAACTCCTCCTATTATGCTATCATTTTAATGATAACATTTCCCCTCACATTACATTTTTTAATCAATGCATTTCCAATGGATTAGTAGGAAGATTGAAAGTTCTTAATTTTAGGACACCATGCTTGGGAAAGCAGTGAGGCAGCGAAAAGGAGGAAGCCCTTCAACAACATAGATTGACACGCTGGCGGCAGAAACACGTTCAAGTGTAGGAGCCTTGGCGAGAAGGGTTCAGAATCTGACAGTGTTTTCCTGTGACAGTCCACAGGAGTGCTGTTGTCAGAACGGACTCGGGAACACCTAACAACAGCAGCAGTTTTATCTCCGTCCACCTTCATACCTAAACATCACTCACAGTTAATTGTTCACTTTTCATTCTTGCTGTAGGTGTCTTTAAAGGTTTCAAAGTTTCCAAAATCAATTTGATACATGCTCATTTATCCTTAGAAAAGTAATAGTTCACATTATTCTCAGCCAATATATGAGAGAAAAATTGCCAGCCTAGTGTCGTTTATAACATTGCATATATGTATACTGTCCCATCTTGTTGGACAGTCCAGTAAAATTTTTCCTTAAAGTCTTTTTGAAAAACTCAGTGGATAATGTCAGAGTACAAAGGATTCGTCGAACTCCTGACATTCTCCTTCAAATACTCCCAGTTCAACATCCTTTATTGCATCTCAGATGGATAATTGAAGTGTGTGTGCAGCACGCTTTATACCATCACTATTGTCTTGTTCCTTTCACTGCACTGCATGATGGTTAATGTCGGCAGGTCAGAGTGCACTCTGTCAGAGGCTTCAAAACGATCATTTTGCCCTGACATTTGCCATTCAATTTTACTATCTTCCCTGAGCAAGTCAGCAAATTTAATGGTAAAAGAACTAGTGCCTGTGATTATAGAATCAGTCTGTTATAAACCAATGTTGTACTTCTCTAAAATTTGATAGTGTTTTTTTGGTACACTCTTTTGCTTCTTTTAATTCTTTCCTTCTCTTGTCAACAGATGTCTCTTCCTGTCTAGTGTGAACTGAGCATTAATTTCTAGAGTTGACTGACTTAATCTGTCAGCAATATACACTTTGGAAGAGAATGTTTATTTTTTTTAGATTGCTACTAATCTTGGAATTAAGTTTCAAGGTCAAGGTTTATAGCCTTTCAGGAATATTCTCTTAATGGATTGGAAAATGTTGACCAAGTGAAGCAATCACTGATTGAAAATGTAAGGAATCCTGAATATTCAATGACTACTTCCACACATGCATCGATAATTGTTTGTTTATTCAGTTTCACCCGAAACCATTCTGGAACAGCATGCTATGTCATTTTTGTTGTTTCTTATTCTGAACACACCTGACACTGGTTCCATCTTCTGTGCACCGCACTGCAGTCAACCAGGTGGTGATGCTTCACACACCTCTCTCAATTCTCTGTGGCACAGTCTGCAAACTTGTCTAGTTTGCTAATTTTCCTCACGCTTGTATTTCCAATCTTCTTCATACTTGAAGACATATTGACATGGCTTTTCTCTAGTTTGTCCCATCCCCGAATTTGTGGAAGGAGCCCGCTATCTTAGTGGTTATGATTTGGGCTGCTAACCCCAAAGGTCCGCAGTTGGAAACCACCAGCTGCTCCTTAGAAGAAAGATGAGGCTTTCTACTCCAGCAAACAGATTTCCATCTCAGAAACCCCAAGGGGCAGCTCCATCCTGTCCTATAGTGTCACCAGGATTCAGCATCTACTCGATGGCAGTGAGTGAGAGAATCACGGAATAAGAGATAGTATTAGCACTAGGATATATTTTACAGTCAATATATTGGAGACTTTCTGCTCCTGCAAAGAGTTACAGCCTTAGGAACCCAGAAGGGCAGTTCTACTCTATTGCATAGAGCTGCTATGAGTTGGAATTGACTGATGGCAGTGACTTTGAACTTGGTATATATATTATAGCAAAAACAAGTCTTAGGTCTTGATTACATAAAGATAGAAGAACGCATAAATAAAGTTGCAGAAATGAATTACAGCCAGTACATATTTAAATGCTTTTAGCTAGACATTGTCACTCTATTAGAAAACCAAGAACAACTTCACTTGGACAATTACAGGGTTTGCTGATTTCTTCCATTTGAAGCCCCACTTTACAACATTCCTGTATGTTTATCCAGCGACTTTTGAAGGAAAATTGTACTTCATAGCGATGCCATCCAATTGTTTTCAGTGAAATGATAGCATTTAGTAATTGAAATATTGATTTTCTTCCCGCTAGTTGCTGCTGCTTGCTGACATTTCTATTTCTGAGGTAGATATAAGATTTAAACATGTAAGTGCAAACATCGTGTGATGGTACATTCAACTCGATTTGGAATGTAAGGGTGAGATCACTAATAAACATGTACACTATTTTCTATTCCTTGAATTTAAGTATCACATTAAAAATTGTGCATAATGCGCATTTAAAACATGCACCTGATCAATGTCCATTGGCCTGAAACTCTGTTCAGACCTCAGTACAGTCTAATCGGCTCTTTCAGATCTCAGAGGGCAAGTGTTCTCAATCCCCTCGCCTTTCTCACACGACGCATCCACGCAGCTCCAGGTCCTGAGCGAGAGAGGGCACCGGGGAACATCCACCGTGGAGCCACCTGGCCTGCCGGTTTTCTCAGCAGCAGCGACACCACATTATCCATAGTTGTGGTGATGCTGCATCCTTGCGGGTCGAAACAATGGGCTGTGCCCTCCCAGCCACCAGCCAGAGAAACGTTCAGCACCCCGGGGTGCCTGATGCAAATCAAGCATAAAGGGTCCAATGGTCTTGCTTACCATTTAACAAAAGCAGAGCCAGAACAGTAATGATTTTCTATTTTGACCTGGGTTCAGAAAAATCTTTTTTTTCTTCTCCCTATTTGGGTTTTGGTTTCATTCTGGCTGAAATGTCAAGGTTGTTTTTTGTTTTGTTTTTTTAAGTGGGGGCGGGTGGGGGGGTGTTTCCGTTTCGGTTCCATCCTGTTTTGAAGCCCTGATGTTAGAAGACCCTTAATAAGGAGGGACGTCCTTTATGCAAAACAGTGAAACTCTTTCAGAGGAAATGATGAGCCCTCAACTCCGAAAACTCGTTGAGGTAACTTCTAGGTGGGGAGTTGGGGGAGACCGCCATCAATCACCCTTACACAATGAGCTTATCCAATGAGTTGTATGTACGAAGGGCACAAAATACCCGTGTCCCCCATTTAGTGGACTCCGGGGAGGTCCGGGGGTGTCACGGTTGCAAGTTGGGTTGCGACCTGCAAGGTCAACAGCTCACAACCACCAGCTGCGCCCAGAGCGGAAGACGAAGCTTTCTGCTTCCCTAAAGCATGGCATTCTTGGAAACCCTCAGGGGCAATTTCCCCACCCCACCACCCCGCTCCCCGCCCACCCCTCCCTGCCTCTAGGGTTGCCAGGAGTTGGAATCGACTGGATGGCAGTGAGCTTGATTTGGGGGGGTACGCCTTTTGGTGCCAGGTGCTGTCCACCTCTCCTTGAACTGGTGAGCTGTTCTTCCTGGGGTCTTGATTCTGGCTCATGCTGACCCCAGGTGTCACCGAGGAGAACTGCTCAATAAGTTGGTGAGGTAATTAGTTTATTGTGACAACCTGGCCGATAAACCCATGTGGGATTAATTGAAGGGCGAAGCGATAAATGGCTGAGCGAGCCTCGCCTGTCTTGTCTCTTGCTCTTTGATCATCGGACCAATGTGCGGCTGCCTTGCTTGTTCTGTGCCTCCATTTGCAAGCCTCACTACCTGTGGGACACCTAACCTGTGGACTGTGTTGCTGGAATTTGAGGTTCCTTCAAGACATGTTTTGCCACACCATTGGAATTTACATCACTTGAGCTGGGGACTGTCAGACCTTGTCATCTGGCTGACTGTTGGTGACCACCCTTGCTGTTTGCTGCCTGTGCCCGGATAACCTGAATTGCTCTACAGAGGACTACCCAGCGGCCCTCAAGACTTGAAGGACTTGTCTCACAACTGTCTCATGGGAGTGAGTTGCCCTGAGCCATTTTTACTGCTTTATAATTAAATTAACTGTTTATTTCTTGTTATAGATCTATCTATCTATCTGTATAAATATATATAAAATTATTAGCATTCTGGTTTTGTTTCTCTAGAGAACCCTGTCTAACATAGTTAGTCTTGCTCTACTTTTATCTCCAACAACAGTTTAATTGTCAAATAACTTATATATCATATAATTCAATGGTTCAAGCATTCAATCATATCACGGAGAATTGTACAATAAGCAAAGCATCCCTCCATAGTTAAATCTCCTTTAAGGTGATTTATGCCATCAAAATCTGTCTAGTGCTGCTTCCCCCTCCCGTCTTCATTAGTTACTCCTGAAATCCCCTTTCCCTTCCTATCTGCACCCCAGCCCCATGTGCCCTACATCCCTTTGAATCCATTATTATCATTATGTATCCACTTGTGCTGTGCTTCACAGCTGGGAGACCCAACAGAAAACAATACAAAACAAAATCGCACTAGGTGGTCAGGGTAAAAACATAATAGGATAGAGATGAATGAATAATATCCATCTTGGAACCAGAACAAATTGGAGTCGAGTCTATAGGGTGGTTCCCTGGCCAAGCTTCGAATTCGATCCAGCATAATCAAGATTACAATGGTCTCTGCCTGATTGTCAGGCTGATTGAGACCCTGCCTGTGGCGAGAGCAGATCTGCCAATGGCTGTCTGACTACTACTCAGCAAATGGGTTTTGGGCTCTCACGGTCCCCCAGAGCCCTCCACATTGGGCATTCGTAATTTTTGTTCTGATAATTTTCTCCTCACCATATTCGAACTTCGTAATTGTCGTCTTTGGATCACACAAGCTGGTGTTTCTTTGGTGTGCACTTAGTTGAATCGTTGCTTAGACAGCTGCTTGTTTGAATACATTGTTACACTCTTGCTGGACGTGTATTGTAGCCCTGGTGTGAATTCAAACCACTACCTTTTCAGTCAACAGAGCATGAAGGGCATAGCGGCCCTATTCCCCACCAGACCCCAGGTTTAAATAGGCTTCATTGTTAAGAGTGGGGGCTTCACAGAGGCGGGGGTGACCAGTTGCAGGGCGAAGGAGGCTACTGCTCCTTTCAGTCTTGTTCCTTTTAACTCTCCAGGTGTGACAGCATGCACCCAATGGCAGGAGGAACCACAGGAAGCAGGAGGTGAGATGGATGGTGAAAACCATGGTCCCAGGCGCCTGGCTAAGCGCACCGGTCTGTGAGCTTCCTAGTCGCAGGGAGTAGTGTCAGCATAGACATGGCAACAGCTGGAACTCAACGCCAGGAAGTAAAAAAAACAACAACCCCTACTTACTCTTATTACCTTTGAACCCTAGCCTTAGTGACCAGGCTGGGAATAGGACCTAGAACATTTTTTTTCTCCCTTTGACACCAAATTATTTCCCTCAAATGAAATAATTTTTGAAACTGCTTTGTAAGCAGTCAGGTTCTAGTCTCATGCATAATAGTTTGTACTTAGAGCATCCGTAGTCTTCAAAGTCTGGCCAAAATGCAGCGTTTACTTGTCACTCCATGCCTGGGTTGCACTTGCTGTGTTGTTTGACCCCATGCCCTCAATTGTTTTTCTTCATCAAATGGTGATGAAAGCAGCTACTTTCAATGTTATTTTGAGAATCAAACAAGATGTGTAAAGTGATGCATGGCACAAAGTAGGAATAACTGGCACTAAATAAATGTCTCTTCAGGGAAGTCCAAGATCCATTTATAGGGTCCCCACAAGGATGAAGCCCGTGGTGAATCCCCTCTGACCATTGACCAGGGCTGTGGACAGAGGGCATTGCAAAGTGGACGAATACAGACAGAGTTAGGTTAAAATGTAGGACCTTATTATTTGTTCTCCTTTTAGACCCACTTTAGTTTTGTTCTAGTTTTTATTATTTTCAGTTATCTTTTCAACTGTCTATGTTTTATTATTGTTATTGGGTTTTATTTTTGTTTCTTTGCCTTTTATTTTTCTCTTATTCCATATATGAAGTCCCAGATAGGTAAATCTATAGAGACAGAAACTGGATTAATAGTTTCATGAGAGGTTGATGGGAAATGGGGTGGGGGTGGGGCTAATAATAATGAGTACAAGAAAGAAAAAAATGTTCTAAAATAATTGTAGTGGTGATTGTACAACTTTTTGTAGTATGTTTAGACTATTGAACTGTATGATATGTGAATAATATGTCAAGAAAACTTAATAACGTTAAAAAGTCACTGTCCCCTCTCTTCTAAAGAAATGAACAGAGAGGCCCGCAGACAGATAGGTGCTGAGTACCCCCTGAAAGGACAGGCAGAGCAAAGCCTCTTTTTGGAACACAAGGTCCCTCCCTGCCTTGGGGACCTCCTGCATTCTGGAACGTCGATACCAAGACTCATGGAGATCTCCAAGAGAGAGAGGCAGTCAAGATGTTGAAAGGAGACCACTCCCTCCTGCTACAGCTGACCAACTGAAACCATGTTTTACATTTCTCCAAACCAATTCTCCTTGCCTAAAATGAAATAAATACCTCTTTGTAAAAAAAAAAAAAGTCACTGTCCCTTTTACAACTATTCCACTTACAACTATTCAAAAACAGTGAAATGTATAGTATCTTGATACATATTATTCCTCAACTATTCCGTCATCTTGGCTGTAATCTTTGACAAAATCATTCATTGATAAACCAAATCCATCAAACTCCTGCACCAAGTTGATTGTGACTCATAGTGACACTGTAGTAGTCTCTTTCCAGAGAGTAGAACTGTCTCTGTGGATTTCCAAGACTGGAACTCTTCAGCTGCTGGTGGTTTCAAACTGCGGGCCTTGTAGTTACCAGTCCAGGTTTAGCACACATGACACCAGGGCTCCTTCATTCATGGATATGTTCCAAAAAAATATGTTTCAGTACTTATATTTTGCCTACCAGTGTTTCAGACCCTGGGGATATAGAAATGGACAAAAATAACCTTTCCCTTCTCCCCATCCTCCCATCCAAATAACCATCCTAGGCCTATTCACTGTGCGTCAGTAGAAGTATTGCAAAATCAGATTCCCACTTTGCTGGAACTTCTTAAATTTGTCCTTTTCTTTGCCACTGCCACATGTGGAAATGTATTCTCTTTTATCTATCCTAGACTTGTGTTTTTTAAACCTCAACATGCATAAAATTCACCTGGAAGGTTGCTTCAAACCCAGTTTCTTGGCCCCACTCACAGTGTCTGGTCGAGTAGATCTGCTGTGGGGCCTGACTCCATGCATTTCTAATAAGCTTCCATGATGCTGATGCTGATACTGCATGGCCAGAGACCACACTTTGAAAACCACTGACCTGCACGATTGCTTCAGTGAGCTCATCACCCTTTCCAACAGTGGCCTCCTCATCTTCTAATCCAGGGATCAGCAATCCATGGCCCCTCCGTCCAATCCAACCACAGCCTGTGTTCATAAATAAAGTTTTATTGGAACATAGCTATGCCGATTTGTTTACCTATTGTGTCTGGCTCCTTTTGTGCTAAAATGCAGATAAGAATAGCCACAGAGGCATAGTGGTCCACAAAGCCTAAAATATTTATCATCTTGGCCTTTACAGGAAAAAATGACTGCCCGCATCCTTAGCATGCTACTGAAAACCAAAAACAATCTTTTTGGAATAAAAGCTATTCGCTACCTCTAGACTTGAACATATTAGATGGTTCCTTACTGCCTACCTAGTCAAATCTAAAGTCTTCGACAGCAGAAGTGTTGCTCAACTCTAGTTGATCAGTCTCTTGGCCCCTCATCCAATATTTCAGAGCATTGATGGAGCAGTGGTTAACCATGGGACTGCTATCCCAAAGGTCAGCAATTCCAAACCACTAGCTGCTCAGAGGTGGAAAGACAGAGCTTTCTATTTCTTTAAACAGTTGCTGTCTTGGAAATGCACAAGGCAGCTCTAAACCCTGTCTTATAGGGTAGCTCTGAGTCGGTATCAACTTGATGGCAGTGAGCTTGGTTTGCTGTTCTTGTTGTTGCTTTTGGAATTCTTGGTTCTCCTAGAATATTCCCATATCCTTTCCCACTGCCATGCCTTGCCACGTCTTATGATTCTATCTACACCAGTGGTTCTCAACCTTCCTAATGCCACGACCCGTTAATACAGTTCCTTATGTTGTGGTGACCCCCCCAACTATAAAATTATTTTCATTGCTACTTCATAACTGTCATTTTGCTACTGTTATGAATCAGGCGACCCCTGTGAAAGGGTCGTTCAACCCCCAAAGGGGTCACGACCCACACGTTGAGAACCTCTGATCTACAGTATCTCTCTCCCTTTTCTTCCCAGGGTGAGCTACTAACTATACCATATGTGAGTTTAAGTTGGATTGTGTTAACTTTTCATTGTGAATTGGGGGAAGGTTTGTGGAGCAAGTCAGCTCGGAAAGCAATTACACCTGTTTTGTTTCATGCCTTTGATTGTGAACTCACAATGCAGCAACGCTCATCCCATTTCCTTATGTTCCCATTCCTCCTCCTTTCCTAACCTTCCCAGCTTTGTCCTTGGGCAAACGATGTCCTTTTGATCTCCAATGACTGATGAATCGAAGGAGTTCCTACCTTTCGAGAATTATATACGGTTTGCCTTACATCATATCAATTGTGAGGCTGGCACTGGACCGTGCAGTGTTTCATTCTGCTGCAGATAGAATCACTCTGGGTCAGAACTGATTGGACAGCACTTAACAACAACATTGTGTGGCCGAAAAAGGGAGCCATGGGGGTGAGCTCCATTCCGGGCATGAAGAGTCATAAGTTAAAGTTTGGAGAATTTGACTCTCCACTGGAGCAAAGAGACAGGAAGAATGAGGGCAATCCAACCTGCCCCTTTGACTGAGGGGGTTTCTGAATGAGACCGACTTGCATCTGCTCTTCAGTGGCCTCAGCTCCCCCATGTCTCTCCCGTTAGTGTGAGCATGCCGCCACAGAGGGTGCAATCCCAGTGTTTAAAGATAAGCGTTTTTCATAAAACAAAGCTGATAGCGCAAGCCAATGTCGTCATCTGGCGCTCCATGGAGAAACAGCGATCTGTTCCAAAGCTGGAGGGAAACCTGACTGCGCTGCGCTGACTGGTGACCCAGATATTCTGTGGAGTGCCTGAGCGGTGGAAGTCATTAAACAGTTGGCTTTTAACTAAGAAAGGTCCTCCTGAAACGTGTCAGCTACTGAAAACCGTAGGTGCGGTTTTGCTCTGAAATACCCGGGTCAGTCACTCTGAGTCAAAATTGACGCTATAACAACTGCTTTTGTTTTTTTGAGAACTAGGTATCTAGACAACTTTGCATACCAACATTTGGAACCCAAGCTTTAAATCAGAGCTGGCTCATGCTTCCTTGAGATTCAGCACCAATGCCACAGTTCCCCCTCTGGTTTCATCTGATTTCATTCGGTAGAGTCTGCCTTCCTTTCTGTTTCTGATCGACCACAACTTGTACATATCTACGTTATACCATTAAGGAGCCCTGGTGGCCGAGTGGGGTATGCATAGCGGGCAAGCCCAGCATTCCAAACCCACAGCCTCGGTGCGGGAGAAAGACGAGGCTTTCTGGGCCAGTAAAAGCGGTAGCTGCAGAAACCCGCAGGGGCGGTTCTCTTCTGTCCACAGTCAGTATGGACGCTACAGCACTGAGGGATTCTTTCATCTGGGGCATGTTTTAGCACTGAATTGTACTGTTTTAATTTCCAGGCTCTCTATATTAGGCAAGGAGTTCTTCAGCTCAAAGGCAGACGGTTTCGTTATCTTGCATCTGTGTGAGTACCTGACCTAAATATAAACATTCCATCAGTATTTACTGATGAAGTGGATCACGTCTCACCTGCCACTTTAGACCACTGATCCCTCTCTGAAATCATCTCCGAATCCCACTAAACGTCCATTAGTGCCCCTGGGTTAGCATTCCAGTGCACCCTCGTCGTCCCGCACGCATTTTCTCTGTTCAAGTAGATTTAACTTGCTCAGTGCGGGGACTATAAGTTAACCCCATCATGCCAACAAAGTAAATTTGTTGAGTAATATATAATTGATATATTGATAATTTGAGTATGACATGTTAAAAAAAGGAGCTAATGTATAAGTGCTAAAGTTTATCAGTGATTACCAGGGGTGAAAGGGATGGGAAATCAGAAGCTATTATTTAAGTGTACTGGGTTTCTGTTTGGAATGATGAAGGGAAAAAAAAGGAAATAATGGTAATACAGCATAGTGACTGTGATAACTGTCATTGAATCAAATAATTAGCAGTGGTTGAAATGGCAACTTTTTACCACAATAAAAAGGTTAAAAGGTAATTTAAAAAAATCATTTTATTAGGGGCTCATACGACTCTTATCACAATCCATACATACATCAATTGTGTAAAATGCATTTGTACATTCATTGCCCTCGTCATTCTCAAAACATTTGCTCTCCACTTAAGCCCCTGGCATCAGGTCCTCTAAGCGGTAATTTTTATTCATATATTGCATATATATATATATATTACCACATTAAATGAAATAAAAATGGAAGTGAAACTAATCCAGGCAATGTTTTACTTGTTCAGATATTTGGTTATATTTCCTTGTATAAAGCTACAAAATCCCGCAGGATAGTTCCAGGATATTAATAGTTCAGTGTAGCATGATTGCCTTCTATGTGGGAGACCCAGGTTCAATTCCAGGTCGATGTGCAGGCATCGCCCATCTTCCAGTGGAGGTTGGCGTGCCGTTATGAAGCACGACAGGTTTCAGGGGAGCTTGCAGAGTAACACAGACTAGGAAGAAAGGTTTGGTGACCTACTTCTGAAAAATCAGCAAATCAAAACTATGGGTCACAAAGGTGTGATCTGAAACCGATTGTGGGGAGAATGATGTAGGGCCAGAGAGTCTTTACTATGCTGTGTGTGCGGTGCCAGCAGTGGAAGGCAACCCCAGCTTGGACAGCAGCTAACAATGATGAGAAGCACACCTTCCCTTTGAGCTGGAGCCATCTCTCCTTATTTAGATCTCCTGTTCACAAACGAGTCCTCCCCTCCCCACCCACCCACCCAACTTGACATTGTCTGGAATACAAGTTGTGCCCATGCCTGGAAAGCACTGCTTTTCTGACTGGCGTCTCCTCTGCTCTTCCCAGAGCAATTCCTTACGCTTTCATTGAAAGTTGCTCTCCCGTCTGTCATCCACTTACTTTCCCCCAAATGCATTAGTTAGGAACGTGGTCTGAAGGTTCTAAATACATCCCAGGGGTTCAAAAAAGTTTGTGTAGAATGGAATGAAAAGATAATGGATCAGGGATATGCTCATGACTCTATAGAGGCTTGACCGAGAATACTTCTACAGGCATGTTTACTTATGTTGTAAACATATCCATGAATTTGGTAGAGCATTCAGGGAGCAAAGTGATGAAAATTTAGACATCAGCAAGCACCATGAGAAAATGAGTTGCTGACCCAATCTTGGTCTCTCACCATCTGGAGGAAAGAAAACCGAAGACGCATGGAAACAATTAGTACAGTAGATTAAGGGGCCCCATGACCATTGGTCTCCATAACCTTGAGACAATGCTTATCTGCTGGCTATCACTACCAACTGCTCTGAAAGGGATCATATTAGAAGGTCCTAAAAAAATTAAAATATAAAAAAAAGAAGGTCCTGGTTAGAATGTGAGAAAATGTGGAACAAAAGTCAAAATCATAAAAAAAGATGAGGCTGATGAATTGGATAGAGACTGGCGGAACCCCTGAGACGCTAGCTCTTAGTCACCCTTCAGGTTTGGAAACTCACTCCCATGGCTCTCTTTGCAGCTAAAAGGGTAGAGAGGTCTAAAAGGAGAACACCGACATTAGCGAGGCGGGCAAACTTTAGAATAAGCAACCATTTGTGGTTCTCAACCTTCCTAATGTCACGACCCTTTAGTACAGTTCCTCATATTGAGGTGACAACCCCCCCCCAACTATAAAATTATTTTCGTTGCTACTCCATAACTGTAATTTTGCTACTGCTATGAATTGTGTGACTCCTGTGAAAGGGTGGTTTGACCCTCAGCGGGGTCCCGACCCACAGATTGAGAACCAGAAGAACACTATTTACTCAAGAACGAATGCCAGAAGGCTTAGGAGAGGAAGAAGAATGGAAACTGGAAGTTATTGGAAGCAACTGGGACGAGAGCTGCAGTCAATGAAAGGAAATAACATGTATGAAGTGTTGAATGGAAAACTGATGTGCTCTGTAAATCTTCATTGAACTCACAATAAAAGTTGAAAGAAAAAAGAAAGCTTCCAAGACATCAATGTGCATGTTGCTGTGAAGGTGTTTTGCAGATGTGATTAAAGTCTGTAATTAGTTAATTTTAAGTAGAGGAGATTATCATAGATAATCTGGGTGGGCCTGATTCAGTCAGTTAAGATAGTGAGGAAGAAGTGCCTATTGTGGACAATGGCTTTATTACAGGCTCAAAAATCCAGCCTAACTTTCCCAAAGGCCAGACAGATTTCAACCTTGTGTCACCAGCCCCTACAACAGAGAAAACGAATTCCTTGCGATAAGTCTCTTCGTGTTAAAAAAATCATACTAATAAAATGATAGAATTTTCCCAGGCACTTTTTGAAGCACTTGTGTCCAGTGGATGTCAAGGTGCCGTAGGTATTGCTCAGAAGATGGAAATTCGCTTAACTGATTTGGAATGAGCTTAGCTCAAGTTTTCTCGCTGAGGTGAAAAGCCTTAAGAAGGAAGGAATACAGATTTGCTGACTTTAAAGTTAACCAAATCTAAGGACAGGGAGTATGCAATGCAAGGTAGCAAATATCCTGGAACATTCAAAAGGTATTTATGTCTTATTATGAAGAATTTTCTGAAAGCCCTCAGTTACTTAGAATTCTAATCCAGGTTTCTTTGGAAAATAGCCATAGATTATCATCCGCTTTTGAAACATGATGCTTCAAAATTATGAAATTTTAGAAAATATTTTACTTTTCCTCGTTCTATATTTTGGGAACTAAGATGTAAAGAGCAACTAATACAATTGGTACTAAAATATTTGAGACAACGAGAAAGGAAGATCTTTATCCTGCTGTGAGTTTTACTGTGTGATGCCTGGGAATGGTGGTGGTTGGGTCTGTGTGTTGGATAAGGCTGGACTCAAGTTGATTCTAGAGAGAGATGGCAGAGGAGACAGATTTGGGGCTAAATCCGAAGTCCATGTGATTGATAAGCAGGGGACTAAAGTAAGTGGTTTGGGTTTCTCCCTGTGTCCCCCGCCCCCCGCCCCCCGCCTTTATCTTTTTCTGGTTTGGTTTACATAGATTTTTGTTGTCCATCCCTTAATTTCAACCATATTGTGTTTCCTTAGTTGTCAAGGATTTCGTCTTGCTTGGATCCATAAGCAATCCTCAAGGAAGCAGCAGTCAAGAGATCAAATGACTCATTACATTGGGTAACTCTGCTGCACAGGACCGCTCTCAAGAGTCGAAAAGCAAGGATGTTACTCTGAGGATGCGGGAGTGCCTGACTCAATCCATGGCGTTTTCAGTTGCTTCATTTGCATGTGGGAGTTGGACATTGAATAAGAAGACTGAAGAAAAACTATGCCTTTGAACTTCGGTGCAAGTGAAGAACATTGGAAGTATGAAGGTCTGCCAAAAGAACACTTACATCTGTCTTGGGACAAGTACAGTCAGAACGCTCCTTAGAGGCAGTGATGGTGAGGCTTTATCTTACACACTTTGGACATGTTATCAGGCCCTGGAGAAGGACATCATGCTTGGTAAAGTAGAGGGCAGCGCAAAAGAGAAACTCTTGCCAGGATGGATCCACATGGTGGCTGCAGCACTGGCTGGAACGTAGCAAGGGCTGGGAGGACACTGCCGGCCTGGCCAGTCTTCCCTTCTGGTGTATGTGCTGTGCTTTCATTTGGAGCAACCAGATGGCCCCGAGCCCCAATACCAGCTCTTAAACCATCAAAATTTGCAAATACTGTGACAGTTCAAAAAGTGGCTGGCTATAAAAACATAGCACTTTTTTTCTGATACAATTTTTATGATTTACTCCACTAAGATAGTATTCTATTATCTTAGGTCCATTTTTGAAAGGAAAAAAAAAGTATTCCAACCTTCTTTGCTTACTATTTATTCTCAAATAATCACTGAATGAGTTCATTGGCTGTAAACTGAGTATTTCTTGGACCCAAAAACTTTGCTTTCCTGATGGTGCCCGGCTATCAAAAAGTATAGCGTCTGGGGTCTTAAAGGCTTGAAGATAATCAAGCGGCCATCAAGCTCAGAAACAACAAAGCCCACATGGAAGAAGCACACCAGCCTATGCAACCACGAGGTGTCGAAGGGATCAGGTGTAAGGCATCATCAGAACAAAAAATCTTACCATAGTGAATGATGGGGGGAGTGCGGAGTGGAGACCCAAAGCCCATTAGTAGGCCACTGGAGATCCCCTTGCAGAGGGGTCTCGGGGAGGAGATGAGCCAGTCAGGGTGCGATGTAACAATGATGAGAAATACAATCTTCTTCTAGTTCCTAAAGGTTTCCTCCCTGCTCCCACTACCATGACTCGAATTCTATCTTGCAAGACTGGCTAGACCAGAGGAGGTACACTGGTACAGATAGGAACTGAAAATACAGGGAATCCAGGATGGATGAGCCCTATAGGACCAGTGGTGTGAGTAGCAAAACAGGGAGGGTAAAGGGAGAATGGGTAGGAAAGAGGGAACCGATTACATGGAACTGTGTGTGACCTCCTCCCTGGGGGACAGACAACCGAAAAGTGGATGAAGGGAGACGTCGGACAGGGCAAGATATGACAAAATACCCATTTATAAACTATCAAGGGCTCATGCGGGAGGGGGGAGCGGGGAGGGAGGGGAAAAATGAGGACCTAATGTCGGGGGTTTAAATGGAGAGAAAATGTTTTGAGAAACGATGTACAAATGCGCTTTACACAATTGATGTGTGTATGGATTGGGATAACAGTTGTATGAGCCCCTAATAAAATGTTTAAAAAACAAAACAAAACTTTGCTTTCAGGAATGTATCCTAAAGAAATAATTAAACTAATATATAAATACGTTTGTACAGAGCTATTTATTTTGAACTGTTCATTTTAATTTAAAAAAATTGTACACAGTATAAATACTCAATAATAATGTTGTTTAAACTTTGCAACATCCATACAATTAAATATTTTATAGCCTCAAAATTAGTGATGTAGATAAATATTTATTCCCATAGAGTTTATGCTAGATAGTTAATAAAAGTAGTTTGCCAAATGATTTCTAGAGGATGATTTGTTTTTATGCATATGTACATGTTCACACACACACAAAGGAAAAATCTGCTAGAAAACAACATTTATAAAACGCATCAAGTTGTACTGGGCTTAGTTTTGAGAAGCAATTATGAGTGATTTTTTTTCTTTCTTGTTCACATGCAATTTCTAGTTTTTCTCTGGCTAGAGCAACTGCTACTTCTTTTTTAAAAATTTAATCATTTTATTAGGGGCTCATACAACTCTTATCACAATCCATACATACATCAATTGTGTAAAGCACTTTGTACATTCATTGCCCTCATCATTCTCAAAACATTTGCTCCCCGCACCTGCGACTTCTACAATGAAAATATTTCCCCATAACCATGTTCCTCCCATGTGATAGTCAATTCACTTGTATAGAAAATCACTGTTTTGACTTTAACTATTTTATAACCCTGTTCTCTCATTCCATTTCTGCTTTCTTTTGTCCTTTGCCCATTCGTAGTTAAAGAAGTCCTCCTGCAGGAGGGAACCATTGATAGGGAACTTGTCAAAGTCTCTGTAGCCCAGCAGATAAAGGAAGAATTTACTGCCCCATGATCTGTCCTCAGATGCAAATGTCCCTTAAGTGACTTGGATGCCTTCCTTCCCCCAATCTTTTGGATTTTGTGATTTCTAGCTTCAACTTTTCAGAGGTGTAGATTTCTAAGGGATTTAATTTGGTGAGATCCCTTTACTTGGACCAGGATGCTGTACCCTGTAGCGGCCCTCCCCAAGTGGGCATTTGTAAGGCTGTGTCCACATAAGCAAAATAAACTGGAACTGGAAACAGTTTTCCAAGGCCTTAAACTGCTTTTCCCTGACTTTACTTGGATTTTTCCAGGCACACACCAGCTTGTCCTGAATTATCCTGATGTTTCCACGGTTGGCATTTTACATATTTCCAAAGTGTGTACTCTGGGACTCCTCCCTCCTGAAAAAACCTGCGCCCTGACTTGGACAGTGGTCGCAGAGGGAAGACCTCAGTCCAGGAGACACCTGGACTTCACTCCACTCAGCGGGGCTTCTCTGGGAGTGCTGAGTGATGTCAATGGTTAACCTGTTCAACTGCCAGCAAAAGGTTAAAGGTTTGAGTCTTTCTGGATAGGTATCTGGGGGGAAAGTCCTGGTGATCCACTTCTCAAAGGTCAAGCATTGATAATCCTGTGGAGAACAGTCCTACCCTGACACACATGGGGTTGCCATGAGTTGAAACGAACTTGGAGGCAGTTGGAGAAACTTCTGAGATCACGAAATCGGAGGCCAAAAGAAGCAAGATAAGAGGCAGGGCCTGGCAACTGCGAATTCCGGCTTGAGCTCCAGTTGCTCTGGGAGTACCCCTCGCACTGTCTGTACATGAGTTTCCAATTGATGGAATGGATGGTGTGAGATTGCTTCATTAAGGGCAAAGGAAAGAATGTGGACAACAGGCTCTGTGACACACAGCAAGTGATAATGGGAGATCCAAGAATTCTTCCCTAGGCTTTATATCTGGCTTGTGTGTCCCTCACCACTTAGACCGTTTCTGTGCTTTCAGCCTCCTCATGTACCGACAGGTAATAATACCCTGTTCTCTCCACTTTCATTCCATGGGCACTGTGAGGATCGAATAGCTAGTTAATGAGGTTTAAAATAGGAAGAAGATGTTTTCGACGACTTCCCAGTACACTGAGATTGTCAGAAGCAGATCCTGATCACGTAAGAAGTAGTGGTATTATGAGAAAAAGCTTGCTGTTCAAAATGTACATATAGCTTCTCGGGAGCCACACTTTTGGCGGGCAATTTCCTTTTCCTTTCTCCATAAATACAGAGGGAAAACAGAGGCAATGTAAAATGTTAAGAACAGGCAGGCCCGAAAACAAAAGTATTGTCAATCATGCTAAACTTCAGACCCACATTCTAACTGGTGCTACAGTTTTTACCTCCCTGCTGATAGATTTGGAATAGTGCATTTAATAATGGGCAACTAACATGCACACACAGACAAATGTCTTCCCTGAATGGAGAAACAGTGACTTTTTATCTCAGGAAAGAGCTGAGTATATACTTCTTGAACAAATCCTATATTAAAGGTATTTTCTAGAAAACTATTAGCTTTTGCCTGGACACTTGCATCAAATAGAGACATTTGTGGTTCAGGTTAATAAGCAATATAATACCTGAAGCCAAGTTCTTAATTTTGATCAGCAAAACCAGGTGTCAAATCTAGAAACTAGAAATTGCAGGAAAAATTAAGCATTTTCTTACTTGGTTATGTAGGAAACTTCCCCAAGTTTTGTGGGGATTCCCTTTTACCATCCCAAGAAGCCAACAAAGCAAAACAATAAACCACCTTCTGAAGAAAAGACATTTAGCTAATTGACATAGAGTTTTAGTGAGACTCTTATTCCACTGGGTGCCTGTCCACGTTCTTGTTCTAAAAATACATTTGAAAGGGGAACATTGGGCAATAAAAGTTAATGTTTCTATTGAAGTTTATGTCATAAATGATTATCTTAGTAGGTGGACTCAGGACAAAAATGTTCTCTTCTAAATATTATAAACTCTGTGTTCATCTTGGAAGGACAAAGAAAACTAATAACAGTGATCACCCTTTGTGGAGTCATGAGAAATGAGAGGGAGTCTCACTGTTTCATGGCTCAGATGTTTCTACCATTAGAATTAGAGTTGATAGATGACCGATGGATGGATGGATGGAGAGCTGCTTTCAAGTTCACTCCAACTCAACAGAATGAAACACTGCCTGTCTTGGCTGTGTGCTAATCTATGTCAGTGAGGATGGCTCACTTTCCTTCCCTTCACTTGGCATGCTATCCTTTTTCAGCAATTGATCTGTCCTGCTGTTGATATACCCAAGAGTCATGCACTGTTCGGCTGTGATCCATAAGATTTTCATGGGCTGATTTTCGGTCGTAGATTGCCGGGCCTTTCATCTAAGTCTGGAAGCTCCACTGAAATCACTCCATGATAGGAGACCCTATTCATAGTTGAAATACTGGTGGCATAACTTCCAGCACTGTAACAACTTA
Source organism: Echinops telfairi (assembly GCF_000313985.2). NCBI lineage: Eukaryota > Metazoa > Chordata > Mammalia > Afrosoricida > Tenrecidae > Echinops > Echinops telfairi. The sequence goes on along the minus strand of NW_022103896.1, from coordinate 69,356,573 downwards.
CAAGCCACAGGGATACGACAAATTGACAGATGAGTGGTGGCCGTTAGAATTACCCATCCCCAAATTAAAATAGTAATAAAAGAGTGCTTGTTTGTGGCGAGAGAATGTTACCATGAAGAACGAACATCTGAAGACAATTTATACAGAGTCATGATTAGTTGCATTTAAAACTTTTGTGTTTTTTTTGCAATGTGCATGAGTAACTAAATGTGTAGTTAGGATTAAGAGGAGCCAGCCATGGGGCATCGAAGGAATCCAATTCTGTTGACGGAACAAACAGAGAAGGAAAGACAATCTAACTCTATTTACTGGTCCACAAGTAAGACAGGATGAGTCTCATGCTGTTTCCTTACATCCGGAGCATCTATCACTCCTATATACCAAAGGCCCACTTTATGGTAAAAGAATGGCTACTCCAGGGATAAAGAGCAAAGTTCATTCTAAAGTCCAGCCAAGGGGTGCTGAAGAAGAGTAGGGTTCTCATTGCCTGTGAAAGGTAACCACAAAGATTACAGCAGCCAACGAGACACCCTACACACAAACTAGAGAGCCACTGTAGAGCTTGCTTGTGGGGCGACTGTCTATGACAAAGGACTCGAAAGACCAACCAAGTAAGCTGCTCCTCGGAAACCTTTCCCATAGAATACTTCTGGAACAAGATTGCTTTTCTTAGGTCGCGAGGGATTGAATTAAGAGGCCAAAATATAAAGTCAAGCAGAAAAGCTACATTTTTGGTTGGGTTATTTTTATAAAATAGCATCCTGCACATCTCTACGCATCGATACTATGACGATTCTCAATAGTGTTGTCTTCTTTCCCATATTGAAAAATGAGAGAGGCTATCATCTTTACACTGCAGAGAATGTACATGTGGGTTTTACAAATCTGACAGATTCCAAATGTGATTGCATATATCTATATGAGGAGTCCAGGTGGCATAGTGGTTACATGCTGGGCTGCTAACCACAAGGTCAGTAGTTCAAAACCACCAGTGGCTCCATGGGAGAAAGACGAGGCTTTCTTTTTCTGTAAAGAGTCACAGTCTTGGACACCTACGGGTGTAGTTCCACCCTGTCCTGTAGGGTTGCTGTGAGTCAGAATGGACTCCTTGGCCGTGAGTTTTGAGCCATCTATATAACCGCTTATCCATTTTTTCATTCCTCAGTCATTTATCTTACCGTGTGTGAGGCTCTATCCGGGATGCTCTTAGAATCCAGAAGTGATCAAGACTGAGTCCGAGAAGGAGAGGTGTGTCTGAGTCATCCGGCGCTGCTCTAGCAGGAATACACAAAGTGGGTGTCTTTAAGAAAAGACATGTATTCTCCGACAGTGTAGGAGGCTAAAAGCATCAATTCAGGGTGCTGGCTCTAGGGGGAGCTGTTCTTTCTTTGCTGACACAGGGAAGTTCCTAATCACTTTTTAGGATCGTTAGGCTTTGGTGTTCCTTGGTTCCTTGGCCATCTATACATGGCGTGACATCTATCTTCTTCCATCTCTGCTTCTCAAAATTGCCAATAGTATTTCATTAGCATAACAAAGAAAACTCATTGCCAAATGAGATTTTAATCACAGGTATAGCAGTTAGGATATTCAACATACAAAATTTTAGGGGACACAATTTAATCCGTAACAGAAGACCAATGGGAAGATCAGAGAAACAAGATGGTGTGACTTTTAAAAAAGGCACAATTGTACTGTTGCATCAAACAGGAAGGAAAATACCATCTCTCCAGATACTGGCAATGAATCTAAAAAGATCAAAACACTTATCACTAGCTGACACATAACAAACAATTCATAAACATTAGCTACAATGGGCTCAGCCCTGCGAACAGCTGTGAGGATGGTGCAGGATCATGCAGTCTCCTTCCGTTGTGCATAGGGTTGCTATGGGTCAGGTCTGAATTGATGGTACCTAACAACCATCGCATTATAAAGGAGATCCAGGGTGGTACAAACACAGTTAGTTGCTGATGGAAAGGTTAGCGGCTTGAATTTATCCAGAGACTCCTCATAAGGAAGTCCTGGTGATCCTCCATTCAAAAAGTCACAGTGGTTGAAAACCGAACACATAAATCAACTCCACGATGCACTGGGGTCTTTTGGAGCTTGATTGACTCATCTGGAGCTGGTAATATACAGGACAAAGTCGTTACAGCTAGAGTCTGTTGGGAGCCTTTGCAGGGAATATATAACCCAGCCTAAAACTGGGCGAGAAAGAAAATGTCAGGACAGACCTAGGAAGTAGTTGATAGTTTCTAGAATGGCATTAAACTCATAAGCAACCAATCATTGACTTTCAACCAACAGAAGCCCGAATTTCTTCATGAACTTGGGTCAAAGCAGAAACATTTAACTTACCCTACTAGGAACGAAAAAGACCACGATTTCTCATCCACAGCCCCTATAGACATTTTAGGTTATGTAATTGTTTGTTGTTGGGAACTGTGCTATGTATTATACAATGGTTAGCAGCATCCCTTGCCTCTGTACTCACTAGATGCTGTTGGCACCCAGCTACCCCCTGCTTTGGCCACCTAAAATAACTGCAGACATCTCCCAATGTCCCTTGGCAGGGGGGACAAAGGTGCCCCAAATTAAGCATCTCTACCTTAGACCCAAGTTCATTTCATTATGTATTTATAATGTCTAGTTAGCTATTAAGCTGCAAATGGAAAATTAAGGTTGATGGCAAACCAACTTAAATATTTTCCTCTTATTCCTATTGCTGCAAAATGTATCGTGATGAAAGCTATCAAATTAACATGTCTGGAGACCGTTTGTTCTCATTTTCCACTTGCCAGTCCTAACAGGATCTGAGACATAATCCGGGAAAATGACTTAAAACTGACATGGGTACCACTTACCAAGGGAAGTGAGAACTTATCCTCTTTTCTAATTGCCTTTGTTAAAGCTAAGGCTCCTTTGCAGAAACTCTAGGGTCTTTAGAACATTAAGGCCGTCAAAATTTCTAGTTTCCTGATACTATTTCCTGGCCAATTGGTAGACAGTCCTGACGTGGTGACCTCTGCCTGAAATCGCCTTCCTGTGCTCTTGATGGAAAACGGCAAAATGCGAAGGTGTCCTAGAGACTGAGGAGAATTTTTCTGTTTACCTGCTGAGATAATTCCATCCTGCCCCTCACAGTACTTCTAAGTCACGTGTCCCTTCGCCGGTTATTTTCCCCTCCTAATGGAAAACATCACTTTTATTTTATAGGAGTCCTTGGGTGGTACAAATGGCCAAACACTGGACTACTAACTGAAAACTTGGCAGTTTGAGTCCTCCCAGAGATGCTACCAAAAATTAAAAAATGCCGGTAGTTTGCTTCTGAAAAATCAGTCACTGAAACCCTTTGGAGGACAGTTCCATTTCAGACACACTTGGATTCTCCGTGAGCTGGAATGGGCTTGATTGTCAACTGGTCTGATGTTGCTTTTAGCTTGTATTTAAAATCTGAAATCTCAGTTTTGTCCTATGCATCATCTTTCTCTTCTTGTACCAAAAGGTAATTATTCATAATATGTTTTAACATCGGCTTTGGGTTTAACACATTAGTTTTCCTGACTTCTCAATATCAGCCATCCAAATGACATGATTTTCAGTCTGCATTTTCTAGGTCTTATAATACTAAAGATGCCAAAGTTTAGGAGACAATCATTTTTAGAGTGGGACAATTGTGGACATTCCAACTATTTCAGAAATCCCTTAACTCCACCCCTTGAGTGTCAGCTTGTTTTCACAGCCTTTCCATCTCTGAGCACGACCTCAGTTCTTACCACCCACTTTATCCTTGTTTATCATCTCATCTCGAGAGCTTGAGACCCAAATCTGTTTCGGGACCAGAGTGAGGGTGAGAGACGTTGGGAAAAGAGGCTCCAGGTAGGGATGACTCTGAGACTGAAGCTGAGAGGGAGGATGTCTCACCTGGGAGAGCAACAGCCATTGGGCGATGATAGCTGCGTGGGCATGGGAAAGGCTCAGTACCCCAAGATTTGGCTAATTAATTGTGGAGACCGCAGGAACAAAATGATCAGGTAGCACAAAGGATTGTTTGATTCTATCAGAAGAAAAATGCCAGACCTGACAAACAGGAACCTATACTAATTCAAACTCAACAGAGCAAGGAGTACTGAATGAACCCTCAGGTGAGTCTTAAAAGTTAAGTTGATCAAAAGATTCCAAGAAGTCTTAAAAAAAAAAAAAGGAAAGGAAAGGTAGGGTACTTTTGAGAAAGGTATTATCAAATCACAAGTGGATGAGATGACTCTCCCTGCTTGTTGCTGTTGTGTGTAGATGCTGTCTAATTGCTTTTGACTCATAGCGACCCATCCTATGTACAATCAAACAAACACTGCCATCCTCATAATTGTTGCCATGTTCATGCTCATTGTCACAGCCGCCGTATCAGTACATCTTGTTGAGGGTCTTTCTCATCTTCACTCCCCCAAGGACTAAGGGGTCCCTGACCTAAGCCATGGTATCTTCCCCCAAAGAAACCTGACCATAAGCACTTTGCCCTGGCCCCAGGAATCTAGAGAGGTCTATTAGGTCAGGATACTGTGTAGAGCCAGAGGAGGTCTAGGGGCACTAGGAGACTCTGGGACTCTTGGTCTGGGGCAAGTTCCCGTCCCATTCACTTGCCGTCTTCTCCATATGAGAGTGCTCCTGACTTGCAACTAGGCTCCTGGGAGGGCATGATCTGCCAAGGCCCACGCTTGAATATGCCTGACATCAAGTGGATTCCAGATCTATGGACTACTAGCTGTGTTACCTTGTTCAGGTGCTTCATTTCCCCAAGCCTCTGTTTCTTTTCTTTGTGTGTTTGTAAAAGAAGTTTTATAAAACTAATAGATTGCTGATGATCATGTGAACAAGATGTAGTAAAGACTTTAAGCATGAACTGGCATGGAGTAAACCAGTGGCTATCAAGCTGACTAACTTGGAAAGACTCCATGTATGTTAGAGAACAACTGTGTTTCACAGGTGTTCCAGGGCCCGATTTTGGGGAGGCAGATCGCCAGGCCTTTCCTCCAAGGTGCCTCTGGATTGACTCAACCCCTCAGCTTTTCTGTCAGCAGCTGTAGTCACTGTTTGCACCATCCAGGGACTGCAGCACAGAGTAAATGCTCACAATGCAGTGAATGATTTAATAAGGCTCTTCTACAACAAAGCCCACATGGAAGAAGCACACCAGCCTATGCAACCACGAGGTGTCGAAGGGATCAGGTGTAAGGCATCATCAGAACAAAAAATCTTACCATAGTGAATGATGGGGGGAGTGCAGAGTGGAGATCCAAAGCCCATTAGTAGGCCACTGGAGATCCCCTTGCAGAGGGGTCTCGGGGAGGAGATGAGCCAGTCAGGGTGCGATATAACAATGATGAGAAATACAATCTTCCCCTAGTTCCTAAAGGTTTCCTCCCCGCTCCCACTACCATGACTCGAATTCGATCTTGCAAGACTGGCTAGACCAGAGGAGGTACACTGGTACAGATAGGAACTGAAAATACAGGGAATCCAGGATGGATGAGCCCTATAGGACCAGTGGTGTGAGTGGCAAAACAGGGAGGGTGGAGGGAGAGTGGGTAGGAAAGAGGCAACCGATTACATGGAACTGTGTGTGACCTCCTCCCTGGGGGACAGACAACCAAAAAGTGGATGAAGGGAGACGTCGGACAGGGCAAGATATGACAAAATACCCATTTATAAACTATCAAGGGCTCATGCGGGAGGGGGGAGCGGGGAGGGAGGGGAAAAATGAGGACCTAATGTCGGGGGTTTAAATGGAGAGAAAATGTTTTGAGAAACGATGTACAAATGTGCTTTACACAATTGATGTGTGTATGGATTGGGATAACAGTTGTATGAGCCCCTAATAAAATGTTAAAAAAAAAAAAATAAGGCTCTTCTAGTAATAGCCTTTGTTACTCTCACCGAATGCCCTTCATTTTCTGGACGGGTCTGGGTAAGAAGGGGGGTGGGGAGTTATTGATTTTTATGATTGAGTTGAGAGTGGTTGCTAATGAGGTTGCCTGTGATTGTCATCCTGCTCAGTATAAAATCAGTCATCTCAGAAACAGGGGTGGGAGCGTGGGGGTGGGGGTGGGGGTAATCTTACTACCAGCAAGTGTAGTGTGTCTTTTGAACCCTGAGGATGCAGTGCATTAAACTTCCTTGTTCCAGAAGACAGTTTGACACCAGAGCAGCCTCAGCAGAGGAGCCGCAACAGCACAACCAGGATTGCGAGCATGAGGCAGAGCAGCGGACTTTCCAGCTCGCAGAGCAAGGCAAGCTGAGTGCCTTTGGGCAGGAGACTGCCATGGGAAGTGAAGTACTTCTGGGGACTGAATTGGGGAAACTGGGTTTGCTGCACCATGGAGCTTGCGCTAAGCCTTCAGTTCAGGTTTATGGTGGAGTAGCATGCCCTTTGCACACTTATTGGGAGCCTTCAAAAAAAAAAAAAGAGCTTTTTAACATTGCCCAAGCAGGGCAGAGGCCAGGGCAAGAAACTGAAGGTCAGAGAGAAGCCTGCCTGGGGCCACGGCAAAGAAGAGATTTCTTGGTGGGACAACTGTGTGCTGTGTATTTCTTACCTGAATTGTCTTAACTTCCTTAATAAATCCCTTAACCACGAATATTGTCTGTGAGTGGTATGTGCTCATTGCAATGAATTATTGAACCCAGTCACAGAAATAGAGTGCCGTGGGAGGGATGGTTGGTGTCAAAGTAGGGCAGAAAGGGATGGAGGGTGGACACATAACTGACCTCGGCCTTGAGATAATCTTGGGAGCTAGGGGAAGTCAGATGTGGCCCCCATGTCATTTCTTCAGTGCATCACAAAGGTTAGTGTTGTTACTGTTATATCATTATTACTGCAGCTATTTTGTTTAACAAGCAGTATTCCATAGAATGCAAATAATGCTTTATTCCAACTTCCAATTCAAAAGCACTATGTGAAGGTAACTCTTTCCAGTCCCCGGAGTGAAATCTGTAATAAGTGTTTTTCTTACTCTGGTCTCTCTGAAGTACCCTGCCACTTATAGTCATAAATAGCCACATTTCTTATTCCAGGTAAAATTCAAAACACTTTTGTGGATTGACCCATCAAATTGCATACACATCTGAACGAGAAGAAGAGGTGGAGTTCTGGTTTGCCACTTGTGCTTGTCCATCTCCCTACCCTCTCTTCTCACCATTAATACCCTCCACCTCTGACCTGAATAACATTGGTGTTGGAGTTTTCTAGAACTGACCATTGTTCAACATTGACTCTTTTCCCCAAGAGATGTTTCTGATGGCCCTTGAGAGGCTACCACTTAGGAACATACTAACAATACTGAGACTCTGGCCAAGGGAAGGTCTCTTTGGACCAGACACATATTAACACCACCAAAGTCTGATTCCCAGTTTCTGCATTGGACAATGTGCTGAAGGTCCTAAGTCCATTGTATTGAAAAACAAAACCAGTTGCCGTCACATCAATCCTGACTCATGGCAATTCCATGTGTTCTCAAGCAAAACTGCATCATAGAATTGGCTAGTTGGATTTTGTCCCATGTTGACAGAGAATGAATACACATGGCTGCGGTTTAGAGATGACCGTGCTGTGCATTACAGCACATTCCAGAAATTGGCTTCAACAACAGCATCATACGTATCCCTGAATAAGTGAGGAAGGGGATTTCGTCTTCAAATTCCCTACATACTGAAAGAAGGTTTGCCCTCGGGTCAGGAAAGATTCCTGAGTTTGTTCACAGGAGCAGGAACTTGGAAGGAGCAAGCTCATGACAAGGAAGAGACAGATTTCTTTAGTTCAAGATAGCAGACATAGGAGCTCAATCACCCTCATGGTGGAGCACAGAGCAAAGCATAAGGGACAGGTGTTACCTGATGACTGGACACCTTCCACGTGAGACATGATTTGCCACTCTCGGGGCCACTTCCCCTTGGTTTTCGGTGTTTCTTTACCATCATTTGATATCACTTGAGGATGCTTCTGTTCTTGCAGACACACAACTTAACACAATCGCATCCTGAGCCAGTGATAATTCAGTCTTCTCCTTCCTAACCGTTGTGCCTCTTGGTTCTATTTTTATACTATGGCATTAGTTAGACATTGCAGAATATTCTAATGTTACTGAAAAAATAGCATGAATAACAAGCGTCTGTTTCTTTTTTTACATTTATTTTATTTATTTATTT
>NW_022103896.1:69338003-69346807 GCF_000313985.2 Echinops telfairi | reverse complement strand
TCTGAAGAGGAATTTATAGATTGGTATCAGACATATAGGCTAATACTGGACTTATGGACTTGATCTGGACCAGGCTGGGATATTTCTCAATATACAATTGCTCTTTTATATAAAGCTCTTTCTTATACACATATGACTGTCCATGAATTTGTTTCTCTAGTCTACCCAGACCAACACATACATTGAAGACATTATTGCCATGATAAAGTAGAGGGTCAGCAAAAATGGAGGAAGACCCTCAATGCGATGGATGCTGAGTGGGTGTAACAATAGGCTCAAGCACAGGAACAGTGGCGAGGATGGTGTCTAACAACAACAACAACATATTTATGATTTAGCATTTGAACTCACTGAAATAATTATAACAGATGTTAGAAATAATTTTCAGTTCAAAATTGGTTACTGGTAAAGCCTCAGTTGTTAAGAAAATACTATCAAAGCAAACTGCCAAGGGCCAGAGAATCACAACTTCAGAGAATTGGAGTTGATTGAATCAGCTTATCACACTCACTCATTTCACAGATGTGAAAGACAGCTGTGCCAAGTGGCTAAGTGCAAGATCATACTACTTAAAAATGGCAAGGATTCTTTAAGACAAGCTAGTTATTGAGACGGAAAGAGAAAAATCAGGGAAAAGCACTGGTCTCGCTTCCAAACTAACAGACCTCAAGTCTCTGGGAGAATAAGAAAAGGGACTAGAGTTGGTTCTGAAATAGTAAATGTTTCACAAGGAGATGATGCCAATGGTTTAATAAATTAAAGACGTTATTACCATCTTTTAGGGATTGAAAGCATTATTGGGCTCAGTTCTCCCATATCTTTCCGTTCCAACTGCCGCGCCCTCTGTGTGTGTAGAGTTGAAAGATGGTTTCAAAGTTTTCGTTGCTTGGACACTTCTCTGCAGTGCACACCAGGGAGACCTTCCTGCCAAGGATAGGCTAAATGCATTACAGATTGGGATGGCGAGCCACCGAACAAAGGCAAGAGGCTTTAAGAACATAAACTTCTAAGTTGCTAACTTAGAAATCTCTCAGGATGTGTGTAAGGCCTAGGCAAAAGAGGGACTTCTGCTTGCGGTCCATGCATGTTTCTGGTGCTTAGCTTTGAAGATCTCAAACGCAGTCAGATGCATCCTGGTGGGCTTTTTGTTCACCACTTTTCTGCTCAATAGCTCCCTCCCTAGAACTTCACTAACGGAGCCTTGTATAAAAACACAAAACGTCTAGTACTCAACCTAATACCTGACTTCACGTGGGCTACAGGCTGACATTCAGGGGCTATGGGAGTGGGATTGAGACATCAGCTCTGTTTGGTTAAGTCAATGAGAAATGCCGCCAAACAAGTTGTTTGGTTCACATAGCAAAGCAATCAGTTAAGCAACTGATTATTTTTCTCCCAACCTCTGTGTTGACGGTCTCAGATTTGCATCTGGTAGTACGTTTTATTGAAGCCTTGTATTTTCAAGAGCACTTTTGGGTTGTATTTTTTTTTAACCATTTAAGGGACTACTAGGTTTTGCATACAGTTTATTGAATACTCGTCCACCCTGTCCAGCAGACAGAATTGGTAATGTTATCCTAACTTAATAAAACATGAAACTGTGATGGGGAGAGAAGGTGAGGTCTCCTGACTTCTTCTCATGTCAGTCTTTCCCATAATGCAATAGTCCCATAGCTTTATTAGAATCTCCTCTCTCTAAACCTATGATTCTTTCTAAACCATTATTTCTGGAGAGAAAGTTGCATACCTTAGGGTTTTAAGTTATAAATATGTCCAAGTATGATTTCAATACAGGAATATTTTCTAACTGGACTTCATAAATAAATATTAAGCAAATTGTAAATATATTGTGATGAGGGGATTTATTTAAATAATTTCAGAGAGTTAATAATTAAGAGGATTAAAAATAATTGCATAGGTATATGAATGGTCTTTATGAAAATACTTAATCATCAAAAAAAGCCTAACCATTCAGAAATATGGGGCACAAGTGTTTAAACTCCTTCAAACATGCACAAAAATAGAGAGCTCTATAATTAATCCCACTAAAAAATTATTGATGTGTGGTCAATCTTCTTTCATCTCTTCCACCAACTACTCTGATATTTATGCCTGGGGTTATTTTAAAATAAATCCCAGGTACTATATCATTTCATCCATAAAAATTTCAGTATGCATCACTAAAACATAATATCCTTTTCTTAAATTGCAATATCATTATCACATTTTTAAAAAGCTAATAATTTCTTAATATCATGTAACATTCAATTAGCATTTAAATTCTTCTGATTGCTTACCCCATATGTACCCTTTGGCAGCTGGTTTGTTCAGATCAGGATCCAAAAAAGACTGAGAAGTCTTCAACGCTCTTAATTTATGACATTTCTGTGAAGGAAATTATCTCAATAATTGCTCTTAAAAGAATCATCTAGATTTGAGAACATATTTTCATAGATAAAACTATATTTGATCAAATCTAAGACAAATAGTTATAAGATACATTACTATTGACAACTAAGAAATTAAAGATGCTAATAATGATAAGCTGCCACCAGTTTGACGATATATCCCAATTTCAGAGATACAAGACTTGGGATAATGTGCATCCTAAAGGTAATGAAATATGGTCATTTGAATACAGAGAGCTCACATGGGAATTTTATTTCCAATCAGGGCTGGGAATGGCAAATGATATGTGCAAAAAGGCCCATATGTAGAATTGGTTACTCTTATTCCAGAGTCGTTTCAGATTGAATAGTCATCTCTTACCCTAATTGTCAAAGTGTCTTGGTTGCACAGTGGTTATGCACTTGTCCACTAACCAAAAGGCTGGCAGTTTGAACCCAGCAGCTGCTCTGTGGGAGAAAGGTGCAGCATGCGCTTCTGCAAATATTTATGGCGTGGATCTCCTGTTGGGCGGTTCTACTCCATCCTGTAGGGTCATTATGGGTCAGAAGAGACTCGAAGGCCGTGGGTTTCCCTGGTTTTCGTGGCTTAACACGGTGAAATTCTTTCTCCTCTGCGAGCTTGTAACTTCAGCTTTTGGTTGGATAGCCTGAATTTCTTAGAGTTTTTATAGCACATTTAATACACATCAGCACATAACATTTTTTGCATAAGTTATGATCTCTGAGAAAGTAAAGAAATGCTTACTCTTTCAATTGTGCTGATTTTTAGGATGTCGGGTGAGTCCAATTTGAAAAATACATATTCATCATGCCACTCCAGGCTGCAAAATGCTGTGCTGGAGTACAGTTGCAAATACCCTGTTTCCTGGTTTGTGCTATCATAGATTAGTGCTTCCTGGGCCTCCTATTTTTTACATCAGGTGGATAGCTCAGGAGGACAAGAAGATATGGCTAAATTCTATTTGGCCTAAACATGGTGTTTGGGGGGTTTGCATTGGAAAGGTTAGAAACAAGTACAATTACACCATTCCCCCCACCCCGGCCCCCCCCCAAAAAAACACTGCCTTCTAGTCAATTCAAATCATAGAGACCCTATAGGACCAAGTAGACCTGCCCCTTTGACTTTCTGAGAGTGTACATCTTTTAGGGCTGATGAATTTGAACTGCTGACCTTACAGCTAATAGCCCACTGTAGTACCAGGGCTCCGCCACAGGTCCTAGTACATATAAAAACAGGCTCTGAACTCTTTGCCTTAGGCCACTTGGCAAGTTTTGAAAGGCAAAAACCATTGGTTTCTCCCCGGGCCATTCCAACACATAGTTAAAAGTATTATGCTTCTAGCTATCTGTGCCTACAAGGAAAATCTGGGTTGTTTATTTACCAAATCTGAACGGACCCAAAGGCAACCCACTTCTATGACTCTCAAAAACCTTTGATGTAGTTTTTGGGTTTTTTGCTTTTTAAAAAACAGTACAAAGCAATCTTTCTGTGTATGTGCTTTCTGAGGCACAGAAATAGGCTTGTTCTAGAATTAGCTTTCTAAGGGTCCAGGAAGTTCTAACATAAAAGAGCATAAAACCAGGGATGCAGGAAAATCTGCAACTCGTTATTAATGTATGTTTTTTCTGCCTCAGTTATTAAAAGGAATAAAGTCTTTGAATTTAGTCATAAGGACTCTAATTTCACAGATTAATCAATTTTTCCTTCAAGTAACCAGTTGGGTTACTTAAATTTCAATAGCCATGTGTGTTTGGGAATGCTACCCTTGAGTTAACTGTTTTTCTACTTAAGTGACAGAAAAGAATGAAGATTTCAGTGTTAGTTGCTGCTTTTAGTACCCTGGTGTCCTGAGAATTGATATTAGCTACTTTGAGTTTGGATCAGGCCTTACCAGTAAGAACTATTAGTTAAGAAGAAAGTCAAAAGCAATGTGATAAATTCAAAGAATACATGGGCTGAGGAGCATTAGAAATTTAAAATGAGCTGAGAATATATATTAAAAGCAATGTTAATAAAAATGTAAAAGGGATTATATTCACAGTTCAAAAAATAGCAATTTCTTTTTAGTAATATCAACACTTTGTCAGGTGATAAAGTGATCGAGAGAAACTGGCTGAAAGCCGAGAGTACCTGAAAGATGTCTACCTGTGTTTCGTTGACTACACCAAGGCATTCAACTGTGCGGACCATAGCGAATTGTGGAAAACCTTGAGAAGAATGGGAATTCCAGAACACTCCATTATGCTCATGTAGATCTGGTACACAGACCAAGAGGAAGTAAGCTGGACAGGACAAGGGGATAGATAGTGCTGAGATTAAAATCAGGAAAGGTATGCTCTAGCTGCTCTTCAAATCGTATAAATCTTTCGCCTTTTAAAATCAGGAAAGGTGTGTGTCAGGATAATAACCTTTCACTAGACATGGTCAATCTGTAAGTTGAGTAAATAAAACCCAGACACTGGACTATATAAAGAAGCACGAGGCATCAGGTGAGAGGAAGGCTCATCAGCAGCCAGCTATGTGCTGACGACACAAACTTGCTTGCAGAAAGCCAAGAGGACTTACCGTACTTACTGATGAAGATCAAAGACTCCAACCTGCAGTGTGGATCACACCTCAACACAAAGAAAACAAAAAGACAACTGCACCAATAAGCATCTTCATGATAAGCAGAAAAGATTGAGGTTGTCAAAAATTCCATTTTACTTTGGTCCACAGTCAACGTCCATGGGAGCAGCAATCAGGGATCAAACAGCACCTTAAAGTCAGGTGAAATCGGGACGATACATATGAAAGACAAGAATCGATGCTGTTGAATTTTTAAATTTTGATGTTGACAAGTAATGTGACATGTCTCATTGACTGCCGGAAGAACAGACAAATCTGTGTTGGAAAAAATACAGCGAGAATGCTCTTTAGAAACAAGGACGGAGAGACTTTGTCTCATGTACTTTGGCCAGGCTATCAGAAGGGATAAATGCCTGTAGGGAGACATCACGCGCAATAGAGTAGAAGGTCAGTAAAAAGAAGACTCTTCACTAGAGGAGTGACACATGGCTGTAACCGCGGGCTCAAGCACAAGACTTGTGAGGATGACGCGGGCCGAGTAGTGCCTCCTTCTGTTGTTTGTAGGGTCTCTGTGAGTCTCCCAAGCAACTCGACAGTCGGCAGCTATCAACATCAGATGTTGATCTTCAATTGTTAATTAAAGCAAATCTAAACCTCAAGTATCATTTTGTTTAGTCTGGTATCTACAATGAGTCCTGACAAGGACCTCCTTTCAACAGGTCCTTTCAAGAATGGCTTGAAGAGTAATTGATGACAAGCTTGTTCTTTGGTTTGGTCTATAAACTGTCATAAACCTGTGGACCTTTGTGTGTGAATGTATGCGTGTGTGTGGTAACAAAATATTTGCCAGTGTTACAACTTTTCATGTATTATTCAATGACATTGATTACATTCACCATGTTGTTCAACCATTAGCACTAGTCTTTTTCAAATTTTTCTACCATCAAGAGCAAAACCTCAATGCCCCCTAAACAATGACACCCCTTTTTCTCTCCATCCTATTCCTGGTAACTGCTAATAATCCTCAGTCTCTACACATTTTACTGTTTTACAACAGTGGGCTAATTCAGTATTTATTGTTTTTGACAGATTTAATTCACTGAGTATAATGTTTTCATGGTTTTCCTATGTTGTGGGATATAATAAGATTTCATTTCTCCTTATACCCAATGATTATTCCAATATGTATATATGATATATATGATCATTTCATTTCATTTCCCACACTTTTTGAAGCCCTTTCATGTACATGCATATATAAATATATATTTACAAGATGTATATGAAGTCCTGGTGATGCAGTGGTTGCAAGTTGGGCTGTGGTTTTCAAGGTCAGCTGTTTGAAACCACAGGTGGCTCCATGGGTGAATATGGGGCTATTTCTGTTAACAGTCACAGTCTCAGAAACCCGCAGGGGCAGTTCTACTCAGTCCAGTAGGGTTGCTGTGAGTCAGCACCAACTTGATGGCAGTGAATTTGTTTCTCTGTTTGTTTATAGTATATATCAGATATATACCCATGAGGGGGCTTTATACATATATATGTGTGTGGAAAATATATACATATATGATTTTATATCTGATTTGCACCATAATTGTTTTCAGTATTCCGGATTTTGTTGTACGAGCATGTGTGTGTATACACACATATATACAAAGAGGTTTCAAAAAGTTTAAGAAAAAAAATCGATGATCTTTTATTTCCATTTTCATGAAATTTTGGAAGCCCCTTCATATGTATATATGTATACAGACGTACATGAATCTATATGAGGGGTACCAAAAAACCCAGAATTTTTTTCAAAGCTATATATTTAAAACTTTTTACAAAACAACTGTTCAAACTGTGATTCCATTCTTGGAAACATTTTGTCCAAGAAACAAATGGCTGACAGTACCTCCCTCGCTTTTTTCTTCCCCTCTTCTAAGTAGTCAAACCACAGTCCTTTCATGTCCCTCTGCATTTGCAGAAATAAAAAGAAAGTGAAGACAGGTGAGTAAGGTCTGTGGGCCAAGAGAGGCATGCTGTTTTTTGCCAAAAACTGGCACCCTGAGAAGGCTGTGTGAGCAGGTGCATTGTTGTGGTTGGCAAGCCAGTCCCCCGTCTGCCACAAATCAGGCCTTTTATGTCTCACACTCTTATGAAATCTTTTTAGAACCTCTAAGTTGGAAGCTTAATTAACAGGCAGACTTGGTGTAATCAACTCCAAATGCACTATCCCCCTCACATCAGAAAAACAAATGAGCATCGTCTTGATCTTTGATTTCATGTTAGAAGCTTTTTTTGAACGAGATGATGATGGCGTCTTTCACTGGCTTGATTGTTGTTTGCTTTCCGGGTCATAAGAGTAGCAACATGTCTCATCAACAGCAATGACCTTGTGGGGGTGGAGGTGTGTGTGGGGTGGAGTCTGGGTCCCCTCAGAGCTGTTCTTTCAAAGCACGGCATGTTTCCACTCAGCGCTCTTTTTCCTGGTCAGTCAGATCCTGAAGCACAGATTTTGGAGTGACCTGTCTCATTCCCAAATCTTCCATTTAAATTTGCTGAGCCATGCTCCAAGACAGTCCAGAAAAGTCCCCCATCTCTTCAGTGGTCTGTCATCAGTCTTCAAGCACAAGTGCATGCATTTATTTTAGTTTTTTAAGTGCATGAATTTTGTTGACATTTTTGTCCATTTGGTAAGTTGACGGACATTTAGAACGAGGTTTGTCATTAACTGACATTTCACCTTTCTTGAAATGAGAAAACCTTTCATACACCTGAGTTTTTTCCCATAACGCTATCCTTGTAAGCAGTGTTCAACATCACAACAGTTTCTGTGGCATTTTTCCTGAGCAGTAGACAAAATTTCACAGCTGCACACTGTTCTCTTAAATCACTCATCACGAAAAATGAGGTTTGAGTGAAGCTGCTTTTACAAAAAAATTCACTGTGACCAGAGAGAACCTTCCCAGGTGAAGTCACTGTGTGCACTAACTCGGGGTGAGATGCTGAATGATTGCCTAGTGGGGGGAAAAAATGTGAAACTATAAAAGCTCCGCCCAGCAGAACTATTTTCCATTTTTTGTGTGGGTAGGTACTCCCTCATATGCATAAAGGAGCCCTTGTGGCTTAGTGGTTACATGTTGGGGTACTAACCTCAAGAACGGCAATTGGAAACTACCAGGCTCTGCTCAGGAGAATGATGAGATTTTCTTCTTCTGTAAAGAGCTATAGTCCCAGAAGCCCACAGAGGTAGTTCTACCCTATCCTATAGGATCTCGTGTATATACAGGCATACATCAATATATGTATGTGTAGGGGTATTATATATGTATATGTGCAACTGGTTATGTGGTTTTAGCTGATATTACAACTAGCTGCCACCCTATTCATATTACCTCTGTCCTCAGCAAGGACAACCACTTAAGGATGCTGAGAAGACCAGTGAATTCCATGAGCATGGACCCATTGCTGCACTTCATTTGCTGTGAAGTGAGTTCCTTGATCCCATGCCATTCTCTGTGTAGGATACTGTGATGGTGGATAAGGTATTTTATAAGTCTTCAAATGGTGATTTTGGCAGAAGCACAGCGAGTATATGGAAAAATAAATCCATATTCATAATATGTGTCTATACAGTTCTTTCCATGGTGGAAGTGGTCCAATGTAATCAACTGGCCACCATTCCTAGCTTCTCACCCCAAGGAATGGTTCCATGTTGGGAGACTCAGTATTGCTTTCTACGGCTGGCCATCTGTGCACTCAGAAGTGGTGATGGCCACGTTGGCTTTTGATGAACAGAAGTCCATGTTTCCAAGTCCATGCAAATCCTCCACCTTTGCCAG
>NW_022103896.1:69331822-69335450 GCF_000313985.2 Echinops telfairi | reverse complement strand
TCTTATCTGTACCAGTGTACATGTCTACCTGGATTTGTAAGATAGAACTGGGATCATGATAGTGTGGGGAGAAGAAGCATTAAAGGACTAGAATATTGTGTGTTTCGATGGTGCTATACTGCTATACAAGCTGGCTCGTCCCTTTCTGTGACTCTTCTGTGAGGTGATGTTCAATTGTCTACAGATGGGCTTTCCAACACCCCCTATCTCCCGTCCCCTGTTAGCATCGAAATGGTTGTTTGTTTTGGGTCTTCTGATGCCTGATATCTGATTCCATTGACACCCCATGATCATAGGGGTTGGTGTGCTTCTTCCATGTGGGCTTTGTTGCTTCCATGCTAGATGGCCTCTTGTTTAACTTCAAGCCTTTAAGACCAAGACATTATATTTTGTAATAGCCGGGCATCATCCGCTTTCTTCACCACATTAGCTTATGCACCCATTTTGTCTTCAGTGATCATGTCAGAAAGGTGAGCAACACAGAATGCCAAAGAGTTTTACTCTGAACAAAGTGTTCTTGTGTTGAGGAGGACTTGAGTAGCAGCCCATGAGTTGACACACTCTTAAGGTAAGAAAGTGAAGGTTTATTGGTGGCTTTGCTAGCTGAAGGCAAACTGCTTCTGGTATTTCTTAAAAATTGGAATCAAGAACAAGGCAATACCAGAGCAATAGCTACATACCAGGTACCAGGAGCTATATTAAGCAATAGAATCACATATGAAATAGTAGCTGCAATTATAATCATCTTAATAAGTTTAGAAGAATCTGCCATTCTTTAAGATCAATCTTTTTTTTTAAAAAGCATAGCCTAACTAAAAATTGCAAACACATTGTAATTGAGGCAATTATGACTCATGACAACCCTATACGACAGAGTAAGACAATCCCTGTAGGTTTCTGAGAATAACTGTTCATAGTAGTAGAAACCTTATCTTTCTGCTGCAGAACGGCTGGTTGTGTTGAACTCTGATTTTGCAGCTAACATCCCAACATGGAACCACTAGTCACCAGGGCTCCTTATAGGCTAAATAGGCAAGTTAAAGGAGATTGTGATGGGAATCACCACTTCTACACCCTTCAAGTCTTTGATAGCGTCAGTATAGTCATCTCTGTGATCCCTCCAACGGGGCAGTCAGGCTCTCGTTTTACTGGTTTCCTTTTATGTTGTTGTTAGGGGCCATCGAGTTGCTTCCAACCCATAGCGTCCTTGTGCCCAATGGAACAACACTCTGTCCAGGCCGGCACCATCCTCACAATTGCTCTTATGCTTGAGACTATTGTTGGAGTCACGGTGTCAATCCACCTCATTTTGGGCCTTCCTCTTTTTCATAGGAATAATGACTGCTACTTCACTTTTTCTATCCTGTTAACATTTACTCTGTATGTCAGAGATCCAATGTGGGGGCACTGCCCGTTTCTGAGTATATCTATTCTTTTTATGTATTCTGCAACTGGGGGTATCATTGCAGGTTGGGCCCATGGATGCACTGCACCCACTGTGAGACAAACCCAATCTAATAAATAGCCTGGCCTCTAGATGCCTCTAATCAGAATGGTGGGCCACAGTGACATTTTGGGGTCTCCTGGAATTAGTATAATTTCAGAGCAGTGTCCAGTGATATCTGAAAAATCAATTTCCTTTACCCAATGAGTAGTCCCTTTTGTTTTAGGCTTTAGATCCCTCTGGGGAAGGCTGAGGAAAAGGCTGAAAGTATAAAATTTGGGCAGTGTAGGGAGGTCCTTCTTGGAGGGGACGTGGCCTCTCCTTTATCCAAGGGATCATGGGTCTGTAAACTGGCACAAGTTTGGTAATTAAGGGGCTGTGACTCTCTATTTTAGTGATTCACATTAGACTGCCATTCACTTTACTTAGAATTCTTCTAATTTGTACAAATCAAGTAAATACTTAGTAGAATCCTCATCTATCTTACTCTTAGAGACACCATGACCAAACAGTCAACACCCTAAATCCACGAGTCGGATCATTCTATTAGCTGCTTTGACTCTGTTGTCCATACATTTTCTTGGTTTATTGAGTGCTGCCACTTGGCCCCTAGCATTCAGGTGTTAATCATCCCCATAGAGGCTTAATGTCTTAACTCAGGAAAGACAGTTCCCACGGTCAAGTCTGACTTACATACAATAGCAATCACCGCAGTCTTCAAAGACTTTGGGCGGTTTCACACATGTTCCTCATCTTCATGGTGAAGGTGTATCCTCTGGGTACTTCATGGGCGAATCTATGGGACCAACCCGAGAAATCCGCTTTAATTTCACCAAATCCAATTTCCCTAAGCCTTTGGATACTTTATTCCACAGTATACCAAGGCAAGTCTGGCATTTCAGCTTGATTTAGTGTGAACTCCTCTTAATCCTTGTTTCAGTGAACCAACCATATAAATGATTAGGTCATTTTATAATCTCTTCAGTGGAAACTCTGATTGAATTATCTGTGCTTAGTGGGCCTACATCAGTAAGCTCAGGCTGGTGCAACCTGAAGCTCCTTGCACCATTGTGACACACCCTTCATAAGTGTATCCTGCAGGCTTCCATTTGTATGTATTAGAAAAACCAAGCAGTTCTTTTGGGTCTTAGTGTTCCTTCCCCTGGTTCACACTTCGGACTTCATCTCTTGGGGACCCAAGTCTAGTTAAAGGTCTAGAAACAAAAATGGGTCATTTCCTGAGAACATTCACCAACGCCTTCTTTATAAGGCATCGGCTTAGGTGGTATCCCAAGCTGCATCTCAGACAAAGGCTCTTCTGGCACCGCTGAGCTAATCTTCATCAGATGGGAGTGGAAGGGAGGACAGTTTAGCAGACAGATGGAGTAATCTCTTTAGATGAAAGGAAGGAGTCTGCACCTGTTGGCAGGAGAGATTGGAGTGGATTTAGGGGCTCAATGTCCCCAGCTTTCAAAATGTTCCATATATTCCCACCCCAAGTTTCAAGACTTCTTCAAGATGCCCGTTTCCCAATCAATGCCTTCACTTTAACTCAGACAGATTCAGTTGGGAATTCCACTGCCATTGTAATTCAATGACTCTTAGACAAATTTCTGGGTTTGTTTCTAAGCAATAGCAACTCTGTTACTAGGAGATATAAGGTTTTCTTTCAGGGCACAAGTGGTAACTTTCAGATCTCCTACTTCTTTTTTTAACATTTTCTTGTGGTTTGGGTGAAAGTTCATAGAGAAAATTAGTTTCCCATTCAATACTTTATGCACATTTTGTTTCATGACATGAGTTGCCCTCTCCTCCTTGTGACAACATGCTTCCCCTTCCCGTCTGGGATTCCCTGGACCCCATTGTTTCTCTCGCCTGCTCCTTCCTTACTTCACAGCTTTGTGGGCATTTGTTGTCCCTTTGGTCTCTGATGTTGATTGCTCTGAGGAGTATGCTCCTTATGGGTGTTACTATTCACTCGACATCAGTCTATCTCTCAGGCAGAAAGGTGATCTCCTGGAGCAGGTTCAAGTCCAGGTTTGCATAGTGTCTGAGGACCATAGTCTTGGTGATTCCATTAGCCTTTCTCAGTCCAGAAGGACTGGTCTTTTCACGATTTTGAATTGTGTCCGACATTCCCCCCACTCTGTCCAGGACCTTTACTGAGATCAAAGCAAGACCCCT
>NW_022103896.1:69330007-69331722 GCF_000313985.2 Echinops telfairi | reverse complement strand
TTTCCCAATCAATGCCTTCACTTTAACTCAGACAGATTCAGTTGGGAATTCCACTGCCATTGTAATTCAATGACTCTTAGACAAATTTCTGGGTTTGTTTCTAAGCAATAGCAACTCTGTTACTAGGAGATATAAGGTTTTCTTTCAGGGCACAAGTGGTAACTTTCAGATCTCCTACTTCTTTTTTTAACATTTTCTTGTGGTTTGGGTGAAAGTTCATAGAGAAAATTAGTTTCCCATTCAATACTTTATGCACATTTTGTTTCATGACATGAGTTGCCCTCTCCTCCTTGTGACAACATGCTTCCCCTTCCCGTCTGGGATTCCCTGGACCCCATTGTTTCTCTCGCCTGCTCCTTCCTTACTTCACAGCTTTGTGGGCATTTGTTGTCCCTTTGGTCTCTGATGTTGATTGCTCTGAGGAGTATGCTCCTTATGGGTGTTACTATTCACTCGACATCAGTCTATCTCTCAGGCAGAAAGGTGATCTCCTGGAGCAGGTTCAAGTCCAGGTTTGCATAGTGTCTGAGGACCATAGTCTTGGTGATTCCATTAGCCTTTCTCAGTCCAGAAGGACTGGTCTTTTCACGATTTTGAATTGTGTCCGACATTCCCCCCACTCTGTCCAGGACCTTTACTGAGATCAAAGCAAGACCCCTTGGTGTTGGGAGCTTGGCCCCATCCAGTTCTCTGATCTGAGGTTCGAGAAAGCTGTGCTTGACGTGGTTTATTAATACTTTGGACTAGTTGTTTCCCTCAGTCTTTCTAATTCATCTGAAATCTGTCCTTAAGCAAATGCTGTTCTTTCCATCTCAAATGATAGATTCCTCAAAGGTAAGCACACCTCACTAGTGTTATTTTTCCCTTTAAACATACCGATTGTCTGGGTGAAAATGGAACAATAGGATGAGTTCCTCCCCGCGTGGCTCGCCCCCCCTCCCCACCCCCCATCTGAAGGTTGACCAAGGGCATAATCTTAGGAGGTCTGCCAGTCTCATGGGAACCAGTAAAGCTGATCTTTTAAAAAAAATGTTTTAAAATAAATTTTAGTTCTGTTCCACATTTTTCTCCAACTCTATCCAGGACCATCTAATGTGATCTCTTTCAGAGCAGTTGGTAGTGGTAGTCAAGCACCATCTAGCTCTTCTGGTCTCAAAGTCATGAGTCTGATGTTGACTCCATTAGTTCATTGGTCCATGGGGCTAACTGTTTCCATAAGCTTTTCATTTTCCTCACTCTTCTTTCCTCTGAACAGGGAGAGACCTTAGGTGGTCACTCATGGGCTTGTCTGATCCCAATTGCTTATCACTAAATTGGGATATAAAACATTATCTTTGTGGACTATATTATCCAAACTGACCTTGAAACTCATTCCCTCAAGGTCTTTGCTTATGTCTGATAAATTTTCACAACTTTGCCCCATGGATGCACCACTGCATTCATTATACCTATGCATATTTGCAGCACATATAAAAGCATATGCAGCAAGACCTTCTATCTATGCACATGGGTGTACTCTCATATTCCATGCCACACCTATTCAGTTGACAACAGCGGAGCTCAAAACGTCGATCGTGATCTACTAGTCGATCACAAATGGAGTGTGGGCAGATCGCATGGCATTAAAAAAATAGACCTGAGCCTATCATCAATCCCGTCACTTAATTGATATACAGCACAGCCAATCAGATGCAGTCCTAGGTGTCAAACGCATG
>NW_022103896.1:69317566-69328976 GCF_000313985.2 Echinops telfairi | reverse complement strand
CCAGAGCGCATGAACAGTTTTGGAACTTACTCGCAGAGGGAAAGTACCCAAACATGAGAAAATGTGCTACCTCCTTGACTGCATTATTCGGCTCTACTTATTTATGTGAGTCAGCCTTTTCCCACATAAAGATTATTAAGTCCAAGTACGGTTCCACCAGGACTGATGATCATTTGGAAGTGTGCTTGAGGCTGGCTGTCAGCAGCTACTGTCTGGACTATGCATCCCTGGCTCATTCCATTCAGTGCAAGTCATCAGAGTAAACTCGGGTAATGACAAAAAATGTACATAGTTAATGGTGTTATAAATGTTAAAAATAAATAAATAAAAATATATGTTTTGCATTTTTGTAGTTGATAGATCCTTTTGACTTGATCATTTTATAAGTAGCTCACATGCTGAAAAAGTGTGAGCACTCCTGGCTTACATCTATCTATCTATATATCCAACTAGAATTCTTATTAATATTAATGCAAGAGTTGGAATTGACTTGATGTCAACTGCATTGTTGTTTTAAATTTACAATTAAGACTATTTCTGAAATCTCAATTTTGTCTTATTTATCAGCTTTTCCTTCATGCACTATTGTTGCCTTTTACTCTTGTGTACCTCCCAATGTCTTCTTTTGTCTTGTTCATTGTGATGGTTAAAGTTTTGTGTCAACTTGACTGGGTCAAGACCTAGATCTCAATACAATGTAATCACCTCCAATTGGGCAGTCAATCAGTTGTGTGGAATGCAACACCCTTCTATAACCTCAGATCATATAACCCTGATCCAATCAAGTGAAGGGGAGTTTCCTTGCAGGTGTGAACTCACCTACTCAAGGTAAGTAGGTACTGTAGAAAAGCTTGCTCGCTTTTTTGCTGGGTGTTGATCCTGCATCTGACCTGTCCTCTGATCTCCTGTCTTTGGGCTCCAGTCAGTGGCCTGTCACATGGCCTGCTTGTCCTGGGAGCCATCAGCAGCCTGCCTTACCTGCCAACTGTGGATTACTTTGTCTTTGCAGTCACAGCCTGCCATCTTCCTGTTGTCCTTGGGCTCATTAGCTCTGGCAGCAACTTGAGTTGGGAGAAGCCGCCAGCTTAACATTTGACCTGTGGAATTAGAACTTACTTGGCTCTGAAACTCCTCCACTTCTACAACCATGTAAGTTATTTTCTTGGTGTAAATGTCTCTGTTTACATGCATACAGCAGCTTCACTGGTTTGGCTTCTCTGAGAACCCAGCCTGGTAGAAAGAAAGCCACGTTGAGCTGCTCTCCCTCTTGTTATGTATTGCCGTTCCCGCACTCAAATCACTTCTCATCTGCTGCATGTTGCTAGGAGCCCTGGGCGTGTCGTGGTTAGGTGTTGGGCTGCAATCTTCACAGTTGGCGGTTTGAAACCACCAGCAGCTCTGCAGGAGGAAGACTGTACTTTTTACTCCCATAAACAGTTACAGAGGGTCGCTGTGACTCGACAGCATGAGTTTAGTTTTGGTTTTAAGTAGTTAATGACTTCTCTTCTCTCCCTCTTTCATCCCTTGTAACCATCAAAGAACATTTCTTTCTGTGTGTAAACCTCTTGACATTTTATAAAAGTAATCTCACATAGTATTTGTTATTTTGCGATTGATTTATTTCACTCAGCAGGGTCATCCATGTTCTGCAACATTTTGTGGTTTCATCGTTATCCTTTATGGCTCTCTAGTAGTCTGTTCTATGTACCATAGATGGTTTAGCCATTAATCTGTGCATGGACACTTCAGTTGTTTCCACTTGGTGTTTCTGTGAATAACGCTGTGATGAGCCTGGGTGTGCATGGCTCTACTTTCTTTTGATGCAGAAGAGAGCTTAAGAAATTTGTGGGAAAATTACATTTTTTAATTCCACTTTTTCATGAACTTTTTGAAGTCCCCCTCATACTTGTATACTCAGACATACCTGGTATGTCTGATCCTACTTTTTAAAGGAGGCGCCATACTATTTTCTATGGCAATTGTACAATCTTACAATCCCACGAGTAGTGTGAGAGTTCCAGTCACCTTCTACTGTGGCAGACACTTGTTGTTTGCTCTCTGCTTGAGCTGCGATCCAAAGTTTTGAGCTCATCTCTTCCTTTCACTACTTTGTCTAGACCAGTGATTCTCCACCTTCCTCATGCCGCGACCCTTTCCTACAGTTCCTCATGTGGTGGTGACCCCCAACCATAACATTATTTTCGTTGCTACTTCATAACTGTCATTTTGCTCCTGTTAGGAATTGTCATGTAAATATCTGATATACTGGATGTATTTTCATTGTTACAAATTGAACATAATTAAAGCATTGTGATGAATCACAAAAATGATATGTAATTATATATTGTGAAATATTTATTTCTAGTGAGAAATAAATGAAATTTTGTTTTGAAGTGTGGTGTAGCATGGGTAACAGTCTTCAGGCCAGGTACTCATATGTGAGTGTATCTACATGTGGGCAGACCTGCCTGGAGATGGATAGAGGAGCGGTGTCTTGGGTCCTAAAACCATCAGAAATATGTGTTTTCTGATGGTCTTAGGTGACTCCTGTGAAAGGGTTGTTCGACCTCCACAGGGGTTGCAACTCACAGGTTAAGAATCACTGGATGCTGCCTAAGTGTGTCTCAGCATAGCAAAATTACTCGGGAAGAAACTCATTGCCAAGTTCTTTCCTCTGTGGACTCGTCTTACAAGTCAGGACAACCACTTCACTCATGGTTGCCGTGCAAAGAATCTTGTCTTCAATCAGCTCATGAAGGTAAAGATAGTGTTTTTTTTAAAGGCACTTTGCCAACTCTCTCAAACATAACTTTGCAAATAGACAGCAAGAAAAACATGGTAAATGACTTCCATATGGCTCAGGGCAATGAGAAACTTTCTTGATTAACAACACATTCAGTACAATAAAATAACTTCCAAATCTGCTAGAGAGGCTTGGCTGCTGTGTCTCTGTTTCTGTTGGAGTTTTTCATTGCTTTGAGTCTCCTAGACCCGCGTAGGCTCTCAATTGCTCCATTTTCTCCACAACAGTCTCTTCCAAGATAATCACCTGTTCCTATTTGTCAGGCCTATCAAGCAAATAGCTGCTCCTGAACTTATTTTAGAACCAGCTGCTTTAACCATATGCTTCAAAAATTCAAGGCATGGTTTTTACAGCCTCATCAGCTGATACAGCTATTAACATGTCATCTGCATATGCAAATAGTGGTTTAACCATCTAAACTATACTGTTCCCTTCCACATCTGTCTAAAGGTTAGTTTACAACATAAATTTTCACCAAAGGGCCTATAATTAATATATAAAGGCCCAGATGGTAATTAATATATAAAGGTCCTCATACTGTCACTCTTTGAATCTCTCCTCTGCTCCCGGACAGAAACACTATTTTCACACTGCTCAGTGGATTGAAAAGGTATGACATAAGCCTATGCAGTTTTAAACACGTCCTCGCGGATCAAGAGCTTTCCTCTTCCTCCAAACAAAACAAAATAAAATCCAACCGTCTTTTGCTCTGTGTGTTTTACAATTTCTCTTGGTCTAAGGAAGCCACCTGCCACCTCTCTCCCATAATGCCTGCAATGAACCAAATCATCTTCCTTGCATACATTGTTAATCTCACAGTAATGCCTACTAATCGCTTTGTAATCAGCACTCAAAGGGCCTAAAGGGCCTTGATTCTTAATCACTGTATTTTAATCATCATTCTGGTGAGATGACAGTTAGTAATCCCCGAATCTTCCTCAGCTTCCTAATTATTCCCTAGGACAAAGGAGAAGAGCTCTCTAGGAAGGAAAAAACAGATCGCTACGACGGGAATTGGTTGGCGCGAACCCGACAGCCCCAGGCTGTTGTTTCTGATGTCTGTGGGACCATGACGTGTAATTTTGGATACAGAGGACAGACAGCTCTGTATTTTCCTTTTTTCTCCCTGTTTTAGTCTCTTTACCTCATTGACACTTTTACCTTAGCAAATTTGGGGGTAACAATGCATCCCCTCTACATTTTTCCAAGGTTTTTGTTTCCAATTCATACAATTTCCACTTAATGTTTTTCCTTACACAATCTTGTATCATCTTTATAACTTCTCATTGCTTTTGCTTCCCAATATTTATGCCCAAAAGAGGGAGGAAGAAGCTCGTCACACTCAGAGCATCCTCACCATCCTGTAAACCTGAATACGTGTTACCTTGTGATCCAAGGGGGCTTCAGAAAGTTTGTGGAAAAAAATGGAACTCAATGATAATGAAATCTTTCCATGAACTTTTGACGCCCCTCCTATACCAGTTACACCCGATGCCTTTGAGTTGACTTTAATGGTAAACACGTGTGTCCGAGAAGATCTGTGCTCTATAAGGTTTTCAACGTCTACATTTTTCAAAGTTGGACACCAGAATTTTTTCTTCCAAGGTACCGCTGGGGGGACTCAACCTCTGTCCTTTCAGTTAGCAGCTCTGAGTGTTAACCACACCAAGGGTAAGTCAAAGAGCATTGCTACAAAGTCCTGAAAACCTTTATTCAGCACAAATATCAGAATATGGAGCTGTTGTTTCTTTCAGAGCACACCCTCCATCTGGGCCCTGACACGTGTGAAGGCAATGATCCCCTCTCTCCCTCTTCCCCCAAAGAATGCTGCGCTTGCTGATGCACACCACATCAAGACGGCAGCCCGGGAGCTTCAAGGAACTCAAGTCACGGGACCTAAGAGAAGTCTAAAGGGACAACAGCAGGGCTGCAGAGGGGATGGGGAGCCTTCCAACAAAATTCTCCCAGGACAATAGATGCATTGTTGTGATGGGGAAAAAACAAACAAAACAAAACACCACTGTAGCTCTCCTGGCCTTTCCCCCATTAATGCAGTTTTCCAATTCTTTGAAATTCTTCCTAATTCGTCCTTGGGACTGTCCTATATTCTGGGAGGAAATCTATCCACATGGCCCCTTTGGAGGCCCCCCAAATAGTCCCCATAATTTTCTGAACTCACCTATCCACCTGAAATGGAAGAGGCCCAACACACCCATTCAGAAGATACTGCTTTGATTGCACATGGCTCTTAGTTGTACAGGTAAATCCACTGCTCATCTCCAGTTTTAATTTATCCCATAAAATCATTTCATTAGCTTCAATCTTGCTTAAAAGAACGATGGAAAGATCCAGTCTTTGAGTTAGATATTCGTCACATAACGTGTAAAAGAGAAAACGCCAAAATGCCTTGCCACGCAGCATGGCAGCCTCAGCAGCTCTCAGACCCACGGTCATCGTGCGGCTTCTCTCGGCGTCTGGGTGTCAGTCACTCGCTCTTCATTCCTCCAGGTTGACGCTCTGCCCTTGCTAGGTCCATTTTTGAGATCGTCTCCACCTCCCTCAAAATGCTTTCTCCATGTAAGAACTGTTGTCTTTTTTTTGGGGGGGGCCTTGAAATTTTGGCTGGTTTTATTTTATTTGATTTATTTTTTATCATTTTATTGGGGGCTCATACAACTCTTATCACAACCCATACATACAGCAGTTGTGTAAAGCACATTTGTACATTTGTTACCCTCATCATTCTCAAAACATTTGCTCTCCACTTAAGTCCCTGGCATCAGCTCCTCATTTTCCGCCTCCCTCCCCGCTCCCCCGCCCTCATGAGCCCTTGATAAGTTATAAATTATTATTTTGCCATATCTTAACTCTTGTCTTATGTGGGGCCGTGTTCCTGCAAACTTGTTCCAAAGCTCCCATGACTGAGGAAGCTATCCACTTAGATTTTGTTAAAAATTTGGTATTCGCCCTGACCTCAAAATATGTATTTTTCTCCCATGGCACAGAAAGTCGTTTTTCAAATTCTTTGAAACTCTTCCTAATTCTTCCTTGGGATTGTCCTGTGTTCTGGGAGGAAATCTATCCAGACGTGCCCTTTGGAGGCCCTCCAAATAGTCCCCATCACCTTGTGAACTCACCTGTCTGCCGGAAATGGAGGAGGCCCCGCAGACCCACTCAGAAGCTTTATTCTGAAGGCATTCTAAGGAGGCTGGACCCAACGTATCACTAAGCTATCTTGTCTGCAGCCATGTGCTGATTGCAGAGCCATGCTTAAACATGGTTTGTTTGAATAAGGTTGGGAAAATATGTACTAATACCTGTTTACTTATCCGGGTTGAATTATTTTATTTTATTTCTATTGTGAATTAAGTGAAGGTTTTCAGAATCAATACTCAGTTATACATCCGACCGTTCATATACACAGTGTTCCTATTCATCCACTGCAATCCCTCAAAGTATTTACCAGAGATACCTTCTTTTCAGAAGTCTAGTTCCCAACTGATTTTTATACACTCTGTATTTCCGGAGTAAATCTTCCTAATGGATAGTATTGATTTGTTTTCATAATTTAATAGTTTCCAGCATCACATTTTAATCACCCCAAAGGAAACCTCATACCCTTTAAATATCACCTTCTAATTCTCTGATCCTCCCATCCTTCCTTCAAAAAAAACCCCACTCACTGTCGTTGAGTTATGCTGACTCACAGTGATCCTGTGGGTTTCTGAGACTGTGATTGTGAATGGGAGTAGAAAGCCCAATCTTTACCCATAGGAGCTGCTGGTGGTTTCAAACTACAGACCATGTGGATCACAGGCCAACTTGTAACCACTACACTGCCAGGGCTCCTACCCTATCCTGCCTCAGACAGTTACTAATTTAGTTCCCATTTCCAGGTTGTTCTAATCTGAATATTTCCTGTAAATGGAATCATATGCTATGGGAGTTTTGTGAGTGACTTCTTTCACTTAGCATAATGCTTTCAGGAGTCATTGACGTTGGGGCTAAAATTATGAAAACTTCTTAGACATAACTGGACCCCTTAGGGGCATGAGTTGCGGGCCTGGGGGCTCAGGGCCACAGTCTTAGGGGACACCAAGGGTAAGCTATTGACACAGCATAGTCTGCGAAGACAGTGTTTGGTGAGTAAAAAGCTCTTGAGCAGCAGAAAGGAGCGTGATAAAAATCAAAGTCACCTGGCAAAAATTTGTAGCTAATGGAGCTCATGAACCTCAGCCTATAGGTTGAGGATAGACCTAATTACCACCCAAGAAAAATAACCAAGAGTGGAGTACAACTTTTAAACCCAGGATCCCAGTGCTGAGATTTTCCTAGTCCCAGGACACAGAAAACTGTACCACAGGACCAGCATACCACTTTAGTGAACTCATCCACCTGCAGAGTAAGAGAGCTGAATGTCTTGGACCAAAGGCTTTCTGGAGGAGTGAGATGCCTCCAGGTACTTGTTAGCATTTCAGACAGGATAGAGGCCTGAGTGCAGCCCGACTATAGGCTATAGGTATAACCAAGGAGGAGGTAAGAACTCTGGATTGAATGCCCTCTCAATTGATGAACTGCATCCTCTCTCTTGAGTTGTTCTGGCTCCTTCCAAGGTGGTCCTAATCCCAAATTACAACCTGCTACTTCCTTAATAAATGCCATAATGTGAGTTTGATCTGTGAATTCTGGGTGGCCATTACCAGAGATTACCAGACCCAGCAGAGAAGAGAATGCCTTAGGAGGCATGGCTGGTGTCAAAATTGTTTAAAATGTTAGGGAGTGGTGATTTGTCTGACACACACTCCCTTCACTAGGATCAGCTTTGATGCTGATAGTAATACTCTCTCCTCCCCTTAGAGTTCAAAGAAGTCGGAAACCACCATTTTATTGATTGATTGCAAAGTTATCTTATTTATTTATAAGATAATTTTATTGGGGGCTCTTACACCTCTTATAACAATCCATACATCAATTGCATCCATCATATTTGTACATATGTTGCCATCATTGTTTTCTAAACATTGACTTTCTGTTTGAGCCCTTGATATTGCTCCTCTTCGCCCCCCTTGTGACTCCTTGATAAATTATAAATTATTATTATTTTCATATCTTACACTTACTGCGATTTCCTTTCCCCCCCGTGGTTTCTGTTGTTCCTCCCCCTGGGTGGGTGGGGGTTGTTGTATATTGATCATTGTGAACGGTTCCCCTTTCCTCCCCTCCTCTCCCAGCCTTCCCCTTCCCCTCCTGGTATTGCTACTCCCATTTCTGTCCCTGAGGGGTTTATCTGACCTGATTCCATGTGGCATGAGCTCTTATCTGTACCAGTGTACGTGCTCCAGGCTAGCCCAAAGTGAAATGCAGGACTGAGTTCATGATAGTGGGGGTGAGGAAGCCTCAAGGAACAAGAGGAATATTGTATTTCATTGGAGCTATATTATGCCCTGTCTGACTCATCCCTTCCTTGGGACCCTTCTGCGAAGGGATGTCCCATTGTCTACAGAGGGGTTTGGGGCCTCTGCTCCAGCCCCCCTCATTCTCAACAATATGTTTATTTGTTTGTTTTGAGTCTTCTGATGCCTGTTACGTGATCCCGTTGACACCTCATGATCGCATAGGCTGGTGTGCTTCTTCCATGTGGGCTTATTGCTTCTCTGCTCGATGGCCTCTTGTTTACCTTCAAGCCTTTAAGACCCCAGACACTATATCTTCTGATAGCCGAGCACCATCAGCTTTCTTCACCACATTTGCTTGTGCACCCATTTTGTCTTCAACGATCATGTTGGGAGGGTGCCTTATTAAAACAAAGTGTTCTTGTACTGAGGGAGGGATTGAGCAGAGGCCCAAAGTCCATCCACTACCCCAATGTATTGCCATATAAATATAGTACCTATGCCAATACCTGTATTTTTATGAATTAATATATTTACATAAGTGTAAACTTACGTTTGTACCCCTATCCATAGCTTTTCTTCCTAGATCTTTCCTGTTTCCTTTTACTATCCTCCTGTCCCACCATTATGCCCACCCTTCTTCTGGCCCTTAGTAATTCCTCTCAGCTAGATTGCTATTGCTCCACACCCCCAGGATCTCTTTGTCCTCCCCGTTGTTGATTTTAATCCCATAGTTGTTATCATCTATGGCGTTGTTTGTTCACTGCTCCCCTCCCCCATCTCTCCCTCCCCTCAAGTCTTTCATAACTAAGAACTAATCACATAACTCACAACTAATAACAGAAAGCATTTTCCTGTAGTTATTAATCAATTGTATGAGTATATATATTTTTCATTGTATATTTTCTTTGGAGAAATATCTATAAAATCCCTCGACCAGTTTTTAA
The DNA here is from genome assembly GCF_000313985.2 of Echinops telfairi. NCBI lineage: Eukaryota > Metazoa > Chordata > Mammalia > Afrosoricida > Tenrecidae > Echinops > Echinops telfairi. The sequence goes on along the minus strand of NW_022103896.1, from coordinate 69,319,833 downwards.
TTTTAGTGGGGTTATTTGTCTTTTTATTATTGAAGTATAAGAGTCCTTTATGTATTCTATATACAAATTCTTTATCAGACAGATGATTTGCAAATATTTTCCCTTGTCCTGTGGTTTCTCTTTTTTTTTTTTGCTTGTGCTTTTGTTGTCAAATTTAGGAAACTGTTGCCATTCAAGATTACGTCTTGAAGTAAGTCAATCACAAAAGGACTAATATTGTATGAGTTCACTACTATAAGGAGAAACACCAATTAAATAAATTTTAGGGACCAGTTCCTGAACCAAAGGGTAGAAGGCTACATACTGGCCATGAACTACACAGCACCTCCCCTGTGAGCACTTCACAAGAATCACCTTGAAGGAGGAGACCTCACATTGGCTGGGGTCACTCTAGAGGAAGGGAAAGAGAGAAGACCATCTACTTGATGCTGTACAACACTGAGACACTGTTGTGACAAATCAATGGGTCCTCCATAGGAATGAAAGAAACTTGCTAGAAAATTAAGACCAGGGGAAGGGAACATCTACATTCTGGAGGAGACATATATTTCTGTTGGTGAGTATGGTGTGTGAATGGGGAGGAGCAAGCTCACATCAGGAAGGGATGCTGAACAGTGATTGTAGAGAACCTTGGGGGAAAATAGACCAGATTTAATGTTCTTAGGTGGACACTACGAATATGCTTCTAAACAGCTCTCGGTGAACCATGCCATGGACGTACCACAAGGACCTTGGAAGGTGGCCTGGAAGGCAGTGTGGCATCTTCCAGAGTCCACAACAGAGGGGCTCAACATAGAGGCCTGCCTCAAAGCTGCCTGTATGCTTAGACTAAGGATTGGGATACTCAGATGGGAGAGAAAGCAGAGAGGGGCCACTCTGGGGCTGTGGAAATAGCTGCTACTGGACATTGGGTGGGACCCCTGGTTGGGTTGGTGTCTACTGGAAAGGGACCCAGAACCACCTTGATGCTCACCTTGCATTGCTATGACAGGTTTTGAACTGATGGGCAGGGATCTACACTTGAAAAAATGGATACAGGAAGTTATCCCTTGGCACCAGTCCCCATGTTCAGTGTACACAGAGCTCAATTCATTGAGAGACCCAATTGCAAGGCAACAACCCACGGGGTGTGGCGCTCGGCAGAACTGTACCGGCATAGACTACTAGCTCAGCAATGGCTTGAGTTCTGTGCCACTGGGAAAAGTGTTGATGGTACCCATGCAATCGCCTTAGATCCCAGAGGGATGACTGATAATGTTTCTCTTTTTTGTTTCTTGGGCTTTTGTCCTTTAGCCTTTTGTTTCTTTGTTTTTGGTCTTGGGGTTGTATTTTTTATTTTTCTTTGTCGGCTAGTTTGTTGCTATTGTTATTATTGTTGGTCCTGTGGGGTTTCATTTTTGTAGTAATATGACCGCCAAAGTAAACCAGAGTCCTGAAAATCCCATGGACAAGCAGATGGATTCCAGACTCCCACTCAACCCTAGCCCCAATTCAAGAATAGTAAGTTCTGATAACATGGCCCTGTTTGATACTCGCCTTCATGAAGAGATCACTGAAGATAAGGGTGCTACAGCAAAGTGTGTTGAAGAAAGCTGATGGTGCCCAGCTATCAATTGGAATAGTGTCTGGGGTCATAAAGTCTTGTATTCAATCAAGCAGCCATCTAAGTGAGAAGTCAAAGTCCAAATGGAAGAAACATACCAGCCTGTATGATCAAAGATGACAATAAAAAATCCAAATATGAGGAAGGGAAGAGTATCAGAGCTTAAATTGTGAATACCTCGTTTGTAGAAGGCTGTGGGGGCCAAGGGGAGCCCAAAATCCATCTGCAGAGTGTCCAGTTAGATGAAGCCTCTGGCAGATTCCTTCTAGCCACAGGCAAGGGACTCAAACAGCTTTACTATCAGACAGAGATTATTGTGAACTTGATTATGGTGGATCAAACATGGAATGATTTGACACTTGGTCAGCTGACCTCTATCTTACCCAACCTGAATTTGATACAAGATCAAGTGTTTCTTGCTTGTTCCACGCCAAAAAAAAATTTTTTTAATCATTTTATTGGGGGCTCATACAACTCTTATCACAATCCATACATCCATCCATTGTATGTCAAGCACATTTGTACATTTGTTGCCCTCATCATTCTTGAAACATTTGCTTTCTACTTGAGCCCTTGGTATCAGCTTCTCATTTTTCCCCCTCCCTCCCCGCCCACCCCTCCCTTATGAACCCTTGATAATTTATAAATTATTATTTTGTCATAT
>NW_022103896.1:69314447-69315946 GCF_000313985.2 Echinops telfairi | reverse complement strand
CTTTAAGACCCCAGACGCTATATCTTTTGATAGCCGGGCACCATCAGCTTTCTTCACCACATTTGCTTATTCACCCACTTTGCCTTCAGCGATTGTATCAGGGAGGTCAGCACACATGATATGATTTTTTTGTTGACAAAAAATTTCTTCCTCAACTTTTAAAATCTTGATGATGGTCTTTTTTTTCTTATTCTTTATTTGTGTATTTGTATTTTTCTATTATTATTATTTTATTCTTGCCATTTTATCTTGTTAGTGTTTCATTTCCCAGTTTATGAAGTGCAAAAGGAGAAGATGTATAGAGATAATGACTGGTACAATGGTTTATCAGGGATGTAGGGTTTGGGTAGGAGATAAGGAGGATGAGGGGTTTGGGGGGCAAACAAGGAATCCATGAGGGGGGAGGGAGCACTGGAACTGGTTGTGAATATGTACATACAATTCATTAAAAGTGATTTAACCATGGATGTGTATGATTTGTGAATACTATATCAAGAAAACCATTAATAGAGAGAGAATGTTGATCTAATGTGAAAAATATAGCCAATGTCATAGAACAATATGTATAGAAATTGTTCAATGGGATCCTAATTTGCTATGTAAACTCTCACCAAGACACAGTAAATATATGTTTAAGAAAAAACAAACCCTAGGTGCTCCTTAGCAAAATAGGGTATAGAACATTGTCCTTGTGGACTATAATAAGCCAATGGATGCTGGTAGCCCTAAAGATTACAGTCTTGAGTCCCCAAGCCCAGGACCTCATTCCCCAGTGGTGTTCAGTTCAGTTTATGTGATTTACATAATTTTGCCCCTCTGTGTTCTATTAGGGCTTCTTGAACTTTTCCTACTTGAGACCTATTTTTGTCCCAAAATTTGCAACATGGGTCAGTACTGCCAGAAACAACTTGGATTCATTATGTGCTTGATATTTTTTTAATTAATTTTTGGTTGTTGTGTATTCAGAAACCTTCCATCTGCTGCCTAATTTTTCATGACCCCTACATTCTGTTACATGACCCTATTTGGGATCATGACCCCCAGTTTCAGAGACTTTGATTTCGTGTATTCATGGCTCTAGTTGTAGCACATATAAATATAGTATGGAAATATCCTCTTTATATACTTATAGACACAGGCCCAATTGTATCTCTGTGCCTGTTCATCTTGAGTGTCTATGTACCCTCTCAGAGGTTATTGCCATTACTTTATTGTAGGATTGAGTATGGAGTAGTATTTATCTTTGTTGCCTTCAGCTCTGTGCTCCTCCCAATGTCTTCTTTTGCCTTGATGCTTTTGTGCTGGGCTCCCACTGATTGTATATTGCCTTTCTCTTCCCCAAGTTCATACATGTCTACTCTCTAGTTGTTGACTTGTCCTCCTTTCTCTGGTAACCTTCAAAGACTTTCTGTGTGTAAACCTTTTCTCTACTTTTTACAGTAATGACCTCATGCAATACTTGTTCTGCATTTAAATCATCTCTCATGTCTATCAACAAA
>NW_022103896.1:69311825-69313589 GCF_000313985.2 Echinops telfairi | reverse complement strand
CCCATTTGGTCATAACATGGAGTCCTTTTGATATGGATTCACTTTCTTGTGCTTATTGAAGATTTTTTGCATATATATTCATAGAGCTATTGGCTTAAAGTGTTCTTGTGATATTTTTATCTAGTTTGGGTGTCAGAGTAATACTGGTATCATAAAAATGGGTTGGGGAGTGTTTCTTCCTCTTATTTTTGAGAGAATTTGTGAAGAACTGATATTAATTCTTTGAATATCTGGTAGAATTTACCTAGTGAAGGCATGTAACAGGCTTTATGTTACGTTGGGTGGGCCAGGATTTTCCCATGATAGGATCTAGCGTAATGGGATCTTCTGTGAAGCAGCCCAGCAGCTGTGGGAAGGAAGACCAGAAAACCAGCTCCCTAGTCTGGTCAATGTCGTAATACAGTTGAGGGAGGTTCTATTTGGGGTGTGGCCTACTCTTAGTATAGCTTGACACTGTGCACAAGCTAGCTCGCTCTGTCTGCTGGGTCTGGGTCCTGCATCTAGTCCGTAGACCACCTGTTGTATCACCTGCCAACCCCAGGTGCCATCAGCTGACTGAATCTATTCAACTGGACTTGGATTCATCCAGCTCTACATCTGTCAGCCTGTGGCCTTCATGCTTCGTCTTCCAGCTTCCTAACCAAGTATCAAGTTTGATTCAGCATAATCAGGACTACAATGATCTATGTTTGATAGTAAGGCTGTTTAAGACCTTTGCCTGTAGCTAGAGGGGATCTGTCAGCAGCTTAATCTGTGTACTATGCAGATGGGTTTTGGGCTCCCACTGTCCTCCATAGTCTTCCACAAATTGGGTGGTCCCAATTTCAGCTCTGATACTTTTCCCTTCATCATATTTGAATTTTATTATTATCATCTTTGGATAATACAAGCTGGGGTGCTTCTTCCATGTGGACTTAATTGACCCCTCACTTCGATGGCTGCTTGTTTGAATACAAGCTTTTAAAACTCCAGACACTAATCCGCTTGATAGCCTGGCACCATCTGCTTTCTTCATCACACTTTGCTGTAGCACCCTTATCTTCAGTGCATTTCATGCAGATGAATATCGAGCTGGCCATGTTATCAGAATTAACTGTTCTTGGCTTGGAGCTAGAGTTCAGTGGGGGCCCAGAATCCATCTTGTAGGCCTTGGGAAATGCATGACTCAGGTTTACCGTGGCAGTCATATTATGACAAATTCAAAACCCCATAAGACCAGCTACCCCAACAACAGTAGGAAACCAACTAGCAGACAACAAAAGACAAACAAGCAAACAAAACAAGCAAACTAAGGCAGGAAAAAAAAAACCCTATAGGAACAATAAAGTAAAACCTTCACATGTACAAATTATTTTGCTTCTCTAGAAAACCCAGCTTAACATGGGCCAGCACTGATTTTCTCAGCTTCCTGTTAAATTCCTTCAGTGAATAACAATTATATAATAAGTTAGAGGTGGAAAGGAGGGAAAACAAAGAGCTTGTACTAAGGGCTCAAGAAGAAAGAAAATGTTTTGAAAAGGATGATGGCAACATATGTCTAAATGTGCTTGACATGATGGCTGTATGGATTGTTAGAATAGCTGTAGAAGGACTTTGGGCCTCCACTCAAGTACTCTCTCAATGCAAGAATACTTTCTTCTATTAAGTTGGAATTCTTTGATGCTAACTTTCCCTACACAACTGCTGAAGACAAAGTGGGTGAATAAGCAAATGTGGTGAAGAAAGCTGATGGTGCCCAGCTATCAAAAGATATAGCGTCTGGGG
>NW_022103896.1:69307172-69310540 GCF_000313985.2 Echinops telfairi | reverse complement strand
AGACAGGAGTTCCCAGATCCTCGGGAGAAGGCCAGGCCCCCACACAGGCCTCATTGGTATGACCTGATTTACAGGGTAGACTCCACCCCAGGGGTCCTCAAATTTTTTAAACAGGAGGCCAGTTCACTGTCCCTCAGATGCATTAGAGGGCCGGACTATAGTTTTAAAAAAACTATGAACAAATTCGTATGCACACTGCACATATCTTATTTTGAAGTAAAAAACAAAACAGCACAAAAACATCCGGCAGGCCGGATAAATGTCCTCCACAGGCTGCATATGGCCCGCGGGTCGTAGTTTGAGGACGCTTGCTCCACCCCTTCGCAAGTTGACAGGAGTTTATATAACTTCCACAAGCCCCCAACAAAATGATTAAAAATAATAATAACCAATTAGAAGTAACCTACGTACATGTGCTCTCTATATGGTTGGACTCTGCATTTCCAGTCTATGTCCTGTTCTTCCCTACCAGAAGCAAGCCATCCACCACTACTGACAGGTACACTTATCAAGAGGCTGCCCCATATCTTGCTTTGACCTAAGTATCTCATATTTGCATTTGTATCACTAGTCAGAATGCCATTCCTTCCTAAGACATCTCAGGTCTATCTATTTCTGGAAGCCATTTCTTTGAATTAATTTAAGTTTTATTGCAATATTCTGACCAATTTCCACTAATAGCCACTTAAAAAACCTTATTGATCTCTGCTGCATAGCACTTATTAAAAAGCTTTCATAAAATATCTAGAATAAGCAAATGTAAAGAAACCAAAGTTTATTAGTGGTTGCCATTAGTGGTGGGTTGGAAAGGGGAATGAGGAGTTGTTGCATAGAAGGTATTGACTGTCTGATAAGGATGATGAAAAAACTAGAAAGGGGTAATGATGGTTGTACAACACGAGGAAAGTAATTCATGTCACTGAATTGTACACATAAAATATTGGACATACTGAAATAGAAAATGTTTTGTTATATATCCTTTACCACAATGAAGTTCTAGGCTAGAGAGGAAGAGAGAGAGCGTGCGTGCACGTGAGAGAGAAACTTTCATAATAAGCTTCCACAATTAATTACTTTTTAAAAAATCACCTCAATGGGAAAAGTCCATTCCAGTTAGATGGGGACATACCGTCACTTTGGTAATGACACATAACTATCAAATGCTACATGGAATTCACTGTGGACAGTAATTTCTCTGTGAGTTCTTTTTCCAGTGTCAGAATCATTCAAAAGGAGTTTTGCTTGAGGAACACATTATGAATGACTTCTCTGTGTTTCACCATATTTCTGAGGAAAATTAGTCTTTAAAAAATTGATTCAGGATGGGGGGAGGTTCTGCATGCCTTTTTGCTGACTCTTCAAGTCTCAAAAAAAAAAAAAGATCTTCACAGTAGGGAATCCCAAAGAAGCTGGTTGGCAGGATTAGAATGGCAATAATTTTCTAAAAACAATTTCTTTTTCTAATATATAAACTCAGGTTTTTCAATATTTTAAAACAGAGGTATAATTTTCCATTAAGAGACTGTGTTGCCTTAGTAAATGTAGTATTAAAAATACATATTGCTTTTCAAGTGCATATGAAGCTTAAATTTTCTTAATACAATTTTGAAGTGTTTATGAAAGAATAAATATTCTATTAAAATGCTCAAAATTCTTTTATGTTTTGCCATATTTTGTGGGTCTTCCTGCATGAGTGAGGTAAATTTGTGATGATGTGATTATTGCACTATTGGAGTTAATGCATTTCTGTTTCCTAAATTTCATTAAAATGAAACTTTCATTTTAGTGAAAAATGAGTCCAGAAGGAATGTTTTTAAAAATTTAATTAATTAATTTTTATTAATCTTTTTATTGAGGGTTTCTTACAAATATTACAACAATCCATCATTCAATTGTATTAAGCACACTTGTACATATATGTTGCCATCAACATTTCCAAAACACTTTTTCTACTTGAGCCCTTGGTATCAGCTCCTCTTTTTTCCGCTCCCTCCCCTCTGCCCTCCCCTCTTGTGACTTCTTGATTAATTATATATTATTATTGTTATTTTGTGTCTTATACTGTCCATTGTCTGATTTCACCCACATTTCTGTTATTTGTTCCCCTTAGGAGGGTGGGGTGGCTATATATCCAACCTTGTGATGGATTCTCCCTTTTCCCCCTTTCCCCACTCCACTTTCCCCCTACACTCATGATATTGCTACCCCCACTACTGTTCCTGAGGGATTTATTTGTCTTGAATTCCATGTGTTGAGAGCTTTTATCTGTACCAATGTGTATACTCCGGTCTAGCCAGGTTTGTAAGGTAGAACTGGGTTATGGTAGTGGGGCAGGGGAGGAGGAAGCATTCAGGAACTAGAGGAATGATGTGTGTTTCTTTGGTGCTATACTGCACCTGCTTGAATCGTCCCTTCCTTGTAACCCTCCTGTGGGGTGATGTCCAATTGTCTACAGGTGGGCTTTGGGTCTCCCCTCCAACTCTCCTCTCACATTGATATAATTGTTTGTTTTGGATCTTTTGATACCTGATCCCGTTGACACCTCATGATCACACAGGCTGGTGTACTTCTTCCATGTGGCCTTATTTGCTTCCCTGCTAGACAGCTGCTTGTTTAACTTCAAGCCTTTAAGACCCCAGATGCTATATCTTCTAATAGCCAGGCATCACCCGCTTTTTTTCACCACATTTGCTTATGCACCTATTTTATCTTCAGCGATTGTGTAGGGAAAGTGAGCATCAATGAGTGCCAGGTTATTAGAACCAAGTGCTCTGTGTTAAGGGAGGCCTTGAGTAGAGGCCCAAAGTCCATCTGCTATCTTAATACTTAATATATAAATATATGTATATTGGCCTCTCTCCCTTTCAATATAAATTAGTATATTTACATATATACATGCCTATAGCTATACCTCTGTAAATAGCTTTTGCCTCCTACTTCTTTCTTCTATTTCCTTTCACAGAAGGAACTTCTTTAAGAGAAAAGTATCAATCAATAAGCCTATGTCATAGGTCTAAGTTATTATGGCAATGTTATGACTAATGCCAAGAGATCCTGAGTGCTGCAAAGAGCTAAGCACTTGACTACTATTTGAAGGGCTGGCCATTTGAAGCCACCCAGAGGTTCCTCAGAAGACAGGATCACAGTCATAAGAACCGTAGGAAGCACACATACTCTGCACACATAAGGCTGCCATGAGTTGGAATTGACTGGATGGCAACAAGGGATTAGAATGATACTTTAACCAGTTTCAACAACATTGCCAATTTTATATCAACATTCATTATGAAAGCATTTCAGTCCCTAAAATCACTGCCATTGAGTCAACTTCTACTCAATGGTACCCTAGACAGGATTTCTGAGGCTAT
>NW_022103896.1:69292325-69306386 GCF_000313985.2 Echinops telfairi | reverse complement strand
AGTGGGAGGAGGTGGGGGTATAGTGGGAGGAGGTTGGGGGTTACAGGAGCTGATGACAGTGGGTACAAGAAAGAAGTGAATGTTCTAAAATTGATTGTAGAGATGATTGTGCTTTAATGTGGTCAAACCATTGAATTATATGATATGTGAACTGTATATTTATTTTTTAGTCACTTACTCTGTTCAATACATGGTACTAGGTACTTACAGAATCACTTGATTCACAAGGCATTGAGGAAGCTAATAATATTTGTGAAAATTTAATTCAATTGTGAGTAGCAGAAACCTAAAATTAAAGTTATATATATAAAATTGTCTTTTAGGTGAAGATTTTCACAGCAAATTAAGTTCCCATTTAACAAATTTTATATAAATTGTCCAAGACATCGGTCATAAATTTCACAATGTGCCTGTGTCTTCAAGAGCTCCCTTCTATCTGTTCTGTTCCCCGGCTCTGAATTCTCCGCCCATCTTTGCTGTCCCAGCTTTGCTCGTGGGTAAACGTTGACCTTCGGGTCTCATAGGGCTCCTTTGTTACTCATGGATACCACTGCCTGTTTCCTAGGACCATCAATTGGTTGAATGGGGACCTCAGGAGTGGCTTCAGATCCCAGTGTAAAGGCTATCGGAAGGGGATGGTCTTGAGCAGTGGTCCTCAACCTGAGGTCTCCCAGTTCATCACAGGAGCAGAGTCACAGTGATGAAGCAGCAACGAAAGTCATGTTATGGTTGGGGGTCACCACAACATGAGGAGCTGTATGAAAGGTTCGTGGCATCAGGAGGGTGGAGAACCACTGGTCCTAAGGGTTGCCCTAGTCTCAATGAGTCCAAAAAGTCTGCCCTTTTTAGGAATTTACAGTTTTTATTTTTTTTCCCATTCTCTCTGGAACTTTGTATTGTGTCCTTCATCAGAGCGGTCAGTAGTGGTAGCTACTAGACATCATTTAGTGCTTCTTCCTTTTTTTTTTAAACCATTTTAAAATTTATTTTGAAATCCATTTCAAAATTACTTCTGAGTTTAAGTTTTTGTTTAAAACTAAGTGAGACCTTTAAAAGTATCAACACTACAATTCATCCGCCTAGAAACATTTCTCCTGTGGGGGTTGGAGAAACACACTCATTACATTGATTAGGCACAGTGCTATGGCCAACCACACCAGGAATCAGGGCATGCTGTGTACTCGGGCAGTGGGCGGAGGTCTGAACAGGAGTCACAATTCAGCTGTGTGCACTCTCTTCTCTCCACCCCTCCAAAAGCTGTCAGAAAGTCTTAAACCAACAGATAAACAGATTGCATATGGCCTAATTTAAAAACAAATTGCATGGCAAAGGTGAGGCAGATGAATATAAATTGGATCCTCATTATCATTTGTGGTCTTGATACCGATGTCACTGGACCATGGGATAGGTGAGGCAGAATTATGAGATGCCCCCAGTGGTTTCAGAAATTTGGTTTGGGAGGGGGTGCATGATCATATGATTTCACATTATTGCAAGGGTCTTAGATTGGGGGCAGTGAATATGAATCACAGTAGAAAATTCTTCTCCTGGAAAAGCAACAGGTGCTACACACAAGGAACACATACACTATTTTTTAATGCAGATATAAAATTTTAATTACATAGGGACTTAAACATACGGCCAAGAAGGACATTAAGTAAAAAAGAAGGGGAAAAAGTTCATACAAAGGGCACTATGTTGTCAAAAGGGCGGCTAGAGATCAGCTTAAATTAGTGTCGTTATCAACCGCAGTATTTGTTTCTAACAGTGAATGTCAACTGCTCCATTCACTCCAACTTGGAAACCAATGTTGTGGCGGCGGTGGCGTGTTGTACAGTCAATTCTGGCTCATACTTGCCCTCTATTACAGAGTAGAAATGCCCCGAGGGTTTTCCTAGGCGGCAAACTTTACAGAAATAAGACTGCTACACTTTCTTCCATCATCTAGTACTTCGGATCTCAGCCTCGAAGAGGCTGTGGTCTATGTGGGCTATTAGTCCAGTGGACTAGGTTTTGGTTTGGTTTTTTCTGAGTCTTTGGTTTCCTTTAGTCTTTTTTATTTCAGAATACAGGCCAGTAGTTGTATCTTAAAAGGCACGTTAGAAGCTTTTCACGCCCTACGTGCTACTCACCAAACTGGGCTCTCGAACAGCATCTTTATGAACTAAGTGAGGCCAATTGACTGAGGTTATCCCACAAGACTATGGTCCGATGCCTTTTAACCCAGGAAAACAATCTGGCAAGGTGTTTTGACATGTCTAGGAAGGCTCCTTAACTGTGCTCCCTAGATGTTTTAGTATCTATATGGATCCATATGCAGCACACGCAAAAGTGTTAAGACATAGACCTACAAATATATCTATACATGCATATACATGTGCTTACATATATATGCCTTGCTACACACATATGCATGCTTACCTACTTAGGCAAACACAGTGATCATTTTTTACTATTGCTATATCATTGCAAAACTGTTTATGTTATAGCGTTTACTGAGATTATCCCTTACTTTTATATATTGCTTAACACCTTCATTTACCTTGATCAAGCTGTGCAGATGTCCCTCATTTGTGGTATTGCCTTTACCATCACAGAAAACAGCAAGTGTGGACTATCTAGAGAGCCATTCTCCTTCTACCCCTTCCTCTCCCTGCTAATCATAAAAGAACGTTCCTTTCTCTGTGTGTACCTCGTCTTGGCTTCTTGTAAAAGCAAGACCATACAATATTTGTCCTCTTGTGAATGACTTATTTCACTCGGCATAACACCCTCCGCGTTCATCCATATTCTCAGATCTTGATCAGACCCCTAATTACTCTTTACAGTGCAGAGTACTCCCTTGCGTCTATGCACCATGACTTGTTATCCATTTATCTAGTGATGACCCTTTCGGCTGTTTACATTTTTTCTATTCTTAAAAAAGAGAGGATTTTAGTTTGTCTTGTAAAAATCCCCAGGACAAGCAGTCTAGGCGAGTTGGACAGGTCTTCACAAAGTCCTAAAGTACCCAGGCGCTTTCTCTCTTACCACTGGTCACCAGCTGCAGTCCCACACAGGAAAGAGATGTGATAGCTTCCCTAAAAGGGTTTCTAATCCATAATACTTTCCTTAGAGCACTTTTCTTTCTCAGAACTTAGCTGGGGCCATACGGGGTTCTAACACATGAAAAATGAGATAACGTACTTGGAGAATCTAGAGGCCCTCTGTGCTATAATGTTATCAAGTCTCTTCTCTCCACAAGGAACCTCAGCCTTCCCCAAACTAAAAACCCCATTGTCTTTGAATCAATGTCAACTCTTAGCAACTCTACATGACAGAGCAGAGCTGCCTCACTGGACTGCCAAGGCTGTAAAGCTTAACAGAAACAGGCTGCTCCATCTTTGTCTGTGGAGTGGCTGGTGGGTTCGAACCATCAGCTTTTGGTCAGCAACTGAGATAGTTAAGGTTTATTGTGCCAACCTGGCCGATAAACACATGTGGAGTTAATAGAAGGGCAGAGAGATAAATGGCTCAGTGAGCCTCACCTTTCTGGTTCTCTGTCTCTTGATGGTTGGACCAGGGTGCAGCTGCCTTAGCCAGTTTCTGCTTCAGCTGGCAAGGCTCACTTCCTGCGAGACATCCCTGAGGAGAAGCCACATGGACCTACCCCGATGCAGCCCTGGGTGCTGGAGCAGCCATGTGGAGACCTTTGCAAGCGCTTAGATGCTCACTGATTCGACTCCTCCTGTAGTCGGCGCCATTGTGTGTGTTCTGTGAGATGGAGGAGGACTTTGTAGATCAGTGTGCGACATACGGGCTTGGACAGCACTGGGTTGGGATGCCTTCTTTATGTACACTTACCCTTTATATATATATAAAACTCTTTACATATATATATATATGTATATGTATATGTGTGTGTGTGAGTTTCTGTGGATTTGTTTCTCTAATGCACCCAGACTTAACCACTAGGGAGCCTTCACTTTTCAACTCTTGATGAATGTAACCAAAGTCCGCTAGTTAATAAAGGTTTGAGAGAGGATTTAAAACTAAACATGTCTTTCCAAAGGATCTGTATTTGGAGGCAGGAACAACAAGAATGAAAATAACTTATTTTAGAAGCCAACTTCATGGTCTTGGAGTGGCTAGTTGGTGCACATGGTTAATGTGCTTGGTTGCCAATTCAAATGTCAAAGGTCCAAGTCCACCCAGAGATGCCTCAGAAACAAAGCCTCCCTTTCTTCTGAAAGATCAGCCATTGAAACCTTAATGGGTTTCTACTCAGACACACATAGGATCACCGGTTGGAATCAACTCCAGGACAATTGCCTTAAACATTAGGTCAGTTATTTCCATTAACAAACCAACCAAAAAGCTTAAAAAGCTTCCTTCATTTTGTTCAAGAATCCTAGATGTGGAAGCAGTTTCCCCTGATAGCTGCTTGGAAGTTGGCTAGGGGTTGGTTGGTCAAGAATGGCCCCACTGGGACAACACAACACTGCTCCACATGGACACCTCTCCAGCAGATGACCCTGGCTTGTTCTTGTGGCATGGCTGAAGTCTAAGAGCACACAGAAGCATGGACGTTTTCTTGAGGCAAATGTTCATGGTGGGTTCGATTTCCACAGCATTTTCTCTTGGTCAAAGTAAATAAGAAGACCAGTCCAGATTCAAAGGGTGGAGAAACAGACTTCATTTCTTGACGAACTGTAAGGTCACATTGAAAAGAATAGAAGTACATGAAGACCATTAATGGAAGCCATCAATACACTTAATCTTCCATAATACTTTTTTTAAAATGTTGATTTGAACTGAAACTAGTAAAGATAACCGTCAACAAAACAACCAGTGTATGACTTTATTTAGCTTGCAATCGTGTTTTTCTTCTTAGAGGAGCTCCAGTTCTACAGGAGGTCTATGCCACAGTTGTAGACCCATCCAGGAAGTGCAACATAGAAAGTCGCCCTTGGGTTTTAGAGTATTTTCTTCTTCTAAGCTACCCCAGGCTTCGGTGTAGGGAAGGATAAGAGCAGAAAGATCTGTGCTTGAAGAATCCTTAGTTTTTGTATGAAATGATTTTTTCCCCCTAGATCCTATTTTTTTTCTTCCTGAAATAGAATCAATCTTTCAGTTAAATGTTGTGTGGACACTTTAGGTTTGTTCAGGGAAAAACAGATAGGACATATATTTGCATTCTCTTCATCGTCTGGACTGACTCATTCATTCATTCACATAACATAAATTCACCGAGTCTCTACCGTCTGCCAAGCACCATGCTAGACCTTAAGATATGATGAGTAATAAAAACAGACATGGTCCCTTCCCTCATGAGCTTTATATATGGGATGATGGAGGGAAGAGACAGGAACTAATCACAAAAATCAATGAATGATGATACAATGTAAAAAGTGACAGGAAAGGAAGGTCTGTGCAGATAGGAGAATTTCCTAAACAGGCCTGCATCATCGGGGAAGACTTCCTGAAAAAGCGCTGTTGAAGCTGAGGTTGGAATGAAAGGACTGAGGACAGGCCATAGCATTTGCAAAGACCCCGAAGTGGCAGGGAGCCCAGCCTTTAGGAAGGATGGACAGAAAATCGCTGCGGTTAGAATAGAGAGAATGAGAAGTCGTGCGTTCTGAAATGAGACCACTAATCCTTGTCTTAATTCACAGAGCAAAAAGGATGACGGGGAAAGGACATGAGTCAATGATCACCTTGCAGTTGGGTCTGAGTTTGGATACATAGAAACCTGTGAGAAAGCTATTACAGGGTCTAGCTAAGATCTGGTAGCTTGGACTGTTGATGAAGAATAGGATTCAGGAGATTCGAGTTGCAAGTTCACTGCCGTCAAGTCAATGCCAATTCATAGTGACCCTATAGGAAAGGGTGAGTTTCTGAGACTGTAACTTCTCAGGAGTAGAAAGTCCCATCTTTCTCTCTCAGAGCAACGGGTGGTTTTGAACTGCTGACCTTGCAGTTGGCAGCCCCGTGCATAAAACTATGCCACCCAGGCTTCTCTGCAAAAGCAATAGGACCACATAATGAAGAGGTTATGGGGAGAAGTGGCAAAGAAGATATGGTATATTTAATCCTTCCCACACTGAGCATCTAGACCATCCAGACATCATCAAGGCTAGACTCTGGACTTGACTGTCCATGCAGTGATTTAAACAGAAATGTTTGGGTGTCGTTCCAAGACTCGGCCTTAAACCTGTGGAGCAGACTCATCCCCCAGACCAATAAAGAAAAGAAGGTGACCATTGTAGCCCACAGCAGGGTTGCTCCAGAGAGCTCCACCTGCCACAGCCAAAGTAAGACTAGCCTAGTAAGCCATCTCTACACAATGGCATTTTTATAGTGAAGCATAGGACTATCTGGCATTCGGCCACTCAACTCACAGGCTCTACTCTTCCTTTTATGAGATGGGGCTGTGACCAGGGCCATGCCCAGCAGGACCACCCCTCTCCATCCACAATCCAACTTGTCTCTGAGGAGAGGATGAAATGCAGTTGGCGGTCAAAGTTCTCATTGCCTCCCATCATTTCCTTTCCCTGGGGACAGGCTTCCAATCATAGCAGACACAGATGAACTTCAGCAAGCTTGTTATCTGGGCTTTGTTTTCCTTCTCGGTGCTGTCGAGATGAACCACACTGGGTATAGAGGGAAAAGACGGGGAGGTCACTTTATGAATCTCTCTGTGTGTATCACAAAAGAGAGAGAGATTGCCTAGGATCAATCCACAATATTGTTAAGGGCCTTGAAGTCTGTTTTAATTCACAGCAACTGAATGTACAACAGAATGAGACACTGCCCAGTCCCATGCCAGCCTCACAATTGTTTTGTTTGAGCTCACTGTTGCCACCATGCTGTCAATCCATCTGTTTGAGGGTCCTCATAAGGCACATGTTCAAAATCCACTTGCTGCCTTTCCCCCACTTCGTGTTTATTTTATCGTTGTAGAAAATATGCACATCAGATCACACACCCATCAGCGATTTCTGCATGTGCTGCTCGAGATAGGTGACATTCTGCGTGCTGCTTGGCCGTTCTCACTCTTCTCTGCTGCCTTTTAGAATGAGATTTGCACCTATGCTTGTATGACTATGACATGGTGAAGAATACTGTGGGCACATGTCGCTAGTCTTTGCTGCCTACGAACTCCACAGCATTAAGCGGGCAGCCGTGGCCCAGGGGCAGGATTTTTGCCTTCTGAATAGGAGACCTAAGTTTGATTTTGGACCAGTTAGCCTCCTGGGCAGCAACCACCTGTGGGCCTGTCGGGGCTTTCATATTGCTGTGATGCCAACCAGGCTGTAGCAGAGCTTTCAGACTGAGGCAGACAAGGGCAAAAAGAAGTAGCGATCACAACTGGACCAATAGGTAACATCATGATAAACAGCGAAAACATCAAAGGTTTCATCTTACTTTGATCCACAATCGATACTCATGGAAGCAGCAATGAAGAGATCAAAGGATGCCTTGCATTGGGTGGATCTGCTGCACAAGACCTCTTTAAATACTTTGAGAACTAAGTTGGGCCGGAATCAAGCCATGGCTTCACATGCATATGACAGTTGGCCGTTGAATAAGGAAGACGGAGGAAGAGTCCATGTGTTTGAATTGGGCGCTGGCAAACAGTACTGAACGTGCCTGGGACTGCTAAAAGGACAAACAGCTTTGTCTTGGCAAGAGTGTGGCCAGAGTGCTCCTTCCAGACAAGGATGGTGAGACTTCCTCTCCCGTATTTTGGACATGTTATCAGGAGAGACCAGTCATCGCGCTGGGTAAAGAAGAGGGTCAGCAAACCAGAGGAAGGCTTCCGACACGTGGCTGCAGGGGCAGGCTCAAACATGAGAACGGTTGTGAGGATGGCACAGCACCGGGCAGTGTTTCATTCTGTTGTACGTCGTAGGGGTGCTATGTGTCACAACCAACTCAGTGGCACCGAACAAGAGCAACCACAGAAACTTCTGGAAATCAGTCCATGAAAACACTGGGGATTACAACCATCCAATCTGTTGCGCATGTGTTTCCCATAAGTTTGAGGGGGTGGCAGTTACATGATGTCTTGTCAGCTTGCGAAAGGGTTCAGTCTAGCCTGTCAATCAGGTCACAGTTTGATGACCTCATTTGGAGGTGCAATCGAGATCAATAGCTCCCTGGAGGCGTGACAGACACACTCCCTGCGAGACATTCCTATTGACAAGCCACGTGGAGCTATGCTGATAGAGCCAGAGCCCTGGACCTGGAGGAGCCATGTGGAGACCCACCCCAGCTCTGAGATGCTTCCACCACCACTGGATCCACAAGACTTTCTACCCACTGGCCTGCAGTCTTCCTGCACTTGGCGTTGTTGCGTGAGTTGCGTGAGTCTGAAGAGGAATTCATGGGCTAATATCAGATTCATGGGCTTCTATTGAACTTATGGACATGATCTGACCTGGGCTGGGAGTTTTATGGATGATGGGATGCTCTTTGATATAAAGTTCTCTCTTACACACATATGAGTGTCTCTGGATTTGTTTCTCTAGTCAACCCAGTCTAACACAGAGAGCTAACTCAATATCAGCTAACAACTGTTGGAAAACTGCATCTTCATCACCTTTTGTGAGATTGCTGTGAATGGAAGGCAAGGTCAAGTTGAATGGGGACTTTTCCCTAAAGTAGTTCTCTCTGTCTCTCTCTCTGTGGTGTGGTGTGGTGTGTAAGAGAGGGAAAGAGAGAGAGACTGAGACACAACTGAGGAGACAGGGGCAGAGAGCCATGGTGGTGGTGGGGTTCCTCACATAGCTGAGCTGCTGGCGGCTCTGGTTTTCGTTTACAGGGGCTTTAACCGACATTTGACTCTGCTGCCTCCCTAGAATAAGCTCTTTTATAATTTCCTCCCTTCTCCCTGCGTGATTTCTGTCCATCACTGGGTAAAGCGGAATTATTCCTAATGGGTTTTTTATTTGTTCTGTGGAGCCACACTTCAGTCAGCACACAAAACCCCATTCATTCCCATTGCTACCTCACACTAAACGTTCTTTGTTAAGTTAAATTCTACGGGTGGCGCAGCATAAACATTCATGAAAAAAAAATCATTGTACCGCCGGTTCTGAGAATCTGGCACCAAACATTTCTCTCGTGTTTGTTTAAACAAGAAATGTATGGAAGGGAGATTGCTTTTTCACGGTGATGATGGCCTTGGCCACAGAACCGTGTGCTGGAGTCCTGGTCAGTGCAGGGAGCAAGGAGAAGCCAGGCAGGAGCCCAGGGCATTTCTTCACTCCGGACTTTCTGCATCTATTTGTTTTTCTAAGGTCACGCTCGGTTATTTTTCAGGTTTGTTGCTGCTAGTTGCCCTTATGAATTAAATTGTGTCATCACACACACACACCACCAAATATGTGTTGTAAATCCTAACCTCTAAACAGGAGCCTTGGTGAGGCTGACAGTTAAGCTTTGGGCTGCTAACTGAAAAGTCCATGGTTCAAACCCACCAGATGTTCTGAGGGAGGAAAATGAGGCTGTCTGCCCCATAAAGATTTATAATCTCAGATCCCCTGTATAGATAGGGTGGATGTGAGTCCGAACCAAGTCGATAACAATTAATTTGAGTTTTAGGGTTACACCTATGACAATAATCCCATCGAGGATCCCTGCGGGAGTAATGGTTACACGTTGGCCTGCTAACCGGAAGATCGGCAGTTCGAAACCACCAGCCACTCTTCAGGAAAAAGATGAGGCTGTCTACTCCTACAAAGAGTTACAGTCTCAGAAACACACTGGGGCAGTTCTACCCTACCCTGTAGGGTATGCGTTGGAATGACTTGGTGGCGGCGTGTTATAATGCCATTTGGGAATGGAGTTTCTTTGGCCTACTGATTAGGCAGTATTTGTGGAGGGTGTGTCTTAAGTCAATCTTTTTGGAGATATAAAAGCACAGTAATCAACAAAGCACAGTTGTAGGAAGAGAGAGACGGTGCCATGTAAACTCTTGAAGAAACAGAAGCTGACAGGGGACAGGGATCTTCCTCTGGAGTCGACGGAGCAAGAGAGCCATTTCTGAGAGCTGGCGCCTCAAATTCAGACTCCTAGACTCCTGAGCTTTGAGGAGACAATGTTCTGTTTCAGCAGACTCACAGACCAAACTCACTGCCACGGCTCCTAGCCCGTTCATATCGACCCTATAGGCCAGGGGGACGGCCCTTATGACTTTCTGAGGCTGTAACTTTTTACGGGATTAGGAAGCCTCATCTTTCTCCCTCCGAGTAGCTGGTGAATTTAAAATGCTGACCTTGTAGTTAGCAGCACATGACCACTATGCCACCAGGGCTCCTGGCTAACTAAGACAGCCACCCACAAAGTGCCCTCCCGTTCACGGGAGCCTTTGGCACAGTGACATGAAATGCAGCCCACTCGCAGACGAAACCCTGGTGATCCACGGGGATTCCGTTGGTGGGTTTTCAGAGAATGATCTCCAGGCCTTTCTTCTAAGTCTGGAAATGAGCTGCACCACAGAAACCTGTTGAGCACTGTAGCAAACTGCAAACCTCCTGCGGTAGATGGGCGGTGCCTGTACTTGAGGTATACTGGCTAGAATTGAACCTGAAGTCCTTTCTTGGCACCAGTTTCTGTGCCACGGTGAGCCGGGAAGCCTTGTGCTGAGAGGGTCCCATCACCCAGGGTAAAATAAGGATCAGCGTTCCTCTGCTGACCGGTGCAGGAAGCAGAGCATGACTCCGAAGTAAAAGAAAATGAGTGGGTTCGGCTGCTGAGATTGAGGAATGATCGATTTACAATCGCATAATGTATCACAATCTGAGGTGTGCACTAATGAATTCGAACTGCATGCAGCTAGCTAACCACACAATTCCTAAGGCATTAAAAATGGGGAAGACCCCTCCTTAGGCAAGAGTGGTCCTAGGCGGCGATTCTGGCCCAGTGGACTAAGGGGATATTCACCGGATGGAGTTCAGTAGAAAACAATTCAGGGTTAAGAACCTGGAGCTGAAACATGAACATGGTCAAAGGCAAGGCGCCAGCCGCTCAAAGGCAGTTGGCTGGAAAATGGAAAGTATAGCTTTCGTGGATCGCCAGCTGATCGGGAGGAGCAGTCACAAGCCCGTTGTTCTGTTGATTGAAGAAAATGCAAGCAGAGAACTGGGGCAACTGAGAAGCATGTCTGCCCCATGAGGTCATCGCTACACTGCGCCCTGCAGAGACCAGGCTGTCACTGAGCCGGGCCGGCGCTGGTCTCCCTGGTTCAATAGGATTTAGAGAATGTGGAAAGAGTCCAGAGCAAAAGCAAAATGGTCCTTCAATGGCCAATGAAGAAGGACTAAGGGCCTGGGCTTAGTTAGCCCAGAGAAGGGGAGGGTCAGGGCCATCTGCAGAGGTGTCAGCACAGGGAATTAATTTGACTCCCAATGCAAGCCGGAGGAAGAATGCTTTCCTCCCTCTGTTGCTGAGAGGGGGAACATGAACAGGCTTATGAAAGTTAAACCAAGGAACGAACTTCTTGGTCCGTAAGGTTGTTCGGGGGACCGTGATGACTGGGTGGCAGACTGCTCACCTCACTATGCTTGTGTGCAGACACTGCCCGCCTGTCTGTGAGGGCTGGGCATTATTAGGAGGCTGAACCGGTTTCAGTGATGCTTCCACACTAAGATGGACTAGGAAGAAAAGTCTGATGGCTCAGCATCAGCCAGTGAAAACCCCAGGGGTCACAAAGCCCCATTCACAATGGGTCATGGGAAGGGCACGGAACCTGGCAGCATGGACTTCTGTTGTCCATAGGATGGCACGAGGCCGGTTTCTCTAGAGAAAGAAATCCAGTGGCATTCATCTCTGTACGAAAGAGCTTTATAGCAAGACGTGTCTATCTATCAAGAAGGATTTACATATCACAAAGGCCAAGCCCAACTCAAGTCTGTAAGTCTAACGCAAGTCCATAAACCCCTCCCCAGACTCTCGTAGCTGCAGGCTGGTGATGCAGCAAAGGGAAGCAGGAGGCAGGAGATCATAGTCCGGTCCATGCAGAGTGGCGGGGATCCCAAGTTGGTGGAAGCGTGGCGGGGTACTGACATTTCTCAGGGTTAGTCACAGAGTTCCGGAAAACTGGAAGGTGATGTTGCCAAGAGATAGAGATCGTCTCGGCTTGTCTTGGTCTTCCACAAAAGACCAAGGAGGTGACCTCAGGCTGCCACTGACTTGATAGACAGGTGTGACTCCACCCCTAGCCCAGAAGGTCGCATTGACATACAGTAATCCCTAACTACCACAGGAGCGGGTTCAATGGCAACTAGCAAGAAGATTGTTTGACACCAAATAGGGTTACTCTGTCTCTTGCTGGAAGACTTTCCAGCATCAATGTCCCTCTGACTGTCATGGATGCTGGGTGGTGTGTTCATGGTGGACACACTCCTGTAGGTGTTGCTAACACTTTGCAAAAACTCCCAGAATCCTGTTGGCAGCTGCAATCTTCCTGCTCAAGAAAACGTATCAGGAAGCAACTGCATCATGCGAACAATGCTTTTATCCAGATCATCTAAAATCTCCTTTGAATAAAAGGCAAATGTTTGGTAAATGTCATTATTTTAACAATTGCCTGTACAAAATAACTTGTGATACAATCGTGCTACATTTATTCCATAAATAATTACTGAGGGAGGTGCGTTGGGAGTATCTAAGGATAAATCAGCGAGCTGTTACCATTCCTTTGATAACGCTCTCTTTGGAAATGTGATATCATGTAAGAATGTGGAGAGGGCTGCTTGGCCCTTACTTTGAGGCTTGGGAAAAGCCTCCCAAGACAAGGCTTCGACTAGCTGAGATGGAGAGGGCAGGAGCAGGAGCGAAGGAGCCACAGAAGAGAAGCAGCAGGAGGGCAGAGGAGACACCTGCATGGGGACCTGGAGCCAAAGACCAAGAAGCGATGCTGGTGCTAGTTGCCAACAAGCTGGTTCTGACTCACGATGACCCATGTACCATGGAGCGAAACGTTGGCCTGCCCCATCGGCACTCTGGTTGGTGTGAGCAAGTCCACTGCTGCAGCCACTGTGTTTTCAGAGAGTCTGCTGACTCAGCAGGCTCTTCTTCTAGCGCGGAAGCGAGCCCTGTCTTCATGGTGATCCACAGTGGTCTCATTGGCTTATTTTCAGAAGTAGATCACCAGGTCCTTCTTTAGAGTTTGGTTTCATCTGGAAGCTCTGCTATAGGGGATTCTGCTGGTATTTGAGACTCACGTGGCCTCGCCTTCAGCGTCATAACACCACATACAACGGACGAACTGGTGGAAGGTTGGTGGCCTTAAGAGACTAGAGAAATGGAAAGATACCTAATTACAGCCAGGGCCCATGTTGGGACTGGCAAGAGAGCAGGACTGAAGCGCAGGGGGCAGAGCACCAAGGTGCCACGGACCATGTTACCAAGGATGGATTTCATCCCAGGAACATAGCAGGCTGTGGATCTGTCATACACGAGAAGGACATGATCTGATTTGTGTTTCAGAAAGCTCATCCAGCTGCAGAGGGGCTTTGACACACAACTGGCCTGGATTTGAATGGATGATCCATATAATTAGCTGTGGGAGTTTGGACAAATTAGTTACTCTTGCCACATCTGTTTTGTAATCCGTTTTGTCAACTTATGTAAGTGTCTCCTCATAGTCACTCCTTGAGAAAGGTACAATGAGATCAAAGAGTGACTATGAGAATAACTTACACAGATTGACACAAAACCTTAACTATCATGACACGTGAAGCTCTGATAGTCTGATATAGGGGCTCAACAGAATAGACACCTGCTTTACACAGTCACAGTAAATCAGCAAATGATACATGCGCTTGAGAGAGAACGTAACCAAATGCCCCTGTTCCCTTTACAATGAGATTGATTACATGGACATTTCCTACAATCTTCTTAAAACTCTAGTGACAAAATGGGGTTTTCTTTGGCCCTTTAATCATCTTTGTGGTTCTTTGGAGACCCCTCTCTAATTTTTCAAAATCCTACCTAAATGGAGGAGACCACAGCTAATTTGGTCACCATGGAGAGTTCATCGTTAGCTCAACCCTGTAGTCACTTGGGCTGCTG
>NW_022103896.1:69289254-69290619 GCF_000313985.2 Echinops telfairi | reverse complement strand
AACTGACTAAGGCAGCTGCACCCTGGTCCAACCATCAGAAAGCAAGAGACCAGAGAACTCGAAAGGCGAGGCTCACTGAGCCATTTATCCCTCTGCCATTCAATTAACCCCACATGTGTTTATTGGCCAGGTTGGCACAATAAACTAACTACCTCAAGGCCAGATGAGTGGAAATATTTCAGCACAGTTTTAATTTGCATTTCTTTATTAGTTATGTTTTGACATTTATTTATATGCTTTCAAAGGACTGGTTTTGCTTCTGTGAACTACATGTCTATTTTTGATTTTTCATCTGGGTGTTTGTCCCTTAAAATTTAATTTATGATATCTCATAATCCAATATAGGATTATTTAACTTTTGAGTTTGTATGTTCTTTGCCAGAACAAAGAATAAAGTTTTATATAGTTTAAAAACAATCTTCCCCCAATAAGAGTATTAAAAACAACAACCAGGATTGATGAACCTGTAGGGATAGCAAGTAGAATAACGGTTTCTGGGGTCCAGTGGTGGTGGTGGGCGGTAAAAGGGAGCTGATGTCAAGGAGTTCAGGAAGGAAAAGGATGTTTTTAAACTGATTGTGGTAACAATTGTACAATACTGCTTCATGTGATTGGACTCTGGAATGATATGGCATCTGTATTAACTCCCAATAAAATCGTTTTGATGAAAAACAAAAACAAAAAACAATCTTCCACAATATAAAGGTTATAAATAAAAATTGAAGTCCCTTGTTAGGTCTCAGGCTTTGATCCAGTAGGTATTTATTTCAATGTTTTTGGTATGATTGTGTGCATTTCCCAGCTGCCTTGTCACCTCCCGTCCTCATAATTGGGGGCCAGAGTCAAGACTCACTGGGTGAAACTGGAGCAGAGATGGGGCACCCCAAACTGTGAAAGGAATATAAAAAGTTGGGACTACACCGATGTCCATTGCAACACAATTTACTGTCGCTGAAAGGTAGAGACAAGCCAAATGTGTGTTGATAGGTGAATGGATAAACAAAAGGTTGTAATATGCATGGAATGAAATATTACTTAGGAATAAAAAAAATGACGTCCTGATTCAAGTCACAACATGAATGGATTGTGAAAACAGTATGCTAAGTGAAACAAGTTAATCACAAAGGAACATGAATTACAGTCATATGAAAGACCAACAATGGGCACATGTGAAGGTTGTGGTTACCAAGGACTAGTCGCTGTTCTTAGGTAATATCCTGTCAATTCTGAGTCCTAGTGACGTTCTCACTTACATTCAAAATTACTGTTTGTTGAATCCAGTAGAACTTTTACAATCGGTACATAAACGAGAAAACAAAGCCATTGCCATCAAATCGATTCCGAATGATAGTGACCGGATAACAA
>NW_022103896.1:69286131-69287869 GCF_000313985.2 Echinops telfairi | reverse complement strand
CTCCTGAGCAAACAGTACCTGGGTTAGGGCCAGTGGCACCACTTGTGGTGTGAACCGTGGTAGCTGACACTGTCAGGGGAGGTGGCACCAAATAAATGTCTATAAATTGTGGGTGCCATGTTTCAGAAGAAACTTATTATTTTTTATTTAAAAATATTTCTGCAGTTTTACTTACAAGAGCAAACACATTTTTCATAAGCCCAGTTTACAAGGTTAAAACCACTCTACGGTGATATTTGCTTTTTTGAATTTTCTCAACCCTTGGTGGTGTGATGATTAAGCATCGGGCTGTGATCCACATAATCGGCAGTTCAAAACCACCAGCAGCTCCTCGGGAGACAAGGTGGCCTTTCTACTCCCGTAAACAGTTACTATCTCGCAAACCCATAGGGGGTCGTTGTGAGCCAGCACTGCTGTCATGATTACGATGATGCTTCACATCACCTGGTTTTGTCTGCACCGGCTACAATCCCAGGCTGCTGTTTTTGACACAGTCGCTCTGTTTCTTTTCACCAATTTTGTCAAATTTTCTCAAGTTCTAGTTACAATATTGTGGTGATTGGTATTTGTGACACTCTATTAATGACTTTTGGGGGAATGAGGTAACGACTGAAGGAAAAGAAGGCAATGAAAAGGGTTTCTGATCAGTTACAAATAATATAAGTAATGTTGTAGTTCCATAAAGATTTTACAAAAATGTTGATGTTGGTACTCCTATAACCTAGGACATATTATGTTTCAGCCCTTAACAACGATGTTCGTCGCATTTCATTCCATGATTAAACTTGATGGCAAACTCCACGGGACATGCTGTCTGGCCTGGCACTGGAGGCGGTCAGGAGTGACACGAGAGTTAGCGTCACCACCCCCTAGTGGATGCTGGGCTCCACTCCCAGCGTCCTTGAACAACAGGCCACTTGCTTTCTAGTCTGCGGCTTCCGTGAGAATGGATTGGACCCATGTAAAATGAAAGTTTGACAATTTCACTTTTTAATCTGTTTAGCGTGATGCTGCTTAATGTTGAGCTGTAACTCATACCGTAGGCTGTCGTCCTTGATTTTCATCACTGCGTGCTTCAAGTCTTCTTCCCGTTCAGCAAGCAAGTCTGTGTCATGTGCACCTTGCAGGTTGTTGATGCGTCTTCCTCCTCCAGTCCTGAAGCTGCCTTTTTCTCCAGATAGTCCGGTTTTTCAGATGATTTGCTCGGCATACCGATTGTTTTGTAGTTGAATTACTTGGTTGGCGCTTTCCTAGCCATGGTCTTTGTAACTCCTTGTGTGTTTTAAAATCAAGAAAGGTGCATGCAAATTAGGTTTAAGGGCTCTAATATGAGGATTGATACATTTTCCTATTCCACTGGGTTTAAAACAGGCCATTTGAGAAGTAGGAGTGGGTAATCTCAAGACCATCAAGAAAGAAGAGCCAGAAGCGAAGCACGTCCTTTGGACCCCAAGATCCCTACACTGAACTGCATCATTCCAGGAGACAGGGTCATGACACTAGGGATGGTGAGAGACAGGCGTGACAAGATAGAAAGCAGAGGCTGTGGCAACAAGCGCATCGAGCAGAGCACTGGACTCCTGGGTCCAGAACAGGTGGAGACAAATGTCTTCCAACAGAAGGCTCCCTTCGGGGTGTTTGCCACCTAGCACTTAATCAGGGGAGCTGGGTTTACCGACCCATGGAGCTGCAGCTGAGTACCTTATGGAGCAGTAGAGACGTATGGAGCAGTAGCATG
>NW_022103896.1:69283931-69285165 GCF_000313985.2 Echinops telfairi | reverse complement strand
GAAAGGAGTCCTGCCCTGGGCTCCCCTCTGACCCTCTTCTGACCACACCTGCCTCATGATGCATAGAACTCATTTGACCAAAGGGAAGCCCAGTCACAGCCTGTCCTACTGGTCCTCACCACGAGGGCTTCCCAAAGTTTTCCCACCTGTGATCTCTTTTTGCCCAGTAGCTTTTCTCCAAGGATGATCACAGGGGCGTTTGGGAAAGACGTTTTAAGAAAATTCCAAACTGGGCTGGTAAGGGAAAGGGACAGGAAAGCTGCACAGAGGAATTGTGTCCATCACAAAAAAGCACCTGCGCATTCTTTGAGGGTATTGTTGTTCAAACAAACAAACAAAAAGATCACAGCCCTAAAGACAATTCTGACTCATGGCGACCCTATAGGAGAGGGTAGAACTGCCACTGAAGGTTTCCAAGACTACAGCTTGGTAGGGGGGTAGAAAGACTCAGCTTTCCCCCTCGGAGTGATGCGTGGTTTTGGACTGCTAACCTTGCGTTCAACAGCCAATGCTTAGCCACTACACCACTAGGGCACCTGTTGTTGTTGTTGTTGTTGATAGGTGTCATCAATACGGTGCTGATGCACAGCAACCCGATGTACCATAGAGAGAAACCCTGGCTGTCCCTGTGCCATTCCCACAAGCATGCTTAGTCTGAGCCCCTTGTTGCAGCCACTGTTGTCAGTGCATCTTGTGGAGGGCTTTCCTCTTTTCGGCTGCCGCTCTACTTTCCCAAGGAACATTCGGAAGAAACATTTTTTTTGTTTGTTTGTTTTTTGTTTTTTTTTCTGAAGAAACATTTAAGCCTTGAGTTGTAATACTGAATGATCGTATGGGCAAAATAAAGGCTTTTGAAGATGGAAGTCACCATAACAAAAATAAGTCATTGATGCTCAACCATTTCAGGAAAAAAGCAAACAGTTAGGAACCATTAGTATTGAAGGAAGAGGTCCCAGCTCTACTGCAGGCATTGGTGATAAACAAGGCTTTGGGAGTTTATGGAATACCGATCGAGAAGCTTCAACAAATAGATGCGACACTGCAAGTGCTAACTATATCAAGAAGTTTGGAAGACAGCTACCTGACCAATCAATTGGAAGAGATCCAGGTATGCACTCATTTCAAAGAAATTATTTTTAATCATTTTATTAGGGGCTCATACATCAATTGTGTGCAGCACATTTGTACATTCATTGCCCTCATCATTCTCAAAACATTTGCTCTCCACTTAAGC
>NW_022103896.1:69272749-69279890 GCF_000313985.2 Echinops telfairi | reverse complement strand
TATTATTATTATTTTTTTAATTTCCAAAAATTTAAATCAAAACCATAGAGCTTTGAATAAAGCAAGAAAAATAGACACATTTCAGAAGGGGAAAAGGGAGACCTGCTGCTTGATATTATCCTTCTATCAATGAGTTAGTCAATATTTACTAAGAACTCACTGGGTACAGAGTGTAATAAATGTGTGAGAAAATTACCAAAGATATAGGAAGATTTCGCCCACCCCACCACCACCCCCTACCCCCCCGCAAAAAAACCCCAACTAATTTCATCTCCTGGACCAGTATACCAATAGAGGCCCAAGAGAACTGTTAGGCATGCAAATAATGGAAGCATGGCAATGCCCACTAATGACACAGTAAGTTCGGTCACTCATGAGTGCCACGGGATTGGTGTATTCAGACCTTGGAAATTGTCCATGTTCAGATGACGTGGTCATAATTGGAGATGTGGCATCTCTCTTGCACAAATCAGTCAAACAGCAGCCTTCAGCTGTTTGTCATTACACGGGGAGTGAGCGTGGGAGAGCAAAGAGGACCTTGAGGGGGTGGTTTCCTATCGAAAATACCTGATCGAGTTTAACTAAAGGTACCAATGAAGGGCCCCGGTAGTGTAGTGGTTAAAGTGCCAGGATGCTGAGAGTTTGGCAGTTTGAATCCATCATCAGCTCCTTGGGGAGAAAACACGTGCCCACCTGCTTCCATGAATATTCCAGCTTGGGAAATTCTATGGGCTATTCCACTCTGCCGTATGGGGCCACTGTCAGTTGACACACAACGACAAAGCTATAACTGTGTCATTGGGTAAGATGCCACGGGGACAGTGACTAAATAATCGGCAGCCTTTCCCCTTCAAGGAGGTGAATTGACACTGCCTACGACCAGAGTGTAAACCTTTATCTTGAGCAAACTGGATTGCTTAGATCAGAATCAGAAAGGAACTTGTTTTTCTTTTTGTCATTTATTGTACAGCTCTTATCACAATCCATACACACATCCACGGTGTTGAGCACATTTGTACATATGTTGCCATTACAGTTTTCAAAACATTTTCTATCTACTTGAGCCCTTGGTATCAGCTCTTCATTCCCCCCCTCCTCTCTCACTCTCCCTCCCTCGTGAACCTTTGAAAATTTACAAGTTATTATTATTTTTTCATGCCTTACACTGACGTCTTCCTTCACCCACTTTTCTGTTGTCCGTTCCCCTGGGAGGGGGTTATCTGTAGATCATTGTGATTGGTTCCCCCTTTCTCTCCTCCTACCTTCCCCTTATCCTTCTGGTATCACACTCTCATTGTGGGTCCTGAGGGGTTATCTGTGCTGGGTTCCCTGTGTTTCCAGCTCTGATCTGTACCCAGGTACAAAGCAACTCGTTTGCCCTTCTTCCCTGGCCCTTCAAATCTGCTCCCTCTTTTCTTGTCTGTGGGAAAAAATCTCAGTCAGGTCCCATACTGTCGTGATCAGGTCAGTCTGAGGTCACACAAAGTCACTTTCAGCAGAAGATCTGGCTCACGTGAGTCATCACATCATGTCCAATGGGATAGTAACAGCTGTGCATTGTCAAGTGTCTCCTGTCCCAGAGAGTGGTGCTGATAGTGTCTCTGGCTGCCACTCTGGGACTCCTCCCTCTCGGGGACTGGCTTCTGTGGCAGGGTAAGGAGAAAAGGGGCACAGGCAGCCAGGGGCGATTCTCATGCCAGGGAACCTCTCCAAGTTCACTCTGTTGCTTGGAGCCCTATCATCCGCTCCCCAACCCTTTGATAAGGCCAGTGCATCCTGGCCTGCTCAGGGACTGTGCATGAGCAGCATTCCTGGAGGGCGTCTTGTCACACTGGGGTGGGAGAAATGTCCGATTAGCCTCCCCACCATCGCTGACAAAGCTGAGGTCAAGAGTGAGGTCAAGACCTCACATGGTCAGAATGGTCAGCATCTGCTATTCAGGTGGGAGATGGGACTGGATAAAGATCCCGCCAGGCATTCTCTGCCTTAGACCTCCAAATTCATGTGAGGCGGAAAGGGTCACTGGGTAGCATGCCTCTTCCTAAGGGCCGTATGACTACTAAGGGCCAGGAGACATAGGTAATGAACTCTTTCGGTTTTTGTGGTTTTCCTCTGCAGCCTTCAATATTGTGGCCACTCCCTCCTGAGAGGCCTTTTGGCTTTGTTTCTGTGCCCTCCAGGGTTTCTTCACTCTCCTCTCTTTCCATCCTTTCTTGGGATCCCTCAAAGATGGGTCTCCCACCAACAGCTCCTAACGGTGTGTTCCTGAGCTGTGGGCTCAGTCTTGTTTATGGGATCATTCCTTCCTTCATTGATGGATTGATTCACCTACTCATCGGGCAGTGTGGTAAAGCAAATTCTTTGGTTTGAAACTCAACATCAAAGTCATTTCCTCAAGGAATGAATCTTCCTCTGAGCTCCCAGACAAACTTTAACTCAAAATCAGTTTCATTCATGATACCTGAGGTGCCTGGTGTTCTCTAAACCTTCTCACATTATTTACATTGTTGTCTGAAACGTCTGACTCCGCTAGTCAACTGTGTGCCGTCTGAGACAGGGACTACCTAGTAATTTTTGAGTTGGCATAATGTCTAGAGTAAGAATCTTTTCATGTTTTTTAAAATAAATGATTTCGTAAGCTATTTTACTGTGCTTTAGTATTCTACAAAAAACTCACGGCCATTGCGTCGATTCCGACTCATAACAACTCTATAAAGAAGGGTAGAACTCGCCCTGTGATGTCCAGGTCCCTGTAAATGTGCTGACCCTGCGCATCTTTCTAAGAGCAGAAGGCTTCATCTGTTCCTCACAGAGCAACTGGTGGGTTCCAACCA
Source organism: Echinops telfairi (assembly GCF_000313985.2). Lineage (NCBI taxonomy): Eukaryota > Metazoa > Chordata > Mammalia > Afrosoricida > Tenrecidae > Echinops > Echinops telfairi. The sequence continues at coordinate 69,277,056 of NW_022103896.1, read as the reverse complement.
CCGACTACAGTTAGCGGCCCAGTGCGTAGCCTACTACACCACCACTGGACCAAAGAAGAATCAATGCACTTGAACTACGGTGCTGGTGAAGAATACTGGAAGCACTGTGGACTGCCCAAAGAACAAAAGCTATGTCTGGGAAGAAGTACAGCCAGAATGCTCCTTACACGCAAGGATGGCGAGACTTGGTCTTCCCTACATTGGACATGTCCTCAGCAGAGACCGTCTTTCCTGGCAAAGTAGAAGGCCAGTGGAAAAGAGGAAGACACTTGGCAAGATGGATTGTCACGGTGGCTGTAACAATGGGTGTAAAAACAAACAACCAATTGTGAGGATGGTGCAGAACTGGGTGGTGTTTCTTTCTGTTGTACACAGTCAGAACCAGCTCCACGGGACTTAACAACAAGTAGTCCACCACTAGAGACAGCTTTATCTACAGCTTAGAAGAGCCCTTGCGAGAAAGAACCCTGAGGACCAAATGGCCGATCCTCTGCTAAGGACAGGCCGAGGCATGCATCGGAGATACCACTGACTTAGTTGAGACCACTGCAAAAGAGGGAATAGCACACTCAAATGAGTTACAGTTCGCTTTGGTTTTCCAGCACGTGTCAGACATCCTGTTTAAACAACACTGTAGTCTATTGTGTATTGTGAAAATTTTGAAATGTTGTGAGAATTATCAAAGCATGACACAGAGACCTGAAGTGAGCTTGTGAAGGTGAAAATAATTGGCGCCAAGACACTTTGCTCTCTGCCACATACCTTCTATCTGCAAAGTCCCTGATCGGTGTTTGAACGCACTGGCTGCGGAATGCAATGCAATGCACAGCAGGAGAATGATCAAGTGCTCTAGCAAACAGACGTGTGCTCAAAGCCAACTGGCGCTGTCCCTTATTAAAAAACAAATTGCTTCATTCCTCTGAGAGTCAATTGTCACATCTGTAAAATGGGTGTATAAAGGACGGCTCCTCCCTATTCACAGAGCACTTGTGGGGGCAAAAATGAGGGAGGAAAAATGCTCAGAATAAAACCTCGGAGGTTAGCACTCAATAAATGCCATCTATTATACTGATTCTCAGAATCAGCTTTCCAAGGGATCATTGTGTGCTTCCTCGACAAGGCTGCCAATTAGATTGTGGCATAGCATTGACTTTGACCTCAGGGAAGGTAAACTATGGTGAGGGCATTTTAGAATCAATAAAATACAGAATTATTGTGCTTTGTGGAAAAGAAGATGGGGAGGGTCAAGAATGGGCAGTGAGAGGGTGTTTGGGAGCCCATAGCATCCAAAAGGTTGGTTTTCTACGGGGATGAAAATGGCAAATGTCTCTGTCCCTTTTCTTACATAGCGAATGCAAGGTGTTTCACGTTGAAACTGCTTCACGAACTCTGCCCCAAACGAGCAGGATACAGTACAGCTGATGGCTTCGCTTGTCTCAGGAACTGACAGTTGCCAAGCCAAAGGATGGTCCGCGGAGTTCCGAGGTGCCCCGCTTGAAAGAAAACTTCTCTGAAATTAGAACCACTGAATCATAACACGTTTACATGCCTGATCACGGAGGTCCTTATGGTAACTGGAACTATCAACAAGACATGGATTCTCTAATTTCCACGTGGTCTCTCATGCGGGCCATTCCCACCGAATGGAATCAAAGTATGTAATGCAGGAATGCAGGGCTGTTTGCAATCTTGCGCCTCCGCCTGTGAAATCTAAGACTACGATGTCAGAAGAGCAGAGGTGACGTTACAAAGGTATAATAATCCATTCAAAAAAAGAAACTCACGGGCAGAAACCGTTTCCTTGACTAGGGAATTTGTGACATTAGTTGGGGGGTGGGGGTGGGGGAGTAATTGGCAGTGGGTTCCTATTTCTTGAGAGTGGAGCCTTGCTGGGGTGGCTCCTTCACAGGAAATCAGTGGGGTGATCCCAGCAGTCCGAACAGGTGCGGACTCTCCATCAGAAGCCACGGCGGCGTGTGATTGGTTCTGCCCGCTGCCCGGAGACGCTGGCTGCTGGTGCGCCTCAAGATACAGCGCCACGAGGAGTGGTGGTGGCTTGAACCTGCAGCGACCTCACCCGAGATGGCTTAGCTTTGAAATACTCTATTCTGTTTCCGTAGCACAGGCCACAGGCTCTGCAGTAGTGTGATGCTATTAGAATAAATGGGATGAACCCAAACTTTTCATAGGATGGCCAATAGTTAGCGATGGGTTCTACAAATTTCAATGAAAACTCCCGCAGTGTTTTTAGCCTTCTTACTTAAGAGGATGTCTTTTTGCCACATGGTTCTTTCCCCCACCTCCTGGCTCTCTGGAGCATGGTTTCCACGCTGATAGCAATAGTAGAGTAGCCATACTATACTATCAAAAGAGAAATGGGGAGTTCAAGAACGAAGAAAACGTTCTAAAAGTAACAGCGATGATGATTGTACAACTCTTCCTGATGTGACTGAACTATTGACTTGTAGGATAGGTGAATGATAGGAGCCCTGGTGGTGTAGTGGTTATGTATTGGGCTGCAATCCACGATTGGCAGTTCGAAGCCACCAGCAGCTCCAAGGGAGAAAATCTGAGCTTTCTATGTCATACACAGTTACAGTCTCAGAAACCCACGGTGGGGTACTATGTCAGCCTTGACTCGATGGCAGTGAGTTTGATTTTTCTGGTTTGTTGAATTACATGCCAATAAAACCGGAAGGGAGAGAGAGAGTGACAGAGACCGAGAAGAGAGGGATAGACAGACAGATGATAGATAGATAGGTAGGTAGGTAGATAGATAGGTAGGTAGACAGAGAGCACACACTAGGTCTGAAGTGGATCTTTCTATTCACTGAGAACGAATGATGACTGGGAAGTTATGAATGCTTCTTTCTTTCTTCACGAACGCTTCTTTGAAGACGCAGTTGCACCCAGCCTCACGTGTTTGAGACATTCAGTGAATCACCAGAGTTCCTAATTCATCCTATTTCTGGTGGTCGTCTAAGCCTTAACCCTACTGAATTGAATCCACTAATTTAAAAACACATTTTATTTATTAATGTTCAATAGTTAGTATATTGTTGTTTTGTCAAGTGCTGTTGAGTCAGTTCCAACCCATAGCAACCTATGTACAGACTCGGGGACTGCCTGCCTCTGTCCCATCCTCGCAATTATTCTCAGGATAAAAAGATTTTCCTCTCCTGATCTACGTTAAAAAAATCACTCGTTTAGGGTGGAGTGGGAAGGGGGAACTGATTACAAGGATCCCTGGAGGATGGACAACAGAGAACCAGACTCACTGCCATGGAGTGGTTTTTGACTCAGAGTGACCCTGTAGGGCAGGTCGAACTGCTCCTGTGGGTTTCCAAGACTGTACCTCTTCACAGGAGCAGAAAGCCTGCTCTTTCCCCTGAGGAGGGGCAGGTGGTTTTGAACTCTGACCTTGGGGTTAGCAGGCCAACCACTATCCTACCAAGGCTCCTTAGGAGGTCACTAATGATTTAATTTGGTTAAGTATCTTTTAAAACATTTTACTAATCCCTAACTCATTATTCTCATAAGGAATCATATTGGTTTCCCATGTATTTTTTTCTTAATTTCCTTCCACTTTTTTTTTAAAGAGAATATTTTTCCCTCTCAAAAAACAAAACTCATTGCCATGGAGACAATTCTGATGCTTTGTAACCCTTTAAGGCAGAGTAGAACTGCCCTTGAGTTTCTGAGATATCAGCTCTTTTCGGGAGTAGAAAGCCTCATTTTCTCTCTTGGAGCTGGCTGATGGTTTTGAACTGAACTTGCAGTTAGCAGCTCAGTGCATAACCACTAAGCTCCCAATGCCCCCACCCACCACCCCACCTCTACTGGCAGCTAGCTAATTTAAATAAAGCTCGGGTTACAAATTGTTTCAATTTAGAATGATGATCCCAAGCATTTTGAAAAATCTGATTGGCTTGTTTTCAGGACACCCAAATGGCTAGATTTCAGCTTTGTACAAAAACATTTTAATCTCCTAACCCAAATAGTTAGCCTGGACAAATGGGCTTAGCATTTTCCCGTTAAATGGTATGGAATATTATGGCCTGCCCCACTATGAGACATGACATCCCTCACTGACCCATAGCCCTACAGGGGACAAGACTGGAGACACAGTGTGGGAATTGCGCCCAATCTGACTCCACCAAACCGAGGCAAAACACTAAGGGCGTGTGTGTTAGACAGGGTTCTCTAGAGAGATAAAACCAAATTGCTGATAATTCAATATATTTATTTATAAAAAGAATTAGATATATAACAAGAAATGAACTGTTAAATCATATACAGATAAATAT
>NW_022103896.1:69238478-69271164 GCF_000313985.2 Echinops telfairi | reverse complement strand
GTACACTGGTACAGATAGGAACTGGAAACACAAGGAATCCAGGACAGATGAACCCTTCAGGACCAGTGCTGAGAGTGGTGATACTGGGAAGGTAGAGAGGTGAGGGAGAAAGGGGGAACTGATTACAAGGACCACACATAACCCCCTCCCTGGGGAACGGACAACAGAAAAGTGGGTGAAGGGAGAAGTCGGACAGTGTAAGATATGACAAAATAATAATTTATAAATTATCAAAGATTCATGAGGAAGGGGGCCGGGAAGGGAGGGGGAAAATGAGGAGCTGATACCAAGGGCTCAAGTAGAAAGCGAATGTTTTGAGAATGATGAGGGCAATAAATGTACAAATGTGCTTGAAAAAATAAAAAAGATGTATTGTATGATGAGGGCAACAAATGTACAAATGTGTTTGACAAAATGTATGTATGTATGGATTGTGATGAGTTGTATGAGCTTCCAATAAAATGATTTTTTTAAAAATAAATGGTATGGAATAAAGCTGGTAAGTGCATTGCCCAAATCAATGTCATTTTTAATAACTTATGCCTAGGTCAACACAAAATTGTGTTGTCTTCTGCCTCAGCACAAGATGGGGATGAGTCATTAAGGAAGTGTTGTCCTCTGTAAATGGCTAACTACCCATCATACCCAGTGTGGCCTCTAAACACCTGTTCAAGCATACTGCTCTAGAATTTTCTTCAGGGTTATTAATGGAATCACTCTTAACAACGTAGGCGTGTGATCATTATAACGATTCTTAAAAACGACTGTCCGTTTGCAGAGAGGCACCACAGCAAGTTTCAGTGCAAATGTTGGACCCAATGGCGATACACGGTGTCATGACAACTGTGAACGTGTTGTGCAACAACGGCTGTGCTGGCATACAGGTCGCGTCGCAGAATGGATGTCAGATGTCACGAGGTTAAAATCCAACTTATCACTTGATTTCCCTTTTGATCCATTTTGAGTCTGCTCTAGTTTTAAATATTTTGTTTTCTTTCCAACTGGGGCTTTTCTCTGTTGTATTGGTATTGTAGGTAGCCTGCTTGACGCTCTGTTACATACTTTTCTGGTTTCCGGTCTTAGGAATCTCAGGAAATCTAGAGGCCATAACTGGATTGGGGGTTCCTGGTGGGTAAAGCAAGGGAGGGCGGGGCTACCTGGGGAGCTAACAAACAAGGTGTAAGAAAATGTTCCAAAACTGACTGTCGTAGTGATTGTACACACTTCTTGATATGACTGAATGATTGAATTGTATGGTCTGGATTGTGTCCTAAGGAAATTACACACATACACACACGCATCTGGAATATACAAGTACTTTTTTTCCATCTTCTAACCCACACAAGCTTTGTCTCAGAACTTAAGGACTTTTGTAACATTGCTTTATTTTAGAAAAGTGTAGTTTAATAACTTTCAGAATGGCCCATGTAGACTACTCTATCATATATATGTGTATATCTATATTTATAAATGGAGCGAGAGAGAGAACAACAAAGCACTAAACCCCAGAGCTGCAGCACTAGTCGGTCCAAGGTCACACAGTGCATCGAAGCCCGATAATGGCTGCCTTGGTTCAAAATCGTAAGAGATTCCCAGAAAGCTTAAAAATCTGCTATGACCTCCACAGGGCCAGTAAAGGAAGGGTCTTCCTCGGGCCTTTTTGGACAGCAGGGTGTATGGCTTACAATTTAGGGTAACATGTGTTTCGTTCTAATTCCATGCTATAATTTCTATATACTTTTTGTCTCTACACCCAGCGTGTGTTGTCTATGGGCTCTATGTAATGGTAATGGGTTTCATCGTCAAAAGAGTTGGGGCGCACTGCACATTGTATCTCTACTGCCAATATTCTTGGTGCATCAGGAAGATATTAGGACAGTCCCACAGCAGAGAAACACCTTGCAATTCAACCCCGTGGTCCCAAACCTTATCTGGTCAGGAGTCGCCTTTCCCCTTTCAGCACCCTCTCAATGATTCTGTGACCAATCATATTTTAGCAGAACACCCTTTTCGGGAAAGGTTGATCAAGGATATATTCCTTCAGCACTGTAATTTTAGAAATGAAGTACTAAACAGCATAAAAGATGTCTAGAATACAGCTAGTGAAAGTAAAAATTTTTATTTCGACTGATTTCTCAATGTATAATACGTTCAACATACCACTTTTTAATGGCAGCAAAAATTTGGTTCCACGGAAATTCTGTAATGCTACCAGAGAGCAACTACTTTTTCCAGAAAATGAATGGCTGGAAAGAGAAAGCACAGCTATCCTGCAGCCTGGCAACTGAGCCTGCAGGCCTGACACCAGGTCTGCCAGGGCACACGACGTGGCTGGTGACCAAGCGAGAAGGGGAACAACGGGCGAGCACTAAACGGCGGCGCACTATGTGTACTGTAAGACAAAGGAGAAACTAGATCTAGCTGCAAGGACTTGAAAGGGTAATGACAGAAAAGGGAACCAAACATTTTACTCAAATGCTTTTTAGAGCCTTTCTGTAGTAGAGATACAAATATATATATATATATACTTATCCAAAAATATGTTTTTATATAGATAAATGTTCTTCAATTAAAGATGGGACCAAAGCTATAGTTATAACATAAAGCACTGTCTTTCATATATTTTTTCCACCTGAATTTTAAATTTCTTTAAGGTTAGTACATTAAATATTTTCTACATATAATTCCTTGACATTCTTTTTGTAGCTGTAAATCAAGTAGGCATTAATATCAAAATGGTTTTGCAGGTTAAACAACATTTTTCTAAGATGTTGTGCATATCGAATTTATGCCAAGCCCCACTAAGGATCTTTATTAATATACATGACCAAAAGGGCTATGTTTAAGTCGGAATTCCCTATTGACAGTAAATGATTTTCTGATTTCCAGTTTATAAGTGTTTAAAATATACAGGAAAAATTTGACTTCCTCGGGAGTACTTTTATGTTACTATAGCTTGAGTCAGTATAGACGGCACCACATGTCCACGTGTTGTAACCATTAGTATATACCTTCTGTTAGAACAAAGGAAAAAGGTTGGGGCCATAACACTAACAACCACTACCTATAAAATAAAGCACATAATTATTTTGGTGATTTTACAAAACTTTTTTCTCCAGGTGCAAATGCTACAAAAATTTCTAAAAATTAGAGAACATTGAAAACATACTAAAGCCTGACTTCCAACATTAAAGTTCCATTTCACCCTGAAAGAAAACTTAAAAAACATGACCTAGCTGGAACAGGCCACCTTGCTAATATAAAAAATTGATGAGAGCAAGAAATTACATCACTGATGTGGAATTCTTGTAAATAGTTATCTCTCCAAATCATCAGGAAAATGTTCAAAGATTTCAAAAAAGAAGACAGAGAAGTGGTCCCTAAGCTATTCTGGAGGCGGGTAGCTTACCCTAAGCTAAAACATCTTATGTGCATTCATTGCCATCACCCTCCCTTCAAATGCCCTTTGAAGAATGCATGAAAAAGTACAACGGCAAGAATCGGAGAGCACAAACTGTATTTTCAAGAACAGAAAAGTTTCTAGAGCTGAAAGAATAGCAAAAAGCAGATTTCTTTGGGGATGTTAATCAACTGGATTGCAACTCATTATGAAGATTTATCTTTTCTATTACGGGGAGAGTCTGCTCCATTTGAAGTTACTGTTCCGTTGACACCATTTTCTGGAAAGAGAAAAGAATCAGTGTTACTCTATTTTATAAATACATGTAAAATATTATGATATCTATATGTAAATGTGCCTCAGAAAACATCACACCCACTACATATTCTTAGGTATGTTCCAAGCAAGAGCCACAGAAAGCTACAAAGAAAATACAGAGCTAAGAAGAAAAGTGAAAGTCTCATGTTGCTGAGGAGTCAAAAATTTGAATTTACAACCAGCCAAGCCAGAAGGCCCCTGAGTCTGACATCAGTCCTCGGACGGAGGGAAAACAGAAAGCAGAGCGGTTTTACGTAGGCAGAGCGGTCACATTCAATCTGCTGGCCGTGAAAGGTCATCCAGCATCTCTAAAATTTTGTAAACACAATGCTCAGCAGTCAATGAAATAGTAGGCGTGCCATATAATAAAACCAAAGGAGAGTTGTCAGATGACGTGGATCTGGAGCTATCAGAGAGGAACGTATCGGATAATCTCATTAGAGAAATAAAATCTTCTATGCTAGAACTAAAAACTATAGCACGTGACCAAGAATATATACTTAATGCATGAGTTTAACAGCAGACTCGGCACAAAGTGCAGAAACATTCAGAGTGAAGTACAAAAGGATAGGAAATACAGACAAGCTAGAACAGTAAAAGGGCTTAGCACATGTGTAAATGGCAGCACAGGAAAGAGAGAGAACGGAGGCAGACACCATATACGAAGGAACATTAGCCAAGAATTTACCAAAACCGATAAACCAAGCCACAAACTCAACAAGTTCCACACCACACAAAATAGGATAAATTCAAAGGAAATCATTTTAGGCACATAGTAGTATAACTGCCCCATGCCCCAATGAACACACACACACACACACACACACACACACACACGAGATGGACTGCTAACTTTAAGGTGGGTGGTTCAAAACCATGAGCTGTTCTGCAGGAGAAAGAGAAAAGCTACCTGTTCCCATAAAAATTTAGTCTTGGAAATCCTAAATTTCGACTATGAGTAAGGATTTACTCAATGACAGTGGGTTTGGTTTTTAGGTCTATATAAATAAATGTGATGAAGAGAAGTATGAAGTAAAAAGGTATGCTAAGAACATTTAACCAAAATAAAGCTGAAGCCATTACAACAAATTCAGACAAAATAAAGATATTTCAAAAAGAAAATAGAACAAATTCAATTGAAAGATAGAAAAAAAAATTCTAAGTGTGCTTATGTACTTAACAACATAGCTCAAAGTATGTAAAACAAACCCAAAACTAAAGAAAAACAACTTTACAATTATATTGTGTAAAATTTTAACATACTCCCCAGAGAAACTGACAGAAGAGACAGGTCAATTTTTTCCATCTTTTGTATAAAGAAAGACATGAAAGATGGGAAGACCCTAAATAAACCTGATCTGCCACCCAAAGAAGAAAATGCCCAGTGACTAGCATACATATACTTTGAACTGCAAATGTGGACAGATGCTGAGCAGTAATCAAAGTATCAAAAAAGATCCAAAGAACTGAAAATATTGAGGATATTCTTTAATCACAGTGTAAGTAAGCTAGAAATCAATAAAAATAAAAATCTTCAAATGTAAAAGTCAGCAATGTACAACACATGGGGTCAAAGAAGAAATCATAATGAAGTATTTTTAAATGAATGACAGTGGAAAGATATTAAGCCTTGTGACATACAATTAAAGCTGTGCTGAAAGAAAAAAATAAAGCTTTAATTGCATGTAATTCACCAGAAGAACGGGGGAAAATTATGGATCTATAGATCCTTCTCAGGTATAAGGCATCATCAGAACAAAAAATATTACCATAGTGAATGATGGGGGGAGTGCGGAGTGGAGATCCAAAGCCTATTTGTAGGCCACTGGAGATCCCCTTGCAGAGGGGTCTCGGGGAGGAGACAAGCCAATCAAGGTGCGATGTAACAACAATGAAAAATACAACTTTCCTCTAGTTCAAATGCTTCCTCCCCGCCCCCACTATCATGAAACGAATTCTACCTTGCAAGTCTGGCTAGACCAGAGGATGTACACTGGTACAGATAGGAACTGGAAACACAGGGAGTCCAGGACAGATGATCCCTTCAGGACTAGTGGGGTGAATGGTGATACTGGGAGGGTAGAGGGAGAGTGGGTTGGAAAGAGGGAACCGATTACAAGGAACTATATGAGACCTCCTCCCTGGGGGACGGACAACAGAAAAGTGTGTGAAGGGAGACGTCGGACAGGGCAAGATATGACAAAATAATAATTTATAAACTATCAAGGGCTCATGAGGGAGGGGAGAGCAGGGAGGGAGGGGAAAAATGAGGACCTAATGCCCGGGGCTTAGGTGGAGAGGAAATGTTTTGAGAATGATGAGGGCAATGAATGTACAAATGCGCTTTACACAATTGATGTATGTATGGATTGTGATAAGAGTTGTATGAGCCCCTAATAAAACGATTAAAAAAAAAGAAATCCTTCTCAAGGAGATAAGCAGCCACCAAGAAAACAGTAAATTAAACCAAGAGAAAGTATGATTCAGAAAACATTGAGGAGAGGAACAACAACAACAAAATGTCAAGCGCTGCTCTGGATTGATCTGACAGAAAAGGCACAAATTATCTAAAAAATGAAAAAACAAACCATTTTTATCTATCAGCATTAGTAACATAACAAGAGGATATTTTGGATAATTTTACATCAAATACATTTGCAAATTTAGATAAAGTGGAATGTTTCTTGAAAATCACAATTTATCAAAACAGAAAGTGTCAGAAATGGGAAACCACAACAATCCCATTCAGTATTCAACAGCGTGCATCTGTAGATAAAATCCTCCCATACAAAAGGTGACCTCATTCAAACATGTAAATGAGTCTCAACAGACACACCGCACAGATCTGTCCTACGCACTTTCAAGAAGCCAATCTAACCTCCATATCCACACTTGAAACTAAAATTTAAAAGCTTTTTAAAAAGGCAGTTTAGAGTAAGCGCCCCCAATAAAAGTATTTAATTTAAAAAAAAAAGGCAGTTTAGCTCCATCTTTTGCATGAAGAGAAATGCAAGCCTTTAACAAGACATTGAAAAATCCCATCCCCACAAACTTGAGTTTACTCTAAGGATGACAGATTGGTTTTACATTTGAAGAATCAATATAATTAAGATAATAAAGAAATACTGTATGATTATCTAAAGAGCTCCAGAAAAGCATTTACTTGGGAATGGGGGGTATAATACCCCAAACATAAAAACATTGGCAAGTGAAGCATCAGAGAGAACTTCTAGAATAGAATCAATGGGTACCTAAACAATTCTCCAGTGAAATATTGCAAACTTAGCTCCTTCTATACCAAACAAGAGAAGGAGGTCTGTTCTCCTAGTTTCTACTCAGTATTATGCTATGGGCCTAGCCAGCACAACAGGTACAAAAACGAAAACACATCGTATTTGCAGATGACAGAATTGTAAATTTTAGTGTAAACTATTAAAATAAATGAATCAGGAATGTTTCTCAATCCAAGGCTAGTACTAAAAATATGAATGATATTTACATATAACAATTAAAATCTAAGTTTAAAACATTACCATGTATTATACTAAAACATAAAACACACGAGAAGTATATTAAAAAGTTTGAAATAATGATGGCAATATATGTACAAATATGCTTGATACAAATGATGTATGGATTCTTGTAAGTGCTGTAAGAGGCCCCAATAAATGATCTTTAAAAAAAAAATGTTTGAGATTGCTACAGAAAAACCTATAAACTATTTAAAAAATATTATTGTCACAACTCTTTCAAAAAATTAACAAAGAAAACATTTGTCAAGTCATCCTGAGGTATTATTATACATATAGGCATTATAAACATAGAGAAAAACAAACCCACTGCTATTGAGCTAATTCTAACTCACAGTGATCATACACACATATACAAACACTTTCCTCGTCATCCTATGAAATACGTTACGATACCAAAACCAGTCAGATACTACATATTCCAAAAACATATACAAATGCTAATGATTAGATATCTAAGAATAAAAATACCCAAAACACTAACATACCAAAGCCAGCACTATTGATTTCAGCACCATGACTAAATGTGACTTGCTCCAGGAATGCATGGTTGGTTTAACATCGAACATCAACGTAATTCACTGTTATCAACAAAGAAAAGAACAAAACCACACAATCCTCTAAAAAGACACAGAAACAGGTATTTGAGAAAGTCCAATACCTTCATTTCATGATAAAAAGATAAAACACATTAGGGAACTTCCTCAACATAAAGACATCTATGTGAAACCCGTATTTAATGGTGAAAGACTGAGTGCTGTTTCCTCTACGATTAAAAAAGAAATGAATGTTTTCTTTATGCACTTTTTATTCAACACTGTGAGGTGCCCAGTGGCACAGTGGTGAAGTACTTGGCACTGTAAAACTGGCGACTTGAAAAAACCCAGGGGCTCCACCAGAAAAAGACCTGGCAATCTTGTATAAATATCTGCAAAGTCATAGCCCGGAAAACCCTGTAAGGCAGCTCTACTTTGTCGCACAGGAACTAGGAGTGAGCAGTCCCTAAAACAACACACTAAGGATGGCTCTCAAGCAAAGACCCAAACTCACTGCCCTCGAGTTGATTCTGACTGAAAGGGACCCTACACGACAGAGCAGAACTGCCCCTATGGGTTTCTGAGACTACATCTTTATGTGATGAGAAAACCTCGTGTCTATCCTGCAGAGCGACTGTTGGTTTTGAACAGCTAACCTTGCAGTTCAACAGCCCAACATGAGATCCACTACGCCACCAGAGATCCTTACTGGGCATTCTAGCCAGGGTATATAGACTGAATCATCTCTATCAAAATTATGTTGTAAATCCTAACCCTATGCCAGTGGTTATAAGTCTGTTGGAGAACCGGTTGTCTTTGATATCAAGAATCATTAGGGCAAGCAAGAAAGCAGAGACAGGGAAAGAGAGATGCATGTACAAGGGTGCAGAAGACACATGAAAACTGCTCAGGGATAGAAGTTCAGAGACAAGGACCCTCCCCCAGACCTGACAGAAAGCCTTCCCCTAAAGTCAACACCCTGAATTTGGACATCTCCCTTCCGAAACTGTGAGAAACCACATTTGTTTGCTCAAGGCAGCCCCACTTGTGGGTACTTGCTAGAGCCGCTCCAGGGAACTGTGAACATGAGTTAGGGAGAAGAGCGGAAAAGACAGCCTCCAGACTGAAAGAGAGTAAACCACCTGTACTTGCATATGCTACGATCTTACAGAATGAAGCTCTGAACAAGTCACTGGAAGCTGGAAGAACTAAAACACGGGCTCAGCAAACACTGCCTCTGTCAGTTTGGGAACAATGATGTACTTCATGGTAATATTAAAAATATAAAACAAACAGGGAACAATGTTGTAATACTCCAGAGATGCACAATATAGAAGATTGGAATAATGCTGCCTCTGTTGTATGGGATACTTTTTATACAGTGTATCTCAGTCATGTCAGCATTTATCAGGACTTTCAGGACAGATGTATTATTATAGGTTCTAAAGTACTGTACCATTACACATCTGGCAGTGCAATCACTTTCTATACAAGATGGGCTACATCTGTTGCATGCAGAGCGCGAGTACATTCACTATGTCCTGTTCTCCATTTGGGAGTTTTAACTCCCTTCCAGTCTCAGACTGTATGTGGTTGGACAATGCCTGATTGGGTGTTCCGCAGCATGTGACTGTATAGAAAATGACCCCAAGGTTAAAGGCTGTCAGACGCTAGGAAAACAAGAGTGGGGAGTGACTGCTAATGGGTATATTGACTTCTATTGTGGTTATGAAAATGTTCTGAAAATTAAATAGCGGTGGTTATACCACTTTGAAATTATACTAAAAACCACTAAAGTTTACTTTATAAAACGGTGAACCTTAACTGTAAATAAGAGCCCAGTAAAGCTGCCATTAAAAAAAACTAGAGAAATTAAAGATTTCTAAATGAATGGAAGCATACACCCTGTTCATAGACTGAGATCGTCAATGCTCCCTAAAATTATCTTTACAGTTAACTTAATTTCACGTAAAAATCCTGTTAACGTTATCTGGTGATAGAAATTGAACATAGTTGGCAAAATTTATATGAAAATGTAAAGGGCCAAGATGGCGAAAGCAAATTTGAAAATCACGAAGGCTGGAGAACATAAACTATCAGAGATTAAGATGTAACAAGAAAATAAGAAACTATTAAATTTAAAAATTCACTCTAATTATTCACGAAAATCCCTCTCCACACGTATGCACACACACGCACGCACGCACGCACAGAGAGGCTCAAGATAACTAAGCATAGAAAGAAAAACTGGGAGAGAAACGGAGTGGACTCTCCCAACAGGAACATGGGATAAGGTTACTTTGGCTTGGATTTTGCTGCAAGTCGGAAAGGACAGTCTGTCTGAAATTTAAAAACAAGAGAGACCCCATACTTCTTTAAAAATATGACTACTTCCACAAGTTTTCCAGTGTACTGGATACAAACCTGTTCCTTTTCTAGAGGACCTGCCTTTCGTCACTGCTGGTTTCTTCTTCACAGTTGGTGCCTGTGACGTGGAATGTTCCCTCCACCTCCTAAGCTGGAAATTAATGAACTTCCACATCATGAATGCTTGAGTAACGCAAATGGAGGCCAGGACTGCAATTCTGAGATGTAGAAATAAACAAATTATTAGGTTGCACCCAAACCACGCCACTTAATAAAGCATTCTATTTCTTCCCTATTAAGAATAAACAAATGAACAAAGTATAGGTTTAGCCATAATAAATCTGACAAAATTTTCTTTTTTCCAGCCTTTTTTGGCGCCCTTTTTATTTAGGGACCAATACCTTAACCTCCTTGTTTACATACGGTGGACGATTGACTCAGGCCTCTATTTTAAATCAAATGTTTAGACTGAGGTTTCTCTCTCTTTTTTTAAGACTGAGGTTTCTAAGACAAATCTAAAACATATACTCTCATATACTCTGTTGACCCTTGCACAACACCGTTGGAACTGTGCAGGCCCACTTATATGCAGGGTTTTTTCCTTGCTGCTAGCTACTGTGGTAATCTCAAGTGTTGTGACTGTCTGAGCTTCCCTGGTCCTGCTGGTGCAGCCACCACCTCAGCTCATGTCAACGAGCTCATGAGCATCCCAGGCCCAGCAGCCATGCCCCAGTTCATTTCTGGTACAGAGTAGTGCTTCCGTGGCTTCAGCAGGGACACGGGGGCCATGCATACACTGCTCTGTACCAGAATCACTTCGGGGGTGGGGGTGGGAAGTGGAGAAGAGGAGCTGAGGGGATTGGGAAGCATGCTGTAGTTCTGCTGCTCAGTCACTGTGGGGGTTGAGGTCTTTAAAACCCTTGATAAATGCTAAAAAATACAGAAAAGCTTTCCCTTACAAACAAACAAAAGACAAAAAACCTTATGGGATCACAGACAGTTAGGTGATCAGATATTGCTAGAACAGACATTAAGTGGCATACACATGTATTGACATTAAGTGTTTAAAGAAAAAAGTGTTCTATACCTAACAGCCAATACGTTGAAGTTTCCAGAACTGAAGTCAAACTTCTGGTTCTCTGCTCTTGCAAGGCCAAAGCCAACAGTGAGTACCGAAAGGATCAAAGTCAGAAGTCTTCCCAAAACAAACAGAACTGCCCAAAGAGAAAACCTGTATGAAAAGCATCAAAAGTCATAAAACCACCAAAGGATCCTTATAAAAATTCTATTCTTGCTAGGGAAATGCAGACTAAAATAGTATTTAGAAATGTCCTTCAAAAAAAGGATTTTACAGTCAAATACTTAACTAGTGGTATATATTATATCACACTCCCGACACATCTACTTGTATAACACATATCTAAAGTCTACGGAGTCCAGTAAAGAAACCTATTTCATTTCTTCTTACAGAACTACTGATACATACAGCAATACCTTAAAATGCTGGAAAGAAAGAGAGAAAACCGCTATAAAGAGTAAGTCACTGTTCCCCTTTAAGAGTCCTGGTTTTCCCTCCTTCCCTTGCTGTTTAAGGCTTTTGTGACTTCCTTATATGTGTTAGCTCTCAATTGCTTCCGTCCAATTTGTACATTAAAAATCTTTTAGTATCTTTACTCTAAGGCTATTTAGTCTATATATCAAATTTTCTTCTGAAAGCTCATTCCAGTATTGTTCCTTCTCCAAAGAAAAGCATGTAATATGTAAGGTAAGACAAGTTATAAAAGTCACCCCACAATACAGTAGTTATCTATTTAAGTAGACTCCATTAAAAACAACAAAACACTACTTTTAGCTCTGTGTTTACATCAACAGTTAACACGTTTTATATTCAACAATCAATAGACTCCATTTTAGAGAGAGTACAGTAGTAATCGTGGAATAGTTTTGTTTTGTTTTGGCAATGTAGGCCTTGACTTAAATAGCCGCTAGACAAGAAAGAAGATGGTTGATAACTTACCCTTTCTGATACTTTTCATCACTAAAATAAAACAGGCGAGAAATGTGGAAAAGAAATTCAACAAAATAATGCAGCACCAAGAGAACAAGGCCTAGATGATTCAAGCTGTTGAGAGACAAATTCACAAGGGAAAGATTAATGATCACTAAGGTAACTAGCACACTAACTTTGTAGTGTCTTTCGAGTCCAGCTACACGCCCAAGGAAACGAAACCCCAACTCACTTCAAAAGATAAGCTCCAGCAATGTGAAAGAGGTACAGGCCAATGTAGACAAGCTGGCGGGGAATATCTTCCTGTTAAGGCAGAAACGCACAAAAAGCCACGTGGATTACAACATGCTGACATCAAGAAACTGTTTCTCGTTAAGAGCAGTATGGTGGAGTGGTCAATGTCCTTGTACAAAAATGAAAGGAGAAGATCCCATGTGCTCGCTCGGCTACATGGCTTGAGCAAGTCACTTGGCCTTTACTCTGGCTCTCTCTGTATACATACTACTTAGTTTTGTTTGGATCAAATGAATCCAAAATCTCTTTTGGCATTAAGGTCTACCATTCTTTTTATTTATTTATTTTTCAAGTTGGGATTTAATACACATATCATTCCATATTTCAATTACATCAAGTAGAATTGTACAATTGCTATAACATTCAGTTTCCAAACATTCTTTTTCTACATGGACTCCTCGACTTTGTCTCCCTTTTACACCCTCCCACCACCACTGAATCACCCTCCCCTCCGAACCCCTTATTTTACTTGCTGTTCATCAATCCTGGGTTTCATATGCCAAAAAACAGAAAAGCATATAATATAGCTTCACGAGGGTAACCGCCATTGACATAACACCTCTGAGACACACTCTACTATGAACAAACACAACAATACCAACACAAATTACAAAAAATTTGGAAATCAGGCCAGCCTGCATCATAGGGGGGATCTACTGACAAAGTTTGAGCTGTTCAGGCCAGATTTATGCCTTTCATCTTCTATATTCCCAAGCACTGTTTAGTGACCACTTTTCCTCCCATAAGGTCTACGATTCTTATTATGAGCTCAACTAGGGGTGTCACAGCATCACCTTTCAAAACACGTAAGCTCAAAAGCCACGGCCATGGCATCGATTCAGACTCACGGCGACTCTGAATGACAGAGGAGAACTGCGACTATGGTCTCCAAGGCTGCAGCTCTCCCCTGCTCATCACACTGCAGCTCTCTGTACCACTTGATCTTCTAACTTCTTGTTAGAAGTTTTTCATTTCAAAACTTTCTCAGAAAGTCTTCAGAGATGAAACAAAAAGCCAAGAGACCTATGCTCAACAGTAATAGTTGCCAGTGGTGACTTTAGTGAAGTTTGAATCAATTCAATCCACCTGCATCAATCTATTGGTCTGAACAGTACTATAAAGAGTTCTCTATTTGGTGACTGGGGGGAAAAAATCCTCAAACACAACAAATTGGCAGTGGTGCTTTTAACTAGAAAGAGAAGCATTTTAAAAAATATGCTATCTTAAGATCCTCCCTAATTTTTCAAATGAAAATTTTTCCCTTACAAGAAAGGAAAAAGGGGGAAAGATAGACAAAAAGCTTAGAAGTTCAGCCACAAAGAAACCACTTTCTTCTATAATATTAACTCCAAAAAAGTAGTTCTAGTACATAAATACAATGAGCAATGGATATTGAGGTCCTACTATTGATACAATATAATGTTAGATAACAAATGATTTTAGACAGCATATAACTTTTAACATTTACTTTCAATATTTTGTTTTAAGTCCTTAATAGCTATGGAGTTGTAACTAAGCATACCAGCCTGTGTGATCCAAGACCAAAATCATTCAGTTTGAAGAAGGTTACAGATGACAGTGGATGCCCAAAATCCATTTGCAGGGTTCACGTGTGGATTAAATTTCCAGTAAATGCCCTCTGACCCCATACCCTGGGGATGTGAATAGCCTGCTATCATAGAGCATTGTGAAGTTGATTATGGCAGATGGAGTTGGGTTAAAACATGACACTTTATCATTTGATTTCCCCTTTGGACTCATTTAAAAATTGTTCAAGTTTTTATATTTTCTCCTTTCTTTTTGATCGAGGCTTTCCTCTGTTTTTGTTTAGTCTTGTTGTTTTTTCCTTTTCTGTTGTTCCTTTCTTGATTTTATTTTGTATGATTTCCTGTATATGAAATTCAGGAAAGGTAAAGCTATAAGATGGTAACTGGATTAATAATTACCTACGGGCATGGCAGGGGAAGTTGGAAAGAATAGGGAGCTAACACCGAGTACAGTACTAGAAAGAAGAAAATGTTAAGAAATTGATTGTGATGATTGCACAACTCTTCTTAATATGAACAATTCACTTATATGCCATGTGACTTATCTGTCAAAAAATCTATTTAAGTATATGTAAATTTAATATGAGGCATTGATAAAACTTATCATTCACGATGCTTAGGGAAAACACCGCCCCATCCCCCCAAAAAACAACTCCTTGATTAAACTTCCCTTAAATAAGCTGCCACATTTGAAAGAAGAAAAAAAACACCACAGCCTAGGTAACCCTATGGGGGTAGTTCCATGGGTTTACAGGGTTGCTATGAGTCAGAGTGGACTCATAGTAGATGGGGTGGGCTGGATCATCCCTATCTTACAGTCAGGCAACTGAGACACAGAGCGAATAAGTGACTTAGCCAATGCATTGAAGTTAGTAAAGGCAGAGGTGGGCTTTTGGACCAAAGCAAGCCTGCACTCTGAATTACCAAGCTTCACCATGGCTTTGGCCAGTTCCACCTGGTACACATCCCAGTCCCCTTTTCCACCCCACAGGCCACAGGTGACCTAGAGCAAGTAGTTGAGCTCCCTTTACCTCACTTTCCTGACCTATGAAATCACTAGAGGTGTTGAGAGGTCAAACCCTCAAAGGGCTTCCCTGAGAATTCCGGTGGCCATTGTAGAGTACCTCGCACACAATGGATGCTAGGCTATGTGCCCTTTCTTTTGTGAAAACAAGAACCATTAAGTCGACTTTGCAGTTTTTAAAAAACTTTTTTGTGGAGAACTGGGTGAGATTTATGAAGTAGATTAAGTTTCCCGTTCAACAATCCATACATTTTTTTCATGACCGTCATTGCAATCCCGTCAATACTTCATCACTGAAGTCACTTTTTCCGTGTTTCCTCTATTTTTCCATGTCGCCATCTTTCCTAACTCTTCTAACCTTTGTCCTTAGGTAAATGCTGCCTTTGTGATCTCAAAAGGCTGATTATTCTAAGGTGAGTACCACAGGCTGATTATTCTAAGGTGAGTACCACAGGGTACCATACCTCTTATAAACCAGGCTATTGTGTTCCATTTGTCCTCCTTTTGTACATTTGTTGTCATCTTCATTCCCAAAACATTTTCTTTCTACTTGAGCCGTTGGTATCAGCTCCTTATTTTTTCCCCTCCTTCCTGAACCCTTGATAATTTATAAATTATTATTGTCATGTCTTACACAGTCTGATCTTTTTTTTTTTTTAACCAGCCTTGCCTGCCTTCAACATTCTTTTTTCACTTTACCAATGCAGTTTTCAATGTTCTTAAAACTTCTTCCTCATAAGTCTTTGACTGCTCTGTGTCAGGCAAGAAAACCTACCAATATGACCCCTTGACAAGTCCTGAAAGAGTGACTATAATCTGAGCTCACTGTCCGGCCTTGAATTGAACTGGCCCAGCAGATCCCTTTGAAGCCAAGGGTTTGAGTGGACCTTGATCTCTGGTATCCACTCAGCCAAAAGCTTGCTAAAGACAAGATCTTCACTTAACACTGACAATGCAGAACCATGTGGGATCCCAATAGTTCAACAGTTTGAGCATCAATGGCATTTTACAATTCTAAGGTCTCCTTCCCACCAGTTTCTAAACATGTCACAGAAATTTTTTTTCCATTTGTCCAGGTTGACAATCTTCCCTCTCTTGGTTCATATTTGAGATCTTCCTGACCTACATAGGAAGGCTTACTCTATCTGAAAACTGTTCTGTATGTGGTAACATTCCTACAACCTTGAAGCTTCAATATGGAAAGACAGTCACTTAAGTTATGTTAAAATTTCGTATTAGCCCAGAACTCATGGCACACATCAATCATATCCTAGTATGTTTTTTTTTTCAAGGCTCCTTAAAGGAGCCCTGCTGGCCTAATGGACTATGTGTTGGGCTGCTAACCACAAGGTCAGCAGTTTGAAACCACCAGTGGCTTCTCGGGAGACAGACAGGGCTTTCTACTCCCATAAAAAGTTATTCTTTCAGAAACTCACCAGGGCAGTTGTACCCTGCCCTACAGGATCACTAGGAGTTAGTATCGACTCAATGGCAGTGAGTTCAGTAAGTTTAGTTGAATGAGTCTAAGACAAGTGTATCACTAAGAGAACTTATCTGCAGCTATCCACTAATTGCAAAAACATGCTTAAATATGCTGTGTTTGGAACAAATCTGTGTGTATGTACTAGAACCCCAGTAGCAGTATTTTTAAAATTTCCTCTATTGTTAGCAACACACATATGAAAATGAAATTGAACTTTCGTGAAGGTAAAGTGAGTTGGAGAAAGGCATGATTTTGAATTCAGTATACAGGTGACTCCCCCACTTATTCTGAAGCTGCCACTTCACTCTCACAAGAGAAATCTCAGCAAGCAACCTGTTTTCACTAACTGAAAAACCTGAAGAGGATTTCCACTTTATGAGAAAGCGGAACTAGTGTTGTCTGTCTTACAGCGAGCTGGTCAAGAGGATGCACGCACCCCAGCAATGGGAGTGGCCATCACCTAGCACCTTCCCCAGGGATCTACTCAGCATCAAGCACCGCAGCTTTTGACTTGTGTCTGTAAACACCATTTGTGTTATTTTAAGTTTTATGTGTTATTTGGTAGGACTAGTAGGCCATTTTTGAGGTCTGAAATGCTCAAAAGCATTTCCCATACAAATGAATGGTATCTGATTTCTTTGCTGAACACACAATTTGGGCTTGCAAAAGATTCCTTACGATCGCTCTACTTTTAGCTAACAAGGGAATATGATAACTCAATTATATGGGAGTGTAACTAGACCAAATAAATATTAGAAATAAAAGTTTACTAATTCATCCCTACTTCCTTAAGAACTTGGGTATTCAAACTGGTTAAGCCATGGTAATTTGAATCTTATGGGCAAAACAGAGGACCATTATACATAGGATATACAATTAAAAATTTTTTTCTCTTCCAAGGAATGTTATTTGTGAACAGTGTACCTCTTTCTCCCCCAACCCCCTTACATTTTATTTATTTTCTTGTTGTTGAGATCAGCACATTGCTATACTTATTTCTTCAGTTGTCTGTAGGGTGTAATCACGGTACTAGTTTCTTACAGTAAAAAGTTCTTCCAAAAATAATTTTCATAGAGTAAATTTTAAGATAGTTTAACACATATGCAGCTGTTACTTTCAAATTATGTTAATTACTTGAAACAGTTACTTTTGACTGTCATATGTAGGTGTTAAAAATAGTGCCAGCTAAGTTCTAAGTTATGCAGAGTATTAAAAAAAATTAGGCTATATTTCTGGAGTAATGCCATCTGCCTGGAACTGTTAATAGCTTCGGGAACTAAAATGAACAACTACTTTGAAACACCCCTTTACCATGGTCTCCAAAGAAGATACAGACATAAATGAAAAAGGAAATCAAGAATTATTATGTCCAGGGGGTATACCAACATATGAAAAAAGCTTTAGAGTTATGCGAGCCACAGCACTAATATCCTGGGGGAAGAAGTGGTGGTTCAGTGATAGCATTCTCGAGACCTGGGACAAAGACTGGGCTTTCTACTCTTGCTACAGTCTTGGAACTCACAGGGGCAGTTCTACCTCAACCGATAGTTACTATGAGTGGGCCTCTACTCAGTGGCAGTGAGTTTAAGCAGGAGACCGGGGCTCGATTCTTAGCTAGTGTATCACGTATATAGCCATTTAGTGGAAATCTGCATCTTACTAAAGTGAACAGGCCTCAATAGAACCTCCATTACCCTCAGACGTGGAAGAATGGCCTGGCTAGCTACCTCTGAACAATTACCCAGCGAACCTTATGGATCACAAGGGTCCAATCTCAAGGTGTCCAGTGTCCCCTAGAGCCAGGAGCCAACTCATACAGCTAATATAGCAAGAAACTTTAATGTTCTTAGCAGCATTACCAATAGAACTTTCTGCAATGATAGATGTTTTGTATCTGCACTGTCCAGTCTCTGGAGAAGAACATTATGCTTGGTAATGTGGAAGGGCAACAAAATAGAGGAAGCCCCTTGATGAGATGGATTGGCACAGTGGCTGCAGTGAGCTCAAGCACAACAATTTTGAGGGTGGCATAAGACCCTGGCAGTGTTTCGATGGCACTTAACAACTGCAAGCCACCTGTGGCTAACGAGCACTTGAAATGTGGCTTGAAAAACAAATATTCAAAACAAAAAAAAAAAAAAAGGAAAGAAAAGAAAACAAAAATTTCCCTTAATTTTAATTAATTTAAATAGCCACAGGAAGTGAATGACGACAGTTTTGGATAGTGTCGCTCTAGGACATCCATGGTTTCCACCAGGTTCTTACCAGACACAAATGGGCGACTAGACTACAGGAGTCCCTAACTGATTAACACGCTTGGCTAACCAAAAAGTTGGAGGTTCAGGTCCAGCTGGAGGGACCAAAACCCTGTGGAGCACAGTGAGTCAAGTTGATGGCAACTAGTACTATTTCTAGAAATTATGGGCCTAATAATTTTATTTTACCTTAAAAGTTGAAAAAAATAAGATCTTCATAAAAATCCTTACTGTCAACTTAATTGGGGGATGGGGGGGAGACAATTTATACAAGAAATCAGCATGGCCTTTAAATTGGGTGCTATTATCAAGTGCTAGTAGGTCATACAGAAGGAACCCTGTGGTGTAGTGCTACAGGCTGCAATTCTCAAGACTGGCAGTTCGAAACCACCAGCTGCTCCTCACGAGAAAGACAGGGCTTTTTTTTTTTTTTAAACATTTTATTAGGGGCTCATACAACTGTTATCGCAATCCATACACATATCAATTGAGTAAAGCGCATTTGTACATCATTCTCAAAACATTTTCTCTCCACTTAAACCCCCGACATTAGGTCCTCATTTTTCCCCTCCCTCCCTGTTCCCCCCTCCCTCAAAATACCTTTATAAATTGGTATTTTGTCATATCTTGCCCTGGAAAGACAGGGCTTTTTACGCCTGTAAAGTTATAGTCTCAGAAACTCAGAGGACAATTCTCTACCGTCACTATGAGCCAGAAAAAACGCAATGACCGTGCGTTCGGTTTTGGTTTGAGTAGGTAATATCAACCATGACAGACACATGACACATAAAACAGACACAAACTACAGCAAATCATGTGCCGATAGCCATAAATCATGTACTATCCTCAGTACACCCTCAATTCATAATTCGATGTTTGTAGCACTGGGAAGACAAAGGAGGTTAAACTGACCACATCAGCAGGTTGTCACATTTCTACCTTTCCAAGTAAGGGGATTTGAAACGCTAACTAATCATGAAATACAAAGTATAAAGGCTTTTTCACTGTGTCTATACCCTAGCTTCAATGGTCAGTAATACATGGCCAAACTTGTCTCATGTATATCGTCAGTCACTTTCTCTACGTCACATTATTTTGGGGGTAAATGCTGTTACAAACGCCATGTATGGGGATTTTTTATAACCTCTAGGAAAAAGACACGGATGATTTGGAATTGTAAACCAAAGCACAGCTAGGTGATGCAGTTTAAGGAGCGAGGCAGGAGAGGGGGATCAGGGCAAAGTTAGTACAGATGGGAGAAACCTTTATTTTATTTTTTGAAAACTTTATTTTAATCTAAAGCAACAAGGAGGTAGCTAATGTAGTTTTAGAAGAGAAAGTGTTAAGGCGGGAAATCAAGCCACCTTCTGTGACATCATGAAGGTCTGGCTTCTGAAGGAGGGGGTGAGACACAAAAAGGAGGGCACCGCGGTGCGCTGCAGCTGACATACCTGTTCATACACACAAACACCTTTCACACATGCTAAAAAGGGAATGCTCCACCCATTTCAGGAGAGACTATTCACTGGCACATATTTAACTGTGATTTCCTTTTTTTCAGTGCTTTAGGACTTGCAGACTTATTAGTTCTAGAGCACACTAACAAATCTGTTCTGTCTTGTGAAATAAACTGCTACAAATAATAATACTCTGAACACAGTTTTCCATTTTTAAAAGTCACTTAAATTTATGTCGAAAAGAAGTAATCTTACTTTTTTGGTTTTCTGGAAGTAGAGTTCGGGAAAAGCATGGAACCAGTACGCCAACTGTGATATGTAGAAAAACTTCATTTGAAATCTGCACAACGTAAGAATGGGAAAAACATCTTTTAAAGCATAATATTAAAATCAACCAAGTAAAAAAACAACAACACTGGAAATCAGGATATACTGCATAGCTACCCTGGCGCTACAACTTCAGGTCACACCGTACATATCGTGAAACAACTTGGCCACGGCTGCTTTCCTTTTTCTCCCTCGGGTGTCCCCCACTGAAGATGCTCTTGGCTTAAACAAAAGAAGCCATGCCATGGCTGATGTTAACATGTAAACTGTGTGGGAAGAGCCAGACTCCTTTCTATTGGTTAATTAATTCATACTGATTAGTATGTCATGTTAGCTACTGAAAGCATAAAGAACAAGAGAGAGAAAAATCAAATCCCAGATCTACTGGGCTCCGAAGAGAAGCGAAGGTTCATAAAGCACCAGCACCTGAAACAACCCATTTCAAATGCCCCCCAGACTCTAGCTTTGGAGAACTGTGGCCACTTTGCCTGGTCGGAACACATGGAAATAAACAGAGGGGAGTCAACAACAGGAATAGGCTTAGAAGTGTTCCCTGGGAGACACAAGGGGGCTTCAAAAGGCTCCTGGAAAAATTCCATTTTTCAAAAACCTTTTGAAGCTGACTTATGTATCTTAATCAGCCTAAAAGCTAGAGAAGACCTATGTCTTTTTTACATTATAATTTTTTAGCCCTTCTGCTTTCTATCTTCCTCTTGCCATCTTCCAAAAGATTTACAAAGGCAGTCTGAAGCAATTTCAGGAGGAAAAATCCAGCTCTATATATATATGTTTATAACTGCATCTCATAAACATTCAATAAATTCATAGAATATTTTGAAAATCAGGGAACAGAGTGGACACTATTATTAGACATAAAGCAAAGATATGCATGGTCATGCTATTTCTTTCATTCCTTCATATCCATTTGCACAAGTGATTTAACAAGTGCTTGCTGAGTGATAATCATCTATAAACTTCCTGGCACGAAATAGATAAAATAAAACAAGATAGTTCCTACATCTGTCAAGGCATATTATAGTCATAGGATAGTGAAAATAATACACAGATACTACACACAATATTATCATCTAAAATAATGGGTTCAGGAATGTAGGAGACATAGACTAAACTAGCAACAAACAGGAACATAAGAGGTATAGTAGAGCAATGAGCAACTGAATGAGTGCTTATGCATCCACTGAGGTCCTTGCAGCCATTTACCAACACACTGGTAAAGTGTTGAAAAGATCATATACATGAAAAAAAAGTACAGACATATTTTTCTTATGGTAATGGAATTGCTAAAGATACACTTTCACCTATTTAGTGAATTTGCTGAAGGTCCTAAATAGATCTAGGATCTGCTAAGAATGACTTACGTCATCCGGTTATGGGGATATGCCCTCCACAAGATAGTTGGGTCTGTGATGTAGTTTTCCTAAGTGGGTGAGGGAAAAAAAGATAAAGATTAGTCAATGAGCATAATGCAAGCTTCTAGAAAAACCCAACAATATTTTCACTTATTGCATTTACAGATTCCAAAAGAGTCCAGAGTCACTTTTCATAGTTTTTAGCTTATATAGTTTACTTTAGCTTAATGAAATTCAATGTGATAGATATAAAGTCAAATAGGACATAACCTTCAAAAAACCTTTTAATCTCAGAGAGTACAAAATATGTGTATGCAAACAGGTTAAGACCATCAAAAATACACAACAAAGGTTTAACAGCTATGAGGTAACCTAATTTTGTCTCTAGTAATGAGAGAGCCAGGGCTTTAAGGAAGATGCAGCCCCTGGTACAAGGAGGACTGGGATGCTGCCACCCACACTTTACAGAATTATGTCCACAGGCTAACCATAATCAGATGAGGTTACTTACCCAGTGGAAATTAATGCCCGTGTTTAATTTTTGTACCCTGGAAAATTCCATTTAGAATTTGCTTAAGCACACTGAAAGCAAGATACCATGTAATACCTTGAGAGATGACAACTTAAGCATATGCCATACTTACAGAGATCAGAATGAATGTGCCCCAAATACAAGAAAAAAGGTAGAAGGCACTAAGCTGACCAGATTCATTAAACTTGCTGTGTTTCGTTTTGGAGAAGTGCATTCGCCTGTTAATTTTCTAAAAGTAAAAACAACCATTAGTGCTTAAGAACATTATTTTAAAATATATTTGACTACTAGAGTATAAAAGCTAACAATTTACAAAATATGAATTTCTAAGGTTGTATACTCACATCCAACACATACTCCTGAATTATGGCATGAATGATTACTGCCACTAGCATGTAGAAGAAAACTGTAGCCAAGTCTTTGATACCATAGTAATAATGGGTCGTTGACTCTGTAGCTTGTTCTTCTGAAGACCAAAAAGGACACACACATGCAAAAAAAATGCACTTAAGATTATAAAAAATAGTACTAAGTACAACATAGTTAAAAACCCAACAAAATTAGACATACTTAAGCTCCACATGGGTAGGTGGGAGGGGGCAGGGGAGGCAGCAATGGACAATGAGGAGGCTAGGCAGAAACCTAAAGCTTCCAATATTACTTCCAAACACTTGACACAAGTCAGTTATAGTCACCAAAGACCATAAAACTTTTTTTTTAAAGGGAAGGAGAGGCCACACCCAGATAGTCAGCAAGGCAATAAAATTGGAAACCTTCTACCTTAAAAAAGTTTTTTTCATTTATTTTTTAAATTTAAACATCTACACAAGACACACCCCAATCGACCAGTTGGTCTATGTGTACCACTTAAGTGATTCTGAGTGGGTTCTCTGAGTGACGCATCCATTCCTATCTTCCTTTTCTGAGAAGTTCCTCTTCCCTTAACAGAAATTCAATGTAAGATTCCTATCTAATCTTCCAAAGACATTGTTCTCAAAGAGCAAAATGCTCAAGGCATGCCTTTGCTAAACTACTGTTTGGTTTAAGATTTAAGGGGTTATTTTTAGCTTAAGGTCTAAAGATGATCTCAGGGCAAGTTTCAGGCTCCCAGGAAGTATGGAGTCCATGAGAATATGACATATTGTTCTATATTCTCGCTGCCCAATGCTGGGGCCACCCCGCCTTTGATCAGGATTCTTCTAAGGAATCTGGGGTCATGAAGGGAGCTGGGCACCATCTCAGCTCTTCTGGTCTGATGGCAAAGGAAACAGCTGCTGACGGAGGCAATTGACCTCGCATTTCATATCTTCCTCTATCTCTATTCCCGCCTCCTTTTCTCCCTTTTGTTGCTCCAGAGACCAATTGTGCCCGAGTGGCTACTCTTAAGCTCTTACGCTCCTACACTACACAATGAACTGGGAGGTAAAACAGAAGCACTAAACAGGTTATTAAGCCAATTAATTGACATGTACCCATGAAACCGTGACCCTAAGTCTCCAAACCAAGGAACCAAATCTCACAAGGAGTTTGGTTGCACAGCAGTAGTCTTGGCAACTGGTTTGTTTTCATGTGTGTCATTTTAAATATATCTATCACACACCTTTTGCCACTTCAATATTTTTACAGGCGTACAACTTATTGACAAGAATCAGCCGTGCAGACCTACTTTAATCAATGTGATATTTCCATCACTACCAACGCTCCCTATCCCCCGTCCCAATCTCTGACGAGGAATAAACTTTGGTTTCTACACATTTGCTTTTTCTCATCTTTTGATGCAAGAAGCTCGTCCAAAGAGCAGCTCTGAAGGCATGATGGTTACACAATGGGCTGCTGACCACAGGCCAGCGGTTCAACACAATCAGTTCTTCTGCAGGAGAAAGCCTTTCTACTCCTGTACAGATTTGTAGTCTCGGAAAGGCACAGAGGCAGTCTGTCCTGTTGTACAGGGTTCCTGTGCTGAAGTCAGAATCGCCTCGATGGCAGTGAGTCTGGTTTTCTTTTTCCGCTTGTATTCTATGTGTCCTCTTGTGGTTGCTTTATTTCATTCAGTATAATGCCTTCCAGCTCCACGTGTATTATATAATGTATCAACATTTCTTTTCTCCCGCTGGCTACGTAGTTTCCCACTGTATAGATGTACCACATTGGGTTTATCCATTCATCTGTTGATGGGCCATTGGTAACAATGTTACAGAATCCATTAGCATACCAGTTTCTTTTGGAGTCTCTGCTTTCAAGTATCTGGGTACATATACGGAGGAGTGCAATTGGTATGGTAGCTCGATTTTTAATTTTTTGAGGAAGTACCACAGTTTTCCACAAACAGCCATACCTCTTTTACATCCCCACCAGAAATGAGTAAGAATTCCAATTTCCCCACATCCTTTCTACACGACATCGACTTGATCCTGACTCATAGCACACACAGAAGAGCACCGTCCCACGGGTTTCCACGGCTGTCATCTTACAGGAGCCGAGTTCCACAACTTTCCCCCAAAACCTTCAATCACTGCACCCCCGGGCTCCATATGCCGCTCAGTGGAAGTAGAATGGGTTGATTTGCCTTGTGTCTCTCTGATGGCTAATGATGCTGAGCAGATTGTTAATGTATTTGGTGGCCATTTGAATGTGCTCTTGGGTGAAATGTTTATTCAAGTCCTTTGTCCATTTTATGAGAAACTTTCTACTTTCTATCTCTACTTTCAAACTAGAAACTACACTTTTTAGAAAATTCTAATGGAAAAGTGATTTCACTCATGTTGAGTTAATTTCGATCTATAAGCAGAATTAGTAGAAACTACCATTTACAGTGTCTTTTAATCACTTACAATCACTGTAATTTTTTACAACAAATTTTAATCAAATTGGTATCATTTGTTCTCAAGCTCATGTATTTGGGTATGATTTGGATAAAAGTTTTGTTCTTTTCTAGATTATTTAAATTACAAACAATTTTGTAGTTTTGTGCAGCATGATGACTAAGTCACTGAACCAAATATTTACAAAACTATATAATTGAAAAAAACCCCAATTCAACACTGTACATTGGGTTTACATTCTATAGAGAGCACCTCAGGACAAGTTTACTGCATGAATGCACTAATATTTTATTAACCAAATACCCTCCTGTCATCCATTCTTATTATATTTTGTATTTAATAATAATCAACTTTCAATAAAACTGACTTTCACGTAGCACAACTTAGAAATGAAATGTTCTGAAATATGGCCAAGAAAGAATTTGGGTGTTGACTACTGGAAAATCTGAAAACTTACTGACATCTTCTCTAATCAAAATCACTTCTAGACGTTGGACACAAAAACAGAAAATAAAAGAAGCTTAGAATAATTATTAAAGGGCAAAAATATTAACTCCTAACTTAGAAACACTAAACCTGATCATGTGCCTTTAGAATTTCTGATTGAACAAAGGCATTTGAATACAACTTAAAAAAAATCTATTCTTAGAATTTACTGATGAAAAGATTGTGAGGGCAAAGGTACCACAAAAAAGCTCATTGATGAAATTTCAAGCTCATTCACGATAAATTAGCATTATACTCCTTTAAAATTCACTGTTTGAATATAAGGTATCAGGTGAAGACACCACAAATGTGAGCTCTTACAGTCTAACATCATCCAAACAGTCCTGGAAAAGGCCTCCAAAGATTAATGCAGAGCTCAATATTCATGAGCATGACCATGCATTTTTAACAAAAGTTTACACACCTGAGCTCTTCTACTTAATAGAAAATTCTAAAAGGAAGCACTTACCTGTTGCAGAGACGGTAACATTATACTGAAGAGTAACAAAAATGATAGATGCTTTTGCTGTTATCTAAAAGGGAAAAAAAAAGGGGGGGGGGTTCAAATCAATATGTGGCTCTCTCCCAAGTGTAGATCAGGGGAAAAGCATTACAAAGTTCTGTCTGCAAACCTAACCCAGGGAACCCTCGCTTTGTGGTAGGAATCATGGGAATTCCTGGTCAGCAACGAGTGGATAACAGCTCACCGTGGCATTCTGCCGATTCAAGGAGGTTGTGTAATTCACCCTACTTTAAGATTGCTACAGAGATAGGCTGGAGCTCCAGTAAACAGTCATTTGACACATCAAGATTCTCACTCTAAATCTGTGCAGTGAACACCAACAATTTAAATGCAAATTGATAAAATAAAAGGAAGCACAGTTAACATGACAGGGAGTGTGTATGTAAGTGCAGTCGCCCACACTTGGCAAAGTTAAGTGCTCAATTACTGTTTAACCAATTATGGGTAGAAATGGACAGAACAGGAAAATAAAATGTTTATTTGATATTTGTAGGCACCAGTCGCCTCTGTAGTAGACAAGAAAGAATAACAAAGATGAATGATATAATTCTAAATAACTCAGTACGAAGAAAAACAAGTTAAAACAAAAAACAATTCCTTATTTATCAACATGACTAGGTTCCTAAGACAAGGTTGTTGCATAAAACATCGGTTATGAGAAAATGGAGGATAACCACCTCAGATTACAAAATGGAAGATGGCTACATCATTACATAACTGCCAAATCACATCATTAATAACTGCCGAGCCATGGAGAATCATGGCCCACTCAAGTTGACACATACCCGGAACCACTGCATGCAGTGTTACTATCACATTGGTATTTACTATGGCCAGACACCTAGCATTCATTAATGGGCACGATAGTCAAGTAACATTTTTTTACTATTGCTGTGAAAGTACAACATTGGATAATGAGTAGTAGTTGTACAATACAGCACTGTCAAAATCAATTGTTTAGGAAAAGCTGGGGTTGTGTCTTGTTAAAAAGCTCTCTGAGGAAGGAAATGAGAAAGAAGGAACAGAGGATGTATGGGAAAGAGAAACAGAAAATAAAAGGTCACACAGCAGTAAATACTAGGCTAGGCATAAAGCACATATTGTGACGTGGTAAAGGAGCCTAGAAACATTATAAAGTGCTAAAAAGAAACTTGTTTGTTAACTAAGTAGCTTAAATTTTATTCTAGCCCCACTAGAGAATCCTGAGGAGGGTCAAGTTCATAAGGAGGGTCAAGTTCTTTTTTTTAATCATCTTTTACCATTCCTCCCCCATCTGCTTAAAATCCTACACTGGACTCCCAATTTTCTTAAGACAAAGAACAAAAGCCCCATGGTCAGACTGCTCCCTCTCCTTCTCCAGCCTCACGTCAGATCATTCCCTCCTGCTTCTTTGTCCTGTGCAAGTCCTCGCACCACACAGTCTGTGCCTGCGCTGTTCTACCTAAAACACTGTTGCAAAATCTCCCTCCTTCAGATCTTGGCTCAATCACAACTATTTAAGAAGGCCTACTATGTCTTCCTAAAATACCGCGATTCTCTCATATACACTGTGCATAACCTACACAGGAAATGAACATGTGAAGGAGATGCACAAGTGTACGAAGAACTGTGTATCAAGTGCACTGTTTGCTTAAAAACACGGTAGGTCATTTCCTTTCACGACTCAGAGAACAGTGTGTGTGCCCCTTTTCTTCAAAACGCATGCTCCTTTAGGCGTCACTCAGTCAGTTCTGACTCAAAGCAATCCTACGCACAGCAGAACGAAACACTGCCTCGTCTCGAGCCATGCTCACACCCGTTACTACGTCTGAGTCCGTTGTCATGGTCACTGTGCCAATCCATCTTGTTTGCGGGTCTTCCTTTCCGCCCATGACCCTCTATCAAAGCACACACTCTCGTGTAACTCTGTCAATAATTCCCCTCTTGCCCAGGAGAAGTTAAGTGCTGGGACCATGCCTGCTTCTGTTCATCACTGCATGCTCAGAATATGCATGGTTTCTGGCACTGTATCAGGTGACCAACCAGTATTACTGAATAAATACCAGATCAAATCTAAGTTGGCGTACGCAGGCGTGCCAAGTACAAAACTCCTACAATCACTTTTGAGAAACAAAAAGATTAGGCACAGAAGCAAGCAAGCACAAATGGGGAGAAGACTGATACCACATGGAGTCTGCCAGGAAATGACGACTGAAGAACCCACGACAGGCAGGATACTCCCACTGAGCAGACAGAGCTCTCCCCTAGAGCCAATGCCCTGAATTTGGACTTGCTACCTCTCCAAGCTGCGACAAAATACATCTCTGTTGGTTAGAGCCACCCGTGGTGTTCCCACGATAGCAACACTTGAGAAACTAAGACATCCACGCTCAGAGTGAAAATTCAAGTTTATAACTGAGGCGTAACATGTACATGACTGCTTTCCAAAGGGGAGAGAAAAAGGTGAGGAATACGGATCCACTGTTGGAAAACCTCCCTCTTAGATCTGTCTGGGTTCAATCACGACTACTCAAGGACGCGTTAAGACAAGCTACCACGAAACTCAAATGAATGAGCCAGTTCTGCACTGCACAGAACACTATAGCTCTCACTTCGTTCATTCAGCAGCGACCAGGTGGGAGTTGGTACTCACTGTGTACTTGGTTAGAGGAAGGTGTGACTACTTCATGGGCTAGATGCCAGACAAGTGAAGACAATTTTTGAATATCTAATTCTATTCCCCTACCAGCTAATATAAAATTAAGTTATTAACAAGAATTAAAAAACACAACACCCCCCACCCCCAAACCGTCCTAAGAGAGTCAGCATTGTAAATGCTCCTCAACCTCATGCATCAGAGCCCACACTGAGGGTTTTTAACACCTGGCAAGTCAGAAAGGAGATGTTCTTCTTGGGAGCCTCTGGCTTCTTTCTCTTCAACATCCTCACTTTCAAAACACGACCCGCTCGTCTTTATTTTATTCAACTGTGCAAATTTTTAACACAAATATGGGACTATCACAGAGCATGATTTACATCATGTGGTCTGTCATAAAACCTGATTTTAAAATTCACAATTTTCTATGTTAAGTTTCCTGGAAATTATTATATTAATACATTTCCTCAAAAGCCAGTAGTTCTTCCCCTACCTTTTTAGTATCTGTAAGGTAGTCGAGAGGTGCCAGAGACCTAATCAGTCGAATTGGAGCAAACAGGCTTTATTGGGGAGAAAAACCCAGCCTGGGCGAAGTCCCTTGGTCCAGTGGACGGGGGAGTGGCACCCCAGGCTACAGGGGTGGTGCTTATATGGCCAGGGAACATGTGAGTAAGCTGTCTTGAGTCCATATAAGGTAAAGTAGTCAGGGATTGGGAGATACAGGTATGTCTGGGTTTCTGGAATGTAAGGTGTCCTCCTGGTTCCGGGTGTATTCGAGTGCACAGCAGTGGGTTGAGAACAAAGCGGGCTTTGAGTAAAAGAAAGAAAAAAAACTTGCAAAGCTGCTGACAGGTTACATAGTCAACTCTGGTCAGCTCCACAGGTGTGTGTGGGAGATTCAAGGCCACTTGCTGTTAGTTGTTTTAACCAGCTCTGGCCAGCTCTGCACAGGCGGGGGAGATTCAAGGTCACTGGCTGCTAGAAACTGTCCTGGTATTGATCCGGCCATACATTCCCAACTCTTTGGTGATATGGGCGACAACTCTTCTGGCTACTTCCTGCGGGTACTGGGATGGCGTAGGAGGGGCTTACGGGTTGGGAATGTCTGGCTTCTGTGGGAGAGGACTGTAAGGGTGCAATAACATTTGATTAACGGCAACATGAGAATTTTTTTGCAGTGGTTGTGAAGAAAGTTCAGCAAACAGGGCACCAGAAGTAGCAGAGCACAGAAGGTTATAACAGGGGTTATTAAGGGAGCAACCCAACGGATGAATGGATTAGACCACCAACCTCCATGTAAGACGCCAGGGGCCTGGATCAGAGAACTTTTTTCCCAACTTACGAAGTTTGTTTATACTGGTTTTTACCAACCCGGATTTGTTAACATAATAGCAACACTTCTTATTCAAGTATATACACGTTTCCCCTTTATCTGCTGTTAAGAGGTCTAGGGCTTTTTGTTTTGTAAGGTTACTTGGGCTAGGGATGTTATTTGGTGCTGTAAGAGATTTAAAGATAATGCAGTGTTTTTTAATTGCTGCTTGCAATTTGGAGGACCAGCTTTGTAAAGAGCTCAGAGAGTGGGATAGGGCTTCTGCCCCCATTCCTGAGCCAACTGAGGAAGAGGTTACCGCTAACCAACCACGACAGGGAGGAACACTGCCCGTGTGTGTCTGGTGGTGCCAGGGGAGGGACTTTGCAGAGCGTTTGTTTACCTCAGGGACTGTGTACATAGTTAGCTGGGGAACCAGGGTGTCTGGCAGTCTCCACATATAATTTCTTTAGATGCTAACAGCTAGAACCTCACTCACGTTGTTTTCCTAATATGAAAAAATTCCAAGGAATAACAATAACTACCCATTTATTATCTCCTATAAGCCAAGCACTGAACGATATACAAGTCTTAGAATTCATAGAAAAATTCATAGAAAATGGAATGAAAAGACAACGGAATTTTTCCACGAAATTTTTGAAGCCCCCCCCTTGTACTAGTAAATTTACTTCTTGGAGTAACTTAATGAGTCCCATTTTACAGATACTGCCTGTACATTTAAGTTCTGAGAACTGAAATGATATGCATTAAATATGCACTAGGCCACCTAGTTTTCAAGCTACTGAACTGTAACTTGAACACAGGTGCTAACACTGCTGCTTCTTTTGGGCTAGTACTATAGTGTCTGTTTTGCTCTGTCAATGTCACCTTAAATCCTCTGACAGCTCAACATATTTATACAAAAAGCTTAACAGCTCTACTGGAAGAACATCAACTTCTCTATTATTCTGTCACAATTACTGCAATTCTATAATTATGCTAACTGTGAGTTTCAGCAGCAATTATTTCAAGTCAAAATAGCAAAACTAGTGCAGTCCATTTTTCTCCATATGTGAACAGTACACTTTCAATTCCTAAAACTTCAACAGATGGTAAGAAAAATAAACATAACCTACACAATCATCTCTCTGCTACTTTAATATTCCCCTTTGATTTAAAACAAAATGTGGATTTGGATTTATAAAATTTAAAACAACAGAGTTTCATAGAGGAGAAAAATCTACTCACTGTTAGGAAAAAAAATCATTAACATCTGAGGTCTGGTGTGAAGAGGTGAAATATTTTACAAAAAAAACCAACAGTTATAAAAAGTTATACCAGCTCTAAATACCATCATTTCTGAGTTATACTGCATTCGCTCAAAACATTGCATTTGCAGGTACTATTACCCTTAATAAAGGTTTTTAAAATCAGATGTGGTTGTCATGTGAGATGGTTAACAGCAGGACATAAAAAAATTGTTGGCCATATTGCATACACAGAAGTCAGGATCGAAGTGCCCCTCTTGCCAGGGCTGCACACTTCACAGAGTTACCAAGTCCCCCCTCTTTCTCGGGTGAGGCAGCTGGTAATTTCGAACTGTTGACCACACAGAAACAGCCCAATTTGTACCATTAAGCCACCAGAGCTCCTGTGCCAGAAGTGATGTAATTTTCATTTAGAGAGACTTGGCTTGGGTCACTTCATATGAGGGATAAAATCCTAAAACCATGATAATGGGGTCTCACCATTTCAGGGTGTTTTTTTTTTAACCTCCCCTTCCGGTATATTTGCAACAAACTCCGTTAGCAATATTTTCAACCATACACACAACTACCAGAAGATAAATAGATACATAGATATCTTGAAACGAAGCAAAAACAAATTAAAATATTAAATTATCGAATAACAAAAATGGACTCGGCTTTTAAAATGTACTTGTTTTGGGGGGGAGGGGGTACACTAGTAGTTTTATTCCATTTGTTTTCATGGAGAATTCTTAACTGATTCACCAAATATTTTAAGCAACTATCACATAGACCAGGCACTGGACATATATTAATTAAAAACAAATGAAAACTGCCCTCATTGACGTTACGTTACATTCCAGAGAGGGGGAAGTCAAAGAATAAATAAAATAATTAGCATATTGGATGGGACCAAGATGCTACAAGGAAAAAGTGAACAAGAAGCTAAGGGGGGTGAGGGCTGGGGGTGGTGGTTGGGCTGGAGGTGGGGAAAGAATGCACGTTCCGTTCACCTTTCAAAGTTTATTTTTCACAATCAACAGCTGTTAAGTCATCAAACGGCTAGATATTTCCACCCTCTTGCCTCGAGAAACAAAAAGACAAGTCATTCGACCCCGGGGTGCTGCCGGTCAGAGTCTAGCCAGCCCAGGGCCCGTACAAAGAGTTGCGTGGCTGACGAACGACTTTCCAGAGACCACTGCTAACGATCGGG